>NW_026542628.1:0-615379 GCF_028750875.1 Macrosteles quadrilineatus | reverse complement strand
TTTCTTTATGTCTTTTATAGTGGCTCTTAAAAGAACCTTTTTTTGCTGACAGTTTATACCAAAAAGTAACATTTTGTTCCGAAAAATTATTTCCAGATTTTCAAAATTTTTAAAATTATTGTTGTATCATTTGTATTTTGTAATGCATCCTGCTTTTCTTTGTTGGATTATATACAAAGCTATTTACTGCCATCGCCAGTGGTTTTTGTCCCAGAATAAAAAGATTGTTTTATTCTTCATCATAGTTGGAGATCCCATTATGGATTTTGGTAGAGAAACTTCAAAATATTTGTCATTACTGTACAGTACATAAGTTCTTTTGTCTTTAGAATAAACAAATTGATACTTAATATCTTTTTTTAGACGACGGAATTTGGTTTTGTTGATTTCGAGTAATATAATTTCTGGTATGGCTGTATCTTTGAAAATATATTGCAAGTTATCTTCGTTTACTTCTAAAGATTTCTCAGGTTGTGTAGGATTTTTTGAATAAGATTTCTTAAAGGATGAGCCTATTGAAGTTCCTTCGTACAAACAAACATTGTAATAAAATCTTTGCCTAAGTCGATCATTAACAGATAAAGATTTCTTAAACCCGCTAGTTCTTACAGGTTTGTGCTTTAAAGATGTTTTAATTTTACGCAACTTTTCATCAGTTATGGATGTCATATTTTTTTTAAAACAAAAAAGGAGGTCTTTGGAGGTACAGAAGGTGGAAGGAGTATGAGAACAGTCAAAGTAATACTCGCTTTTATACTGCTAAAATACTCTCCCCCCACTATGTCCTTCTATTTGTAGGCTACGAACTTGCTTGTGTTTCTTGCGTAATTATTCTGATCATATTGCTCGTGACTCTAGCACAGGCAATGTATGGTGGGAGGAAAGTAAAGGTAGGGGAAAGACTAAACTGCAAACATTTTTGCTGCCTCACAGGATTGGTCAAATGTCAGCTTTACCTGCGTTTAAACCAAAAATTAAAGATTTCTGATATCGTAAGACCAGAGTTGTACTATATCTTATTTTATTTTATTTTATAGTTTGTCCAACATTTCCTGTACAATAAAGGATGAGAGAGACATCCTTACTCATACATACATACATACATACATACACCTACCTATTGTTAGTGAGGTTTTCTATCAATCACCAACTAGCCCCCTTGTACTACAAAATCACATGTGTTAAATTGTAAATTTTACTTATTTGTTACTCTAACTAATGAAATCTAGAATTTTTTGCCGTGCTACATAAGTCCAAACAAGGTACATTTTAAGTGTTACTCTAATTAATGAAATCTAGAATTTTGCCGTGCTATATAAGTCCAAACAAGGTACAATCATGACCATTCTAAGTGGTTTTATGGTCAGTGGATTAAACAAAATCTATAATCCACAATTAGGTATGATATACCTTGTAAAGTAGATTATATTTCTAATACTAATAGAAACAAATTATGATATAATCAAAAAGCTATTTTTCTACATTTTGATCATGTATATTCGTCCTTAAGGCCGGGGCCACACTTGTAATATTTAACCAGCGAGACTGTTTTTCCGTTTTCACGTGCGACGCACGTGCAACAGTTTGACCGTGGGCCACACTCGACCAGCGAGACTGATAGAGCATGCCACACTGGCAATACTAATCGTCCGTGTCCGTGTTCCGTAATGTATCTCTCAAACCCATGGATAATGCCCGTGGGAATAAAATTCTGCGAGATAAGATGAGTGTGCCCCCGGCCTTAGTTTATGTGAAAGTATTTTTCACATATTCAGCTTTTAGCTTTAACGTTTCCACTTAAACCGGTTTGCAAAATAACTGGTTTGTAAATATTCTGGAAAGATGTCAACTCCCTATTCAAATAACCTAATAAAAAGAAGTCACAAACAGTCAAATCAGGTGATCGGTGTGATCAATCTAAAAAAAAAATCACTTCCATGACCAATTTCACGTCATTTAGTAATTGTTTAACAGGATTTGTAAAATTAGGTGGTTTACCATCTTGTTGAAAGATTGTTTGATTCATTTATTCATGCATTTCATTTGGTCAAATAGGGCAAGACCTGTTCATTTAAAGCTCATTTTACAATCAAACAGCTGTATTTTAACAATGAGCGTTAGAACCGCAACATAGTAAACAACATAAACAACAGTTTTTTTTCTTCTTCTACAAAGGTAGGAATAGCAATGACTAGCTGAATTACCGCTATTAGTTACCTGCTACTAACATTCGTTGTGAGACAACACAAATGAGATGTATTCAACAAACCTATCTATGTAGGAATGAGAATTTTGGGCGTGTCTAAGACATTGATGTATGACTTTCACTACAATGTCATAAAAGCACGATACGGGGATCAAGTTCAATTGCAGTACACAGACTCACTTACATACATAACATATACTGATATATATATATATATATATATATATATATATATGGAGGAAATGCAAGATTTTTTTGTCACGAGTGACTACCCCACCTAATTATCCATGTTTCAGTATCACTAATAAGAAGATCATCGGAAAATTCAAGGACAAAATAAATGGGGAAAATAAGTTTGGACACATAGCGTTAAAATAAAAAAAGGTATGCAAGTAGGTCAGAAAAAATAACAGCATCTCAAAAAAGATCGAAAAGTGTTTAAGGAGCAGTTGTAGAAAATACTATTATATTCCAAGACTACAAAGACTGTCTGAAAACCCAAATTAACAAATACTTTCCAAGTAACGTAATTAGGAGCTATAAACATGACCTATACAGTGTGGGGACTCAACAAAATTTCGTTGTCAGCTCATGATGACAAAAGATTTGTTTTTAATAATAGCATAAGGACTTTACCATGGGGACATTACAAAATACCTAAGAATTAAAATATGGAGAATGAGGTTAAGTCTGACTAAACGCGAGTGTAAATATTGTATATAGTATATTAAAGACATATTCTTTTGACGGAGAAAATATGAAGTGGACCGGACACTGGGGTAAAAATTTGGGTTTTCTCATTTTTTTTTAACTTTGAAAACACAAAATTTCCCAATTTCTCTTTAGACCTTTTTTAAAGAGTTAAAAAAACAAATAATTGAGTATATTAAAGTATTTCTGTTCGATTATTAGTAACGGAGAAAATTAAAAAAAAAAAAATCATGTTATTCTTATAGAGAATATTGTCAAGTTGTAGTTAGCTTGTTTAGGGATATATTTTTTATCAAACTGGGCAAATTCATTTATTTTGTACTAAGCTATCAATATTTTACTCAAAAACACACTTTATTAGTTTTCTTGTAGCAGCAAACCTAGGTACTCATTAAACTTGATGTTATTAAAATATATTTAACTAAAAATCAATTCGGACAAATATAAATTTGCTTAGTCGGCAGGTTTGCTGCGGAGGGGGTATTTTATACATACAAACGATCTTGATATATAATAAAAACCAATAAATGTGCTTTACAGTACTACAATCCTTATGGTATCAAACAAATTATTACATTTTAGCAAACTGGTTATCTTTTAAACATTATACTGTATCAATATAAAAATTATAACCAAGAAAGAACGGGTAATATCCTGCCTAGAAATGTACTCCAAGAAAACTTTATGAAATATCTTCATAGGAAACGATAAAGCCTGTTATCACTTTTTAAATCTACAATAATTTTATGTTATCATGATTGCGTATGGAAGACATTTAATTTGTTATCAAAACAAGTTTTCTACTCTAAGAATTATAAAACGGTAAGACACATTCATATTTTCGTTAGCAACAATATTCTCTATGTATTAATAATTACAAAAACTACATACATCGTATCTTATCTTACTAATATTATAAATCTGAAAGTTTGTGAGTTTGTGTGTATGTTTGTTGCTCAATCACGCATAAACTACTGGACGGATTGGGCTGAAATTTGGCATGATGATAGCTCACATTCCCGATTAACATTAAAGCATATTCTTATCTCAAAAACCCTTTCAGGCTCCACCCCAGTGGCTCTGTAGTTTCCCATGTTAATCTTATGATTTTTCATATTTAATTAAGATTTGTATAGTAAAAGGAAAAATGTGAGCTTGTTTTTGGTTTGACACTTCTTTCCCCCACAATAGAAATAGATATCACGCAAACCGCACAAGCATATATATATATATATTTTCTTTTTTTACAAATAAAAAATACACCCAGTATAAAAGTCGACTGCGAGTAGGTGCTCACTTAGATTCAGTACAACGAACATCAAATTTCCTAATTATTTAAATCGGTCGGAATTGGGTGTGGCTGTACAGTAGATTTTCCTTTTTAGTGGTTTCTTTCAAAGTAGAGTAACGTACTTGATAACTTATATTTAAGGTACATACCTTTACGTCGACAGTGATTTTGTTGTACTGAAGCTTGGTGAGCACCTACTTTTGTTATAGAATAATATGACAAGAATTTTATGATTTAATGTAAGGTGGAAAACGAAAAAACATGTTTAGACCCTGATAAAAATATAAATTATTATTAAGTTTATAATGTCTAGGGTTCTACTTTATGATATATTTGATATGTCGCATCAGGTAAAAGGAGGGTAGTTGGGTGGGGGCAGACTTTCAACCAGCTGTAATGTTAGAAAGTGGCAAAGCAGCTTTAAATCTCCTATATATAAGCTTACTGCTCTCAGTTTGATGTCAGACAAAAATGGCACAGCACTTCGTAGTCTACATTTCGAAGTTGATGACGAGGGAGGAGTCCGCCAGTCGTTACAGGCGGCTGGACTCGATGTTCGATTTTCAACCTCTATCGGTAGACCCGCCGAGTAAAGGTTAGTAAAATGTAGGTTTAACTAACTATTTATAAGGACATTTTTTAAAGAAGCATAGACCAATTCATAAAAATTATAAAATATTAAAAAAATAAATATTAATCAAGTTTCTCGTATATGGGAATAAGCTATTACCATAGATCTAACTGTAATACATAAACCCCTGAGACCAATTTATTATATTAATTTTTTGATATCCCCGTACCCAATATGTTTTATTTAACGTAAAAAAGCAGTTTATTGTTTGTCTTTGTTGAAGTTCTTTCCAATATTTTAATCAGTACATAGGTTTAATTCCCAAATGAAAATACATTTTTGATAATATATCTAAGTTTATACTCCTTTTGTTAAGATTTAACAACATATAAGTAAAGACAATAACATAAAGTAAAGACATCCTAATCAATATAAAAATATCTACCCACCACAGCAGACCTGTTGACTAACCCAATTTCAAAATATTTGAATTGAGATTAAATTAAATTTATAAATAACATTAAAACAAGTACCTAGGTTTGCTACTACAAAAAAACTAATGAAGTGTGTTTTTTATTTAAATAATAATAATTATAACTTAGTATGAATAAATCTGTCAAGTTTTTTATAAAAAACTCCATAAATTTCCCGTATATATATATATATATATAGGAATAAGCTATCACCGTAGGTCGTACAGTAAGACATAATCCCGGCAATAAATCATTTTAATCACTACATAGGTTTAACTCCTAAATAAAATACATTTCTGATAATATTTTTAAGTTTATAATCCTTTTGTTAAGGTTTAACAACATGAGTGTAAGAATACCTACCCACCACAGCAGACCTGGTGACTAAGCCAATTTCTAAATGTTTGAATTGAGTTGAAATTAAATCTATAAATAACATTAAAACAAAAAATACCTAGGTTTGCTGCTACAGGAAAACTAATAAAGCGTGTTTTTTTTATTTAAATAATAACTTAGTATAAAAAAATCTGCCAAGTTTTTTTATAAAAAAGTGAAATAAAACGTGTAAAAATGGATTTTCCTACCCTTTCCTAAAAAAGTTGAGCAGTATAATAATTTGCATATCCTTTTTTAAGACTCGTATACATCGATGGTGTTACTTTTATCGGTAGTCTACTAATCTTACTTATTTCCTAAAAATCAATGACAAATCAGAGTAAATAAAATAACCTAATAGTTCTACAGAGCATTTTTATATTTAACCAGCTGTTAGTTAAAAGAAAAATTATATATTGCACTAAAACAAACCGAAGATTACAAAGATTTATTTAAAAAAAAATGCTTTGAACATCCTAGTATTTTACCTATGTATATTTAAATAATCTGTCATCCTCTTATCAAAGGATAGAACGTATCAATGATTACCATTACACATAGTATAAATAAGTCAACCCTTAGTATGTCTTTTTAATTTTATCCAAATGCTGAATTTGTGTTACAAACGCTGAATGTTTACAGCTGTTATGTTAAGCAAATTATTTTATGCCAAAAGCTAGATTAAAATCTTAGCGTCGGCTGCTAGACTTTTTAAAAATTAAAACTTAATTTCTAAAAAAACTGGGACCCTAAACTAAAATTATGGCTTCGACATTCCCTAGTTCTCAAAATTAGCTTTCTTTCAACACAAAAAAATCATTAAAATCCGTCGAGTGATTGATTCAGAATCGTGAATTAAAAAAACACTGTTTCGGTTTAATATTATAGATGTTAAAATGTAAACAAATCTATTCTCAATAAGGAGAACATAGGAACTTTAATGGCCACTGGGGCAGAGCCCTGATGGAGTTTCTCGAAAACGCTTCTTATTGCACACCTAGGGTTATAAATCCTCAATTGAAATCTCCATTCCAATTCCTGAGTTCCTATTGCGTGTAGTGTTTGAGATATAGTGATCAGTGAGTAAGTGAGTTGCCTTTTACAAGTATAGAAGATAGATTCGTTCTCTATTAAGGTGTAACAGTTAACTTCGACAACAAAGAGGTAAGCAATATGTTGCTTTTGATAAATAGACACCTTTCAGATAACCAGTGTATTGACCTCATAGATCGGGAAGTACAGAAATCACAATCTCTGTACACCAGTAAAGTCTTTTCCAGCACTATTTTTAGTTCAGCAGTGAATTGTCGCTTATATAACTCAAGGTCGGAGGCTCGACTAGCGGGGTTCGACGGCTCCACGAAACCAGTTCCCAACGTGCAATTTTATCCCGAAATTTAGGATGTAACTGTCCATGGGATTGGGATACTGTAGAAATTCGGGAATAAAGAACCCGAACAAATCTCCTAAGTCATTCTAACAGATTTAGATAAGATTTTACCGGTACGTAATAAGGTATGCTATGAGGGCCAAGAATTCTCTTTGGAAATAATTATAATGGAATTGTCTTTTGTCAAACTGATAAACATTGCAGTAGGATTTTTTAAGTTATATATAAATGTAGATATTGCTAGTGCTTCCTTTACTTCTTTAGTAAAATGCATGCGGGTTAGTGCGATTTACTTTGTCAATCTTTTGCGCATTTCAGTAGAATTTTCTTTTTTCAACTAATAGGGATACAAATCCACTTTTTTGTACAACTGTTTCGTATTGTCCTATAGTTAGATTATTTCCTGATCGAATTATGGATTTTAATGCCTTCCTTGCCAAACTCATGTGAAGTGTGAGATTTTCGGAGTAAAATCCAATGTGGACTGTTGTGGGATTTCCTTAGTAAAACTTGAATGCAGTAAATTTGCCTTTGTAAAACTATACGGCCAAATGTATTTCATGCATTCAATTGAATTCTTAAATCTCGGGATTTAACACAACACTGAACATTTTTTATCATCAAAATATAGCTAAAAGTTAATACTAAAATTTGCTATTTTGTGCATTAGTAACAAGGTCAATGTGCCGTAGGAGGAAATCACTAAATGCAACGCGGAATTGCACTATACCACAGACAATATACCATTAATTGCATTGGACCATTAATAATAATAATTGCTCTATAGTCCAATTAATCATACCTGGACCTAATCAATTTACAGACGAATCATTGTATCCTCCACATACAGTAACGAGTTGCCGCTAGTGGAATCTTCAGTTTATCAGGTTCTTTGCAATCTCATTAAACATACCGGTACTAAATCCAAAACCATTAACGGTGCTGACAGTTCGGTTTTATAGCATTTACAAGTCTTTCCTGATCGGAATCCACCAATTCGCATTCAAATAAACTTTGATTACTTGCAAATTGATTCTTTTGGCAAAAAAAAAAATATAACTGACTCAGGTTGTAGTCCGTTTTATGATGTTCAAGAAGAATAACTACAGTACAACGAGGATGCATTCCTAAGTGAATACAAGTAGTAGTAGGCAATCCAGATTTCATAATCCTATGAATAATTTATCGACCATCTGATTGAGGGTCTCCCGCCGAAGACTGATGTTTTTTTCGGATTAGAACGGAAATTCCACAGGTTGATAAAGGACATACGTTTTTAGGTATCGGTTTTATTCAGTTTTCAAGTTTATAACTTTTTACAAGGGGACTCATTATGACTGAAACCAGCGAGTCGGGTAGGCAGCAAGTTTTTGAAATAATAAAAGAGGAGATGGGGGCTTCTCCTTCGTTACAACAGCAACAACAGCAACAACAAGAACAACAGCAACAAGTAAACCATCATCATCACCATCATCATCATCATCAATTTAATCATCACCATTATCATCATCACATTTATTATTATCAAGTTTAATTATAATAAAAACTTACAACATGAATCAATGTGGTTTTACAGTACCTCTAACAAAATTCTATATTGTGAATTCCAACAAGCACCACTAAAAAAAAAATTAAAAATTTTATTAAGACATAGTAAATCTATATCACAGTAACAAGTTAACTAACACACTGAACAAACTGGACTGAAGTCTACAGACTATAGGATACGACTTGACTCGCTCCACATTTACATAAATTACCATAACTAGCGGTATAGATTCTCCATCCTTATGGAAACAGCTGAAGACAATTTTTAATGTTAGTTGTGAACAAATACTGGTTTATTATTAAAGTAGCTTCGGTCTTATGGTTAATACTCTCTACAAGTCAACAAAAAACAATCAAAATAAATAAAACCACTGATATTTTGGTTTGTATTTTGTCTAAAGTTGGCAATACTGGCTAAGTTGGGCAGACTGTAGACTGTAAAAAGTGGTTTTGAATAAATTTCTCATAACCTTGACAGAAGGCAATGGTGATCAAAGTGTTCAATTAGTTACGCAACATGTTAAATAACACTTCTTTATCTGTCTCAAATTCAAATAAACGGCAATCTGACACATGTTTTAGCCCCATTAGCTTGAGAACAAAACAGTTGTAACAATTCTTTAAAAAACAATGCACAATTAGGAATGTAAGTTATGCTGTGTGTAGAATCTAGTTTTTTAAATTTATTAAATGTACAGTAATATCAACATTGGTTATAGATTGTCAGCATTACCCTTTTAGCTATTTCTGTGTTTAATATTAACATTAAAAGTTGCTTAGAAATAATGGTATTAATGGGAATTACCTTTGATTTTTGTAAGTTAAAAAAATACAAAACCAAAGGAGATTAATAATTTCGGCATTGGTACTACATTAAGTGACAGGTTCTTTAAGCAAACCATTATGAGTATTTTTTTTTAAAGCTACATATAAATGTTTTGCACGATTGGGTAACATTGAGTTTCGAAGCATTCGTTTTGGCTTGAACTTGTCAGATACTGTATTGTAATTGCGAAGGTTTATATGTATTCCTATACAGTAATAGTTTTGCCAGAATTTTTTTTACGATAATACCCAGCCAGTCCCTGCCTGCCTGCCAGTAATTAGTGGTGGATATATTTCCTTTTGTTTGGATCAATTAGCTACAAAAGTATATTTGTTCCGTTCGCTAACGAATAATTGTTACGTACGTTTATTTGAGTTAATTCGTCGTTTTAATACTTCAAATACTCATAATCTGAGTTCTAAACCCAGGTTTTTTTGACAGATGAAAGAACCAAGGCTTGAGAGTAGGCTGATTCAAACAATCAGCTACGAATATTAATATAAAGTTTGTTTTAAACCGTATCGCGATTAATTCTCCGTTCAAGTATATTAATTGGACCCCGACGACTCTGTAGGGATTTTACTTTAGTTTTTGTTCATTCAATCGTGGCACTTTTATTTATTTTAAGGTTTAATACGGATATCCATATCACATTGGGTTAAGATTGAATACTCGTCGACTCTCCAGAGTCATTCAAAAGTTAGGCAAAATGTTTCATAACACTTTACTTTAAAACAACAAACTACAAGTCACACTTCCATAAACCATTGGCTATACTTAAATGTTCGTCATGTCGAGAAAACTTGCGCATAAACTATCTGTTATTAAAAAAAAAAAAATGCCCTTTAAAGTCGTAATTCCTTTCTAAAGGGAACTTTCCATATAACTAATGTTAAAACTACTTTGGCTGTACTTATTTGTTTGTGCGTACCTTAATATTGTAACCGTTCTTTATTATATATATATATCATGGATAACACATCGGTTCTTTTAATGTGGTTTATATATAACGCCTTCAGAGTTGTACACACACTACACTCTGCAGAGATGAAATCACGACATTCGAGTTCTTTTCGAAGGGGGCTAAATAATCTTCAATAAAATACATTGGATCACAAATATATATATATACAGGGTGACAAAAAAGTCTGGAAACGGTTTAATATCTTTTTTAACTGAATCCGTTAGAAAATTCAAACCTTTCACATCAACTTACATGTATGAAAACTACTTTTTCCAAGAATTGTAATTTTTTTACCTCTACCAGGGGACGACCCATGAGGAGTAGGTACATAATCTTTAATATAAGCATAGGTTGATATGCACACCATTTTAAAGGGTTAGTCAAGTGGAGTTCATTGCCGGAAACCGCGTTCAAAAAGGTTCATCCGTTACAAAATGGCAGCTGTCCAAAGTTCTTGTGAAATATACCTGCACAGGCCTTAGTATGGGCAAATACTCGTATTAAACATTAGCTTGAGAGCTTAGACTGTATTTTAAAGTCAACTAGCTCATAGACTAATAGTATTCAATCATCAAAACAAATTTAACCGGGTTTTAGATTTCCCTGCTAATGTTGACTATGAGTATTTACCAATACTAATAGGTATATTCCGCAAGAACTTTGAACTGCCGCCATTTTGTAACGGATGAACCTTTTTGACGCGGTTTCCGGTAATGAACTCCACTTAACCAGACCTTTAAAATGATGTGCATATCAACCTATGCTTACATTAAAGATTATGTACCTACTCCTCGTGGGCCGTTTCCTGGTGAAGGTCAAATAATGGCAATGACTGCAAAAAGTAGTTTTCATACATATAAGTTGATGTGAAAGGTTTGAATTTTCTAACGAATTTAGTTAAAAAGATATTGAACCGTTTCCAGACTTTTTTGTCACCCTGCATATATATATATATATATATATATATACGTTAACAACCACATAGAAACATGAATTGAAACACTTACACATTTGTATGGGCTTACTCTACCAACATATAAAAAACAAAACAACATTTGTGGTACAAGCTGTTTGTTTAATTATTACAGGATTGAAATACAATAATGTTACGTCACCGATTAGAAAAGCCTTAGTTACCTTTTATCATTAGAGTATTTGATATATGTTAACTGTACTACCGTCAACATTGGTGGCCTTTACAAAGGTCATTTTTTATACTCAACTGTAAAGTTCCAATTAAACCTTCTTTCAACTGTTTTTTAACATTCGATACATGAATTATCATTTGTTTTGCATTTGTTATGGAGTACAGCAAGTAGATATGTGTAAAATAAAATAAAAATATAATGTTTTTTGTGATTGGTAGGGATCGAACCCGCAAACCTCTTGGATCAAGAACTCCCACTACGATACGATACTATACCGAAAATCAACATATTACTTCAACTTTAAATTAAGCGTTTGGTGATTGGTAGGGATCGAACCCGCGAACCTCTAGTTCATACATAGCTTCATAAACTACCAACCGCTAGAAACATTTAGATTACCCCTCATCCTAAGAGTACATAACACCTACGAAATGTAAATTTAACATCCAACATTGGTGGCCTTTACAAAGGCCATTTTTTATACTCAACTGTAAAGTTCCAATTAAGCCTTCTTTCATCTGTTTTAACATTCGATACATGAATTATGATTTGTTTTGCATTTGTTATGAACTACAGCAAGTAGATTTATGTATAAAATAAAATAAAAATATAACGTTTTTTTGTGATTGGTAGGGATCGAACCCGCAAACCTCTTAGATCAAGGACTCACGCTACTCCCACTACGATACAAGGAGGGAGAGAGCTTCTTTGAATGAATATTGTCTCCGTCATTGTATTTCCAGATCTCGGGTATTAAACAACTACCGCTTACAGAGCAGGATTAACCTACAGAATTAAAAGTAATACTAAACTGTGATCAAGGATGTTTAGAATTGGAAATATTTCTTCATACAGTACTACATTACCGACTTGGATAGTTCAAGTTCCAAGTACAGTATTGCTTTATCAACACCGCCCGCAGGTGTGTGTGTGTGTGTGTGTCCATCAACAGAACGATTAATGCGGGTTCAAGTTTTTGCACATCCAACATTGGTGGCCTTTACAAAGGCCATTTTTTTATACTCAACTGTAAAGTTCCAATTAAGCCTTCTTTCAACTGTTTTTAACATTCGATATATGAATTATCATTTGTTTTGCATTTGTTATGAACTACAGCAAGTAGATATGTATAAAATAAAATAAAAATATAACGTTTTTTTGTGATTGGTAGGGATCGAACCCGCAAACCTCTTAGATCAAGGACTCACGCTACTCCCACTACGATACAAGGAGGGGGAGAGCTTCTTTGAATGAATATTGTCTCCGTCAGTGTATTTCCAGATCTCGGGTATTAAACAACTACCGCTTACAGAGCAGGATTAACCTACAGAATTAAAAGTAATACTAAACTTTGATCAAGGATGTTTAAGTTGGAAATATTTTCCCATACAGTACTACATTATCGACTTGGATATTTCAAATTCCATGTACTGCTTTACTGACACCGCCCGCAGGTGTGTGTGTGTCCACCAACAGAACTATTAATGCGGGTTCAAGTTTTTGCATTCAAAAGTAGTGTACTGCTCTACTGAATACAACCTTTTTGTACATCATACAGGCAGGTGGTCAATTATACTCTGTACGGATCGTAGCAGATAAGCTAATGAGGGTAATTTCAACTGGGAAATTGTTTAAAAGTACCAAATTTTATATATAAACAACAATAAACACCAACGGTGGGGCTTCATAATATCGTTGTAAAAGTCATACATTCGTACTTTGCTCAAATCTAATATGGACATACCAATATAGATTGGTTTGTTTAAAATCAGGGGGGAAGAGGTTCACACAAGTCTAGACCAAATAACCCTGTGCTATGGAGACCCCCCTTATGCAAATTACTTCAAGCTTAGTCTGTCGAAAGCGAGTGTTCTTCTTCCATCTCGACGAATTCTTCTTGTGGAATTTTTGAGTGTCCCAATGGTAAGGAACTTATCCCATTGGATAAGATGTATCTTTTATCATCATGAGTTGATAATGCAATCTTATTAAGCTCAATGGTTTGTTTAAAATCACTGTGGTTTTACTCATATGAATGCCTACTAAGTTTTCATTGTAAATGGTTCGGTCGATAAAGTTAGGCTTAGCAATAAATTTTGCAGCTATTTCCATCGTCAAAGTCCTAATGCCATCATTACAACTGTAGGCTAGCTTCCTTTTTTATTTTGCATTCAACAGTAGTGTACTGCTCTACCGACTTGTTGCACAGTCAGTGAGCTCAGGTTTTCTTTCTAATTATCACACAGACTGAATACAACCGTTTGTACATCATACAGACAGATGGTCAAGTACTTCTCTGTACGGTACGTAGACACGTCAGTTAAGGGGGATAGTTTGAATTTGGAAATTGTTTAAAAGTACCAAATTTTAGATATAAACAACAATAAACACCAACGGTGGGTGAATCAAATAAACTCGATGTAGATTGCTTTGTTGAATAGAAGTTTGGTCTTACTCATATGTACAGCTGCCAGTTGTTCTGTAAAAAAAAGAAAAGATGACCTTCCCAAAATCTCATTGTACACTGTTCGATCTATAAAGTTTGGTTTGGCAATCAATTTTTCAGCTATTTCCAATCTTACACTCGAGTCTCTATTTCTGACTTATTCCATTTACACTCGAGTTTAGTCAAACTTAACCTCGTTCTCCATCTTTTAATTCTCAGGTGTTTTGTAATGCCATCATTACAAACGAATCTTTTGTCGTCATGAGCTGACAACGAAATCTTGTTGACTTCCACACTGTACAACTTACTCTCATTCCTTCTGTTTTCTATAAATAAAGAATAAACAAAAGAAAGAAGCTATCCTACACTATAAGTGTAAAGTAGTTTCCCATTCTTTTAAACACACACAAATTACCTCAACAACCTACGTCACTACCCACATACGTCACAAGTAACGTATCACCGGAAACACCCGCATAAAACCCAACTGCAGTTTTGACTTATAATCCCAATCCTACGTCATACCACAGTGGTCCCCAAATGGCGGACCGCGGTCCGGATCCGGACCGCCGCCTGATTTTTTACGGACCGTTAGTTCGAATTCACAAACTGTGTTTTTTATGTATTTTTATCTTTTAGTGAATTTAAACTTTATTTGAACCTAAAGATATATCGGTACCAACCATTAAAGATTAAAATATTTTATACGAGAAAACTATTTTTATCGAAACATAGTTAATTCATAGTTAATTCGCCGTGCTCCGCGCTAGATAAAAACCGTTATAAGCGATGCTATGCACCGGCTTTTTCTTCACGCTTCCTCCCCTCCGTCGCTAATTGAACTCGCCCACCCAGTGGCCACGTCACGTCGTCATCGCCAGGCCGCCCGGCGCCCGCACTAGCTCAGCTGTTGTAGTCAGCACTGTCGATGTCGCGTCGTCTGTTTGTTAACTAATGTGGTGTTTAGTTCTCTCATTGATTATTCATCCTGCCGTGTGTTAGTTATGCAAAAAGTGTAGTGCGAATTACTTACAATGGATAGCAAAAAGCGGAAAGTAGACAGTGAAAATAGGCAGTTTTTACCAGAGTGGACGGACCAGTATTTGTTTATACTTCCAAACAAAAGTGGAGCTGTGCCTGTGTGTTTGATATGTCAACAAACTGTATCTGTTGTCAAGAGTTCAAACGTTAAACGACACTTTGAGACTAAACACAAGCCGTTTGATACAAAATACCCAACAGGAAGTGATCTTCGCAAGTCTAAGATTGAGAGTTTACGTTCGAACTACTTAGCTAGTACCCAGATATTAAATCGAACAATGACTGCCCAAGAAAGATGTGCAGAGGCTTCTTTGCGTATTTCGTGGACTCTCGCTAAACATATGAAACCGTTTACTGATGCAGATATAGTCAAAGAATGCATGATTGAGGCAGGAAACGTGTTATTTGAGAATAAACAAGACGTTGTTGACACTATTCGTCGCATGCCGCTTTCTGCATCTACCAGCACACGAAACACTGAAGTTTTAGCAGAAGAAAGTTCTAAAAGCTTGAAACAGATTCTAGCAGCTACAGACAGATACGCTTTAGCGTTAGACGAATCATGTGACATTACCGATACAGCTCAATTGATTGTTTTTGTGAGGTTTTTGGACATTAAAAAAGAACAGTTTGTGGAAGAATTGTTAACTATATTGCCAATATCAGGGCAAACACGTGGAGAGGACTTGTACAATGTTTTAATGGACTATTTTGAGAAAGCTGACTTGGATTTGAAAAAAATTATATCAGTAACGACAGATGGTGCTGGTGCGATGACAGGAAAAAACAAAGGCTTGGTAAGTCGAATGAAAACAGACCCTAAATTTAATGAAAGTTTGCTAGCCTACCACTGCATTATCCATCAAAGTGTGTTGTGTTGCAAACTGAATCCTGCTCTTGAAGGTACAATGCAAACTGTAGTTAAGATCATTAACTTCATACGATCAAAGTCTTCACTTAGGCACCGTCAATTCAAATCACTTCTTGAGGAAACTGAAGCACAGTTTGACGATTTATTACTTCACAACAACGTAAGGTGGCTGAGCAAAGGATTTGTACTTCAACGGTTTTTTGCTGTTATGGAGGACATAAAAGTATTTCTTTCGGAGTGTAGTGAAGAAGTTGCAAATGAACACTTGGGCTTTCTGCTTGATACAGAAGACACTATCCCAAAAATAGCTTTCCTGACAGATGTCTTCAGACATTTCAATATGTTAAACTTAAAGATTCAAGGGAAAGGACTTCTTGTGTGTGAACTTCTCTCAGAAATTAGAAGCTTTACGAGAAAGGTTGTTCTTTGGTGTGAAGATATCAGTAACGAACGTGTGCACTTTCCACCAAGCCAGCCTGAACTCAGTTTGTGAAACCGACGACGTTATTGACATGACACAGTTTGTAAACTTTTTAAACGACCTCAAATCTGAGTTCGAAGCTCGATTTAGTGACTTTGACAAAATAGGGAATGTGGTTCAAGTCCTAAATAACTGTTTTTCTCTAAAGCCTAATGGAGAGTGGACCAATGAAGCAGCAGTAGTTTTGAATTGTAATAAAGCAGCCCTGCAAATGGAAATAATAGATTTTCAGGAAGACATTGCTCTGAAGGACAAATTTAGACAAGTCCCGAAAGAACTTTCGTGTGAGCTATTTTGGATCAAGTATGTGAGCAGTGAAAAATATCCTGAACTGAAAAACTTGGCCATCAAACTTTGTACAATGTTTGGATCAACGTACACATGTGAGTCTGCATTTTCAAGGATGAACTTTATCAAAAATAAATACAGATCTCGCCTCAGTGACAGCCACCTCAACAACCTGATGAGAATCAGCTGCACAGGACTCATTCCAAACTTTAAAGAAGTGGCCCAGAATAAAAAATGTCATTTCTCTCACTAAGTTTGAATACTCATATGTGTATTTTATGTATTTTTTTGCACTTTATGTATCTTTATGTAATTTCTAAGTGAAATTAAATTTGATGACACAATTTATAATTTGTGATTATTTCCAAGCCTAAACAATAGGCTATTTTCTAATAAATTCAAACTTTTATATGGTATTTAGGCAACAAAAAAATGTTACAAATAGCATGCGCAAATAGGCTTAAATCACACCATTTTAACTGAAATTTTGAAAATTTTTCCCGGACCCCCCTCTTGGCTGGGGGGTATTCCATACCCCCCAGACCCCCCGGATCCTTGTGCGGACCGTGACAGTCTTCTAGAAACTTGGGATGGACCTCCATTGCATTTAATTGGTGACCACTGTCATACCGCATACGTCACCCTCTCATGACGTATTCCATCACCTATGACGTCACAAAGTGACGTAGCACCGGAAGCCACCATTTCCGCCTGATGCACTTTAAACTCAATTAATTCACAACATCTGCCCTGACAGCTGACAGCTGTTCGCGATAGGTCCACCAGTTCACCACTACTCACCTTACTCAGCTGGTCTTGATCTTAGGTCATCTTATGAAGTCATCATACCTAAACATGGCAAAGCTCTACTATTGACAGACTTGGCAGTGCAATTGCCACAAACCCGTTATGGCAGGATAGCATCGAGATCAGGCTTAGCTTATAACAATTTTATTGAAGTAGCGGGTGGGGTTGTAGATCAGGATTATACCGGGAATGTAGGCGTTATTTTGTATTCCGATCTCGATTATACAGTTAGGGTAGGAGATAAAATTGCGCAGCTAATATGTGAGGTTATGATGTATTTATGTGTAGTGGAAATTTTCAACCTCCAAAATACACAGAGAAAGGTAGGTGGTATAGGATCCACAGGCAGATAAAGCATTCTTTTAAATGCTCTTTCACAATTCAAATATAGGGAGATTCTAATATAAATATATATTTCACAGTAATGAGCACCGCAGCCACTACCCAGCACATGGATGAACACGATGTATGAAAACCGGGGATGATAAGTCTATTGCAAATCACACAAAACATAATACTTCTTGGACTAAATTCTATCACGCTCTGGCAAAATGTAATTCCAAAATTGAAGACCATGGATAATTTTTTTTCTCAACCTGAGCTATTAGATTTGCAACTTCTTTTAACGCAAGTCTCGCACCACCTATTCGCAAACGTATTCAATTTTTTTCCAAATGATTTATCTCAGGACAAGCTTCCTTTAATGTGTGATTCTGGAATTTCATCAAAAGAATTGCTGAAAAGAATCAAGCCTTTTTTGAAAAAGCACGGCGCACTGTCCAAAGTGGATTTATATCATCAACTTCTAGAACACCATATGATGTCACTTGGTACAAAGCACAGACGGTATATGCTCCATCTAACACCCTTAATGGAGCAGCACAGGACCCGAGAGTAACATCTAGTGAAGATGATGAAAATAGTCATCATTTAAGAGAACTTTTAAATGATGATCTTTACTAGATGCACCAGTTGCAGCGTTAAACTGAGCCAATACTACAAATTCATTGTAATTTTTCAATAAATAATTGTTTATAACATGTGTTAGTGATTCATTTACCTTTTATCCTGCTGGCGACATGTCAAATGTTAGAGCCGGTATAGCTACAAAAACAGTTTAAAAGAATCAGTGGAATCAAAAGTATCCAACAGAAGTTATTAGAATTTAAGGGTATTCCTTTTTAGATGAAAATAGATATACTAATTAAAAACAATAATTAAATAATGCATTTCCTTTTTCTTACTCGCCCACTAGAATTCATCAGTCTTTAGCCTTCAGTTTATAAGCAATATTGATTATTTATCTTACTTAAGATGTTTTACTTATTTAGTTACAATAAATTAGCACTATATTTTCACTAAGCGTTTCAATTGGTTAGCCTCGCTGTGAAATTGATGCCAAATTTATTATTTAACCACTGCAACATATTCGCAGTTTTGGTTTCACAATTGTTTGGTCGAGGCGTTTACTTTTTTTCACGGCGGGTTTCGGTTCCAGAACTATGTTATATGCCGTTTTCACGTGAAAATTCATTTTTCAGAACTTATGTTTCCTTACTACTTACTGTTATTCTTTATGTACAAAATTAAAAGTAAACATAAATATACATTTTATATAATATATAAGATTTCTATAAATATCAAAAGTATACAATTTATAAATATTATACAAAACCTATAACTAATCAAAATTGAAATGTGCCACTCAGTTAACATTAATTAAAAAGACAATATGGTATAATAAAGAAGCAGAAGGCATTTCTCCTTCAACGATTTGAGGAACAGTTCGTTTTCAGGTGTTCTGTGCCCTGTGCCCTCAGATGTGCACACGCTGGCAATTTTAAACTCTGATAATTTTGAAACGCGCGAGCCACTTATCCTTAGTCTCACAGTTGAGAAACGTGACGAGTATATTTGATGAATGTGCTCGAGGAGAAGTAGGGATCCTGTGTGTGACCATTAGTTAACTTGTTTCAAACGGTACATTAAGGGGATATTGTATAAATTTTCATCTGGAGTCTTCGGAATTCCTGTTATGATGATGTTGTTTTGTCTGTTGGACCGTTCCAAGATACAGATCCTCTCCTCTGGCATATTAGTCCTGCTTTTTAGATCCGCGCAGTCTTTCTTCAGTTTTTTCGATTGTTGTTTAATCTCTGTTGTCTCTCCACTGGATTCTGTTAAACATTCAGTTGTGCTAAGTAGTTTTTCAGATACATGTTGTAAAGATGTCGAAAGGGTGGAAAGACAGCTCATGAAATACCTGCTTCATAAAACACTCCATGAGTCCGACGGGGGAGGACTGTTTAATTGGACTATACACAGATATAGATGTGGCAGGGAGGTGTGGGACGTCTTCGTCTGCAACGATATATGCTGGACGTTTGTCATTCGTCCAGAGGGTGACCATCGCGTCCATCTGCTCCTTGGGCGGTCTGGTAGTGTCGCACGAAGCTCCCATGTCAATGTGGCGGTTGTTAGGGAAAGAGTCATTTAAAAAAGACATGATGTCTGAATTGGTGTAAAATAACTAAACAACAAAATATAAGATCAGATAAAAATCTTAAAATATTAAGTGAAACACACACAAAGAAAACTATAGTACTTGGGAGTCTACCGTACACAACTCGCACTGACCACGCTCACTGACGACTGATCGCCTCGTGCCCGACCGCTCCGTATTTAAGGCCTCTTAGACGGAAGGGGGGGGGGTGTGAAGGAGGAAGTGGAGTGGGAGCAATCCCACCAATCGTATGCCCGATCGATTGTTTTGTGGGCGATTTCATCGAGGTCCCGATTAGTTTGATCAGATCACTTTCCTCGGTTGAAACCCACCATCGGTTCGGAAAAAGATCCAATCATGGACTAACCAACATCCTGAAGAGTGTTTAATCAATAGTCAATTTGAGTTGTTTAACACAGCCCGTTTTTAAATTATTTACGAACTGAGGTTTAAATAGACATCATAATTAAATACTATTTTTGGAGTACATCTAGGTAAAGACGATCACGATCGATCTGATTAAAAAAACAATATGGAGTATAATAAAACACAAGCCCATCTGAGCAGTTGTTGAATCGACACTCACTCGGTTACTCTCCTATTCTTTGTAACCTGTAATTTGTCTGGGAAAAGGTTAAATCCAGTAAACGATGCAGGTTGTTTGTAAATTATTTATTACATTAAGGTTTTATACAAACATAAGAAATGTTATTAGTAGTACATTATACTTTAATACTTTATTTAGGCATTTAGGCAAAACAACCACAACGGTCGTGGTCAATCGGTTTCCCGATTCAAAACAGGGCATTAAAAAAAAACACGAGACTATTTGAGTCAGTGTCAATTCGACTCAAATAGCCTCGTGTTTTTTTATTTTTTAAATTTTTTATTTAATCTGTTTATTTACAACATAAACCAGTTTACAAAATGATAACAGTATAAGTAAACTGGGGTAATAAGCACCACTAAATGTAAAATTTGACGTTTTAATAACAATTTGATATTGAAGTTATTGTTTACCATTCAAATACCAAATTTACTTGTGAACTTCAATATTTGTTCTATAATTTCATGTAAGGAAATGTTAATTTTGAATTGTGAAATAATTAACAAATATACTTTTAGATAAGTCTGCGTGCAAGTGCTTATTACCCTAATGTCAGGGTATTAAGCACCAAATGTTAATTTTGAGGGGTAATAAGCAACTCCATGTTAAGCTTCCAGGGGTATTCGTAAGTATCAATTAAATAATGCATAACTTAAAAATCTGTTTATTAAGGCATAGGTAAACTTACATAAAATCTTTGTTATTTTGGAATATTATAAATTTCAACAATTACCAATAGACTTAGATAAATCATAGAGTACCATATTGGTAAGTTAGTTCAAGGGTAACTTAAAAAAGCTTGTTTGCACTTGTAATTTAAGTTAGTTCAAAGGCAAAGCCTATTGGCACTGGTAACACACAAAATCCAATGAGCTAGCCTGGTCTTTACTTATATCGCCTAGACCAGATCATTCCACATGGAACCATTTCGTACATGTGTTGCAAGCCACCCAGACCCCTTCATCGTCTGTGACACAAACTTCACACAACTCTGGCAAAGGTTCATCAACATCATCAGCTTCTTCTGGCGTGTTTTCACTTGATAAGGATTTCCTTTTCTTCTTTGCTTGGCCGAAAGTCCTGGCATTCATTTCTTTTTTTTACATCTTTTATTCTTATCTTTCTCCACCTTTTCTTTCTAACCAAAACCCTCCCTCAGCCTTTCAAGCATGTCGCTATCGGTCACACATTCTCCGTATTGGAACAGCCTGATCTGCGCACTTTTCCTCTTGTTTGATGGTGGTGGTGTCGACCTGAAGAATTCCAAAAATGCATCTTTCATGGTTTCCTTATTCTCTTTACCTCTTGGAATATCTAAGATTAAGGGACCAGCATTTCCCACACTCTCACTTGGAAAAAGTTGTCTGGGAACATCTTTTGAACAGTGGGCAATGGCAATCACTCCATTTTGAGACTTGTTTGAGGTTTGCAAAGTGTTCTCTTCTGTAGGAGTCTGAGGAGTCTGTTCAAGTCTTCGCTGCTCAACTTATTCGAGATGCAGACCTGTTGCCTCTTCGTCTTCTAAGTGTGTTTCATTCCCGCTGTCTCTTTGTTGCAGTATGGGACAACGTGTTTGTGCTTGGTTAGGGGCTTGTATTGCCTTCAGTGGTTCACTTCTTTTGAACTCTGGTGAATCCAATACATTCCTGCTAAAAGGCCAAAGGCCTGTTGCCTTGAACCCACTCACAGCGTTTGATGCTTTAAAAGCTTTAACCCAACAGGCATTCAGAATGGAAGGAAGATTGCTTTTATTTATTTCGGCAAGTCGGTTTTTTCGTTGCCAGTCCTGCAGGAGTTTTTTCCACTCTTTCTTCATAGGGCCAAAAACCCCAACGTCGAGTGGCTGCAGAACGTGGGAAGAATGGGACGGCAGGCGGAGAAGCACTATATTATTGGCAATAGCAGATTGAATCACTGGTATCGAAATGTGAGACGAGTGGCCGTCGTAAATAAGAACTTTATTTCCTTCTATGATGCTCACTCTTGGAACAAAGCTTTTCTCAAACCAGGAGGTGAAAGCATCAACCTCCATCCAACCACTATCAGTCACAGTAAACATGGTTCCGGGTCGTCCATTCGATGTCCAAAGCACATTAATTCGCTTGGCCTTGTAAATTATTAGGGGTGGCCACATTTTCCCAGCAGCTGAACAACATCCAAGGACAGATATTTGTTTCCTTCCGGAGCCTCCCAACTTAGTAACCTCCCGAGAACCTTTCTGAGCTAAGACAAAACCAGCTGTAGGGTCAACGGAGAAACCTGTTTCGTCACAATTATGGACTTGCTCGGCACGAGTAATCTGATACTTTTGGTAAGTTTCTTCAACACAGTTCAGCCATTTTTCACCAACATCAGCAGTTAAACTCTTAGTTCTAACATCAGAGAGCTGTTGTGTTTTTTTAAACAATATTAGGATGTCGGGACAAAAACCCTGAAGCCAATCTGGACCAGGGGGCCCATTTCCTCCTCGGCCTTTAGAAGTCAAGTAGTGGTGGACCATCGAACACACATTGTCTTTACGAAGTCCCCAACCCCACTCTGCACAAAGTGCAATACCTTTTGCCAAGTCAGCCTCTTCTTTTTCACTGAGAAGTGTGGACCTTCCCACACCAGCTGTAAGAGGGCAAGCATCACTGACTCTTCTCAGGAGCGAACGGTAGTCAACTTCAAAAATTTCCGCTGCTTGTCTAATTCCCAGCCTACTTTCCTTTACAGCGTCAAAAGCTTTTAGCATAGCATCACTGTTTTCATAGGATCTTCTTCCCCCTTCACCAATTGGCTTCTTTACATACTTCCGAGGCATCGTACCTGTAAAGAAACAAAATAACTGTAAATTTTACTGCTTTGAATAGCCTACTTTTAAACATTGAATTATGATTACGAATATAATCATAATTAAATAATGATTTGGCTTTTACCATGTAGGGACCTAAAAGTTATATGCAAATTTCACTAAAACAACTTTAAATAAACAAAACAAAAAGCAAAACAAGTTTGTTTAAGTTTTTGAAATTATAATTTAATATGTGCTTATTACCCCAAAATACAAGGTTGCTTAATACCCCAAGTGTGATACATTTCAAAATCTAACCTTATGAAGTAAATAAAGCACTCATAAACATGCAGCTCATTATAAATTATAGCCTATATAATCAATTTTATGAATAATTAATTCCCTTAGAAATAACTTAAAAGATAAAAGAAATACTTACCTACAAAATTTGATAACTTGATGCTTCATAAAGTAGTCCAAATATTCAGGAGCAACTTTGGCTTGCCAACTAACATAGGATGAAGCTGAAGCAGTTAAAATGGAGGGAATTGAAAGTGTAAATTTGAGGGAACCAATCACAGAGAAGCTGAAGGCAAAGGGATGCAAAAATGGAGCAGATGGTCTAGGATTTGTAGAGGTCGACGAAGTTCAAAACACTGTTACTGGACGTAGAATACTGTCCACTTACAATACTGGCCTCTGGCATACGAGGCAGTAGGTCCATGTCTGCCTCCTCCATTTAGGAATGCATCCTAAGCAAAACTCGTTGCCGCATGCCACGACCGCTCTTATGGAAATTGGCTTCCAACATATCCCGCACAATTTCTTCGGAGCGGCATGGGCGCGAGCAGGAATCTCTTCAAATACACGGTCCAGTTGTTTTATCACTGATCTTTATCTTGAAATTTTGTCGCGTTTGTTTTTCATGCGGGCTCAGGTTCTAGTCACTTGTTGTTAACCTATGGGATTATGAATATTTTAAAGGTGTATTAAGTGTTTAGATAAGCCGAGGCATTAATTAGGACTCAAGAAATTATCTTCTTATTTAAGTGACCGACCGTGAACTTTGGTGATTTTGTTGGAGGTCTACGGCTATTAATAAATTAAATAAATTAACAAATTATTTAATAAACTGATTAATAAATTAAATAGTAGGGCCTAACATATTAAGAGGGAGTAAAGAGTAAATAGGCTGCTGTTTCTGTGAATGTTCTGATCTTTTCAATCGTGGAACCTAGTTTTGGCCCACACAATGAACGCGTATTTTCTGAAAAAGAAAGAAAATCAGTATGAACTTGAAATTCGGGGCCAACCAATAACTGGCACTGCAGACGATTTGCGGAAAAGGCTTACGAGGTGTGTTCGAGCGAATACACCTGTGGATGATGCTGTTGTAGCGTCCCTAGATGTTGATGCGGAACTAGGGGCCTGCGGAATCAAGGTAGAATCTTTATCCGCCGCTGTTCAGGAATATGAGGGGGATTACTGTGAAACAGAGGGGCAGAGGTTAAGGTCTGTGACTTGGCAAGTCACGCGTCGTGAGAACGAGGCTTAAACAACAACTAGAAACCGACCCAGAGACCACGGTGCTCGCGTACGTCCGAACTACAGGACGATACTCCCCAAACAATAGCAGGGCTATTTTCAAATTTCCCAAATCGTAGTTCACAGGATTTTCATTAGTTACGCTTATCAATCTTATCCAAGTATAAAATAATCTCCTGAACATTAATTTAAAACCTGTTTATAATACTGTTTATAATAGACAGTTTAAAATTTGGCTGTTCTGGTAACCTTTAAAGTACAGCACGAGAGGTACATTAATTTTTATTAGTATAATAATAACAATCATCCGTGCTTTTCCTCCATTAACAGTAAGATTGTAATATGGTCAACATGTTTCTTGTTTGTTTAATTAAAGATTATAAAAAAAATTACCTGTATTTCTTCTATTATTTTTTCCTCGTATGTGTATGTCCATAAAACAATACATATATATATATATATATATATATATATATATATATATATATTTAGTGAGTTGGTGGCGCAGACGGTAGCGCGGTGGACTTGAAATCCAAGGTAGCGATATCGTGGGTTTGAATCCCCGTGCCGCCGCATACTTTTATCAATAGTTTTTTATGTACTTACCTTTTTCGGCTTTTATTATAGGAATCCACCCACCAACGCTTTTTCCGTCTCACTTTTCTTTTCAAATATTCTCCAGTGCAGACTACATAGTACGCTGCAGCGCAAGCTATTAATTTGTTATCATCACAACAGTTCAAACAACAACTAGACACCGACCCAGAGACCACGGTGCTCGCGTACGTCCGAACGGGCTTGAGGTACGACGTGCCGCCCCGAGTCCCACCGAGCCACCCCGCGCCGTGAGAACTGTTGGCTCGCAACCAATTCCAGAGACTTCTCGTCGATCTGTGGCAGATCCAAGGACGTCTGTGACTTGGCAAGTCACGCGTCGTGAGAACGAGGCTTTAGTGGCGCGGATTTGGCACACCTACTTGCGCCTGGAGCGGATCACAACAGGCGCATCTAGTGATGCCACACGACGCAGGCAGCATGATGCACTGCTAGGGCGCGCTAAACGTTTATGCGATATCGTGGATCTGTGCAAAACGTTTGATCATTTTACAATTGAAGCCCCTTCACCATATATGGAATATAATAATAATAGTATAGTAATACGACTGATTGACACGACTGTTCGCCCGGTGTTTTCTTCCATCCCTCTTTGGTTTCGGGGGGGTCACTACATTGTCATTATGATTGTTGAAAGTCGCCAAACGAAGGCGGAAATATTGGAAACCATCCCCACTCCCTCCCTTCCCTCTCCAGATAATCACATAAATTTCCGTTGCCCACACTCTAAAACAAATCCACCATATATATCGCACTTTCGCTTCACAATAAGAGACATTTCTCAGTCCTTGTACATCGACGGTGACTGATTTTTTTACCACAGATATTTGTAGTGAGGAAGTATTTATAGAATATACTTTATTTCTGTTTGCTAATGTGTCAACCGAAATACACGAAATCGCACATATACTTTTGTGTATTTCGAAGAATGGTTACAGTGGATATAAAAGAGGCGAGCTGTAACACCATGCAAAATAAATGGTGGAAAAATCCAATTTTGTAAAGATAAATTTCAATTCGACAATTAAAGCAGATTTGGTTAATTGTAATGATGAGTATTTGTATGAAGAAAGAATACTTGCTGCTATAGTTGAAGTTCTGTTTTGTGTTTTACATATTGGACGGAAGTTGCATAATGAGCGAGGTGTTTTCACAGTAGCATTTGTTCGCGCTAATGAGTACGACTTATCGCCATCATAACCTTCGATGTGTCATTAGAGAACGTGTCCCTTTGAATGACCGTGACGGTCTCACCACATGCACGCCTCGCTGGTTGCACTCATTGCCCTCCCCGCCAAGATAGCCTGAATCAATGACTTTTACCGTGATTGTTGAATGGTATATAACCCCATGACTGGATACCAACGTCAGTATCTTCACTGGGAATCGCCACTTCTAGTCTCTCTGCTCATCACTACCTACATCTCCAGAATGGCATCATCAGCCCTTACCACTCCCAGCGTTTGGGACATCAGCCTGGTGGAGGGTGCAGGACTGGACAACATCGAGGACCTGTACATCGTCATTAAATCTATATTTCCTCAGGCGAATGTTGAGGTAAGATAGTTTTAATATATTTTATTTATAATAACTATTATTTATAATAACTATTTGATTTAGAATCTAATTTTGACATATGAGCTTTGAATGTTTCAATATACTTGTATGAATAAATAATAATCATAAATGTAAACTGAAATAATTGTTTAAGTTGAGATTTTTTTGAGTATTTCTTTCTTATAAACCTAAAAAAAATATAAATTACATTTTTCTAAATACTATCTGGATGGAGACGAACAGTATTAATCATGTTGAAACAAATAATGCCAAATAATAACAATATTAATATTATGAATATGTTACTGATGATTTTGGAACAAATATTGTTAAGTTATTGTATAGAAATAATTATCCTGATAGAAAATGATTGCATTTAATTGACTAGAAATGTACCTTAAAAACCATAAATAAAATATAAAAAAAAACAAAAATACTGCTGTTGAAATTTGATAATTAGTAATATCCATATTTATGAAATAAAACAATGATATAATTATATTTATAATTTGTATGTATAATATTTGAAAATTCTAAAATACAATTTGAATATTAATAATAATTTATTTTTACTAATTAATCGTTTAATTATTTCAGATAACCAAGCGGGACGATATTACGCACAGAATGAAGTTGCCATACTGCATTAAGATACCTTCAGTGCAGGCAATGTTTTCTGACTACGCCGATGTCGTCACCGTTGTCAGCGCTGGCGCAGACCTATCGATTGATCAGGCCAAGCGACTCTCTGAGCTGAATAGAAAAATCTCACAGCGCCGCAACAGAAAAACAGAAAAAAATAACTGTGTAGTTTTATTTAGCTATTTTGGTGTCAGCAAACTTGGATTATAAACTTAAATATAAAAAAGACATTAAATTTTAAAAGTGCAATGCAAGTGAATATATAAACTTAAACAATGCAGAAATACATTCCTACACTAACACTCAAACGCTGTATCATGTGTGATTTATGGTATCGCAACCAAGACAATCATTTTAAAAGTTTGCGACACTTAATATACGTATTTGGCTATGATCAAATCGTGTTGATTGGATCTGCTTCTAAGTGTAGATTACAAACATTTCACCTCCCAAATGGACAAGGACATTAGATTACCCCAGCTTTTTTTAATATTGCAAACCTTTTGTAATCGACAAAATTGTTGAAAAAGTTGATGAGTACAAATCTATAATGTTATTGTGAAATCCATGTACATAAAAAATTGTTTAGAGACTGAGAAACGTGAATTGAACTTTAAAAGTAAAATGAACCCATACTTATGTCGACTGACTAAAGTGTGTTATGATGATGTTTTTCAAAAGATAGTGAAAGAAGAAAGCAATTTTATGGGGCGTGGATCAGGATGGACTTTTAATGAAATATCTAGTATGGAACATAGGATAACCGTTATTACCCTCTGCAGGGTCGCAAACATATATCCCTCCCCCCAGATATTGCGTCTAAAAAAGCTATACTTAATGTTCAAAATACTGATGATTACTGTTTTAAATATTCAATTTATGCGAAGTTCATTACCGATGGAAATGTTCACAGAATAGGGAAATATTTGAATAATGAAGATATGGAAAATAGATACAATTGGGATGTAATTTCATATCCCGCAACTGTTAAAAGTATACCAAAGTTTGGAAAAGCAAACAACATTTCTATAAATGCTTTTGGGCTTGAAAAGAATCCTAAGGGAAATAACCATTTTGTTACCCCGATAAAGATGTGTAAAAATAAAAAATAAATAGATCATAGAGACTCATTGAAGTGGTCATGTTACGCTCCTGTGGACACGTATTTTTTCAAATATGTGTCCGTAGATTATATAGATGTCCAGTTTGCAGAACCACTATCCTGGGAAAACAACGTATATTTTATAAAAAAATCAGTACTAAGTGACAGTTAGACAATCAGCTATTGCATAACAATTAGCTCAGTGACCTTACGGTCAGGATGTAGTGGGGGAGCCTTTGCAGTATAAAATCCCCACTGAACACCAAATTGGTATCACACTCAGCAGACACTTACCACTCCAAGACACTCTCTCTTTATCTACCAAGACCATCCAGGATTCTCTCTCTCTCTTCTCTATTCCAGGAATCAACTCCATACTATATACAAGTAGGTATTGTAGTAGAATAAAATGTATGAATTGACTCTCTGCACTAACCCGTCTATTGCAACTAATATTTTTTTTGTTTCATTATTATTATAAAAGACTTAAGGAATTGTCTTACGTTACAGAAAATTTAATCTCTGAGCAACTGGTCATAGAGGCTGCTAAGAAAACCGTCGGTCTACTGATGGATGACGATTATGACATTATCGATTTGTCCGAAAAAATAAAGACGCTACCGTGGTTGTAAAGTCTTCGTGGGCTCTGCGAATGTCCATGCACTCGCGTGGAGCCTCCCTGAACTTACCCAAATTCCTGGTTCACAAGTATTCTGCGTCTAAGTAATTCGTCGTTAATTTTATTCATGGAACTCATCAAATTGCCACTGCTCCCGTATCACCAATTGGCGTAACCATCCCATCATCTATAGAAAAGCCATACCAGTCAACAGGTTGGACAGTAAAAGCCTCTACAGCATCTTCCTTTATCACATGGAAGACGGCAAACAAAAGCTATACTGTGAAAAATCTGGAGAACGTGGGAGAGTATATAGCGAAAGTGGAACTATACAAGAGACAGGAAGTGGAGCACTTGCCACCGCAGGAGTGGTGGAAATATGCAGCCCACCGCAGCAAGCTGCAACTGAACCGCGAGGATCCACTGGCCCAGACCTTGGCGACCTATACAAACCAGGTGGAGAACCTATCGGTCGATCGAGAGTCCGGCGTGCACAAGGTACAGGGGATCATCGCGGAGATGTCTGTAGCGAAGCCTCCACCTCCTCCGCAGGGCCAGCGATTCAACAGGAACAGTGGCTGGTGCTAATGGAGAATTTCTCCAATAGTAAATACAGGGTAAGGTCAAGTGATCTTGTTATTCTAATGAAAAGATTCAAGTGTACAATATGTGGACAAAATTGTTCATCTATATCTGCAATGAAGACTCACATGTTTACACATACTGGAGAGCAGCCATTCCAATGTACAAAATGTAAAAAAAAAACATTTTCTCATCAAAAACAAGTAAAGACTCATTTAGAAAGTCTCCTACATCCATTCAACTCCAAAACCTAACATGTAACAAAAGTGAAATGAAGAGACATTTGTGCACTACATGTGGCAAATTTGCTAACAAAGGATATTTAAAAACACATTATTTTTTACACCAACAAGAAAATCCTTACACGTGTGATATTTGTAAAAAGTGCTTTGCAACTAAAGAATATAAAAAGAAACACGTCATATTAGTGCACATTAAAGAAACACTTTTCACATGTGAACATTGCAAAAAAACCTTTGCAACTAAAGCTACCTTAAAGCGACACATGACAACTCATTCAGGAAAGAAACCTTTAACGTGTACTGTGTGTGTAAATTGTTTTTCTAGTAATGCATCTTTGAAAATACATACCCTTCTTCACACCGAAGAAAAACAATACAAATGCACAATTTGCAAAAAAGGATTTACAACTAAATGGATTTTGAAGACACACACTAAATCATACAAAAGAAAGGCCTTTTAAGTGTGAAAAATGTAAACAATCCTTTAAAAGAAAAGGTAATTTAAAACGACACCAATTGATTCATATATGAGGCAGTGCTCAGTGTTCATAAAATACTGTTTGTTAAGTATTTATCAAAGTTAAAACTAAGGCAACACCAATGCTATAGTTGATGATTATTACAGTATCAATATTCCTCTGTTATAATTTAAAGCAGTACTATAGCCTACTGGCCTATCACAAGCAGTGTTGCTTACAAAACTCTCTACTGTTTTGTTTTGTTCTTTATAAGGTTTATTGCTATACAATACAGTGTTTGGTTAGGTTTTAGGTGGGTTAGAGTACGCTGTGATTTTAAATTTACAGTCTAACCTACACCAAGGTCATTGGTACTAATTTTTTGTAGCCCCAGGAATTGACTACATTTCATTCTAGGAGTCTTTATTACATTGTTGTATTAACTTAAATAAAGTATACCATTCCAATGGGTATATTGGGCTTGGGTAAAGCACGGTTTTAATTTCACTGGGTAAAAATATTTTTAGTTAGGGGTTTTTAATCTTTGAAAATGAACACAAATAAAGAGTACAATTATTATGCACATATGGTAATGTAAACTGTTTCTAGTTGTTTTTATAAGTATGTAATTTTTATTCTAATTTTGTATGTACCATACAGGATGCATTAGGTATATTTTCAGGATTATTTTTTAATTTTAATTTAAAACATTTTTCAATGTACTTCCTTTGGATAAATATTAATCATTTGAAATAAGAGTATGATTCAAATATTTTTTTCAATCTGAAGTTTTCTTTAGACTCACAGGCAGGCCTGTTTCTTTTCTGGAGGAAATATTTATCAACATCATCTCTTATCAAAATGTTAATGCACGCATATATGAAGACATATCAACAATCTGATATGTCATTCTGACATTCAACATTCTGATCTGAATCTACGTTTTAAACTTTTATAAAACTGATAAATACTGGAAGTAGGTAGAACTGTCACTATTGATTGATGCTGAAGGTGTAGGATATAGTTTTAAACTTGAACGGGATTCCCAGATGCGGATCTGTTAGTACGTCGAGTAAGAGGTAGGCCGATACCATCATCCGCCGGTTCAAACGATGCAAATTCGTGTAGAATATCTTTTACGATGAAATACAAAGACATAATAGCACTAATTATGGTGACAGCCTATACCAAGACACCACCTACAAATAATAACGGTTTCAAATTCAGTAAGGATGATAAAAAAAATCTGTGCAAAACGTTCGATTATTTTACAACTGTCCCTTCACCATATATGGAGTAATAATAATAATAGTATATAGTAATACGACTGTTTGACACGACTGTTCGCTCGGTGTTTTCTTCCGTCCCTCTTTTGTTGGGGTGGGGACCAGTGCATTGTAATTACGATTGTTGAAAGTCGCCAAACGAAGGCGGAAATATTAGAAACCACCCTCACTACGTCCCTTCCCTCTCCAGAAAGTTACATAAATTTCCGTTGCCCTTACTCTAAAACAAATCCACCATATATATCGCACTTTCGCTTCACAATGAGAGACATTTCTCAGTCCTTGTACATCGACGGTGACTGACTTTTTTACCACAGAGACAAATATATTTGTAGTGAGGAAGTATTTATAGAATATACTTTATTTCTGTTTGTTAATGTGTCAACCGAAATCCATGAAATCGCACATACACTTTTGTGTATCTCGAAGAATGGTTACAGTAGAAACAAAAGGGGCGAGCTGAAACACCATGCAAAATAAATGGTGAAAAAAACCATTTTGTAAAGATAAAATTCAATTCGACCCGTGAGCCCAGGCGGTAGGAGCGTGCAGATGGTCGAGTGTCATTTGCCATGGTTCGGTGCGTAACTGTGTGGGAAGGTATAATTAACGTTTCATGGTTTGGTGCGTAACGTGTTTAGGAAGGACTGTGAAGATTGGGGATTGTAATTGTTTACGGTTTTGTGAGTAGGTTAAAGAAGATACAATTAACTTATGATAATGCTTAAAATAAGTAATCGTACAATCTGACCATATTTTCCATTAAGTTTTAGTTATTTAGTATATTTGTATTTTTGATTTGTTTGCTAAAGCAGATTTGGTTAATTTTAATGATGAGTATTTGTATGAAAGAATACTTGCTGCTATAATTGAAGTTCCGTTTTGTGTTTTACATATCGGACGGAAGTTGCATACTGAGCGAGGTGTTATCGCAGTAGCCTTTGTTCGCGCTAATGAGTGCGACTTATCGCCATCATAACCTTCGATGTGTCATTAGAGGACGTGTCCGTGTGAATGACCGTGACGGTCTCACCACGTGCACGCCTCGCTAGTTGCACTCATTGCCCTCCCCGCCGTGATAGCCTGAATCAATGACTTTTACCGTGATTGTTGAATGGTATATAACCCCATGACTGGATACCAACGTCAGTATCTTCACTGCGAATCGTCACTTCTAGTCTCTCTGCTCATCACTACCTACATCTCCAGAATGGCATCATCAGCCCTTACCACTCCCAGCGTTTGGGACATCAGCCTGGTGGAGGGTGCAGGACTGGAGAACATCGAGGACCTTTTCATCGTCATTAAGATCATATTTCCTCAGGTGAATAATGAGTTAAAATAGTAACTTTTTGATTTAGTATCTAATTATGACATATGAGATTTAAATGTTTAAATATACTTGTATGAATAAACAATAATCATAAATGTAAACTGAAATAATTGTTTAAGTTGAGATTTATGTGAGAGTATTTCTTTCTTATAAACCTAAATAAAAATAAATTACATTTTCTAAATACTATTTAAATAGAGACGAACAGTATTAATCATGTTAAAACAAATAATGCCAAATAATAAAAATATTAATATTATGAATAAGTTACTGATTATTTTGAAACAAATATTGTGAGTTATTGTACAGAAATAATTATCCTGATAGATATTGATTGCATTTAATTGAGTAGAAATGTATCTTAACAACCACAAATAAAATATAAACAGACAAAAATACTGCTGTTGAAATTTGATAATTAGTAATATCCATATTTATGATATAAAACAATGATATAATTATATTTATAATTTGTATGTATAGTATTTGAACATTTTAAAATATAATTTGAATGTTAATAATAATTTATTTTTACTAATTAATCGTTTGATTTATTTCAGATAACCAAGCGGGACGAAATTACGTACAGAATGAAGTTGCCATACTGCACGAAGATATCATCAGTGCAGGCGAAGTTTGCTGACTATGCTGATGCTGTCACCGTTGTCAGCGCTGGTGCGGATCTGTCAATTGATCAGACGAAGCGACTCGCTGAGCTAAAGAGAAAAATTTCCCAGCGCCGCAACAATGGTCAGTAAAAGAGAAAAATTACTGTGTAGTATTAGTTAGCTATTTTGGTGTTAGTAAAAAAGTGAATTATAAACTTAAAACCATAAAGACATAAAAGTTAAATTTAAATTTTACAAGTGCAGTGCAAGTGACAATATAAGATTAAAACAATGCAGAAATACATTTCTACACTAACACTCAAACGCTGCCGCGTGTGTGATTTATGGTATCGCAACCAAGACAATCATTTTAAAAGTTCGCGACACTTAATAAATGTATTCGGCTATGATCCAATCGTGCTGATTGAATCTGCTGCTAAGTGTAAATTACAAACATTTCACCTTCCAAATGGACAAGAACATTTAGATTACCCTAGCTTTTTTGAATATTGCAAACCTTTTGTAATTGACAAAATTGATGAAAAATTTGACGAGTACAATTCTATAAAGTATAATGTTATAGTGAAATCTATGTACATAAAAAATAGTTTAGAGACTGAGAAACGTGAATTGAACTTTAAAACTAAAAATGAACCTATACTTATGTCAACTGACTTAAAAGTGTATTACAATGATGTTTATCAAAAGATAGTGATAGAAGAAAGTAATTTTATGGGGCGTAGATCAGGATGGACTTTAAATGAAATAACTAGTATGGAACTTAGGATAAACCGTTATAACCCTCTGCAGGGTCGTAAACACATATCCCTCCCACCAGATATTGCGTCTAAAAAAGCAATCATAAATGTTCAAAATACTGATAATTACTGTTTTAAATATTCAATTTATGCAAAGTTCATCACCTATGGAAATGCTCACAGAATAGGGAAATATTTGAATAATGAAGATATGGAAAATAGATACAATTGGGATGTAATTTTATATCCTGTAACTGTTAAAAGTATACCAAAATTTGAAAAAGCAAATAATATTTCTATCAATGTGTAAACCATTTTGTTTACCCGATTAAGATATGTAAAAATGAAAAAATAGATCACAGAGACTTGTTTTTGTTAAAGAATGATACAACTATGCATTATTCGTATATAAATAATTTTGAACGGCTCATTTGCTCAGGTTACTAGGCATCATGGTAGAATTTTCATATGTAAAAGTTGCCTTATTCATTAAAAAAAAAACGGTTTATGATAAACATAAAATACTTTGTGACTCTCACACACCTTTAAAAGTAGAAATGCCTGATTCGACAGAAAGTAAACTAAGATTCACAAACTTTAAAAACAAACAATCTGTTCCTTTTGTTGTTTATGCAGATTTTGAAGCCATGCTTCTAAAAGAAATACAATGTCCAGTATGTAATAAGGCAACTTGTGAAAATCCAAAAACTTGCTCATTAGAATTAAAAAATATTGCTAGCAAAAATAAACCAAGTACTGTCTTACAAACTAAACATGTACCTATGTCATTTTGTTATTACATAGTAAACACGTTAGGTTTAAAATACGAACCAGTAGTGTATCGAGGTACTGATGCTGCCAGAGTTTTAGTTGAAAAATTGAAGGACGAAGCTTTAAAAATCAAATAAATTTATAATTAAATAAATTTATAATAGGAAATTACCAATTCAGGATTTGACTGCCGAACAAATCGATTAATTTAATTCGCCGACTAATAGAAAAAATCATAAACTTTTTAAAAAAATTAGATGATTAAAAAACTTAAGATGATATCAAGGTTAGAGACCACTGCCATTTAACTGGCAGATTCAGATGTGGGGCTCATAATAGCTGTAATTTACAATTTCAAAGTCATAATTTCTTACCTGGTTTAATGCATAACTCTAGTGGTTATGGTATCCACTTTATTTGCCAAAATCTAAATATAGATAACTATTATATAATAGGTAGATTATATAATACTTCCTTTGGATGTTTCTTTTCTGGAGGAAATATTTGTCAACATCATCTCTTATCAAAATGTTAATGCACGCATATATGAAGACATATCAACATTTAATTTGTTTACAATAATTTTACTCTACCTCGCAATTTTACCTCGCAATCTACCTGGCAGCAATATATTTTTGCTCATTTAAAAATGTTTAAATATTAATTGTATTACTTTTATTTTCATTTAAGGGGTATTTTATTTTATTTGTAAGCATGACTGTTATTTTCTTTAACACATTTCCTTAGTCATAAATTGTGTTTTTATTAATTTTCGCAGCAATCAATTATCCCAGGAATGAGCATAAAATTTCATATGAGGTTAGAGTTAGGATTTTATTGTTTAAAAGCCTTAAATTTCCTCTTTGGCCTCAACAATTACTGACATGATGACCATTCCTGCCTTTTGAGCCTACTCCCAAAAACTCCGTCTGACAGACCCGTTAAAAACACCTACGACCACACCTCCTAAGCTTACGCAGAAGGAACAAGAAGACTTCGATGCTGCTACTGACTGCCACGTTTGTAGAAAGGGAGAAACTTTACCCAGGAAAATTGCAAAGTCAAATATCATTGTCATGTCAGTGGCAAGTATCTCGCACACAGACACTGCAATCTTTTTTACCAAGACCAATATTTCGTGCCCTGTTTTTTTTTCTACAACGTGTCGGGTTATGATTCTCATTTTATCGTCAGAGAATTGGGGTATGGCACAAATGAAATTAAAATGATAACTAACACTAACGAAAAATAGATATCCATTTCAAAAATGGTTCAAGTGAAACGTGCGAAAAATAACTTGACAGAATTGAGATTTTTAGATTAGTATAGATTTATGCAGGATAGTCTTTGCAGCCTGGCAAATCACCTACCAAAATACGATTTTTTTAAAACAAAAAACATTTTCCTGAAAATACTGAACTATTAACAAAAAAAGTTATATTCCGCTACGACTACATGACTGCATTCGACAAACTCGAAGAAAAACAACTTCCGCCAAAAACGGCATTTTACAGTAGACTTAGTGACGAGGAGATAAGTGATTAAGACTACAGTCATGCGAGAAATGTATGGAAAACATTCAATGTAAAAACATTAGGGGAGTATTCTAAAATGTATGTAAAATGTGATGTCTTGATTCTATGTGATGAATTTAAAAATTTCTGCAAAACATGTCTAATGACATACAACTTAGACCCTGCCTACTACTCCAGGACTGGCATGGAATGCGATGTTAAAATATACAGGTATTCAACTCGAAATTATTAAGGATATGGACATGTTTTTGATGGCTGAGAAGGGAATCCGGGGTGGGATCACACAGTGTATCAAACGTCACTCCGTAGCCAACAACAAGTATATATCAAAAATCCTATAGTGCCCGGCAAGTATTTAATTAATCTTGACGCTAATAATTAATATGGAGAAGCCCAAAGTCGTTATATCCCTCAAGTGATGATTTATAAATTGATTTTGAGTCCATAGCTGACGATGCTGACGAGGGGTATAAATAAGTTAATCTAGGATATCCACAAACGCTACACGACGACCACGCTGACCTACCTTTCTGTGCTGAGACAAAAGTAAAACCTGGAGGTGCATAAGACACTTTTAACAACGGTTCAAGATAAAGAAAAATATGTAATGCATTATGTACCACTGAAACAAGCACTGAGTCATGGGTTGAAGTTGAAAAAGGTTCATCGTGCAATTTAATTTAAACAAAAAAAAACTGGCTCGAACCTTTCATTGACCTAAACACAGAAAATGATAAAACGCATGCAACGATTTCGAGAAAGAGTTTTACAAGTTGGTTTCTAATGTATATGGGAAGACGATGGGACAAGTCAGAAACAGACTTGATATCAAGTTAGTGTCAGATCCAAAAAAGGACGAGAAATTGATTTCAAAACCAAACTTTATCGATCGAACTGTCTAGAATGAGAACTTGGTAGGTATTCACACGAGAAAGGCAAAGGTTGCATTAAACGAACCAATTTATATTGGTATGAGTATTTTAAATTTAAGCAAAGTACGCATGTATGACTTTAACTATGACGTATTAAAGCCACTTATGGAAACATGGTAAAACTTTGCTACTGATAGTTATTTTCTTGAGATTGAGACAGAAGATTTGTATGAAGTCTTAATATTGCTACAAAAACATCTTGACACTAGCAAATATTCCAAGGATCATCCTCTGTTTTCAGAGGAAAACAAAAAAGTTCTTGGAAAGTTTAAATATGAATTAAGTGGTAAAATCATGAAAGCCTTTGTAGGACTACGGAGTAAGGTCTACGCCATATACAAGAGAGACAGTCCCATCAAAAAAGTTGAGGTAATAAAATAATTCTGTTGTGAAAAACAAAATAAAATTTTTAGACTACGTCCAGTGTCTGTATTCTTGTGGGTTGACTCAACTATACTATGAACAACATCATCTCATCGAAGAAACATATAGTTTCAACCGTTGCCATGAAGAAGATGACTTTGAGTGCTGACGATGACAAAAGGATAGTTTTTTCACACTTCCATACGGTCATCATTGACTTCAGGAACTACCATTTAAAAAAAGAAAGCTCCAGTAACCGTATTAAAAATTTACAACAACATGATCAATATGTATCAATATGTTTGATTTCTTAAATTTATGTCTTTAAAGTAACAGCAGTGGATATAAAGCCACATTAACAAATTCGTGGCTAGGGCTGAAAGGCGACCCACGTTATACAGGGTGTTTTTTTTTTCATTCAAGTACATTACACTTTGACAAACACAAGTGTTTGTGTTTTGTTAACATCAATTAGCTTGTTTAGTCTCATTGAGAATTTTCGTGAATAAGTATTAATATTATCACACAGAAAAGTGTGCGTTCTGTGAACTAGCTTTTTCAGACCAAGTAATTAAGGTGCATGATCATAATCATCTCTGGCAAGTACTTTATCTATGTTTCTCTTTTGTTTTACGGAATGGAAGCTAAACTGCAACAACTTAAGGCAGTCGAGGGGCTGGAGAGGGTTGGCGCTCTCGACTTGACAAACCCGGTGGGATACCCGATCGTCGGGTTGAAGCCACACACACATCCGACATACGAAAAATCCCTTATCGCAGAGGTAGATATGGGTAACAGAAGAGTCATAACATTTCTACCAAAGCGCTTTGCAATAAAGTTGACCCATGAAGAAGTGGAAAAAATATCGGAAGGAGGTTATAAAATCAAATGTACGGGGATCACGAATAGATCCCCGATTATTGAGATTTTTAAATAATTTCTTTTGAAATAAATCATATGACAAAGAACTCTTGTCTCATTCATACAAACCCTGACCATTCTCAACACTCAGACCGGTCCGATGAGTCAAGGTTGCTGCAGGTGGTAGGAACCCTGACCATACTCAAAAACCAGTCACAAGGATGTTGCATCCAACAGTGACCCAGAAACACCCAGTCTGACAGTTACCACTCGGTTATTTCTCCCCAGGTAAAGTTATCCTAATCACAGGCCATCCACAAACCGTTCGATGTGCCCTTCAGCGATTCGATGTGACCATAGCACGACCACCCTCATTCGATGTGGCCACCCTCTAGCACGATCACCCTCGTTCTATGTCACCACACTCTAGCACGACACGTCGATGGGGCGACCCTCTGGGACGACGTCGATGTGGCCACACTTTTCAACGATCGGTGTGGCCATACTTTACAACTCTCCTGGAGGGCAGACAATTGGAATGTGAGTTCCATCAATGCAACTCAATAAACCTTGGAATCCGTACTTGTTGAAAAAAAAAATAGTATCGGATGAATAATTCCCCGGGGGAAATTAATATATTCTCTCTTTAATTCCAAGCATATATCTAGCGCAACTTTATGAACTATTTGACAAGCAGTAGATTCGGCAAAATATAATAAATCACCCGTTTCTCTGTGGAAGGCATCTACAGCAAAAAACCGTAAGGCTATCAATACCTTTTTCCAGATAGGAATCCCATGAGGACATCTGGGGTCAGGAGCTCTTAGCCTCGGAGTTAATATAAATCGTTATCTGAATTCTTCTTCTGAGAAATCATTGACTGGACTAAAATTACGATATCTACCAGGTTGTATGCGAGGTGGATGTATCCTGACATAGTCCAAATAATCGAGGTACTCCCTATTAAAATGTTGGGAGTCCCAATTGGCAAATGTCACTAGCACGTTGTCAATGACCTTACACTTACTAAGCTCAGTCACAATAAAATACTAGATAATTGAAACTATAGATAATGACTGTGCGTGTGTACGTGCTCAACGCTCAACGGCACAGGTTTAGTTGTTACGCAGTTGGTACTCAATGGCTATTTCTGCCGGACGTTTCGTGTGGTTACTTCTGTGTCACCCGTGTCATCCTCCTGCCGTTTTTCCTCAGAGGTCCTTTTCTTTTATGGTCAAAATGACGTTCTTTGGCTAGAGTTTCATCATCCACGGATAAGTAGGATTCGCCAGGCCTAGTCCTCGCTTATTTGATTTTGTTTCATTTTTCCTGTTTCATTTTCTTTAGAAATTTTTTTCAGAGTTATATTCATGTTTATTGAACGGTTTTCTGAGAGTTTCGACACCATTAGATGACACAATGTGCATCTCTTGTTGAGTCAACTTTGTCAGTACAAGTGATAATTCAAGTTGAGCCGATTTCTATGTTTTATGTTTAAATATCAAGTTAGTAAAGCGTTAATATTATTTCAGTGTCATTTTTAATCATTTGTGTATTTTTTTGTATTCAATTGTGAGCTGGTCTGGACCCAACCATGTTAAAAGCTCCGAGCTAGTTCTATCTTTGTATATGCTAGTAACCATTTTGATAGGCTAAATATTTGCTTTGGTAAATTATAGTAGCCTAGCCAAGAGAATAACCTTTTTAAAAATCCAGTTTGTTTGTCCTTTAACTTGTGAATAGTAAGCAAGCACATTCAGGCATTTTTATTCATGTTGCTATTCTCCAAATACCTTGTTTATTAAGCTAGTCCATACCAGAACAACTATTGTAAAAATGTGGTCTCTGACTGCAGGTAAAGATAATGTTTTACACTCTTTTGATTTATTCAGTCCTAGTGCAAATGGACTCTGGCACATAGTCTTAATTAGGCCAGGTCAGCGATCTATACTTTGTATCAGGGTTGGTGACTACATCTTAAGCCTGCCACCATTAGAATGCTAACAGACTTCACCATGATTATTCTCCTGAACTGATGGGACTGCGCCGTACCACTGCCAGTGCACCACCTACACTGATGGTGATGCCTACACAGCTAGGCCTACGTCTACTCCGGCCTTTTATTTATTGTCTATATTGTATATTGTTTACCAACCAGCACAAAAAGGCTATAAAAATATACTTTAACATTTATACACAAATAATTTATCAAACATAGTCAATATAGCTGTTTAATAGTGTTACTTTAACTGAATTATTTCTAGTATTAATTACGTACTACGAACTAATTAAGCACTAACTATGATAACAAGTAGGTATATAAAAATAAAGGATACAACATATATACATAAGGACATGATCAAAACACCGTTTGTACCCTACACCTATGATACGAGCTATGTCTGTTTGAGGGGGGGGGGGCTGATTGATAACATTTACAGTACTTATATTCCAAATTATGGATTTTATAAAATTCATCCCTAAACCATCATTAAAGCTACTACTTTGCTAAACATTGCAAATAGTCCATAAAACGTGACTGCGCATGATATAAGTTTAACTAACCCAACGGTCACAACTGAGTAAGGCTCAGTCTCCTGCTTTTTGATAGAGTAATAGTCATTCATTTCTACAACCTTGGGTGATTAAATGGCGTTGGCTAAGCGTCTCAGTTAACAAACCTAAATAATTGTTGTAAAATAAATGGAAACAGAGAATCTTTATGACGGATTAGTCATCACCGCCATGCCACATCTAAATAGACACACTGCTAGAGTTTGTGTTGTTTAATGGTAGTATATAAATAGATAATAACAGAGGGCTACCCCATCAACTCCATGAAGAGAAACGGAGACGAAATTCGGCCCTACAATCATGGTCGAAATCGTCATGCCAGAGGGGGAGTCAGCCATCACTTTTCTCCATCGTAGATTTGTCGTCCAGCTGACAAACCAACAAATTGACCGCTTCAACAAAGGCGGCTTCAAAATCCAATGCACAGGGATGACAGGGCGAAGCCCCAATGTAAAATTCTTTATGTAAAAAAAATATGGAAAAATAAATGTACTATTTCTTTATTTCGATTGTTTTTAATATCTTCCTTGCTACAACCAATAATTAGAAGGTAATTTGCAAAATGAAGGGTAAAAGGGTAATGCATTAATTACCACTCCCAAGAGCATTTAACTATTAAATGAAGGGAAATATAAAATTTGCAGCTTAAAACTAATATTTAACTATTATGCAAAGAAAAATACAAAGATAGTTTAAAATTACATACCAACTTGAAAGATAACATTTATTTGACAAATACAAAGTTCTGCCAGCTAAATAGCATTAAGTATCATACAAAGAAAAATACAAAACTAGACTAAGGAAATGCCGAGGACAGAATAAACAACTCTTCATATAAAGTCATCAAGGAGATTGCAAATCATTTGGAGGTTGTTTCCACATAAATTAGCAGAAGAACAAATTTGGCAAGCTGTCAAAGAGATAGCATTGCGATTACTTTTAGGGTCAGGTCACTCTGATTCGAGGTTTTATCTCTGTATATATATCAGAGTCAGAAATTGAAGCCTCATCACTCTCTGTGAATATCTTCACCATGAAGTTTCTTTCGGCAGTGTTTCTGCTAGCCGGCCTTACAGCCATCAGCTCCTCAGACGAGGAAAATCCTCCTTCACGTTCGGTAAGTCTTAAATATTAAAATTGCTTTTTTTAGGTTTGTATACTTTAAAATAACCAACTTATAATTGTTTTTTCAGGTTATATTTGTATATTTTTAGTGCCCAAGTGTAGATATTTTAAGCCACGTATAACATGTAGCATAGCATTTGTGGCGCTATCTTGAAGTCTTATAAGCCGCCACATTCTTTGACGCAGCTGAAGCCGTTATTAACGACCTGTCACAATCCTTAGACACAGCAATCAACAACCCATGCAACCGATGATAATCACAACAGATTATTTTGGAATTAAAACCACAATTTTGTCTTGTGAACTAAATGGTATAGTTTCAGGACAGTATTATATTGTCGTAATATTTACTTGTGCAAACATCCGGGAACTATATTACATTATTTGTATTTATCTTTTAGGTACCCAGTCCGGACATCTTTCAAGATGATGATTCTGTAAGTTATATTTTAAAAAAAGACTTTTTATACTTTACATATTTCTTTATCTTTTAAAGACCTTTTTAATAATTCAGTTTTAATTTACAGGAACTATACGTTTGTTATGACATAAAATCGTTTCTACATTATATTAATTTGACACTGTTTTTTCAGGACACCGCTGTGGTAAACCTTGACCTTAATCAATGGAGACGTGTAAGTTATTATTTATAAGTTTACTCTTATAAACTGTTCAAAAGCCATACTAATCAAAACAAAATAGTTTCTACTTATAAAAATATGTTTTTATTTTCAGAATGAAATAATACATTTATTGGTTCCATTCAACCACAACAGCACCGGGGAAGTATTTTTCACCAACATCAGAGGGGATGTGCTATCATATAGACGGCACTTGAATGATAACACTACCCTCAATCTATTTCCTCTAGACGGGTTTGCTCAAATTTCCCAGGTAAGAAAACGGTAATGGAGTACGTAAAAAACCAACATTTGTTAATCGACCATGTTTGTTCATTTGCAGTCATATGATTCATATGTATTTTTCAGCGCCGTGCCAACGTTGAAATTCCTAACATGAGGAGGTACGGCTATCCAACCCCTGAAACTGGGATTTACCCCTATGTTAGGGTTGTGACTGTTAACTCCATTGAGTGGACTCTAACTACACTGATGGTCAGTAGAAATCCTATATGTATTTACATTAATTAGTTTTACTAGTAGAAGTAACTATTTTTATAACTTACATTTACAGAGAGGTGGTGAACCAATTGACCAGGAATACCTTCAGTTATGGCAAGGAGATGTGACATCCAACCATACCGTAACTGAAACCTCAGAGTATTTAGAGTCCGAAGTACGGCGAACGCAGATGGAACACATCATAATGGTAATTAACCAGTATATTCATTTACTTACCTTTTATTCATTCCTAATAGCATCCCATCATAATAAGTAATTAATACAATTACTAATAACTTTTAATTTATTCCAGCTTGAGCCTGCACTTCTGATAAATACTGACTTCCACTTCACAAATACAATAGGAAATATCCTCATATATTTAGCCAGAACGGCTCCACTGCCTCCAATCGGCTATCATCAGATAACCTGTAAGTAAATATAACTAGCTATTGCACATTTTCACTGTAAGTATATAATAGAATGTTGGTTTATCTTTTTTTCTTTTACAGTCAGAGGCAGCAGACCGTTTTGTCCAAATATTAAGATCTGTGAGTGGGGGTCATTTAACAATAGAGTTCAGCACCAGATATGAAGATTACCACAGAAGGCCACGTGTTCCATTTTGGGTACTCATCACACATGAGGTAAGACTAGTATCAATGTTCACTATTAAATAGTATAGTAGTATGATTTAGTACCATGTGAAATATTTATTGCATAATTTACATCATTTTGTTTTTCAGAATATCTGCAGAATTCCTGAAGGAACACGCTGGTTGTATTACAATTCGACCGGCGAAGGGACAACAGAAGGACGACAACATCATTCGAGGTCAAGAAACCCCTACCGAACCTCAACGGACCATCGCATGCCAGATCTGTCAGGATGCTCTACCGACGATAGTTCTCCAGCCTCGTCACTATACCCTTTGTCCGGCATGTGCTATTAGACTATACGTTTGCCCGTTCTGTCGAAGGACATTAACGGGCAGGAAAAGACTCTTTTATGATGGTTAAATGTAAATATTAAAACATAGGGTAAACTTTCAGTCAAATTGTAGTATCTTTTCACATACTACTTGCCATTTTGTTTCTTATTTATAATTTTATTCCATAAATCACAATTTTACGTTTTTTTAAATTTATGCTTCATATTTATAATTTTATTCCATAAATCAGAATTTTATGTTTATCAAAATAGATCTATTAAAATATAAGATATATTAATAAATATTGACTATTCATTTAACCTACCATTCCCTAGCCTATAGGTAGAGATTTATAACCAATCAGGGACGAGCTTATTTTCAGCCAACCAGAGAGCACCTGATTCAAATATTTTTGTCCGTTAATTTCAATACCACAGTCACTTATTTATAATCAATCGAGGACGAGCTTATTTTCAACCAGAGAGCACCCAAATATTTTTACCCAATACCAAGATAATTCATAGAGAAACACAAAAAAAAGTTAAATATTATAATTATTAAATATTTTTTAACTTAAGAGTACACAGTCTTCACCCCTTCAAAAAACAACAACCCCACCCCCACCCCCAACTCCAACGCCCATCCCAACACTTAATCCAGCCCTTAAACCACCCCCAACTCTAAATCCACCCCTAAAACCACCCCTTATCCAAAAAACCACCCCTAAAACCACCCCTAAATCAACCCCTTCAATCCACCCCTAGGCAACACGCATCACACTAAAACTACCCCTGCTAGATCAAGGCCACTTCTCCTGCTATGTATATATAAAGAATTTTAAAAAATGTGTAAGGAAACAACTTACAAAAGACTGACATGCAATTAGTATTTGCAAGAGGTGTTTCACTTTCGTCAGAAACATGCGATGTAAAAATGAAACTCCTGCAAACCCATAAATCCTTCTGTAATTCGGTTAAACCAGATGAAATAGTTCTCCCAACTGTTGAGAACTCATCCATGTCTTTTAAAAACATTAACCATCACTATAGGGTTCCAATTACTATTTATGCCGACATAGAGTATACTCTTTCATCAATAAGCCAGTGTGAAAATAATCCGTTAATTTACAAGTCTAAAACGGAAAAAGTGAATCTTCATTAAAAAGAACAGTTTTGAATTTTTAGTAAAATCTGACCTACCAGAAACACTCCTCGCACAGTGGGATATCCCAACAAGTATTCAACTATGTCACGAGGATAATGCTGCCTACAAGGTAATGGCTAGATTGAAAAAAATTGGGGAAAACATTGGGAATTTGTACAAATTAAGAATCCCTATGAAAGAGTTAAGCCAGGAAGAGCAAGTGGTATATGAACGATCAGAAAAGTGTGCGTTCTGTGAATCAGCTTTTCAGACCAAGTAATTAAGGTGCATGAGTAGTAGTAGTTTATATGTTGAAGCCCGGAATCCCAGTGACGTCAAGATGACGTAGAAGTCGCGTGGCTGGCGCGCGCCGCATTCTTGACCCTGAGGTTATCTCTTATCAGAGCAATTGACTACAATTAAAAACCTATTAGATAAAAGATATCGCATTCTTAACCTCGAGCACTATCTGTTATCAGGGGTTTCCCAACCTTCGGGTCACCGAGTTTGTTTACATCTTGCTTATCAACTACTCTGTTATCGCTTCTTTATTTACTTCCGCAGTGATGTCACAGAGACTTGCGCTCTATCTGTTTGTAAAAACGTTGAACTAAAAGAAATGGTGTTTTAATTAAATTTCAAATAAAAAGTTTACAAAAGAAGCCATGCTGCCTCAATGGGATTTTTTAGTTTCCCTATCACTATTTACAAAGCTAAGACTTTACCACTGAGCCAGCATGACTTCTGCGGACAGTCTTGTATTTCATCTTATATAGCCAACTTAGTGCACTCAGTCTTAGTGCGACCATTGATCTAGTACAATGTCTGGACCTAACCAAGAACAGCCGAATTCATCTCGGGGCTCGTCAAATGCAAACAGAGCCAATCTTACTTTGGATTTTTCCAGACCACATCAACGCAATTATGAACGTATGACTGGAGATAGGAATCGTGAACAGAGTGGGTTCGTGTCATCATCTACTTGGACGACTGGAGATGACAGATGGTACAAAGCTCAAACTAGCGACGCTAACCCAAATGTTCTTAATCGTTCAATCCAAGTTCCGAAAGTGACTAACAGCCAGACTGATATAGTTGAAAACGCACTGAGGATTCTGTTTGACTAGACAGAATTCTCAGTATAAAAGCCATGTTTCAAGCTTGCATGGTTTCAGTCTACTTTGAGATCTGATACTGTGTGGACACTTCTATAACAGTAAATATGGAATTTCATGAAGAATTTATTATAACAAATGATATGAAAATTCAATTCAAAAACGAACAATTGGAAACGAAAATTGTCATAAGTGTATACACACCAACTGGAAGAGAGAGCGTTTCGCTGGATGTTGACAAGTGGACAGAATTCAAGAAATCAATTAGTGATGTGGATCAAGAGTTTTACAGACGATTCAATCATCAGCCATCTTTTTGATTTGTGACTAATTGATAAAAAATAAAATGCTGATGTAATCATTAGTTGTTATTAGTAACCCTGCTCAATTTTACTCATTCATCGTCTAGTCAGTGACGAGTGCACTCTTTGTGGACATGGATTATTTACTTGATATTCAGGGATATAAGGGTGATGAAGAAGAGTTCATTATAAAGGAGCTAGCTCTTATTTCTACTGATTGTCAGGCTTATGAATTGCATATATTCAAACCCCCTTACAGTTTTGCTGTTTTACCACATCATGTAAAAAAACAGGTGATGTGGCTTGAGAAACGACATCATGGACTTTTCTGGGGTTCGGGATTTCGGGATTATGATCAACTTAAGGATGTGTTAGCAAGTGTTCAAATACAGGGAAATGTATATGTAAAAGGAAAAGATAAACAAAAAGTTGTTAAAAAACTATTACCAAGTGATGGTGTAAATGTTGTCAACCTTGAAGATATAGGATGTCCAAACTTACAGGACCTTAAGTCAAATTTTTATCACTCGCAAATGATAAAACCGTGCAATTTTATTCACAATCCATTAAAGTGTGCTTATATAAATGTTTATGTTCTACTGCAGTGGTGGAAAATGGAAAGACTTATCAATGAAAGGCTCAAAATGGTTAATATGGCTATTGCGGAGTGCTACAGAAAAGGGTACAATGGCTTAAGTTCAGAACTTGTTAAATATCTTCCCAAAGAGTTCATAATATCACACCATGAAGATATTGAAAATATTTTTGACAGACTTCCAGAAATGTTAAAGAATGATGTCAGCATATTATTAAACATGAGATGCACAGATCACTACAACAGTAAATTGAATGGTGATAAGTTTGATGGACCCAATCCAAAAAGAAAACACTGTCCTAATTGTGTAATTACATTTTATCAAAAGTCTAAAGTCTAAAGTGATAAGCTAATATCATTGCATTATCCAACTCTCTTTCATTCGTCATAGTGTGACTGTTTGGACAACATCAATGGACTCGTCTTCATTTACATCTGTTACATTGTCATCACCATCTTCTTCAATTTCATCTGTTTCACTTCTATCACCTTGGGAATCATCCTCCAATACTGACTTTGGATCTAACATTTTTAATGCACGAGAAGAAGATCTTGTAAAATCAGGTTTCTATAGGACGAAATGCTATGAACAAGTTATATGCTGTGGTTGTGGTTGGCAGTCGGATAGTGAAAAATTATCATTAAGACACTTGAACTTCCTTCATAAAGTATCAAATCCCAATTGTAAAATGAGTGAATATATTGAAGGAGACTATACTAATTACTTAAATTATAAAAAATCTATTGAAAATACTGAAAGTATGATGAGAGAAACCTTTCTTATATGGCCAAAAGCATATCCAAGTATTGAAGATATGATAAAAACTGGATTCTACTACACGGGAGTTGAAGATTCTGTTTCATGTATCAACTGCGGTGTCGTCTTAGATCATTGGAATCCTGATGACACACCTGCAGAGGAACACCGGAAGGCATCACCTCATTGTAAATTTGCAATCTGACTTTAGTGGGATAATAAATTGTATAAAACCGATTCTTCTGTCTTTTTTGTTATCACTCTGACCCAGTCTTTAAGATGATGACATCAATTAGATCTTGTATAGCAAAAGAGTTGCATAAACCAGCACGTAAAAATTATCCAAGACGTAATGTTGAATTAAAAGGTATGCGTGATTTATATCAAGCAGATTTAGTAGACATGTACAAGTTTTCAAAATCCAATAATGGTTATAAATACATTTTGACTATAATAAATTGTTTCACAAAATTTGCTATTGCAGTGCCATTAAAAACTAAAAGTGGAACTGAAATTGTAAGAGCTCTTATGCCAATAGTACAATCCCATCCAATGAAACATTTACAAACTGACCAAGGGACAGAATTTTTCAATTCAAATGTAAAACTTTTGTTAAAAAAATACAATATAAATCATTATTTTACATTTTCTGATAAAAAAGCATCAATTGTTGAAAGGTTTAATCGAACGCTTAAGAATAAAATGTGGACTATGTTTAGTGAACAAGGGAGCTACCGATGGCTTAACAATCTCCCAAAGCTAGTTTCAAAGTATAACAATACAGTTCATCGAACAATCAGATTTAAACCAGTCGATGTTAACAGACAAAATGAAAGACAGGTCTTGGAAAATATCATTAAAAGCCGAAGAAAATATCATTTGAAACAGAAATACAGCGTTGGTGACCGAGTGAGGATAAGTAGGAAGCAGGGTGAATTTTCAAAAGGATACTGGCCCCGTTGGAGTAATGAGATTTTTACTGTTTTTAAAGTTCAGTTCACAGAACCAGTAACATATATTTTAAAGGATGATAGAGGTGAAGTTGTCAAAGGTGGATTCTATGAGCAAGAGTTAAAAGCAAGTAAGTGTGGTGATACATATTTGATAGAAAAGGTGGTTAGAACAAATAAAGACAAGGTTTTAGTTCGTTGGCTGGGTTTTGATAAAACATACGACAGTTGGATCAAAAAAAGTGATTTGATAAAATGAGATTCGTTAAGCAAAATAAAAATATGTCAATAGTTAATTTAGATTTAATGTTGCAAAAAACTAGTGACAAATGTAAACGTCGTCATGGACAGCTATTGCCTAATGCTATTAGATGTATCGTTTGTGGACCATCTAATTGTGGAAAAACAAATTTAGTTTTGAACCTCATATTTTCCCCTGAAGGGCTACAATTTGAAAATGTTTATGTGTTTTCAAAATCCTTATACCAACCTAAATATGAGTTTTTGTACTGTGTCTTGAGTAGAATTCCTGAAATTGAGTACCGATCGTATTCTGATAACGATGATGTACCACATCCAAGTGATGTTAAATCTAATTCCATCATGATATTTGATGATGTTGCCTGTGGTAAACAAGAAAATATAAAAAATTATTTTTCTATGGGCAGACATAAGCACATTGACACATTCTACATATGTCAAACCTACAGTTATATTCCTAAACAGCTGGTTAGAGATAATGCAAATTTAGTTGTAGCTTTTAAACAAGATGAACGTAACTTGCATCACATTTTCAATGATCACGTGATACCAGACATGACCTTTGATCATTTTAAAGGATTGTGCAATAAGATTTGGAAGATGAGTGTTAATAGCTTTATCGTAATAGATAAAGAAGCTGAACTGAACAAAGGGCGATATCGATCAGGCTTTGATACATTTGTAAAGTTGTGAAGGGTCATTACAGTCAGAGTCGTGGAGCTGTTAAGATGAATGATAGTGTACGTGGTATACAGCTATATGACAAGATGAAAGAAGACGTTGTTAAAGAAATAACGGAATTAAGAAAGAACATTAAAAACAAGCATAGATCGCTCAAAAGAGATATATTACAGAGTGACGAAATGTGGGAAAATAGACTTAAACCAATAACGGAACCGCTTAAGTTACTGGTTGAAGAAAGTGAGCAAATTCAGCAAAAGCAACATCAGCAGACCCAGGATATTTCACATCCGATAAAAGGAGAACGCAAACGGAAAGTTGCAGACCCCATTGAGACTACACCAGCGAAAATGTTTATACCGAATCCTGTTCAAGGAGTGAAAAGGAAACAAAAAATTAACCACCCGCTTCAACCAGAATATGAGAGTGATTATGAGTATGGTGAAGATAATGAACATCAATCTATTCCTAAACGTTTAGCTAGTCATCATTCAAACATGGAAACTTCAGAAATAGAAGGCAATGAAAAGGAAAATGAGATGATAACAGAACCTGTACTACCACAAACACCCCTTAGAGAAGAAGTTTTTGAGACTCCAATTTCAGGAGAAGATTTAATAAAAACACCACAAGGAAAAAAACTGGCGAAAGAATTTATAGAGAAAAACTTTACAGGAAAAATAGCTAGGAAATATTTTTTAAAATTAATTAGTGGTGGTAAAAGTGTAGACCATAACTATGGTGTTCGAGTTGAACAGGATGCTTGGATGATTGGCAGCAAACAGATAGATATTGATGATGATGACATCATAATTGATGGTGTACGATATCATGGAACACCTGGACTTTATGAGTTAATAGTCATGAACATACCAAACGATTACATTTACAGTCAAGAAGATTTGAATGTATACGCCCAGATTTTAGCAGTAACAAATGCACACAGAACAAACTATTCTCGGCATGGAAGGGTTAAATCAAATAGAGGAATTAAGTATAAAACAGTTATTTCCAAATTGCCTATCAATAACAGCCTTGAAGAACAGCAAGATATGATTACTTATCCGGACATACTAACTCAAGCTGCAACTGGAAGTGGTATTCCTCTTACAAATGATAAACCAAAATATATTTATTTCGATGACCCTAATGAGATTGTGGACAGACTACGGATTCTATTGGCATCTCAAAACTCAGGAAACACTGCGCACACAGAAGAGATCAATTCTATAATGGAGGAGCTATATGAGTTAAAACCAGTTCTTTCAAAACAGCTTGACAATCTGAATGGATAATAAAAATACATTTATATAACAAAACATTTGCACTTTTTATTCAGTCTAATTGAGAACCTTGTCCACAAAACTACACACTTAGATTATACAAAATAAATTACTATGAGTGTAGACAAGTTTGGGCGTCACACGATTGTTGGTAAATGTTTAAGAGGGCCAAAAGGTGAGGGGTTTGATCTAACTGCTGATGGAAATTTCAATATCAATAATAAAAAGCTATGTAATGTTGCAAACGCTACAGATTCAAGTGATTGTGTTAATCTAAAGACTTTACAAAACTCTATAGACATCCGTCGTAATTCATTTAACAATATTTTAAACCCAATAAATGATGTTGTGGAACAGTTAAAAATGAATAGTGTTGATCCTAAAATATTGCAAAACTCTATTGATAGTTGTCGTGAATCAATTAAAGAAACTGTAAAATCCACAAACACAGCTATTACAATTATTGATCAGTTAAAAGCAGGCTCATTATTGAAAAATGATAAAGGGGAGTTTAATGCTAATGGGGCAATTATCATTAATCTATCAAAACCAAAACACTGGTTTGATGCGGTTCACTACACTTACTTTATGGAGACATTATCAGATATAACCTATGCAATTTACAGCCATCTAAATAAAAAGAAAAGGAAAAAGACAAAAAAAGAGTGGAAAGATTTGGTTGTCAGGATCCATCCTCCTGATTGGAATGCACTGTTTAACTTTAAAGAAGAGCCTAAGAACGTCTCAGTAGAGGATAAACCGTTGTCATAAATACTAGGCAATGGATTCACGAAGAGTCAGTTCTCCTCGTGGTGGAGGAGTGTTAGGATCAATAGGCAAAGCTGTTAGTACTGTTATAAATCGTGCAATAGATATTTTACCTGTAGAACTCCACATACCTGGTTATCAGTACTGTGGACCTGGAACTCATTTAAAGAAGAGATTAGCAAGAGGAGATCCGGGGATAAATAAATTGGATGCTGCATGTAAAAACCACGATATTGCATATTCAAGATCTAAGGATAATAAAATTAGATCTACAGCCGATAGATTATTAGCTGAAAAAGCTTGGGAAAGAGTTAAAGCTTCGGACTCAAGTGTTGGTGAGAGAGCTGCCGCCTGGGCCGTTACCAACATAATGAAAACTAAAGCAAAATTTGGTGGAGGTAAGGGAAAATCTCCAAAAACTAAAAACCATTTCAAAAAGAAAAACACAGTTAGAAAAAAGAAGATATCTCCTAAATGCTCCTGTAAGAATAAAACTAAAAATGGAAAAGGGCTTTACTTGAGACCATATACTGGGTCTGGTAGTAGCAGTAGTAGTAAAAAAAAAAAAATGTACTCATCGGAAATAATTGAACGACTTCCAGAAAAACCGCTAAGTAGTTTTGATTAAAAATACCCTATTTTAGAGGTGTTTTTATGAGAGATAGTCTACCTTTAAGAATCGATGAGAATGAATCATCAGTTGTTAATCTTGATAGTATAAAAGGAAATGGTACACACTGGGTATGTTATTATAAGAGAGGATTTCATATCGAATACTTCGATAGTTTTGGTAACTTAAAACCACCCATCGAGTTACAGGAGTATTTCAATACTGGATATCATCCCGTATTTGTCAATTATAATTATTTTCCAAAACAAAAATTTAACTCTGTAAACTGTGGTCATTTGTGTTTGGATTTTCTTGCTAAAAGAAGATGATTTGCATCACTGGGAATTCATCTAATTTAAATTGCACACTTTTTCCACCTATAGACTTGTCATCAGCGAGTGAATGGGAGATGGGATTTCTAGATTTGATGACATACAACTCAATACCGAACATAGAGGAAGGTATTAATAATATGTTGTATATTGGAAAAGACATAAAGATAGCCTTACCAACAGGATCCTATGAAATCAGTGATATCAACACATATATTAATAAACATATTAAAGAAAAGCACCCTTCCATTACATTTGAGTTAGTTGCCAATAATAACACTTTAAAAAGTGAAATAAAATGTTCAGAAACGTTGGATTTCACCAAAACCTTTAATATTGGATTACTACTAGGATTTACTGAAAAGAAAGTTCTTGAAGCGAATAAATGGCATGTGTCTCCAAGTCAAGTCAGCATTAATAAAGTAGATGTCATACGAATAGCATGTAATATTGTACGAGGATCATATAGAGACGGCATTGAAGGTCACGTGTTACATGAATTTTATCCTTTAGTTGGGCCTGGTTTTAAAATAGTTGAAAACCCTTAATCAATTATTTACCTACCCATTTTCAACAGAAAAAGTTTATCAGGGTTTAACATAAAACTTGAGGATCAAGAAGGTCGGCTTGTTAATTTTCGTGGTGAGAACATCAATCTACGACTACACATTAGAGAGAAGCTACACTGATCATAATGGGACTAATTTTCAACACTCAGAAATTAGTTGGAAACCTGAAAAAATCATATAAGCAAGTCAAACCTGATCATACCGTCAGTACCAATCGAGAGGTTAAACAGTTAACACTGAAAAACCACTTATTCTTAAAATCACTGGGGTTTTATGAGAAAAAATGAATAAAATCCTAGATATTAGTGAACATGTGAACTATGATGATACCGTGTGTGATATAGAATATCACAGTCATACACCTTACTCTTCAAATTCTTTAAAGAACAGTGATGAAATACGAATTCCAGTTCATCAACAAGATGTCTACACACTGCCGAGTAAGAGTTTTCTGCTAATCGAAGGGAAAATTGTAAAGGCTACTGACAATAAAGATGATACTACAACTGAATTGATTACCAACGCCATGTCATTTTTGTTTGATGAAATTAGATACGAATTGTGTGGAACAGAAGTTGACAGGGTAAAAAATGTTGGAATTACAACTATGATGAAAAACATATTGACTTCACGTCCTTCAGACGATAGCTGGATGCAGAATGCTGGCTGGAAAGTTACAACAGTAGCAACACTGAGTGATAAAACTCAGTTTTCATTTTGTATACCACTGAAATTGCTCCTAGGTTTTGCAGAGGACTATAATCACATATTGCTAAATGTTAAACAAGAATTAATCCTTTTAAGGTCCTCAACAGATAAAAATGCAATTTTTCAAGCTGCTGCAGCCCTTCAAGATGTTAATATAGTCCTAGACAAGGTTGTATGGAAAGTTCCCTATGTCCGAGTTGAAGACAATACAAGACTTTCTCTGTTAAAAATAACTGATAGGGATCAACCTATATCTGTACCTTTTAGAAGATGGCAGTTGTATGAATATCCAACTCTACCAGTATCAAAGCTACATTCATGGACAGTTAAGACAAGTTCAATGATGGAAAAACCAAGATACGTAATTTTGGGTTTCCAAACTGATAGAAAAGATAAGTCAAACAAAAATGCAGCACATTTTGATATGTGTAAACTAGAAAATGTTAAGCTATATTTAAATGCAAAATACTATCCTTATGATAATTTTAATGGAAACAAATCTCTTATGTATCACTTTTACTCATCGTTCCAGTCTTCATATTACAATGGAATCGATGATCAGCCATGTCTCAACATGGAGACTTTTATTAATAAAGTACCATTGTTTGTAATTGATTGTTCAAAGCAGACTGAAACAATTAAGACTGGATCTCTAGATATAAGAATTGATTTTCAAACTTCAGCTGACATGCCTGCCAACACATCAGCTTACTGCCTAATCATACATGATGCTTTGGTTCAATACTTACCACTCTCTGGAACTGTACGGAAAATCATGTAATTTGAGAAGAATAAATTACTTTGTGTTATTTTCATTTTTCTCTCAGTCTTATTTCAATCCTTCAATTCTTTTCTGAGTTAAGTTATTAGGTATGAAAGTTTGGTGTGTCAAGGAATAAATTCAAAAAAACATGTTATACAAATTAACAACACAGTTTTATTAATGTTCATTATTTACATGATCTACAGAATTTGAAATTTTTAAAATATTGATGGTTCATTTTTACAATATTACTTAAGAATATTTGATAGTTCTGGATACAGCAATTTCCAATGGCCATAGGCTAAAGTGTTAACTCCATCATTACATATTACCCTCTTATCATCGTTACAATTGAGAGCTGATTTGTTTACAATTACAGTTTGAACATGATGTTTTTTTGATCTAAACATTCTCATTTCTTTTCTCAAAGTAACATTTTCAAACAGACATTTTTTGTAATCAGAAAAATTAATTTGATTTCTAATTACAGGTTTGGTAACTCCTTTAGCTTTTTTTAATGAAAGCTTAAGCTCACTTTCCAAATAATCATCTTCTATGGTTCTAAAACTATACAGTTTAGGTCTAAGACCACAAAATTCTACAACTATGCTAACTGTCTCATCTTTAAATTTACCAAGAGTTTTTTTGTTACTATTTGAAAAACATTTATGATCATTTGGGTAGTCTGACAAATCAAGATGAGAATTTAATGCAGGGTCAAGAAAATCATCGTACAAATCATTTGTTTTTATTAAATAGAAAAAGGAGTCTGTGTCAATGTATAGGATTGATATTCTATCCTTATAATACTTTTTCATAATATTGTAATGGAAATCATACATATGATATTTACTTAATTCTAGTACGGTAAATCCAATATAAAGTGGTTTATTGAAATACAATTTCTCTTTAGAACATTCAACTGCGCAAAGGTTACTGTCATATATGACTCGATTCTTGAAATTGGGCTTTGAAATAAGTTTATTTAATCTTTTTTCTGAACATACAAGTTCTAAATCAAACCTTTTTCGCAAATTTTCCATAGACTTGCCAAACATACTATTGTTTAACAATTTATAGAAGTCTTTTTCAAAGTTACTCTGAGCAAGTTTTCTTTTCTCTGTGTTAAAGTCAATGTACTTTTTTAACCATTTACTTTGATTGAAGCTTAATACTCTGTGAACCTTTTTTAATATTAATCCATTTTCTAATGCTTGTTGCAAATTAAGGCAATGACACACATATTGTTTCTTTTCTTCCAATGTGGTTAGTAGCTTGGATACCTTTGAACCATGAGGTTTTTTGTTTTCAGCTAAAAATGGTAGATCATTATGTTGGTCATGTAAATAACTTGGGTAAGCAACATCACATTCTACAAAAAATCCTATGGATGAATCTTTTGAGACAGAAGCAACATCAAAATTTTCAATTTCACTTTTACTAAGCCATCTAAAGTTATTAATTGGTATGGGATTACACATTGCCCATCCATACAAATTGTTTGCATCCACATAGGATAAATATGTGGTGTCTTCATTGCTTTTGAAATTACTAACATATGGGTTATTAGCTTTAGCATGTCTTTTAACACATGAACTTATACCCCCCCTAATCCCTCTCTCAATAAACAAGTGCATGTCATAGTTACAAAGCAATTCTAATTCTACACCAGTGAATTTCAACATGGCATCAAAGGTGAAAGAGGGTAAAGTCAAATAATGAGAAGGGTCCAGCTCATAATTATCAATACATAATTTTCGGAAATTTTCAAAAATATCTGCTAACAACAGCACATCAGTGCGCAGATAGAGATCACTATACTCTCCCAGTGTTTTACAACCAAATGTTTGCCATACATTTATCGCATGCTGATAGTCACTATCACTTACATGCTTTTCAATCATACTGTTGTAAAAACACTCTTTTGGTGGTAAAGCAGTTTCTGACAATTTACTTACCGCGTCAGTGTATTCATATGGAAAAACCCCTTTTCTAGTGACCAGCAACAAATCATCTTTCTCAAAAAACATACTTGTATGCATGAATTTATCTCTAGGTAGGTTATTCGCTAATTCACTCAAACTGGTACTAAGAAATCTGAATGTGTCAATAAATCTCAATTTTATTCCACCAACAGTACTTTTTGAAAAAGATACAAACTTCTCACTTGTGTTAGGAATTACAGTGATTTCTTGCTGGTCACAACCTAATTCTTTTATGATAAAATGGTTATCATATTTGGAACTACCATGTAAATACACTGGTAAAACACGTTGTGACTGTCTTTTTAAATTACATTGATTACACAAAATGGCACGAAATTTTCCAGTTATGTGACAGTGATCTCTTACAGGTGCATTTATCAACGTGAATTCACAGTTACAACACTCACAATTAGTGGCATTTATAAATCGCATCTGTTCATCATCTGTCAAAGGATTTATAGGAACATTAGTATCTAGCAAATCTCCAATCAAATTAGCTGTATCAATCAAATATTCCAAAAAATGTTTTGCTGCATTTTCCCCCCTATACAAATAGGGCTCATCTGGCAGTTGATTGATTACACTGTCTGGTAAACTATTCTTATCATAAACCAAGTATGTACAAAAACTCATGGGCTTATGAAGTTCAACACAAGTAGTATATTTAGATTGTTTGATATTAGTTTTTTCCAACAGACACTCGAAATCGGCATAGATTACAATAGGAACTTTATACTGGAAAAGTGAGTTTTCAAACTTTAACAAAGGAGGTGAGCCATTTTCATTTTTCAAAGGCATAACAACTTTAACAGGTTTATTAAGTACACAATCTTTCATGTGTTTCTTTAACGAACTGTTACGATTTGGTCCCTGATAATGTTTAAAACACCGTTTACAAAACACAGCGGTACGATTGTATTTAGTCATTTGGGAGCGAACAAGCCTGCTAAAATGTTTGATGAAACAGTAGTGCTTGACACCGTTACTGTTGGTTAACAAGAGGAGATCAAAGTGGTCAACTTCTTCTACATCACAAACTTTAAGAGGATAAACCTCCTGCTTAGAATTAAGTCCATACACATTCACAGATACTCCTGGGTTCTGTTTTTCAAACTTTACAATTTGTTTGATGGGAGTGGGAAAGCTGATATTATCAAAGTTGTACTTATTTCTTAATGATAAATATCTGTTATCCACCAAATTACAATTTTTACCGGTCACGTACTTTGCAAGAATGGCCCACTGAAAACATAAATTATCATGTACATTCCTGGGATTTATGATAGCCCTCTTTGATAGTATCGGTTTTGGAAGTGGAACAAAAGAGCTTCCTCTCAGTGGTCTGTATCTTGAAAATCTAACTAGAAAACCATCTACACTATAAAGAGTCCAACCGCTACCTTTACCCTGATATTCTGTCTCTTCCCTACATAGCTTTTCTATCATATCATAGAGCACAGTTTCTAAGGGGGTATCGTTAAACACTGATTTGTTACTAGTTTTAAATGATCTAATTTGTTTTTCATCTGTCCGCGGTTTAATATAGGTACACTCAGTTAAGATGTTAAATTTCAAGGCACCATACTCAGCTAAAAGAAGAGAGGTCAAGTCTATTATTTTTTGTTTGTGGTAAGTTAATAGGACACACAAATCCTTAATGTTTTCATCTCTGTTCCGTAAATAATATGTTTTAAGCACACCGCGAAACGCACTATTAAGTTCCACTAATTCATTAAACACATCACCACTTTGCAATGAAAATCTTGATCGTACACGTTGATCAGGGTAAGGCTCTTCGACAACATCCACCTCCATTATTAAACTTTGATGTACAGAATAAGAAGCAATAAGACTGGTATCCTTTTCATTTTTAACTTTACCCCTGGAATAAAAAAAAAATAAATAAAGGAGTTTTTACCAATACATTCAATAAAAATCATACAATAAAATAAAACATCTACAACTATTACATGTGTTGTGTTAGTTACGGAATCTATCATTTTTGTTTATTTTAAAAGTTTCCACTTCCATTCCTACCGTATTACATATCTTTTGCCCCACGGTTAACATTATTTCATCAATTTGTTTGTAAACACTGTCTTCAGCAGACTCTGCTAAAAACAGCGCTTTTTTTGATACTTGTGTCCAATATTGTTTAGTTGATTGGCATTTTTTTAAGTCATGTACATCAGTGATTTCTATTTTGATCATGTAACGTCCCTTCTCCCCAGGTGTCACCATCTTACGGCGGAGTTTATGTTTTTGTGTTTGAAAAATTTGCCTAATCATTGGAATTTGTTTATTTTTTGATTTAAACAGTTTGTCAAATTCATCACCTGAAGTGGATGATGATGACGAAGCGGAAGATTTTGAGGATGATGTGGACGCCGTTGAGGGACATGGGGAGGAGGGACGTTTTTTCTGTTTCTTATTTTTTTATTTTTCTTATTTGATTTACGCTTTTTGAGGTTGGATTCACAAATGTTATCATCATAATTAAAGTTTTTGGGAAATTCAAACATAATTGTTCTCACTACTTTGAGAATGGTGTTCTGTGTATCACCTGAATAACTCCGATCTTTCCAGCATTTCTTTTTCAAAATAGACCCCGCTATCACCATTATCTCACTAAAGGACATTTCATTTTGCCTAACCAACGGTAATTTCTCCTGCGAATCCACAGATTGGTATATTTTATTTGATAGCATTTGTGCTATCTGATTTAAAACAAGATACAGTCCCAGCACCTCACCATTGGAGACAACATCAGGGTGATTCTTTAGTGCACTCAACGCAAAGTCCCATTTTTCAATCGATGTAAGTCCAATCAACACTAAATTTTCAAACATCTGAATCAGAGAGAACACACTTACTGATGGTGTCTGGTGATCTGACTTTTCACTCCTACTATCTTGTGTGTCTTCTATTCTTACTTCGTCCATATCTAAAAAAAAAAATATATATATATTCGTATTAGCTAATTTAATTTGACAAACTAACACATCACATTTACAAATTTACATAAAACCCGACGATCCAAATCCTTTATTCCCTCTTATGGTGTTTGGCAATTCTGTTAATTCATATAAATCAGGCTGTAACGCGGCTTCACAAATTAGCTGAGCAACACGGGTGCCACGTTTGATGTGAACATCTTCATCTGAATGATTGAACAGGATTACACGGATATCACCAGTGTAGTCCCTATCAATCACACCACCTCCAATTGAGATGGAGTGTGTCACAGCCAGGCCTGATCTTGGAGCAATCCTTCCATAACACCCATCAGGTAATAGAATGGCTAGATCTGTCCTGATTACCACGCTAGAGTGTTTCAAAACCATATCGGAATATGCTGATCTCAAGTCATAACCAACCGCACCTGGTGTAGACCTCTCTGGTGTAAACGCGAATTCAGATAATTTTTTGTATCCTAGTTTAGTGTTCATTTTTATTTTTGTTTTCTGAAATGAAAAAAAAATATATTGTTTTAATAATGTAAGCTAGATTTAAAATGTATCAATCTACTGACCTGTATGAAAAAAACTGTCTACTCTTAACTGTTTATATTTGTTTAAAGTCTGATTTTTATAAATATATCTTCTTAAAGTTGATTTATAAAACTGTGTTAATGTAGTCTGTTTTGACATCGTTACTCTTGTTAAAATCTTGATTCATTAATGTATTTAGTCCTGAAACATAAGTAATATTTCCTGATTCTCATTTAGAGGCATGTCAAATTGGAAACTATCCAAAAGTAATAGTTTCACAATACATCTAAAAATTATCAAATCCATTGAAATAAAGCCATTTTACTACAGTGTGATAAGCTCACCTTAGTTTTGTTATGCCTTGTGTATACCGTATGGACGAAACCTGAAAGTTGGCTCTGGCTCAAATGATGGATGGAAGAGATGACTGTATTGCCGATTCAATGTAGAATTTGTATGGTTGGGCTAACCTAAAACACATTAACAAAACTTTGAAATATTATAAATTCAAACAATATTTATACACTAAAACAAAATATCAAATTATTGTTTTGTATTAACATGTAAATGTCTATTTACCACAGTTATTAGTAATGACAAAAACTACTTTGAGATCCATTTAAAGCATCAAAATCCAATTCCAAGCAAAACTCGTGTTTTATGATAAATAAAAAAATATTTCATCTCCATACATTTTGGTCAACTATTTTTGTTGTATCTTTATCATACATAGTAAATTTCATGTGTGAAAGAAAATGTAAATAGCCTAGCATGTTTTAACAAATCTCACCTTGGTGTGTTGTATTTGGCATAAATGATGGGCAGTAGGGATTCTCAAAAAAAGCAGACGATTTCTATTGGTTGGGCTAACCTAAAACACAACAACAAAACCTTGAAATATTAAATTTTTAACACAGTTAATAGTGATGACAAAAAATGCTTTTAATAATTTAGCAAAGTATACAGTTTTGTGAGACTTAAATATCTTTTGTCATTTATCTTAAGACATACCAATCATAGCATGCAGTAGGCTACAGTTAGATTTTTATTTTTTAGCTAGAAGTGAGAACACATTAACAAAACTTTGAAATATTAGTAATTAAAAAAAAAAATATGTATACACTAAGACAAAATATCAAATTATTGTTTTGTGTTAACATGTAAATGTCTATTTTACTACAGTTATTAATGATGATAAAACCTACTTTAAGATCCATTTGAAGCATCAAAATCCAATTCCAAGTAAAAATCATGTTTTACGACAAATAAAAATTATCACATCTCCGTACACTTTAATTTAGCAAAGTATACAGTTTTGTGAGACTTAAATATCTTTTGTCACTTATCTTAAGACATACCAATCATAGCATACAGCAGGTTACAGTTAGATTTTTATTTAGCTAAAAGTGAGAACACATTAACAAAACTTTAAAAATATTAGTAATTCAAAAAAAAAATATTTATACTCTAAGACAAAATATCAAATTATTGTTTTGTGTTAACATGTAAATGTCTATTTTACTACAGTTATTAGTGATGATTAAAACTACTTTAAGATCCATTTGAAGCATCAAAATCCAATTCCAAGTAAAAATCATGTTTTACGACAAATAAAAAATATCACATCTCCGTACACTTTGGTCAACTATTTTTGTTGTGTCTTTATCATATATAGTAAATTTCATGTGTGGGAGAATACAGACTGGTATTGTTACATTAACACAAACCAAAGGCCTCCACCAACTTACATGCTAAATTTCAAAGTCTCACAAATCCATATACTTAGGTAAACTAATTATTTTTTATCCTTAACAAATTTCATACAAATCGGTCGGTTAAAAACAAACGCAATGTTACTTTCAAAAACTTCAGATCATCACATACTGTAAAATCTGACTTTAGCTACATTAACACAAAACCAGAGGTCTCTATCAATTTATGTGCTAAATTTCAACTTGGTAGCTAAAATATTATGGGAGATATTAAGCATGGACCTATTTTAAGTTTGAATGTTTTAAGTATATTATTTAGGTATGACTTGCATTTATTTTAAACTATGAATTTAAGCTCTCAAATCATTTTAAACTCTGATATGTTAACATTTTTTTTAGTTTTTAAAAATATTCTAACACTTAAAGTATAGTTGTTTTTACTCACCGTAGGTTGAAGCAGGAGATGTTCACTGAAGCTGGATCAAACCACAACTTGATTGAATAGAAACAGCCGAGATTATTTATACCTGGTTTGTCACGTCTCCTATTGACGCAAATGCGTGATTATCACAAGGATGATGCAAGGGACACAAGTATTTCATATTTAAAGTTCACAGTTTACTGCAGGCAAAAGTTTTCCACCAATATTTACGTTCTTGGTTGACGCAAGTGAGTGTTTATCACACGTGGAGCATAAGACACACGTGGAGGATGTAAACAAACTTAATGACCTAAAGGTCGGGAAATCCCCCGATAACAGATAGCGCTCGAGGTTGGAATGCGATATCTGTTATCTAATTGGTTTTTAATTAGAGGTCAATTGGAGTCAATTGCTCTAACCTCGGGTCAAGAATGCGGCGCGCGCCAGCCACGCGACTTCTACGTCATCTTGACGTCACTGGGATTCCGGGCTTCAACATATAAACTAATACTACTTGCATGATCATAATCATCTCTCTGGCAAGTACTTTATCCATGTTCCTCTTTTGTTTTACAGAATGGAAGCTAAACTGCAACAACTTAAGGCAGTCGAGGGGCTGGTAGACGAGTCGATTTAGCCCAAAAAAGCCTCTAAGATAGAACAAATTCCAACAAATGGTTTTTCGACGGTTTTTGGTAGTAATAGGTGTAGAAAGTACCAGGAAAAAAGTCTACCAAAATCGGACAACCGGGAGTCGGGTTTTTCCAAGATGGCCGCCGCGAGGCCCTCAAATCGACAAGATGACTGCAAATTCGTCGATTCATAGTTCCAGGATTGGCCGATTTCCACGAAAATTGGTAAACACATGTAGAACTATATTTCCAACCTTAAATATGAAAACTAGGCAGACAAAGTAACCCAAAGATGAATTTTCAGGGTATTATGTGCTAAAAAAATAAGATTTTTTTACCTCAAATATATGTTTTTCTAATATTTTGTACAAAGTTTGTTATAATTTCAAATTTATTTTTTCACCATTAGATTCAACACAAAAAACCTAACAATTAAGTATATTGAATCTTTGTTCTGCTTCAATTTGTTAAAAGTAATATTGAAAGTAATAAATTTAGTATGTTTTCTTGCCGAGATAGCTCAATGTTAATCTTATGGAGAATAAGCATAAATATTAATATCATTTTTCATTAAACCTATATAGATAAGACTTTTTTCCTGCTTCATATTATCTGTTTTAATATTTTTTTACTAAAAATTCCTTTTTTGGCAGTTACCATTGCAGCAAACCTACGTATTCGGTTCCTCAGTTTTAATAATAAAGAGAATAAGCAAAAATCAATTTTTTTATTAGTCCGAGAAGTATAGAATATTACCTAAAAAAATTGCAAGAAAAAGTTTTATGGTTTTATGTTGTAGTTTTGGGTGTGCAGAGTCGGATTTTCCCAACATTGGACAGATTTGGAAAAAAAGATACCATAAGCATTTTCTATGCACAATTTTCTAAATATTGACTTGGGACCAACATCGATATTTATTAGGTGGTCAGTACTTCATTTCGATGGGAAACGTATTTTGGCCGCCATTTTGGATCCACCTTATTGGATATAATTTTTTGTTGTTTTAACGACAGTATTGTGACACATTATAACTATATATACTAGATTTTCACGCATATTCCATTGCCGAAATCCGTTTTTAAATACATTTTTTTGTTTTAAACGTTTTGTACTTGTAATTAATGATGTAAGGGCTTTCATTTGAGCTATTGATCATTAAAATCTGACGAGTTAGAGACTAGTTACCAACCCCAACAAAATATTAAATTTAACTTTTTATAAATCAGTTTTTAAATGATTTATATATCGGGTTCTTAATACGTCACCAAGTTCTTTCTTGTCTCAAATTACTCAGTAGAGAATTGGGTTTTTTATTTTATTAGTCACTAAATAATATCTGACTAATTAATAAAAAATGAGTCATGCACCTTAATTTAATATTAAATTATTTGCATTTGAAATTTGTCTTTAGTTAAGTAAATATATCCCCAATTCTAACAATTCCCAATAAATAATCCATAACTACAGTAAAAGTCAATACTTTGATGAATCTTTTAAGATTATAAAGAGTATTGGGAGTTATTTTTCGATTTGGGGGTATATGTCTTAAGCTAAAGACTAATCTCGAAAAAATAAATTATTGTTAAATAAGACGAACCCATATTAAATTTGTCACATTTTATTTAATGATTAAAAAAATTAACCCAAACATTTAATAAGTAATTTGAAACCAGAAAGAACTTGGTGGCGTATTAAGAACCCGAGATATAAATATTTTAATAAAAATGTATTTCTAAAAAGTGAAATTTAATATTTTGTTGGGGTTGGTAACTAGTCCTTAACTCGTCTGATTTTAATGATCAATAGCTCAAATGTAAGCCCTTACATCATTAATTATTTAAGAATGAACTACTAACTGAAGATAAGGAAAATAATCTACTAAATAAATAGTAAGTACAAAACGTTTAAAACAAAAAAATGTATTTAAAAACGGATTTCGGCAATGGAATATGCGTGAAAATCTAGTATATATAGTTATAATGTGTCACAACACTGTCGTTAAAACAACAAAAAATTATATCCAATAAGGTGGATCCAAAATGGCGGCCAAAATACGTTTCCCATCGAAATGAAGTACTGACCACCTAATAAATATCGATGTTGGTCCCAAGTCAATATTTAGAAAATTGTGCATAGAAAATGCTTATGGTATCTTTTTTTCCAAATCTGTCCAATGTTGGGAAAATCCGACTCTGCACACCCAAAACTACAACATAAAACCATAAAACTTTTTCTTGCAATTTTTTTAGGTAATATTCTATACTTCTCGGACTAATAAAAAAATTGATTTTTGCTTATTCTCTTTATTATTAAAACTGAGGAACCGAATACGTAGGTTTGCTGCAATGGTAACTGCCAAAAAAGGAATTTTTAGTAAAAAAATATTAAAACAGATAATATGAAGCAGGAAAAAAGTCTTATCTATATAGGTTTAATGAAAAATGATATTAATATTTATGCTTATTCTCCATAAGATTAACATTGAGCTATCTCGGCAAGAAAACATACTAAATTTATTACTTTCAATATTACTTTTAACAAATTGAAGCAGAACAAAGATTCAATATACTTAATTGTTAGGTTTTTTGTGTTGAATCTAATGGTGAAAAAATAAATTTGAAATTATAACAAACTTTGTACAAAATATTAGAAAAACATATATTTGAGGTAAAAAAATCTTATTTTTTTAGCACATAATACCCTGAAAATTCATCTTTGGGTTACTTTGTCTGCCTAGTTTTCATATTTAAGGTTGGAAATATAGTTCTACATGTGTTTACCAATTTTCGTGGAAATCGGCCAATCCTGGAACTATGAATCGACGAATTTCCAGTCATCTTGTCGATTTGAGGGCCTCGCGGCGGCCATCTTGGAAAAACCCGACTCCCGGTTGTCCGATTTTGGGATTTTGGTAGACTTTTTTCCTGGTACTTTCTACACCTATTACTACCAAAAACCGTCGAAAAACCATTTGTTGGAATTTGTTCTATCTCAAGTGCCTATATTGACTCGACTATGGAGAGGGTTGGCGCTCTCGACTTGACAAACCCGGTGGGATACCCGATCGTCGGGTTGAAGCCACACACACATCCTACATACGGAAAATCCCTTATCGCAGAGGTAGATATGGGTAACAGAAGAGTCATAACATTTCTACCAAAGTGCTTTGCAATAAACTAGCACGACACGTCGATGTGGCGACCAATTCCCCGGGGGAATTTAATATATTCTCTCTTTAATTCCAAGCAAATATCCAGCGCCACTTTATGAACTATTTGACAAGCAGTAGATTCAAAAATGAAATAAATCACTCGTTTCTCAGTATGAAGGCATCTACAGCAAAAAACCGTAAGGCTATCAATACCTTTTTCCAGATAGGAATCCCATGAGGACATCTGGGGTCAGGAGCTCTTAGCCTCGGAGTTAATATAAATCGTTATCTGAATTCTTCTTCTGAGAAATCATTGACTGGACTAAAATTACGATATCTACCAGGTTGTATGCGAGGTGGATGTATCCTGACATAGTCCAAATAATCGAGGTACTCCGCATTAAAATGTTAGGAATCCCGATTGGCACATGTCACTAGCACGATGTCAATGACCTTACACTTACTGAACTCAGTCACAATAAAATACTAGATAATTGAAACTATAGATAATGACTGTGCGTGTGTACGTGCTGAACGCTCAACGGCACAGGTTTAATTGTTGCGCAGTTGGTACTCAATGGCTATTTCTGCCGGACGTTTCGTGTGGTTACTTCTGTGTCACCCGTGTCTCAATATTTTCTGGGTTCGAGAATTTTCCAAATACGAGGTTCAATTTCCGACAGAGATTTCCTTTTGAGAACTCTGCCGTTTTTCCTCAGAGGTCCTTTTCTTTTATGGTGAACATGACGTTCTTTGGCTAGAGTTTCATCATCCACGGATAAGTAGAATTCGCCAGGCCTAGTCCTCGCTTATTTGATTTTGTTTCATTTTTCCTGTTTCATTTTGTTCAGAAATTTTTTTTCAGAGTTATATTCATGTTTATTGAACGGTTTTCTGAGAGTTTCGAGACCACTAGATGACACAATACGCATCCCTTGTTGAGTGAACTTTGTCAGTACAAGTGATAATTCAAATTGAGCCGATTTCTATGTTTTAGGTTTAAATATCAAATTAGTAAAGCGTTCATATTATTTCAGTGTCATTTTTAATCATTTGTGTATTTTTTGTATTCAATTGTGAGCTGGTCTGGACCCAACCATGTTAAAAGTTCCGAGCTAGTTCTATCTTTGTATGTGCTAGTAACCATTTTGATAGGCTAAATATTTGCTTTGGTAAATTGTAGTAGCCTAGCCAAGAGAATAACCTTTTTAAAAATCCAGTTTGTTTGTCCTTTAACTTGTGAATAGTAAGCAAGCACATTCAGGCATTTTTATTCATGTTGCTATTCTCCAAAAACCTTGTTTATTAAGCTAGTCCATACCAGAACAACTATTGTAAAAATGTGGTCTCTGACTGCAGGTAAAGAGAATGTTTTACACTCTTTTGATTTATTCAGACTTAGTGCAAATGGACTCTGGGACATGTTAGTCTTAATTAGGCCAGGTCAGTGATCTATACTTTGTATCAGGGTCGGTGACTCCATCTTAAGCCTGCCACCATTAGAATGCTAACAGACTTCACCATGATTATTCTCCTGAACTGATGGGACTGCGCCGTACCACTGCCAGTGCACCACCTACACTGATGGTGATGCCTACACAGCTAGGCCTACGTCTACTCCGGCCTTTTATTTATTGTCTATATTGTATATTGTTTACCAACCAGCACAAAAAGGCTATATAAATATACATTAACATTTATAAACAAATAATTTATCAAACATAGTTAATATAGCTGTTTAATAGTGTTAACTGAATTATTTCTAGTATTAATTACGTACTACGAACTAATTAAGCACTAACTATGATAACAAGTAGGTATATAAAAATAAAGGATACAACATACATACATAAGGACATGATCAAAACACCGTTTGTACCCTACACCTATGATACGAGCTATGTCTGTTTGAGGGGGGGGGGCTGATTGATAACATTTACTTATATTCCAAAAGATGGATTTTATAAAATTCATCCCTAAACCACCAGTAAATCTATTACTTTGATAGACATTGCAAACCATAAAACGTGACTAATATCAGTTTAACTAACCCAACGGTCACAACTGAGTAAGGCCTGAGCCTTACTCAGTTATCAAACAGCAGGAGACTGATCTCCTGCTGTTTGATAGAGCAATAGTCATTCATTTCTACTGCCTTGGGTGCTTAACTGGCGTTGGCTAAGCGTCTCAGTTAACAAACCTAAATAATTGTTGTGGGAAAAAATTATGGAAACAAAGAATTTTTGTGACGGATTAGTCATCACCGCCATGCCACATCTAAATAGACACACTGCTAGAGTTTGTGTTGTTTAATGGTAGTATATAAATAGATAATAGACACGATTTAAAAATAGTATCACAAGAGAAGAGGTTATCGAGCTTATTCCTAATTTGAAAATGTAGTCCAAATAAACATTACAAAACTATTTGTTAGCCTTATCTCCCGGGTTTAAGGATATTCCGCACTGCTAATGTTAGCTAATTACGAATAAAGCTACAGGTTTAATAGTTATACTATAATAGTAAAAAATAAAATAAAATTTAATAAATAATTAAAAGTATTAATTAACATTCACTTTGTGATTAAACTCTAAATAAAATAAGAATTAAAAGTAATGTGCCAAACAAGTATAGGCCTAATGGTAAGGTGTGGCTTTGTTTGTTCTAATGAAAATGTACTAACCATACAACTATTGAAAAAAAAGTGAATTTTATGTTGAAATAACAACATTATATTGTGTTATCGCTAAATATAGCCTCTGAAAAAAATCCCAATTCATAAAATAATGTCCAGTAGTTTACAGGAACCTACTTCCTTATGCCTTGCGAGTGCTAGCATGAAATACCACCAGTGCATCGTATGCAGTGAGGCGTACTTCTTGACCACTGCGGCAAGAGCCCGTCACCAACAGATGTGATACTGGAGCCGCAACCACATAAACGTCCTTTGCCAGAGCCGTCTCTACAACAGAGACAGCAAACCAGCTCAGCAGGGTTTGGAGGTAGTGGAATAAAACGAAAAATATCATCACCGAAGCTGAGCAATAACAGGAGGTCCCCAGAAACAGCCACAGAATCCACTTCCACAGAGTCATCTGTCAAACCATGCCCCACTTGTTACATGAAGAAAGGTCTGCAATCAGCTAGAGACTACGTTATCGAAAATATAGACAACGTCTACAAGGATACTGCGCCGTTTCTTTAAGCTACCAATGACGTCGCAGTGGAGATCATCCGGGATGAGCTACAACTCAGCAGGTCGCTGAAATACAACATTGTACTAGAGGCTGTCTACTGTCATCCAGAAGGTTAAATGCGAGTTTAAAAACTTTAAGACATCATCCAGATTGATACACAGTGTTATCGATGAGCTCGAACAAGTTCTGAAGAAGGATGCCGTCAAGCTACTTCGAGAAGTGTCTGAAGCACAAAGCAAAGGCAGTGACTGGACTCTACACGTGGTAAAAACACTTACCCTAAGGCTAATTAAATTTATTTATGCTGAGCCATGAGTCAGCTCCTATATACCCCTGCCTCCAAAGGTTTATAAACGAAAAGCGTGTGTAAATGTACGTAACACAGATGAACCATGAGTCAGCTCCTATATACCCCTGCCTCCAAAGGTTTATAAACGAAAAACGTGTGTAAATGTACGTAACACAGATGAACAGTGTTTCAAATACTCCATACTAACCAAACACTGACCAAAAGTCAAACATGACATGCTACTACCACGAGACTCATTTGATGACCATTTACCATTTACCATTTACCATCGAAGTCTTCGCCGCAGTCCTTGGAGACCGGGGAATTGTCAATTCTTATCTTTCTTCTTGCTAGCTTCTTGATTGTGTGTGGTGTTGTAGTGTGGTTGAATGTGTGATTTGTATGATGAGTGTTATTTTGTAGGAAATTTATGTTCTTCTAGATATTCTGTAATTGTGTAATAAGGTCGATTTAAGAGGTATTGTTTCAGCTGTTTTTTGAAGTTAGAGAGCAAGTTTATGTCTTTAAGTTTGTTGGGTAAGATGTTGTATAGTTTTATTCCCATGTAATTTGGTGTTTTGCTGGTTTTCGTTAGTCTTTGTTGGTTTAGATTAAAGTTTGATTTTACTCTGAGGTTGTGTTCGTGACAGTTTATTCTGAGTTGAGGTGGGTTTGATTTGATAAAGAGGATGGTTTCGTAAAGATATAAGGATGTTAAGGTGAGGATCTGGTTTTTGACAAAGAGAGGTTTACAGTGTTCTTCCCGATCAACTTGTTCCAGGATTCTGATGGCTTTTTTTCTGTTGTACTAGTATTTTTTTTTAGGACCTCTGCTATACATACAACTTTGATGGACTGACTTTCCCTACTGGAATAAAAATCAACGATAACACCCCTGTGAACGTGTTTGAATGTGATTCGAGGGGTCTTATTTCACCACTACGCATCGATAAGGAACAGTAAGATCACATTGAACTTCTACTAATCAAGAATGAAGAAGGAGAAAGTCACTATGTGTTTATAACAGATTTTGTCAAACTTATACAGCCACAAGTGACAAAAGGTACCAATAAGATAACGATATGCAAATGCTGCTCAAGCTTTAAAGAAAACAGACGATGTAGGCCTAGTACAGAGATTTGGCTGAAGGAACGTATGTTGCTTTGTGGTAGATCAAAGCCTAGCGAGGTGGTACTCCCTGATTCCGATAAAAATCATCTACGCTTTCAGTATTATAATCTCTTTGTGAAACGGCATTTGATGAATCTAGCATTCAATTGCGGAAGGTCCGTGACCTCGACCATTTCCGGCCATTTCCGTCAAAGTCTTTGCTCGCTTTGTAACACTAGATGTCAGTTGCCAAACTTCATTCCAGTATAATTTCACAATCTATTATCATATGATCATGCATATATGATCAAAAACCTTGCTGTACTGTGTGACAGTGAAATAAAAGTCATCCCTGCCAACAGTGAAAAGTTCATCTCGATTTCTGTTAGAGTAGGTCGAATGTGGTTGAGATTCTTAGACTCCTACAGGCTAATGGCAGAAAGCCTAGCCAATCTTGCATCAAATCTGACAATACCTGATTTAATTGAATCCTCTAAACTAGTGCCAGAAGAACATATAAACCCAATCACTTGTACAGGACACTACCCATACGACTACGTTACAAGTGTTTGCCGAATTCAGCTTACCACCTCGTGAAAAATTCTATAACCAACTAAATGACACAGAAATAACAGACAACGAGTACAACCATGCATGCTAAGTTTGGAAAAAACTGACCATGAAAAACTTTGGAGAGTACCATGACTTTTACTTGACGTTAGACGTCACCTTACTTATGGATGTTATCACCTGTTTCCGTGATGGGAAACGGACTTTCGGCCTGCGCTGCCCCTGACTCGGCCTGGGCTGCCCCTATTATGTGGTGTAAAGGGTAGGATTCTCGGGAGTTGGTATCTGACCTGAGCTTGCACTTTACCCACTAAATCCCAGGAATCTCCCGGAAATAGTTGTTTCTCCTAATCACCCCAAGCCAATTCCTACACTCCTACACTCCATGAAACCGCTCTCCAGGATGACCATAGGAGTCACACTCATCTTTGTGTAAGGTCATGGGGTGGTGGGTGGTGGGGTGTTTCATCGTGAGGTGGGTCAGTTTATAAACACCGCACTCAGACCCTACCAATTCAGTTCAACAATACAACCGTGTCGTGTATAAAATTCTACGTGTTGTAGTTTTTTTTATTCTGAACATGAGTTCTGTTCAACAAATAAGCGCTAGGTTTAATTTGCTGGAAAATAAATTTTCCGCCGAGTTATAAGTGTATCTTGAAGCGTTAGGAACCTTCGTTGACAGACAAACAAATGTCAATATTTTCCTCAAGGAGTTTCCAAACTGGGACCACGTAAATGAGGAAGCCAACTTTAACCCTTCATTAGTCCCAGTCTTGGGGAGACTTGAGGAGGAGGAGCCCTGCCCTATGTTGGAGACAACAGAGGAGGAGCCCTGCCCTACGTTGGAGAGACCTCCACGTGTCCGCCCTCGTCGCTCGAAGAGGGTCTCTAGGAGGCCTCAAGATCAGCCTCCGTTGTACTCCGGAGACCAGACCCGGGCGAGGAGGTGTGGGAAGAGAAACAAACGGAGGTCTCTCCAAAGTAACACGAAACAAATTGTAGGACAAATGGTTATTTCTAAACAAAATATTTACAATATAAAATTTAAAGTTAAATAACAAATTTAAATGATCTGTGTATATGTTCCTAGAAACCCAAATTTTAAGAATATTTTAGTATTAGTTTTGTATAAGTGAGAGCCAAATAAAACTCACAAGTACATATCACATATTAACTTTAAATAAAACCAAGCTGGATACAAAATAGATTTTATGCTATAAATGTGCATGTTTGGCAAACAGTAACACAAGTTGAGATGAGAAATATATTGAAACTGTATTAGATTCACTATAAAATATAAATGTAGTCACATAAACCCTGCTTCTTATATATATCCTAAAGACCTTATAACGACATATGTTAATACTAAAATTATTAACTCAAAGTATTAGGAAAACGAGAGTACAGATGAAAGATGAGTAAACAAACAAATATTGCATATAAACTCTGTATTGGAATATATTGAAAGAGAAAAATCCTAGCTCGAGCGATTTTGAACATTTATTATAATCAGTTAAAATCCAACCCCTCCAGATAGTCTAGTTATCTCTTAACTATGAGTAGTGTTGTGTCAGTAGACTGTCCTCAGTAAAAGTAAAATCCCTAAAAGTATTTTTACAAAATACTATTTATAGTATAGAAAAAGCAGTAGTGACATGAAATAATTTTATGCTCAAAATATGAAAATAGAAGTAGATTGGAGAACCCTGTTTCTGATTTTAACCCCTGCAGCACTCAGTAATAACATATGACGTGCTAAAGCATTACCGATTTTATTATAAAACATGATAGTATAGATGATAAAAGAAATGCAAATATTAAATATAAATATACTGCAGTTTACTAATGAAAAAACCCCTAGCCTGTTTCAATTTGAATAATTACTACAGATAAACTCTGAATTAGTTGCATAGTTAGTTGATGTAATAAAAAAAGGTAATCAAATATTATTATAAAACACTTACAGTGTTGAAGAGATGGTGGCTGTCTCTTGAAGTGATGAAGCAGTAGTGTGAAGGGGTTTGTGGTTCGCGAGCGAGCAACATCTCATATTTATAGGAGTACAGTTTATTTAATATATAAAATAAACTCAGTTTGAGCCGATAAATCATACCCAACCATTTTAACTTATACTTTTTAATTGGACTTGCTGTTATAAAATGGAATACTATTCCATTTCTTATTTAAATTACAAAGGAAGCAAAACCCACTTCCACCATTCCATGGTTTATAATTTAAATCAATCAACTGAGGTCTAGCCTTAATGAACCACAACACAAGTCAAGTCAACACCAAAGAACAGGCTGTAATGTTTGCAGTTTGTGATCAGCTGTATGTTTTAATCTTTCCTTGGAAAATATATAAATAAATAACCTCTGTCACAAAATTGTCAAAAGTTGGAAACATCATAAAATGCAGTTGTCTTCGGAGCAGAAATCTGCTTTTTCAAACTATTTATTATTCTTAATTTGAAAATGCACAACACATGATATAGAACTGACAAAATACTTCTTCCCTGTATTAAAAATCAAATAGCAGTTATATCCAAGTAAAAAATCATAAGAATTTATGAAATAATATAATAACATAGGATTATTTGTGTTTACTTTATTTGATTTATAATTTCCATTTTATATTAGATTAATCAACGAACCTCCAATATATACAGGGTGAGTTTTTTAAAGTGATCCAATAGCTAACTTTTTAATTACAGGACTTAGCACCTCACTTTAAATTTGAAACTTGCTCAGTTTTCAGTTTCACTCAAGAATACGATTTCAGATTTTTTCATTGTGGCCGCCATTTTCCAATATGGCTGCCAACTTTAAAATTTCTTATGGAACACCCTGTATTTTATTTTGTTTTTAGATTTTACTCTAAAAAATAAAACATTTTTGTTCTTGAGATTTTTTCAATATCTCTAATAGTTAAGGAGCTACGAGGACAAATTGTAAAGTATTGTTTTGTCAAATTATGACTCAGAATTATTTTAGTTTCATACAGGATTTGGGTTGGCAACATTGTTTACAAGTCTAATTGTTGCATTTTGTCACAACCCAGCTGTAAATTCAAACCCGATTCTTGGTAGTTATGGCGTTCGATGAAAAGGTGGATATGTTGTTAATATTTGGCGAATGCCACAAGAACAAACGCGATGCTGCAAATGTGTATGCTGCAAGGTATCCTGATAGACCACATCCATCGTGTAGTGCGTTTTCTCGTCTTGAAAAAAAGCCCGATTTACAGGATCTTTGGCTACTCGAAAGCGTCAACGTGCAAAGCGAGTTACAAATGAAGAAGCTGAAATTGATGTTTTAGCAGCACTGTATGATCGTCCTCATATGTCAACCCGTGAAATAAGTAATGAATTAGGGGTGAGTCAAACTTCTATTATAAACATATTGAAACGGCAAAAATTTCATCCTTTTAAAATTAGTTTACATCAGGAGTTATTGGATGCAGACTTTCATCGTAGGTTGCAATTGTGCAATTGGTTGCTTCTAGAAATTGAAAACAATCCCATGTTTTTAGGAATGATTCTCGTTTCAGATGAGGCTACATTTGTGAATACTGGTGAGATGAACAGGCATAACATGCACTATTGGTCTGCTACTAATCCCCACTGGATGCGCACCGTAGACCATCAGAGGCGATGGTCCCTTAACGTTTGGTGTGGCATTCTAGGCAATAAGATTATTGGTCCCCACTTTTTTGAGGGAACCCTTAACGGTCCGCGGTATGCTGAATTTATCAGAGAAACTCTCCCTGTCCTATTGGATGAGGTTCCTATTGAAACCCTGAACACCATGTGGTTTCAGCAAGATGGCGCACCTCCGCATTACGCTCATGCTGCCCGAAACGCGGTGAGTGAGAGATTTGAAGAGCGATGGATAGGTAGAGGTGGGCCGGTAGCGTGGCCTCCTCGATCACCTGACATCACTCCTTTGGATTTTTTTCTGTGGGGAGCCATAAAAGATAAGGTTTACCGCACGCCCCCTACAACCCCCGAAGACATGCGTGAAAGGATACGCAACGAGTGCAGCTCAATTGGCGAAGATGTTTTAATCAGAGTACGGAGAGCTCATGTTCAACGACTCACAAAGTGCATTGAGGCAGAAGGGCGGCACTTCGAACATTTGATTTGAAGTTACTAAGCTTTTAGAACTGGTCCTTTGTTTTGGTATTGCTATTACAGTAATCATTTTTTAGATCATTTAAAACTGTTTTAAATAAAATATGTATTTTTTAAATTGTGTTTGTTTATCTTTAGTCTATTTAAGTCGCATAATAATAACAAAACACATACAAAGTTCACACACAACTAAACAGTAACAACACTTAAAACTAACATTGTTTTAAAACATGCTTTAGAATTCATGCAACTTTGTATGAAAACTTTAAGTCCTCGTAGCTCCTTAACCGTTAGAGATATTGAAAAAATCTCAAGAACAAAAATGTTTTATTTTTTAGAGTAAAATCTAAAAACAAAATAAAATACAGGGTGTTCCATAAGAAATTTTAAAGTTGACAGCCATATTGGAAATGGCGGCCACAATGAAAAAATCTGAAATCGTATTCTTGAGTGAAACTTAAAACTGAGCAAGTTTCAAATTTAAAGTGAGGTGCTAATTCCTGTAATTAAAAAGTTAGCTATTGGATCACTTTAAAAAACTCACCCTGTATGAAGCACCCACCGAACCCCACCCAGATAGAATATTGGAATCTGAAAATCGTTTGGAAAAATCTGCTGCTACCAGTTCGACCTTCCCATCTTTATGTCCTTCAAACGTATGTAGATCTTTTCATTAGTTAATATAAAATGGAAAAAGTGTTTCATTGTTTAAGCTTCACAATAGTAAAACCTCCATAAATATGAACTCCACATAAATAAAACTAAAGTCAACATTTAAGATAACATACTGCTAAACAATACCAAACACTTATTTAACAATGGTCAATGTCAACCGTCTAGTCGATAACATTTTCTCATGAATAAAACGATTATAACTGTAGGCTACGGTAATATAAAAGAAAAAATAATAAATCATTTACACTTTTAACGTCATTATACTAAACATTTTTAAGAGAAAAACAATTAAGTAGGTAAAGTAACATTTAAATATTGGTACCTATTTATATACAAGTACCAGAAAGTAATATTAAAAAATTAAATTCTTGGATTAAATTCCATCTATAATACCGAACCTCCCTTAAAAGTAAAAGAAGACTCCAATCCTCCCCATTTAATATATAAAATAAACTCAGTTTGACCCGATAAATCATACCCAACCATTTTAATTTATACTTTTTAATTGGACTTGCTGTTATAAATTGGAATTCTATTCCATTTCTTATTTAAATTACAAAGGAAGCAAAACCCACTTCCACCATTCCATGATTTATAATTTAAATTAATCAACTGAGGTCTAGCCTTAATGAACCACAACACAAGTCAAGTCAACACCAAAGAACAGGCAGTAATGTTTGCAGTTTGTGATCAGCTGTATGTTTTAATCTTTCTTTGGAAAATATATAAATAAATAAAGTAGTATCATGATCCTGATATTATCACGTGACTAGATAATAGAACAAGCTAGATATAGACAAAAGTACAAGTTCAACATACCTTGTAACAGCGCGAGACAGCGCTAGCCGCCCGAGCGCTGTGGCTTCTATAGCGAGACTGGTTGAACCGCTAGAGTAACGGTGCTGAGTGAAAGTGTATTCGGCAGCGCCCCGCTCACGACCGTGACATTCAGTGAGAGTAAAAATATCATTTACAAGTAATTTGGGATTCTTACCTAACAAACGATAATGGACCAATATGTTATGGAAACAATTGTATGCTAGATAAATACAATACCAGATCAAAGTTTAAAAGATTTTGAGATAAAAATAATACCAGATACGAGTTTAAAAGATTTTGATTATTCCTAGCAGTTCTTTAGAGCAGAAAGTGAAAATACAAATATTTATGTGGTGTATTAAATATATGGATAATACAATATACCTGTGTAGCTCAACAGTTTAAAGCAACAAGAGAAAATATTATCAAGCAATAAAACATATCAAATAATAATCTAGCTAAAAATTTAATAGTAAAGTTTTGTCAGTGTACAAATATATGAATAAATTTATCTTATGAATTGTATCTATGATCCTTTCTTTTACTTTAAGTGTATATTGAGTGAATACAGAGTTTAAAGTCTTATTTCATCAAATAATTATATTAAAGTATTAAATAATGGTAAACCGAGTACTGATCGCAAGTTCCAAGCTTTATCAAAAACTAGCAGTCTGTAGACCTTTACGTAGTTATTGCACAAGCCAACAATTTGAAGTTGCTAGCGTATTATTCTCTGCCAAAAGTGAAAGGTGCACGTAATGGCATTCTGCAGCGAAGAATAATGCTGCAACCGTGATTTCAATCTCCAGCCATAATGATACTTGACACCGGTGATTACATGTCGCAACTGGGACTACAAACTCCACCCTTTTATGATAGTAATCAACATCAATCTGTTACATTGCTAAACACTGTGAGTGAATGTTAGTTCTCTGCAATACTTTTCCTTTCAACGATGAATATAAAAGCTGCTGGACCAAACACTAAGTCAGTCAATCCAGCAGCATGACTTCACCATCAGTCTACATCAGCTTCACAGCTGGTCCGATGAAGGTGGAGGAAGCTGAAGATACGGCATTTATCTTGGCGCTAATGTATGGGGCAGGGCCAATGCCTTGCAAAGAGCAACTCATGAAAAGCAGTAAGCATTATCTAATAAATTATTTCAAATAATATAAAATCATCATAGTAAATGAAAATTTACATATAGCTATTATAAACCGAAGATATGTGTACAAAAATTATATATATTTAGTATAAAAACAGTGTGATATGTTCACTCAACTTAAAACAAGTGTGTAAAAGACGGGAAAATAACAACATTCAATTTTCAGTATAAATCCAAATGTAATATTAAACATTAAATTCTAACACATACATATGAGTACTGTATCTTCTAAAACTCTAGAACATTGGGGTTTTTATTCCTTGAAAATAAGGTCTACAGCCCTGCCAGTCATTCCTGTTGTTTTCAGTTTATAGCCAGAGTTTTTTATTTGTAGTAAGTCCTCGTCAGTTAGTTCTAGGTTGTTGTTTAGCTCTTGGTGTTTTAGCTCTTTAGTAGAGACAATTGGCAGAGACGGTACGTGTTGGAGAGCCTGAAGCTTTTTGTTCAAGTTAGACATGATTCTGAAATAAAACACCATGTTTTTGATAAAATCAAATTAATCTTAAACTTATTATGAATACTGCGAAATTAATATTCTTCTTTTTACTTTACAGACTCCCCTTCAGTCGTCCATTTCATGGATAACAAAAACCCAAACTGGAACCACATAAATGAGGAAGCCAACTTTAACCCTTCATTAGTCCCAGTCTTGGGGAGACTTGAGGAGGAGGAGTGTTTTATTTTGCCCTATGTTGGAGACACCAGAGGAGGAGCCCTGCCCTACGTTGGAGAGACCTCCACGTGTCCGCCCTCGTCGCTCGAAGAGGGTCTCCAGGAGGCCGCAAGACCAGCCTCCGTTGTACTCCGGAGACCAGACCCGGGCGAGGAGGTGTGCGAAGAGAAACAAACGGAGGTCTCTCCAAAATAACACAAAAAAAATTGTTGGACAAATGGTTATTTCCAAGAAAAATATTTATAATATAAAATTTAAAGTTAAATAAAAAACTTAAATGATCTGTGTATATGTTCCTAGAAACCCAAATTTTAAGAATATTTTAGTATTAGTTTTGTATAAGTGAGAGCCAAATAAAACTCACAAGTATATATCACAGTACCAAACACAGAATCCAGAACGTGTTAACTTTAAATAAAACCAAGCTGGATACAAAATAGGTTTTATGCTATAAATGTGCATGTTTGGCAAACAGTAACACAAGTTGAGATGAGAAATATGTTGAAACTGTGTTAGATTCACTAAAGACCTTATAACGACATATGTTAATACTAAAATTATTAACTCAAAGTATTAGGAAAACGAGAGTACAGATGAAAGATGAGTAAACAAACAAATATTGCATATAAACTCTGTATTGGAATATATTGAAAGAGAAAAATCCTAGCTCGAGCGATTTTGAACATTTATTATAATCAGTTAAAATCCAACCCCTCCAGATAGTCTAGTTATCTCTTAACTATGAGTAGTGTTGTGTCAGTAGACTGTCCTCAGTAAAAGTAAAATCCCTAAAAGTATTTTTACAAAATACTATTTATAGTATAGAAAAAGCAGTAGTGACATGAAATAATTTTATGCTCAAAATATGAAAATAGAAGTAGATTGGAGAACCCTGTTTCTGATTTTAACCCCTGCAGCACTCAGTAATAACATATGACGTGCTAAAGCATTACCGATTTTATTATAAAACATGATAGTATAGATGATAAAAAGAAATGCAAATATTAAATATAAATATACTGTAGTTTACTAATGAAAAAACCCCTAGCCTGTTTCAATTTGAATAATTACTACAGATAAACTCTGAATTAGTTGCATAGTTAGTTGATGTAATAAAAAAATGTAATCAAATATTATTATAAAACACTTACAGTGTTGAATAGATGGTGGCTGTCTCTTGAAGTGATGAAGCAGTAGTGTGGTTCGCGAGCGAGCAACATCTCATATTTATAGGAGTACCGTAGCCTTCCCTTCACTCAATTACACCACAGCCTTTCACCAGTTCCCTTCACTGTTGTCATTGTGCATGTGCCTTCACTGTACAGCCTTGTGTAAGTGAGAGGCCAACGAGTATATAAGCAGGCTGTTTGGAGATGTCTGGCACAGTTCGCCAGCCCACTTGCAGTCTGCTCACATGGAACAGCAATGTACCTGTGTCAAGTCTGCAAAGAGGCATTCTTCTTATCTACTCAGGCTCGAGACAAACATCAGACAGTCTGCCTTACTCTAGCCAACTTCTCGCTCCACCCATCCACGTTGACTCTGATCACATACAAAAAGAACTTCGTAGTGCTGCAGTGACGCCCTCTACGGAAGCTGGAATCGCTAGCGGAAGGACCTCCAATTTACATTCTTCTAGTCCTGTTACGTCTAGCAAGCCTTCAAAAAGAAAACCGTCTTCACATTCTAGTCAAATAGCTGAAAAGCTAAAAAGACTAGAAAAGCCATCTCAACCGCCTGCACTGCCATCGCCGCCTCCAGTCTTCGAGGGAGACAGTCCTCCTGCATCCACCTCACATCCAAGATGGTGCCAAGCTGCTCCAAGAGGAAGACGAAGCCAGCGATGAAAAATCAGGTTGGATTCTATTAAATATCAAATGGTTAACTTTACGCATAAGTAAATTTACATATAAAGAACCTAGTGGTTCAAGCTATGTGCCTTTGCCTAAATCAATAGCTAAACGTAAAGCCGTAGTAAATGTCCAAAATACAGTTGATAAATGTATTGCCTATGCGGTTTTGACCAAACATGTCCCCAATGTTCACCCGAATTCAATTTTAACAGAAGAATCGTTCAGTAACTTGATGCATTTGTACAATTTTGAAAACTTGAGCTTTCCAGTGGATATAAAACAAATTAAATACTTTGAGAGAAATAACCCAACAGCATCGGTAAACGTTTTTGAAATTAACACTGAAAACAAAATCGCCCCACTTAGGATTGTTGACGAGCTACAAGACCACTGTGATCTTCTCTTACTTAGAGGAAAAAACAATACTTCACATTATTGTTTCATTCAAAGTTTTGAAAAGCTGATACAAAAACAAATTGCGAAGGGCTCCAATAAAGTGGTAGTTTGTAAAAGATGTTCCCAATATAAAGAAGTGAGAAACTGTAAGCCAAATGCAAGTGCGTGGTTAAGAGATCATCTGACTTTGTGTGGTCAACATAAACCGACGGAAATCAAACTACCTTCTCCCGAGAACAACCTTTTGAAATTCCAACAAGTTGAAACTAAGATCAAACTCCCTTTTTGTATTACTGCAGATTTTGAATCCAATTTAATTTATCAGTACAAAGGTCGCGAGGGCAGGTTGCAACGCGCTTGGACGGGTAACTCGACGGTGCGTGCTCGTCCGTGCCTTATCGCTCCTAACAACTGATACGACCCGACGACAACAAAGCCCGTCTCTGCTTTAAACACAAAATATTCTATTGATTTAAATTAAGTATTTTTATTGGACGAAATAATAAATATACCTTTGGGTTCAAATTAGATTTATATTTACAAAAATAACAACTATCTCCTTAAGTAGAATAACATTTTCTTCAAAATCAAATAAAATCGTCTTCTAAATAAAATAAAATCGAATTAAAATAACGTCCTTCTAAAGATAAAACCCTTACACTCTAATAACTATATTGTTAAAACAATAAAACAGTGTTTTTTAGTAATTCTTTTGAAATACGCAAACATGGAAAATTATCAGTAGGTGATAGGTGTAGTGTTATTTGCTTGTTTGTTATCTATATTGTTGCTAGAAAAATAACATTCATAATAAACATAGTATGAGTATTCTTTATGTTGTATTGCAGAAACCTCCTGTGTTAAGGTTCCCTTTGAGAAACATGAGAGTGCACTATCTACTCTACCTACACCACCATCCAGTGAACATGACGAGCCAAGTGTGCCGCTGTCTTCTCTATCTGCACACACTCAATTAGATGGAAGTACTGAGAACAGCTCTGAACAGTCGTGTAGACGCTCTTCAAGAGTGAGGCGTAAGCCCAAAAAATACTCAGAGGAAACCGAAACTGTCTCGTGGAAAATAAAAACTGTCAAAAAACAATGACGTGTAAAAAAGGATAATTTATGTGTCATAATAAATGTAAATGTATAGATTAAAAAAGTATTTTTATTTTAAACTCCTACCCTATTTTTGTACCCATTTACTTGAAGAAGTTTTGAGCTTATGCAAAATAATAAGTTACTCTTGAACAACCAGAGGAACTTTTTGTCTCTTAAACCTAGTGATTATTTAAACTTTAGATTATACAATTCTTAGGTTTTGCTTCTTAAATATTTATATTTTAATAAACTATCAATATTAGTCCTCTTGTGATATTCATGTTTTATTTTTAAGTGAGTATTTTATAGACTTTCAAGTAGTAGATATCTTTGATTCTTAGAGCATGTGCAGACAACACATAAACACAAGTGATATCGATATCAATTACATTTTAAACTGTTTAACAATAAGCTAACGTATGTAATGTTATAAAAAAGCTAATTTATGATACAAAACTTGTATGTTTACTTGTAATTACAAAACAAATCCCACAGTGATATTCTTTGTGTAAAAGCAGTGAGCTGGTGAATAACTCATATGTTCTAATATGTATAACCAAGGGTTTTTTATTTTTATTTTGAGTTGCTATACCATGTTTATGCAAACACTTGTTATACTCTCTAATAACTTAAGTAAAGTAATAAGGGGTAAGTTAATTTTTTTAAATAAACCTAATTTTATTAATACTATACCACCTAGGTACATATTTCAAGCTTGCAAGAGTCAATGATATTGGGAACATAAAACTAACTCACTTCACACAGTTATAGCATTAAAGAAGTATAAAGTGGCAAAGTTATCACCTTGTAGTGTGTGAAACAATGGGAGATCAAACATGAAACTGTGGAACTTATTTCCACACAACTCTCCAGGGTGACTTCTATGGAAATAGGTGATTTTTATTGATTATGTAAAGGAAAATAAAGTCATACGTGAATTTATTTACAAGAGTTAAATTTTATTGAACAACAATACATAATTACTATTTAGCTACATTCTTCAAATTGTTCAAAACAGATTCAGTTATGTTTGAGCCACAAAAACAACGAACTTCAGAGTCGACCCAGAGCATCAACGAAGTTCGCACAGGTGTGTGTTCATACCAATGGTCTTGGGTTTCTGGTGGGAGCCTTCTATCGTTTAAATCTTGAAGAAGTCTTGGCAAGTCGCTTTTTATATGCCGAACTAGCTGTTGTCCAGTGTCATTGAGCTTACATCAGACACAAATATTACGTTGATTATGGTGGATTTACATTAGATGAAATGCCGTTACTTATAATAAGGTTATTCCTACACGTTTCACAGGTAACATATTTACCAACAGTTTTACATATATAACCACCGATGTACGCTAATACTAACAAAGCTTGATGTTTAAAATTTGAACTAAAATTGAGTTAAACATTTCACTAAGAGGTACACAATTGTATGTAGAGGAATAATCCTTTACCATGCTAATAGCTTTTAGCTTCTTTTCAGATTCAAGAATTGTTGAACACTTATATTATAGTAATCTCCACTCATTAATCCATATTGTCCAAACCATTGTTCCAAATCATCGGTTTGAAATTTCCCTAATAATATATGGTAGAATTACCTTTTAAAATCTCAATGGTGAACACATTATTTAAACTGCAGATATTTACATTTTTAAACAGAATAGGCCACATAAACTCATGGACAGATTTTTAACCATACAAACATTTGATAATACAATAAATGCTACTAAAATACGAGTGTTTTTTAAGAACATTTAAATGACAAAATAATTAGACACTAAATTAATTATTTTGTTTTCAAATACAACTATTTTAAACAATTTTGCCTGAAAATAACAATTTATAAGCACACAAATACAGTACTACATTTGAACTTTTAAAACATTTTTGAAATATTTAAATTCGGAATTTACTAGTTTAAGATTACAAACATTTATTTTTGCAATGTCTAGTACTTCAATAACCGTTGTTTCAAAAAGTCAAAATGCACCACTTAGGCATCAGCTCACAAAATTTTGATCTGCCAAAGTTTTGATAATGTATCATATGTATAACACTGAAACTCTGGATGAGTCTTCTTGAACGCTAAGTAAATCAATTCCATGTAAGTTACACAGAACCAAGCGCTTTTGATTTTAGGCTATAACTTATTTCCATTTATAACCATTTTGGTTCTTAATCTTTTTTCCTGGACATATTCTAGCTTTAATTTCGTAACAAGTTTACTATTGTATACTAGCTACTATACTAGCTTGTGTATAGATTCTCTATACCTAAATCTGGTGATTAAAGCTGGTGCAAAGGTTGAAGTTTCCTTTAAATTCAAAATTTTATAACTCGTGTCTAGATCAAATACCAACATTGAAATTTTTGCTGTATGTTGCTACCATATAGGCACGTAACATATGTAAAAATTGGATTTTTAGAGTTCGCTTCACCGGAAATATTGCACATTAAACTTTTAGAAAATTGGTCAATTTAAATTTTTAATAGCTCATAAAAGGTTAAGGGAACTGAATTCAGACTTAATATTCTAACATAGGCAAGTATTTTACCATATCTTGTTCTAGCTCTATTCTGTAAAAAATATTTAATCCATCGGCGATGCATGCAAAGCCCCAAAACGCCGTGAGCGGTCTGAAAAAATGCCGCAACTTCTAAACGGAACTAAATAAAAATATTTTAAAAACTGTTTTGAGGTCATAATTATAAAAATTTTAACATATAAAATTATTGTCAAAATACAAAATGGTCAAGCAACCAAGTATTTTTATATTGGATCACTTCAGATGGATTGACCCTAGAAGTGAATGTTTTTAGGTAGACAGGATGAGACATCGTAAAAAATTGCTTGTTTAATTTTCTTGTAAGCACCAGGAAATTAAAAAAATATAGATACAAACAACACAAGTATCGTTAAACCGTAAGATATTTTCCTGCTCACAGCTAATTTTAACTGTTGTTTGCAATACATTAATTTGGCATTGATATTATTGTCCTCAAATGAAATGAAATGAAAAATGAAATGAAATGAAATAATATGAAATGAAATAATATTTTATTTCCCATTAATTATTTACAGATAAGTACATTGTATTTTTTTCTTTACTTAAATATGATACAGCAAAACATTACTAACTAGATAACAAAACAAAAAATATATACTGTAGATATAAGTAAATAAATGTGTAAAAAAATACATATCGTCTGCAATATCGTCAATTAGAGATTAATCTCATTTAAGTTGGTTTGAATGCTTAATTTAAAGTCAAACACCAATCCAAAAATAAATGTACACAAACACTAAGTAGCTGGGACCATTTCTTGTTATTCCTCACTATATTTTTTGCGATTGGTTGACATTTATAGAAGTTCCATTTTTGAACGATCTTATTTTCACTTTATTATCTATTACTACACAAGACTCAATTTTAGGTGTATCATATTCAATTGAGCTTCAAAATAGATCGGCACTCGTGAATGAAAAAAAAAACACTAATCCGATGCCTACCGGCCATACGATCAATAAAATTGGAACTAGAGTGATGCACAATGAAGACAAATAAACTATGATAATCTTTCCCATAGCAGACATATATTCGACACACACAGACCACACCTGCAAACATATGAGTTTTGGAACATTAAGGATTGTAAAATGTTACAAGATGATGAATATTTACGTATGCATATGTCACGTTTAAAAACCCCTCAAGACTATCCTAACAAGTTTGGTTTTCTTTTTAACATCTCTACCAAACCATTATACTTACTTGACAAAGATTGAAAAGAAAACATTACACTGTTTAAGTGTGTATAAAAGGAAATATTAATAAGTGCATTTACACTGGGTTCGTGTTTAAAAATAATAATCAACATGTTTAAATTTGAAAATAAATACAGTGTTGTTTGGAATAAGTTGGAGTTTGAAAACCTAGACATTTTGATTGGTGAATTAAATAAAGTCACATAGTTTCTAGAAAAACTCATACTAATATCTTTAGGAAAAACCACACGTGATATTTCACACATTCGTAATAACAAACGAGTTGTTAAAAAGTGGTTTAAGTATCTGTCCGGTCCTAATGGATTCCGGTACTCAAATGAGCATATCCCCCCCACCATTTTAGTGAGGGGTCTATATCTACCGATTGGGAATTTACTTCCAACAAAAAAAGTTAAATTTACTCTTAACAACCTCTTACTCTTAATTTACTCTTAACAGCCTTGGCTAACATATTTATGGTAAAAATAAATCTACATTCGAGTTTGTAAAAGAAACTTCCATTTTGCAAACAGGTCTATATTCACCGATTGGGAATTTCAAACAATAGAACCTCGGGATTTTTCCTCTAAAGGTTCTTACCAATCAGAATGTCAAATTTATTGTTAAATAAAGTCCCTTGACATCAAAACCTGAGATTGATTTTAAGATGTATTTTTGTTCACAGGATCGGATACCACGTCAGTCAGAGAATTTGGCAGAATGGACCAAACAACTGTCGACTTACTTGGATCCTCAGGTATCCATCCCTTCTACTACCGAGGAACAGACATCAGCATTCTTCCCTGTGAGCAATTCCTCGGCTGGGAAGGTTGGATTACCGGATCATCCAATTGTACTCGACGATGAGATGGTCGAAACAAACACCGATGAGCAACTTCAACGTTTAACAATGAGTCCATGTCAAGAGTTTAATACTCATTCCCCTTTAATTCCACTATGCACCAAACAGGCTATGTCTAGTCATTTTACAGACAGAACATCAAAACAGACGATAGCTAACAGACAGGAAATTCGCAAGCCCCCCACATTACCTGTGCAAACCCCAACCTTACTCTACAACCAATCGAACATCTCGCCAAACCAAACACATCCGAGACCGTTGTCGGTAGAACTGGCTGAAATACGTTCTTCTCAGTCACCATCATCTAGAAAGCCCACCCCTCCAAACCCGATGGAACCACCATTTTTCAACATTAAACTTCCAAGAGAATGCAAACAGACAATACAAAAGAGTGCAGGAAGAGGAGATTTCGAAAAATTGAAGAGTGGGTCTGACGCGGGTTCAGCATCTAGCAGCACCAAACAGGCTATGTCTAGTCATTTTACAGACAGAACATCAAAACAGACGATAGCTAACAGACAGGAAATTCGCAAGTCCCCCACATTACCTGTGCAAACCCCAACCTTACACTTAAACCAATCGAACATCTCGCCAAACCAAACACATCCGAGACCGCTGTCGATAGAACTGGCTGAAATACGTTCTTCTCAGTCACCATCATCTAGAACGCCCACCCCTTCAAACCCGATGGAACCACCATTTTTCAACATTAAACTTCCAAGAGAATGCAAACAGACAATGCAAAAGAGTGCAGGAAGAGGAGATTGCGAAAAATTGAAGAGTGGGTCTGACTCTTGCCAGTTCTCAGAGACTCTTACTCGAGCAGTTCAGCCAAAATTGTAAAAAGAGTCTCATTCAAACCAACACCGCCAATGAGCCCGCCGATGACCCTATGTGAACCACGATTTCTCTACGGGTGTGGACCCGTAGAGAAAGAGTGGTTCGCATCGGGTGTTAACATCAGTGATCCGTTCAAGGGTGGCTGTGCGATCGAAGACCAGCCAAAGATGAACTGTCTACGGCCAAATCAATATATAGCCGATGTTACACAAAGATTGGTTGAAAGGATTGTCGAAGAATCGATGATAAAAAAAAACTTCACTGTAAACTACACCAGAATAATTAAGGATACAATCAGATCCATAACAGTATCTGTTGCTGGTAACCAAGTGCGAGATCTTGGAGAACGGATTAGGGTTTTAAGATCATGTGAAGATGAAAATAAAAGCCGGGCGATAGACTTCTGTCTAACGTTGTATGGTACAATGCACCTCCATGACACCCTAGTGACCGTTCAATGGGAAACCATTGAACAGTGGGCTAGGGAAATGAATAAGATCATTTCCGAGGAGGTGCGGGTACTGTCCCGCAACCATATACAAGGGAAAAATACCAAATATGCAGATCAGAGAAAAAGACTGGAAGAAAAACTGCGCCAACATCATGGAAATTTCATGCATATGTTGGGCAAGTTTGCAAAGATTAATGATTACGCAACCTTCGTCCTGTTCGGGACGAACACGGACCCGACAGTTTCAGCCACTGCTGACCTTATGGTTAATACCATAATCTTAACATGGAAGATGAAGGCGCAGTTCCCAATATTGGCTGATAATGACCAGATAAAAAATGTATTCTGGTCCCTGCCATTTGCTTAAGTTACCCATCTGCGGGGATTTGGCCAGACAGTTCTAGAAGAAACAACTGAACAAGAACCTCACTGCACAATAGGTGATTTTATCAGGGAAGTTATGGAGTTGGATGACTCATACAGAGGATAGTATGGGGTGGGCTTTCTATCTATGTTGGTGACTGAGAAGAACGTTATTCAGCCAGTTCTATTGACAACGGTCTCGGGGAAGTTTGGTTCGGCGAGGTATATATGTAAATCTTCAGCATGAACCCGGTATCAATGGATTCCGGTACTCAAATGAGCATGGGTGATTCTTCAATTAGGGGCCATTTTGATGTCCCAGAGTTTTTTCTATGTTATATGTGCATAAAAAATAGTTTTGGTATTTTTTACATTTAAAACTTAAGTAACTAGACAAAAATGTGTGAAAAATAAATATATAATATGCCTAAGTAAATAAGAAAAAAATTTAAAATACCGGAAATGTCATTAGCATGGATGTCCCTACCTCACTTTTGTAATTCTAGTTGCATGTCATAACCTCAAATAATATAACATGGTAAATATCTTACATATTTTAACTTACAACCTAATAACAAACGTTTACATGAAAAATAAATTTTTTTCTATTTTTATAATACTACGGAAGAGCTATAAAATGCTGTCCTCAGATGTAATTGACATTAGCATGGACTGATTTGAACTGAGTTTTTAAAAGGAGGGAAATTTTTCTCCGGAGTGGGAATTGCAGTGGCAGCACTGCCACTGCTTCCTTTCAGATGTAAAAATGATTGTTGGTGGAATGTTTTGTTTCCTGGTGCTGTTACATCAAGTTTTATTGTAAAATTGAGGTCAGTATGTTAATTGCTTGTCATTAGAATGGACTACGCATAACGTAGCCTGTTATAAGTAAAATTATAATACATACTCTCATTGATCACATCAATTACAAGGATTCATGTGTGTTAGTCTTAGTTTTGCATGGGTTAGTTTCAGTAAGTAAAAATTCAAAGATGGCCGCTTTGTCATTAGCATGGAGATATGATTTGACATTAGCATGGATGTTTATTATCCATGCTAATGACATTTTGTCCATGCTAATGACTGGCTTTTATTTTTAGTCAATAACTATATATATGTTTATTTATAATTTTATATATTTTAATAGATTTTATTTTTTAACATTTATATAGGTCTATAGAAAACGTCCAGATTTAATCGATGATTTTATAGCAATTTATGTGGTGGTTTTAAATTAATTTTTCTTGACTTATTTTCTTATGGTTGTAGTAAAGATTTTGGATATGGTTCAATACACAAAGATTCTAGCTATGGGTTTACAAACAATCTGAAATGTGAATGGGCCTAGACCATGTAACTTATTGCCGTATGATTCTCTGTCAAAAAAACAAACCCACAAAACTACATACCTTCAGCTTATTACTACGATAATTTTAACACTAAATCTTTGGTCTGTTTTGCACTTTTATATTAGGAAACTTCTTGTTAAAAAAATTAATACAGATAGATTTCTAACACAGATGATGTGTTGAAATGAACCAAAACCTTTATAAGCTGTTAATGCAGTTTTGTAATTTTTCAGTTTAATTACCAAAAATGGCGAAGAAAAAACCTATGAGTAATGAAGAGAGGTTACGGAGAAAAAAAGAGTGTGAAAAGAGAAGAAGAGAAAGGATTAAATTAAGTGCTGAAGCTACTGAAGCGTTGAAAAAACAAAAACATGACATTTATGTAAGATTAAAGAATCAGGGAAAAGTCAAAATGATTAATCAGATGACCAGAAGAGAGAAGAAAGAAAGACGTAAACGTTGGAATATAAACACACAAAATAGACGTACCAGAATTAAAGCTGCACAAGAAGCTGAGGGATGGAATACCCCTCCAGAAACTGACAATGAGGATAACCCAGATGTAGTAATAAACCATCAGGAACCTACACGTGATAATAATAAGTTGGTAGCTGGGCCAATTCAAGATCATTCTCCAGAGCTACGAGGACAATGCAGTAGACAGAACAACAGTGGTAGAAAGAGAGTTCGTAGGGATAGATCAGCAGCATTCAGGGAAATAAGCAAATTAAAAATTGAGATAAAAAGACTTAAGAAATCAAAAGAGAAGTATAAGAAAAGGTTTTACAGAGCTGAAAACAAACGTAGGGCTACTCCAAACGAAGATACAACACCAAGGAAAAAAGTGAAATAAATCATAAAAAGGAATGGAAGTGTGAACACAGAAGTAAGAAAAGAATTGCTGTGGAGTGCTACAATGAAATTTAATTTGAAAGAAAAATATAAAAACTTGAGGTCACAAAAAGGAAAACAAATTTTTTCCAAAGTAGTAGGAGGTAAAGTTTTGAAAAAATACAGGGTTGTAAACCAGTGTACGGGGTTTCTCCACCACAAAATGTCAAAATCAAATGCAAATAGACTAACCACTTTCTCTTACGAGCGGATGAAATCTGGTACCCAACAGTTTGTTAAAAACCAAATTAAAACATTTTTAGAAAGTGATGTTAATTCTACACTCTGTCCAGGTAAAAGAGACGTAATAAAAAAAGATGGTGTTTGTTATCAAAAGCGATACTTAAATGGTACTCTACGGGATCTGCATAGTAAATTTGTTTTAAGCAAATTAAATGTAAGTCTATCCCTATTTTGTAAACTAAGACCACATTGGATCGTCAAAAAAAATGTCAATGCTCGTGACACTTGTTTGTGTCAACGACACGAGAATATGCAACTATTAATTTCAAAGTTGCATTCCTTGAACGTCATTAAAGAAAACACACCATTTGAAATAGTCAACAACTTGACATGTTCATGGAAAGAAAGAAAAGACAAATGCTATAAGAACCAATGCTATAAATGTAAAAATAATAACATATGTTATTCAAATTTTGACTCAGAAGAATTAACAGAATATAACGAATGGATATCAGAAACTGAAAAAAGGATAAGTAGTAAAACAAAAAAAGAAATCACTGTGAAGGTTGTAAAGAAAAGAAGAACAAACTGTACAGTTTTAGAACTTGTTAAGAAGTTCCAATCTTTTTTGTATGTTTCTGTAGGTTGCAACGCGCTTGGACGGGTAACTCGACGGTGCGTGCTCGTCCGTGCCTTATCGCTCCTAACAACTGATACGACCCGACGACAACAAAGCCCGTCTCGGCTTTAAACACAAAATATTCTATTGATTTAAATTAAGTATTTTTACTTGACGAAATAATAAACATACCTTTGGGTTCAAATTAGATTTATATTTACAAAAATAACAACTATCTCCTTAAGTAGAATAACATTTTCTTCAAAATCAAATAAAATCGTCTTCTAAATAAAATAAAATCGAATTAAAATAACGTCCTTCTAAAGATAAAACCCTTACACTCTAATAACTATATTGCTAAAACAATAAAACAGTGTTTTTTAGTAATTCTTTTGAAATACGCAAACATGGAAAATGATCAGTAGGTGATAGGTGTAGTGTTATTTGCTTGTTTGTTATCTATATTGTTGCTAGAAAAATAACATTCATAATAAACATAGTATGAGTATTCTTTATGTTGTATTGCAGAAACCTCCTGTGTTAAGGTTCCCTTTGAGAAACATGAGAGTGCACTATCTACTCTACCTACACCACCATCCAGTGAACATGACGAGCCAAGTGTGCCGCTGTCTTCTCTATCTGCACACACTCAATTAGATGGAAGTACTGAGAACAGCTCTGAACAGTCGTGTAGACGCTCTTCAAGAGTGAGGCGTAAGCCCAAAAAATACTCAGAGGAAACCGAAACTGTCTCGTGGAAAATAAAAAGTGTCAAAAAACAAAGACGTGTAAAAAAGGATAATTTATGTGTCATAATAAATGTAAATGTATAGATTAAAAAAGTATATTTATTTTAAACTCCTACCCTATTTTTGAGTATTTTATAGACTTTCAAGTATTAGATATCTTTGATTCTTAGAGCATGTGCAGACAACACATAAACACAAGTGATATCGATATCAATTACATTTAAAAAATTCTAGTTTTTAAACTGTTTAACAATAAGCTAACGTATGTAATGTTATAAAAAAAGCTAATTTATGATACAAAACTTGTATGTTTACTTGTAATTACAAAACAAATCCCACAGTGATATTCTTTGTGTAAAAGCAGTGAGCTGGTGAATAACTCATATGTTCTAATATGAATAACCAAGGGTTTTTTATTTTTATTTTGAGTTGCTATACCATGTTTATGCAAACACTTGTTATACTCTCTAATAACTTAAGTAAAGTAATAAGGGGTAAGTTAATTTTTTAAATAAACCTAATTTTATTAATACTATACCACCTAGGTACATATTTCAAGCTTACCAGAGTCAATGATATTGGGAACATAAAACTAACTCACTTCACACAGTTATAGCATTAAAGAAGTATAAAGTGGCAAAGTTATCACCTTGTAGTGTGTGAAACAATCGGAGATCAAACATGAAACTGTGGAACTTATTTCCACACAACTCTCCAAGGTGACTTCTAAGGAAATAGGTGATTTTTATTGATTATGTAAAGGAAAATAAAGTCATACGTGAATTTATTTACAAGAGTTAAATTTTATTGAACAACAATACATAATTACTATTTAGCTACATACTTCAAACTGTTCAAAACAGATTCAGTTATGTTTGAGCCACAAAAACAACGAACTTCAGAGTCGACCCAGAGCATTAACGAAGTTCGCACAGGTGTGTGTTCATACCAATGGTCTTGAGTTTCTGGTGGGAGCCTTCTATCGTTTAAATCTTGAAGAAGTCTTGGCAAGTCGCTTTTTATATGCCGAACTAGCTGTTGTCCAGTGTCATTGAGCTTACATCAGACACAAATATTACGTTGATTATGGTGGATTTACATTAGATGAAATGCCGTTACTTATAATAAGGTTATTCCTACACGTTTCACAGGTAACATATTTACCAACAGTTTTACATATATAACCACCGATGTACGCTAACACTAACAAAGCTTGATGTTTAAAATTTGAACTAAAATTGAGTTAAACATTTCACTAAGAGGTACACAATTGTATATAGAGGAATAATCCTTTACCATGCTAATAGCTTTTAGCTTCTTTTCAGATTCAAGAATTTGTTGAACACTTATATTATAGTAATCTCCACTCATTAATCCATATTGTCCAAACCATTGTTCCAAATCATCGGTTTGAAATTTTCCTAATAATATATGGTAGAATTACCTTTTAAAATCTCAATGGTGAACACATTATTTAAACTGCAGATATTTACATTTTTAAACAGAATAGGCCACATAAACTCATGGACAGATTTTTAACCATACAAACATTTGATAATACAATAAATGCTACTAAAATACGAGTGTTTTTTAAGAACATTTAAATGACAAAATAATTAGACACTAAATTAATTATTTTGTTTTCAAATACAACTATTTTAAACAATTTTGCCTGAAAATAACAATTTATAAGCACACAAATACAGTACAACATTTGAACTTTTAAAACATTTTTGAAATATTTAAATTCGGAATTTACTAGTTTAAGATCACAAACATTTATTTTTGCAATGTCTAGTACTTCAATAACCGTTGTTTCAAAAAGTCAAAATGCACCACTTAGGCATCAGCTCACAAAATTTTGATCTGCCAAAGTTTTGATAATGTATCATATGTATAACACTGAAACTCTGGATGAGTCTTCTTGAACGCTAAGTATATCAATTCCATGTAAGTTACACAGAACCAAGCGCTTTTGATTTTAGGCTATAACTTATTTCCATTTATAACCACTTTGGTTCTTAATCTTTTTTCCTGGACATATTCTAGCTTTTAATTTCGCAACAAGTTTACTATTGTATACTAGCTACTATACTAGCTTGTGTATAGATTCTCTATACCTAAATCTGGTGATTAAAGCTGGTGCAAAGGTTGAAGTTTCCTTTAAATTCAAAATTTTATAACTCGTGTCTAGATCAAATACCAACATTGAAATTTTTGCTGTATGTTGCTACCATATAGGCACGTAACATATGTAAAAATTGGATTTTTATAGTTCGCTTCACCGGAAATATTGCACATTAAACTTTTAAAAAATTTGTCAATTTAAATTTTAATAGCTCATAAAAGGTTAAGGGAACTGAATTCAGACTTAATATTCTGACATAGGCAAGTATTTTACCATATCTTGTTCTAGCTCTATTCTGTAAAAAATATTTAATCTATCGGCGATGCATGCAAAGCCCCAAAACGCCGTGCGCGGTCTGAAAAAAATGCCGCAACTTCTAAACGGAACTAAATAAAAATATTTTAAAACTGTTTTGAGGTCATAATTATAAAAATTTTAACATATAAAATTATTGTCAAAATACAAAATGGTCAAGCAACCAAGTATTTTTATATTGGATCACTTCAGATGGATTGACCCTAGAAGTGAATGATTTTAGGTAGACAGGATGAGACATCGTAAAAAATTGCTTGTTTAATTTTCTTGTAAGCACCAGGAAATTAAAAAAATATAGATACAAACAACACAAGTATCGTTAAACCGTAAGATATTTTCCTGCTCACAGCTAATTTTAACTGTTGTTTGCAATACATTAATTTGGCATTGATATTATTGTCCTCAAATGAAATGAAATGAAAAATGAAATGAAATGAAATGAAATAATATTTTATTTCCCATTAATTATTTACAGAGAAGTACATTGTATTTTTTTCTTTACTTAAATATGATACAGCAAAACATTACTAACTAGATGACAAAACAAAAAATATATACTGTAGAAATAAGTGAATAAAAGTGTAAAAAAATTTATATCGTCTGCAATATCGTCAATTAGTGATTAATCTCATTTAAGTTGGTTTGAATGCTTAATTTAAAGTCAAACACCAATCCAAAAATAAATGTACACAAACACTAAGTAGCTGGGACAATTTCTTGTTATTCCTCACTATATTTTTTGCGATTGGTTGACATTTATAGAAGTTCCATTTTTGAACGATCTTATTTTCACTTTATTATCTATTTAAGACTCAATTTTAGGTGTATCATATTCAATTGAGCTTCAAAATAGATCGGCACTCGTGAATGAAAAAAAAACACTAATCCGATGCCTACCGGCCATACGATCAATAAAATTGGAACTAGAGTGATGCACAATGAAGACAAATAAACTATGATAATCTTTCCCATAGCAGACATATATTCGACACACACAGACCACACCTGCAAACATATGAGTTTTGGAACATTAAGGATTGTAAAATGTTACAAGATGATGAATATTTACGTATGCATATGTCACGTTTAAATAAAACCCCTCAAGACTATCCTAACAAGTTTGGTTTTCTTTTTAACATCTCTACCAAACCATTATACTTACTTGACATAAATTTTACAAACAGCAGAATAATTAAGATTGAAAAGAAAACATTACACTGTTTAAGTGTGTATAAAAGGAAATATTAATAAGTGCATTTACACTGGGTTCGTGTTTAAAAATAATCATCAACATGTTTAAATTTGAAAATAAATACAGTGTTGTTTGGAATAAGTTGGAGTTTGAAAACCTAGACATTTTGATTGGTGAATTAAATAAAGTCACATAGTTTCTAGAAAAACTCATACAAATATCTTTAGAGAAAAACCACACGTGATATTTCACATATTGGTAATAACAAACGAGTTGTTAAAAAGTGGTTTAAGTATCTGTCCGGTACCAATGGATTCCGGTACTCAAATGAGCAAACCCCCCCCCCCACCATTTTAGTGAGGGGTCTATATCTACCGATTGGGATTTTACTTCCAACAAACAAAGTTAAATTTACTCTTAACAACCTCTTACTCTTAATTTACTCTTAACAGCCTTGGCTAACATATTTATGGTAAAAATAAATTTACATTCGAGTTTGTAAAATAAACTTCCATTTTGCAAACAGGTCTATATCCACCGATTGGGAGTTTTAAACAATAGAACCTCGGGATTTTTCCTCTAAAGGTTTTTACCAATCAGAATGTCAAATTTATTGTTAATTAAAGTCCCTTGACATCAAAACCTGAGATTGATTTTAAGATGTATTTTTGTTCACAGGATCGGATACCACGTCAGTCAGAGAATTTGGCAGAATGGACCAAACAACTGTCGACTTACTTGGATCCTCAGGTATCCACCCCTTCTACTACCGAGGAACAGACATCAGCATTCTTCCCTGTGAGCAATTCCTCGGCTGGGAAGGTTGGATTACCGGATCATCCAATTGTACTCGACGATGAGATGGTCGAAACAAACACCGATGAGTAACTTCAACGTTTAACAATGAGTCCATGTCAAGAGTTTAATCCTCATTCCCCTTTAATTCCACTATGCACCAAACAGGCTATGTCTAGTCATTTTACAGACAGAACATCAAAACAGACGATAGCTAACAGACAGGAAATTCGCAAGCCCCCCACATTACCTGTGCAAACCCCAACCTTAAACTTAAACCAATCGAACATCTCGCCAAACCAAACACATCCGAGACCGTTGTCGATAGAACTGACTGAAATACGTTCTTCTCAGTCACCATCATCTAAAAAGCCCACCCCTCCAAAACCGATGGAATCACCATTTTTCAACATTAAACTTCCAAGAGAATGCAAACAGACAATACAAAAGAGTGCAGGAAGAGGAGATTGCGAAAAATTGAAGAGTGGGTCTGACGCGGGTTCAGCATCTAGCAGCACCAAACAGGCTATGTCTAGTCATTTTACAGACAGAACATCAAAACAGACGATAGCTAACAGACAGGAAATTCGCAAGCCCCCCACATTACCTGTGCAAACCCCAACCTTAAACTTAAACCAATCAAACATCTCGCCAAACCAAACACATCCGAGACCGTTGTCAATAGAACTAGCTGAAATACGTTCTTCTCAATCACCATCATCTAGAACGCCCACCCCTTCAAACCCGATGGAACCACCATTTTTCAACATTAAACTTCCAGGAGAATGCAAACAGACAATACAAAAGAGTGCAGGAAGAGGAGATTGCGAAAAATTGAAGAGTAGGTCTGACGCGAGTTCAGCATCTAGCAGCCACAGGCAAAATTGTAAAAAGAGTCTTATTCAAACCAACACCGCCAATGAGCCCGCCGATGACCCTATGTGAACCACGATTTTAGCCGATGCTACACAAAGATCTGTTGAAAGGATTGTCGAAGAATCGATGATAAACAAAAACTTCACTGTAAACTACACCAGAATAATTAAGGATACAATCAGATCCATAACAGTATCTGTTGCTGGTAACCAAGTGCGAGATCTTGGAGAACTGATTAGGGTTTTAAGATCATGTGAAGATGAAAAGAAAAGCCGGGCGATAGACTTCTGTCTAACGTTGTATGGTACAATGCACCTCCATGACACCCTAGTGACCGTTCGATAAGAAACCATTGAACAGTGGGCTAGGGAAATGAATAAGATCATTCCCGAGGAGGTGCGGGTACTGTCCCGCACCATATACAAGGGAAAAATACCGAATATGCAGATCTGAGAAAAAGACTGGAAGAAAAACTGCGCCAACATCATGGAAACTTCATGCATATGTTGGGCAAGTTGGCAAAGATTAATGATTACGCAACCTTCGTCCTGTTCAGGACGAACACGGACCCGACAGTTTCAGCCACTGCTGACTATATGGTTAAGACCATAATCTTAACATGGAAGATGAAGGGGCAGTTCCCAATATTGGCTGATAATGACCAGATAAAAAATGTATTCTGGTCCCTGCCATTTGCTTATGTTACCCATCTGCGGGGATTTGGCCGGACAGTTCTAGAAGAAACAACTGAACAAGAACCTCACTGCACAATAGGTGATTTTATCAGGGAAGTTATGGAGTTGGATGACTCATACAGAGGATAGTATGGGGTGGGCTTTCTATCTATGTTGGTGACTGAGAAGAACGTCATTCAGCCAGTTCTATTGACAACGGTCTCGGGGAAGTTTGGTTCGGCGAGGTATATATGTAAGTCTTCAGTATGAACGAATCTGAATAGTAGTAAAAGTATTATTTATGAGCTAGAGAGAAGCTTGAAGCTTAGATCACAAATGGACGACAATGCACAGATGGTTGACAATGCAATATTATATCATTTAATTTTCATATTTTCCTTGGGCTACGCCCCATGGACTTCCAAATTTGCCATGTTTACATTCAGATGAAAGAATGCAAATATATCAATTAATTTAAGTCAATTATAAATACTTAAATTTGACAGTTTGATGAGCAGAGGTTAAGAAGTACAAGTTCTGTTCTCAAGATATTCTAAATATATAAAACACTTACATATAATAAGGTTTTGGTTATGTATTAACAGGCCATATAAGAAATACAAATGGACAACTTACGAAAACTAAATGGCAATACATACATCCAGATTGCTTATCATACATATCCAAGGATTATTTTATTTGATTGTTGAAAGTTTACAATGGATTGTGTGATGAGAATTGTTTAAGCATTTGTTTATTCATCGATCACCGAATCTTCATACAATGCCAGTTTCTTTCGACAATTTGAATCATGGACCAAGTAAAAAGGCAACAAGTTCTAAAAAAAAAAACGACATGGAGTGACAGTTATGAATTAAAATATATTTAGCGTGCAATCATAAATACGGTGGCCGACAACTATAATCGCGATCTGCCACCGGTTGACACGATCAAAAAACTTTCAGAACTAATTTTGGTGGGATATAAATCCAAAATGAATCATTCACATGTTAGTTACTATCTGATTAAAACAAAAAGGTTACAGTTTATAAAATCTCTAAACCAAATTAAATATAAAACCAAAGAATTTCTACACCAATGTAAATTTTGATGCTCCAAACCGGTGGCAAGTGTTGATGGTTGATGTGGACAGAACACTACGACACAAATATAGTGTGGAATATAAACAATGCAATTTTTGGCTGCAGAGTCCATTTACAAAGAGACTTAATTAACAGTCTCAATAGCATTACAGATCTGGTATTTCCATCCAATTCCGAACATTGTTGTTGGCGTTTCGAAACAAAGAGTTTTATGGGATAAGGTTGTCAGCCTTATGCCCAACCTGGAGGACCAGGGCATCCCTTTTCATCTAGCTCCTACCTCACGAAGACCTGTCTGGCAAGGGTGGCCCTACCAGTAGCTACAACGACGCTTACAAAGCAAAAATAAAAGAAATTTTTAGTCTTTGAAAATAGAATATTACGTAGTTATTATTATTACTATTATTATTAATACGTAGTTATTATTATATAGAATAGTCTATTTTTTTATATTTTTTATGAGCATCTCTTCTGAATAATTTGTATTAATATCAAAATAAGATATTAATAAAAATTATTAATAACATAAATAATTAAAATTAATGTTAATAAATTAAAATTAATAAATTTAAATTATTAACTTTCGCCCGATCTCGTCGTGTCGTGTCCCGTAGGCCTACCGTTTTGAGTATTTTATAGCCTTAAATGTTCTTTTTTATGTCCGTGTACGTGTTTGTTTTTTGTTTATTTATTTACTATCTATTAACGACGTTCGAATGAAGCGAGAAGACATCTTAACTGCCTGAAGATGACTCCAATGTGAGTTGAAACCGGTAGCAACTCAGCTACAAACAAGATCGCATAAATGCAGGTATTTAACACCAATTTATAGTATTTAAATGCGATCAGGAGGCTAAAATTCAATATAATGAGTTTTTTGGTTTTTTATTATTCATCCCATGACTTCACAGTTAACATATAATACTAGTTGGGCAGGTTACGGTTTTAAATAATTACTCCTTTATGTTATGTAAAGTATTGTTTATTAATATACTATTTACAACTATTTACATGGTACAAATCTCGTTCTCCGCTGCCGGCTGTCTGTGAGTCGTCTAATAAAATAACCTTTTGTTTTAGGTAAGTTCATATTGTGTGGTACTGTCAGTATAAAGTTTTTGCCTTTGTTACGTACAACAACTCTGTGATGGAATGTTGATTTCTTAATGTAGTGGTATTTTTCGTTTAGATGACGTTTGTTAATTTTTAATGGTTTAATATAAGTTTTAGGTATCGGACTGTTAGTTTTAGTCGGTCTAGGAATCAGTGAGCTAGGACCTGGTAGTGATGTGTTAATTTTCAAGGGTTTGATACCAGAGTTAGTTTGAGGTATCTGAATGTTAGTGTTAGTAGGTCTGGGAAACAAAGTTGATGGTGGTTTCCCACTGTTAGCGGATGGTGTTTTCTCACTGTTAGTGGATGGTGGTTTGTGTCTGCTAGTTTTTTTTAAGTATTTGGACCAGGCATTGGTAGTGGAGTACTAAGTAACATTGTCAGCAGAGGGTCATTTGGGTTTTTGTTTTTGTCAGTATTGTTATCGTGCATACAACCTTTGACTATTTATTAACAACACAACACAACAATATTGTCAACAACACAACACACAGTAGAGTTAATTTTTGATAGTTTTGTACACCGTGTATTTTTCTTTTGTCCACGTTTGTAAATGTAAGTACACTGTGTCCTGTCACGTTTTAGTGTTCGTAATTATCTTTTGTTTGGTAGTGGTTTCGTATCGTCAAAGTAAAATCGGGATTGATGACTTAGATGAATTCAGTGACGGGGGGTTGTAGGTGTTTTTAACAGGGCTGTCAGACCGAGTTTTTTGGAGGGGGCTCAAAAGGGTAGGAATAGTCATCATGCCAGTAATTAAAGTGTTTAAAAATGTCATGACAGACGGAGACGACTTACGTTTTGGTGAAGTTGGAAGTACAGTGTCGTCCAGTACAGATGTGTCTAGTGGTAGAAGGGCGTCAGGTCGTGTAGTAAATGTCTCTGATGGCGGAAGATCTTCGATGTGATGGGTTGTGTCGGTAGTCTGTGGTGGTGTATGAGCGTCTTAAAGAGTGTTGGGTGCTAACAAACTTGGTCCAGCAAGGTCTCGTGAAGCGGTTGTTGTGTTTAAGTGGTCGTTCACAGAGAGAATGGCGTTGACTCCCGCAGTGGTTTCTTCCTCGCTGGACATGGGTTTTCTAACACCCATTTTGGTTGGTTGAGAAGATTTTCGCACCCATGGAAGCATGATGAAGAAAGCTGCAACTTGGAAAACAGTGAGTGGTAGAAGTAATAAAGTATTTAGCTGATCACTAGTTGAAAAGAGTAAAAGGTAAGTAAAGGTGTCTAACTGGTGCTGATGTGAATCTTGTGAATAACTAAGCACAAGTGAATCTCGCAAACGAATGCACATCGTTTATAGTACTCACCAAGGTTATACTCGAGGCAAGTAGGGTGGAGGAAGACTACATTTGTTGGATACAGTTATTGTAGCTAAGGTTTAGTCTTGAGTCTGTATACACTGAAGTAATATTGTGACCAATTGGGAATTAGACAATTATATGGATCAAGGTCACGTATGTATTAAAAATAATGATACGGTGGCGCAATTATCCACAAGCGTGCAACCGTGTCTTTGATGTTAGTTTGATGAGAACTGTATTTACTTGTAAGTTAACCAAGTCTAGCTAGCTACATATAACTCAGGTAATGAGTGGCGTTAAGGTGTTTAAATTACGCATGCGCATTGATGTTCAAAGTATTGTATGTAATATATAGTGTTATAATTGTAAGTCTCTATGAAGGATTATGAGTGTTTTGTTAATAGGATATTGGTTATCGTGTTTGTTGGGTATTGGATATCGTAGCCTTGCCTGGCTTACGATAGGGAAATGTGGACTTGCGAATCTCACACTATAAAGGATAGGTGTTTGGTTTTAAAAATACTTAAATCAGATCGTTTCTAATCTTTGTATTACAAAATTTCCAGTCTCTTTATATTGAGAAATAAATTTTAGTTACTTTAACTTTGAGTAGAAAAGAGATATGGTTTGATGTGTTATCAAAAGCTCTTTAAGAGAATAGTTTTTCGTTCGTTACTTAATGTTTGTTGGGTATTGGATATCGTAGCCTTGCCTGGCTTACGATAGGGAAATGTGGACTTGCCAATCTCACATTATAATGGGTAGGTGTTGGATTACTGAAGATCATTCTGAAATAACAACTATTAGTTAACAGAATAAAAATATAAACCTTACATGCTCATACACACAACATGCTTCTATACACTTAACATGCCTCTACATCCTAAGCTAAAGAAAAGAAATCTTTCAGAATATGGATCCAATATTTTGAAAGATTTCTTTATCGGGGAGTAGAAGTCGCAGCGATCTAGCAGGGGTAGTTTTGGTGTGTTGCGTGTTGCCTAGGGGTGGATTTAAGGGTTGGATTTAGGGGTGGTTTTTGTGTTAGGGGTGGATTTAGAGTTTGGGGATGGTTTTAGTGTTGGGGGTTGATTTAGGGGTGGTTTATGAGTTAGGGGGTGTTTGAGGGTTGTTTCTTGGAGGGGTTGAAGACTGTGGTTGTACTCTTATGTTAATATAAATTTAATTAATAATTATATATGTTATTTAATACGTTTTTTTCTTGGGCATTCCTCTATGTCCTATGAATTATCTTTTACGGTATTGAAATTAATTTGTACAAAAATATGGGTGTTCTCTGATTAGTTGAAAATAAGCTTGTCCCTGATTGGTTATAACAAAATAATATACCTCTTAGTTCCATTCAACCATAACAGCGCCGGGGACGAATTTTTCACCAATATTAGAGGGGATGTATTATCATACAGACTTCAGTTAAATGACAACACTACCCTCAATCTATTTCCTCTGGACGGGTTTGTTCACGTTTCCCAGATAGGTAAACAATAATAGAGTACGTTTAAAAAAAAACCAACATTTGTCAATTTTCCATGTTTGTTAATTTGTCGTATTAATTCATATGTATTTTTCAGCCCTGTGCCAACGTTGAGATTCAAAACATGAGGAGATACAGCTATCCAACCCCTGAAACTGAATTTTACCCCTGTACCAGGGTTGCGACTGTTAACTCCATTGAGTGGACTCTTAACGACACTGATGGTCAGTATAAATTCTATATGTATTTACATTAATTAGTTTTACTAGTAGAAATAACTATTTTTATAACTTACAAACATTTACAGAGAGGTGGTGAACCGATTGCCCAGGAAGACCTTCAGTTATGGCAAGGAGATATGACCTCCAACCATACCGTAACTGAAACCTCAGAATATTTAGAGTCTGAAGTGCGGCGAACGCAGATGGAACACATCATTATGGTAATTAATATACCCATATAATCATTTATTTACTTAATCATAAATCATTTTTATAATCATTTATTACTAATAGCATCCCATCTTAATAAATAATTAATACGATTACTAATAACTTTTAATTTATTTCAGCTTGAGCCTCCACTTCTGATAAATACTGACTCCCACTTCACAAACACAAGAGGAAATATTCTCATATATTTAGCTAGAACGGCTCCACTGCCTCCAATAGGCTATAATCACATAACCTATGTAAGTTAATATAACTAGCAAAATATTGTATATTTTCGCTTTAAGTAGGTATATAATAAAATGTTGGTTTATCTTTTTTTTCTTTTACAGTCAGAGGCAGCAGACCGTTTTGTCTAAATATTAAGATCTGCGAGTGGGCGTCATTTAATTGTACAATTCAGCTCCACGTACGAGGATTACCACAAAAGGCCATTCAATCCATTTTGGATACTCATTACACATGAGGTAAGACTAGTATAATTCTTCATTATTACATAGATAACTATTAAAATATATATTGCATAATTTGCACTAAACTTACAGTTAATTTTGGTTTTCAGGATAACGGCAGAATTCCTGAAGGAACACGCTAGTTATACTACGATTCGACCGGTGAAGGGTCATACATTCCCCATATATTTAGAGCGACCCCCGGACTTCTAAGTCGGATCGAGGAAGAGCATAACCAGCACCAGATGAATGCCGTTTCAGGCCTTTGACCGGGACCTTCTGACCCTGTAGCTGGACCATCCAGAAGGATAAATCCTTTGGTAAGAATAGAATAAACCCTTTAGTAAGATTAGAATAAATCTTTAATAAGTATCTATAATATATATGTTAGATAGAATATTGATATATTTTAATAACATTTTTTAGCCCGTGGATGACTTCGACCCGTCACAGGCACAGGGGGGCGAGCTTCTCTCTGACGAAGTACTACCATCTTCACCTCGTAGTCCTTCACCAGTAACCTCCTCTTCTTCCCGCACACCACCAGAGGCCCGCCCTCTCTGCCGGAGCTGCCAACGGGAAGATAGAATCCTACGTCAAAGGATGGAATTTTTCTAAGAGTGGGTTTTCATCACCTAATTTTATTTCTCTTACCCTTCACAACCATACCTAAACATCAACAGAAAAATAAAACTTGATTTGTTTTCAGGATATCGATGCCGACAGTGGCGACAGAGCGTCGTGGAGAGCTATCGGCCACCTCAACACCACAAGGACGGGACTGAGGGAGGTGCTGACATTGGCAGATTCCGTAATTGGAATGGCTAGCCGAGCAGAGATGGCAGAAGTTGCTCCAGTCATCTGGAACGAGATCCGAACGTCCTTGGAGCGGATCCTCGTGATGACGGGACAACAGATGGACGACAACATCGTTCGAGGTGAAGAGACCCATACCGAGCCCCAACGGACCATCGCATGCCAAATCTGTCAGGATGCTCTGCCGACGATAGTTCTCCAACCTTGTCATCATACCCTTTGTCCAGCAAGCGCCATCAGACTATACACAACAACAACACTTCATCGCATATATTTCTCGCCTAATGACGAGGGAAGAAGCGAGGCAGGAGTACATGTTATTAAATAAAATTTTCGACATTCAGCCTTTAAAGGTTAGTAAAAAAATTAAATGTATACAATTAACCATCTAGAAAAAAAACACACATAACCTCATTTTTTATAGTTGATGGTAAAAAAAATATTTTATAAGGACATTTTTATAATATACTAAATAATTTGTTTTTTAAGCTATTTACAAAGGACTGGAGAAAATTTTGTGTTTTAATCAAATTAGGTCTAATCATCGGCTGATTTTTAACTCTTTTGCAACTGATTATTGTTTCAATCATTGCAATGTACTTGCATTAGAGCTAGACTTTGTCTATGATCTTAAAACTAACACCAAAAGCCACTTGGGTAAAAAATACTCTGTAGATTAACAACTATGCAGTGAACGGTATTCTTTGTAAACCAGATAAACTATTTTGTCAATGAAATGCTATGGTTGATGTAAAAACTCATACAACACTTGTACACCAAGACACACCAATATCCACAGTAATAAAAACGCCGATCCTCAGGGACAAACTGTACTCTAAACTAAACAACTAAATAATCTGTTACAGCTGGAAGAATGGCGGCAGCTATGCGCCACGAATCTCTGATTCGTTACCGCGGGGCAAAGAGACGCACAGAGAGACAGGGCCCGCCTCCAAAAAAACAATGTTTGATGCTCTGCTCTATACTCACTTCCCCCCGCTGAAGCCACGCCCAGACACTGCTGAGCCATCACACACACCACACACCTCTACAGCACTACCACGTATGCCCTCGCCAATTGTCATACCTGATGACGATGATGAATTGACAGAAGAGCTAGACGAATTAATGTCGTCATTATCATCGTCGTCAGGATATAACAGTTTAGATGACAATGAAATAATAGATTTATTTAAATAAAAATAAATGTAATGTTGTTTACTGTTATTGTTACTTTCCCAACCCAAAAGTAGTGTAGTGTAACTAGTGTAACCAAATAAGAAAACAAGAGGTCTATAAACCAAATAAAGTTTAGCATGCATCATAAAAGTACAATAGTCAAACTCACAAAACCCATATCGTAAAAAATATGCTTCAGCTTTTGTTTATAAAAACGTATGTATACACAAAACCACGCTGAAACTTACTAATAAAACCGAGCCGCGCAGTAAACATGATAAATACCGTTGACTTACAGACTTATGGCAGTAATTGGAAAAATATAAAGTCTCTTGAGTTACAACTGCCAGCACAATTTGCAAAAAAAAAAAAAAAAATACCCAAGCAGACTGTGACAGTTCATAAAACTACCAACTATCGTTAATTCTTAAGAAAACCTTTTTATTTAAAAAACAGAACTGAAATGAAGTAGAAGTAATTAGTAATCTAGAGAGACAAACAACTGCTACTCACCAGCGTGTGGAAGGTTCGTTAAGTACGAGTAAATTCTAAAATCCAGGCAATGTTCGTGTAATTGTGACATCCAAAAATTTCAAGGACGTGTTTATCTCAGTTTTAAGGGTGAATTTTAATTTCGGGTGGACACTGTTCAGATAAGTTTTTAGTAACGGGATTTGTCTTTCATTTCCATTTAATATAATGAATGTGCCATCCAAATATCGACTGTAATGTATTATTTTGTTTCTGTGGCGATTGGAGTCTGACCACAAGAATTTATTTTCAATGTGGTTTACGAACAGTTCTGAGAGAATGCTGGATAGGGGCGAACCCATGGTTAAACCGTCATGCTGTAGATAGTATTTGTTTTCAAACGTAAAATAGTTTTGTTGAAGGATGCATCTGGTTAAGTTGACTAATTCGTGTTTGGCTTCATTTGAAAAAGACGAATTTTTCTCCAAATTAGATTGCAATATGTCAATGGTCTCATTAATAGGCACGTTTGTAAACAAGTTCACTACATCAAAGGATGCTAATATATAAGAGTCTTTTATTTTATTTTTGATATTTTGTTGACTAAGTCTACAGTGTTTTTTACACTATGGTCATTCTCTAAAACAGTCCTTTTCTGATTATGTGTTCGAGCTTTTTAGCGATCTTGTAAGTGGGAGATGGTCTAAAATTTACTAATGGCCTAATTGGTGTATTGGGTTTGTGAATAATCGGTAATCCTCTGAGGATGGGAGCCTGAGGATTAGTTACTTTACTATATTTTATTTCGTCTTTAGATAGGAGATTGGTGCAGGTTGAAATTAGTTAGTTTATTTCCTTAGAATAGGTTGCAGAGGGATCTTGACTTAATAATTCTATGTTGTTAGTGTCGATAAATTCACATACTTTGTTGACGTACTCGGGCCTATTGAGGATCACCGTACAGTTGCCCTTATCTGTTATCTATTATAAATTCATCCTTTTTATCAAGACTACTAGCCTGGTGCAGAAAACAATTATTAACCAAATCCAACAACCAATAGCAAGCATTGAAAGCTGCCTTTTCAAAGTAAAATCCCCTAAGAGGAAACATATAATAACATATATAACATTTTTTTAATTACAATAGCCTAATTATAGAATTAAATGGGAAGCATTTTGAGATTTTTAAATACTGCTTGTTAGGTTAAGTTATAGAAACAATTAAGTTAACTCTATAAATGATTTCATTTGTATTATAATAACTGTAAGCTAAAATAACAATATACTTACAGTCAACATCAATTTCGACAAGTTTTTTGCCAGCGAAAAGGTGAGCTTTATCTTGCTCTATAGCCAATAGCATTGGGCTTGTTTTTGTTGTCTCAACTATCCTTTCCTGTTTCCTGTAAAATTCTCTATGAATTCTTATATTATGGCCCAAGTGCCTGGCCAGCCAGTCCGTTTCATTTTCTGTTAAGTTGAATAATTGAACAACAGTTGCTACATACTTCCGTAAGTTAGTTGAGTTGATCAAATGAGGAGCTTTCAAATTTACCTGCGCAGACATTTTGGCCAAACGATCATGTCCTCTAATATGTCCCATTGAACTATTGCCACAAGCAAAAACAAACGGATTTTCTTTCTCAATACCAGCCTCATTCCTTTTTCTATCAGCAAGTCAATACTGTGGATCAAATCAGGGGTCAACAATACGGGTACTATTTTATCCCTTTTGCCAACAATCTGAACAAGCTCAACATGTTCACTTAGTTTTTTTTCTAAGTCTGATAAAGTAGGTTTCAATTCATGAGTGGAAGATTCGTTTGTATTAGCCCGGGACTGGTAAGTACTAATGTAGATTTTTGAAGTTTCGCCAGGCCTTCTTTTGTTAAATAAAACTAGTCTACATAACGTTACCTCTGACATTTCTCGCCAATTCTTAACAAGGTCGGGCACATACTCTTTGATTTTATCTGTCAAGAACTCGTTGAGCTTTAGTAATTCCTCTGTTACTGGTAACAACTTTGGTTGATTCATTTTTCTGAGATAAATGGCATCCAAGGCATTTGACAATATTTTGTTACTCCATTCGGTTTTAGTAAATGAATAAAGTTCTTTAGTTTGCCAATCTTTTCCTCGTCACAACTTCTCAATGTTATGCCTCTTTCAATATTGGCACATTTTTTTCAAAATGTGTCCTGGCTTAAAAGGAGGGAATTTTAAAAGTAGGTCTTGACAAACATTTTTCAGGAATTTCAACTGAACAAACAGTCTTAACTTCTGAAATGATACAATCAAAATAAATTGGATCCAGCCAAGTATTTAATCCTTTAGGTTTACCTATTTCCTCTTCCACACTATCCAGGCCTACTGTTTGACGGTGTTGCACACCTCAGTACAAACATGTTTGTTAAGCGTATCAAGTAGTCTACCAACTTGTCACATATATTGACGTGTCATTTCATTTTGTGATAATCCATACTTCTCAAATTGCATAACCCCCAATTTCATTATGAGCGGATCTTGTCTGCAAATTTTTGATGTATCATCATCTCTCAATCTTGAAACAATGTTTTTGGTAACCTCTTCTGGTAGCTTATTCATTAAAGAACATGTCAATAGAATTTGACTTTCTCTCAACATTCTTCTTTGTTTTTGTATATCAGTTTCATCAACATTGATGCAATTATACTTGGCATGATGCCTCAAACTTTTCTTTTTGAAAAACCCTAAGCAGTCTGGACATTGGCCAAATTTGTTAAAGGATGTCTCGTCATCTTTACCTGGTCTTCTTGCAACAATTGATTCACCTTTGTTTTTCGTAATGACCTCACAGTTATGATAGTAGTCGCTGAGCCTTGCTACCTCTACAAATCCTCTTTGACGTTGTTGGGAGCATTTAGGAATAGCTGATAGTTTTGCTACACCTATTTCGTTTTTATGTATACTTTCAAAATGTTTTGGTAGGTTTACCATTACTTATTTACAACAGAAGCAGCAATGTCCATTATTCCTCAAAATGAAACCATCGTCAGTTTTACATACCGGTTTCACTAAAACGCATGTTGGCATAGTGTCTGTTTCATTTTCATTTTCTAAGTTCTCTATATCAGAATCATACTTTATAGGTGAAATAATGTTACCAACATTGTTTGAAGGACTTGTAGGCATAGCCTTCCATTTCAAAGCCTTGTGCTTTCTGAGTATTCGGTACAGACAAAAAAATATTATTTATGTTGTACAAAACTCTATTTGTGGGCGTAGTCTCTGTCGCTTTTTCATTTTCATAGGTATTTACTTCAAGAGCATTCGTTACGGAATTAACCATTTCATTCACATTTTCCAAAACAATATATGTAGGCATAGGGTATTCAGTATTTTCCATCGCCTCTGTCAATTTTTCATTTCCACTGTCATTTACTGTAGCATCATTCAGTGGAGTTGAATCAAAGTTATAAATGTTGTTAAGGCATAGGACCTATTACATGTCCAATATTCTCCGTTACATTTTCCTTCTCAAAGCAATTTACTTCCTGAGCATTCGGTTCAGACAAAAAAATATTATTTATGTTGTCCAAAACTCTATTTGTGGACATAGTCTCTATCGCTTTATCATTTTCATAGGTATTTACTTCAAGAGCATTCGGGAATTAACCATTTCATTCACATTTTCCAAAACAATATATTTACAGTTTTCAATAGTGGAAAGAGGCCGACTATTACAGTTACAGTAACAGTAATATTTCTGAATAGTTAGTAAACATTTAAGACTTCAGTATAATATAGATTTGGATATCCAATGTAGGCTAACCAATATTTTCAGTAAAACTAAAGTAGACACAATTTAATCAAGTACATAGGCTTTTAAATAAGGGTAGATAGTCAGTTTTATTTTGGAAAGGTTAGTAAAAGTACACCTACCTCATAAACTGTGTACATACATACTAACTTATTCCAAAAATATAAAGTGACTTACAGTAGTTTTCCAATTAAGCATCCATTGAACCTAGGAGAGGTACGGTAATAAAAAAGCTAAAAAAATAAGCCAAACTCAGGAATTTTTAACAAAATTTGATTTAATTTTATTAGGCTAATGGTTTTTTAATTAGTTTTAAAATACATACACTTTGTTTATTTTTATTTTCTTTTCAAATCAGTAACTAACTTAATAACATTATTAAGGTTGGATATGTTAATGAATTATTATTTAAACGTTTTAAAACTTGAATGAAAAAGTAAACTTCCTTCACGAGATCCCCATGCTTAATTCCAATGCTAGATTTGGGGGGAGGGGGGCGCAGCGGAACGGAGTTCCGGAACCTCTCTTTCAGAAAGAAAAGAATATTGGCATAAATAGCTTAGGTGCATAGTATAGGTTCTACACATTAATAGATTAAATGGGTTAGGCATATAGTTCCAACGCCTCATTTTTAAGAAATCGATCTCTGCTTAACTTAATTCTATTAAGGCTTAAACTAACAAATTGTGCAGAAATGCACAATTAATAAATTGTAAATGAATTGCACAAATAATTATATACTTATACTCTATGTTAGTAGTGGTCTATCCATAAAAGATTCTAAACACGTGGCTTTTACTAGCTATTTTACGAGTCGGTCTCACACTGTGTTACTGTGGGAGGACCTAAAATTGGGGCTGAGAAACGCAGAGGTGAGGCGTAAAGAAGCCTATAAAATTCGATCTATAAAATTTGGTTTGGAAATCAATTTTTCAGCTTTTTTATCTTACACCAGTTTTATATCGAGTCTGTTTTGAACTTGTTCCATTGTCTTCCCGTATATCTCATTGGACATCAATTCGACCCCACTTCATTGTTCAGCTCCACAGCTGCCTGACAGGTGGGGGAGGCAATCTTACGTCATACTTGTGACGTAAAACCATTATAACCCTCAATTAAAACCGACAGGTGGTCAAATTTCTCAATACTGTACGTACTAAACTGACATGGAAGCCGTATTTTGAACTTGGAAATTATTTAAAAGTACCACATTTTACATATAAACAACAAACAGCAACGTTGGGCAAGCTCAGGACTACATCACATAGAAATTAGGACTTCAAACTGGAGTACATCTTCGCCAAAGCACATGTTACAGGTCTTGTATAATCATTTTCCGACTGTACAACGTAATATGAAATACCCCCGCCGCAGCAAACCTGCCGTTTAAGCGAATTTCCATTTGGCTGAATTGATTTTCAAACGATCTATTTAAATAACATTAGGTTTAACGAGTACCTAGGTTTGCTGCTACAAGGAATCTAATAAAGTGTGTGTTTTAAGTAAAATAATTATTGCTTAGTAGAAAATGAATATATTTGCCAAGTTTGATCAAAATATATCCATAAACAAGCAAACTACAACATTTTACAACATTCTCCATAAGAATAACATGGGAATTTTAAATTTACAATTTTTTTAGTTTTCTCCGTAACCAATAACCGTACAAAAACACTTTCATATACTGAATTATTTGTTTTTTTAAGCTCTTTAAGAAGGTTTAGAGAAAAATTGGGAAATTTTGGGTTTTGAGGGTCAAAAGTGAGAAAACCCAATTTTTACCCCATAAAACCCCCCATAAAACCCTGTTCCCATGGTCCGATCATGCTGGATCGCGAACTCATTCACGTTTATCCCGCCTTACACCTTCAAACCAAATTTCATCAAAATCGGATAAAAATTACTCAAGTTATCGTGTTCACGGACACATATATATATATAAATCTATATATATATATATATCTATATATATATATATATATACATATATAAAAATTTGAACGAATGGTGTTTTTGGCCTCCGGGGACATGAAAATGAAAAAGTAAATCGGTCCCAGGCTTAAGTCTTACCATGAGACCTACGGTAATAGCTACTTCCCTATAGGGAAATTCGCTAAAACTAATTGCTTCGTGTTTTTGATACTTTTTCGTGTAAGATTCTGTTGTCTATTCTTCTTCACTGCTGGTACACTGTATTAGGGTAAGCATACATTTAAAGTCTGCAGTTTTGACTTATAATTCCAATCCTACTTATAATTACTATTTGTAACATAAAACCATTACCACCCTCAATTGCAACAGATGGTACGGTCAAAGATAAATTGCAGTATTCTGTATCGTAATAGTAAACCTATATAACTTATTGCCATTCCATATTGCCATTGTGTTTTCTATTAATAATGAATACACAAAAGAAGGAAGCTATCCTACACTATAAGTTAAGGGTAGCTTCCTTTTTTTTTACAAAAACAAATTACCTTGGACATCATATGATCAACCTCATTATGACGTCAGCTCCTATCCGCTATAACTACGTCATTTCCGCCCCTACCATACCATGTGGTCAAAACAGCTGATGGCAAGAAACCCCTAATATTACACTACTGTTGTGTACTGAGAGTGTGTAGAGGATTCTGAATTGGATGATACTATTCTCACCTAAAACCCTTATAAATTTATTTTAGTCAGAACTTACAAAAAAATACTAATCATATTTCCAGTTATTAAATTTAAATATTTATTATAATTTTTTTCCATCATAAAACCTACATAATTGATCTATTTTTTTCAATAAATATATAAGCTTCATATAGATAATTTAGTTAGTTTAATTATCTTACATAACTCACCAACAATTAATCGTTAATTACTTTACACCAAGGTGGTGGTGGGGGGTATCCCGGATGGTGAAATAGTGGGAACCTCCGGATGTTTGAGGAGGTATTCCTATAAGAGCCCATATAAACTCCCTCACCCCCAGTAGGACACAGATATATATACTACTAATGTGAAACGCTTTGATTATGGTTATAATTTCAAATCACTTGATTTTACACCCTTCAACCGACTACAAAAACCAAAAATAAGTTATTATCAAATTTAAAAGCTATTTTAAATGTGGGTTTATGTTGTTCTGTGACATTTTATGATAATTATATTTGTGATAATAGGTTGAACTGTATAATATGCATACAGCGAAAAATCTGTTTGGAATACTACTATTGTTTCAAATGCAATAAAATATTTTACTTTTGTGGCCTTGCGCAATGAGTTAAAATATAACATTTGGATTTAATTTTCGATTACTTCCTAAAATAATTATATATATTGTTGTCTTTGACGCGTGAATGATGGGGCGCATTATCCATTATTGTGGTTCTCCAAGAAGGGATTGCTGGAATCAAAACATGAAAAACAAGCCTTAAAGATTTCAGAGTTCATCTCCCCATTATAAACATTTGTTTTTTGACTGAAAAATTAGTTTCCTTGTATTATACTTTGGTCGGACCACTATTAAGGCCCAATGTCCATTTTCGGTCTGAATGTGGATGGGAATAGTAAAAAGTCTTGAATTAGAGGATTTTCTTCAACCCACGATTTTATTCCAGTACTCTCCATTTTATTTAAGCACAATCGCTGGAAAACATGCTTGGTAAAGAAATTATAGATATTAACTCAGAAAAAGTGGACTTGGTTTTCACATTGATTTACTCACTCAACTCATATTGTATTGATCTTGGCACAAGTCTCAGCCACTGACAAAAAAGTCAATTCCTTAATGACAAAAATGGAATTGATGTCGGAAAAAATTGGGAATCAAGAGGGACAGAGAGTATATATGTGTCATCCTGCCCCTAATGTTGGATCCAAGTATCATGATCTTCCCAGAGACCTACAGCAGGAGGAGGTCCAAGTTCGAGATGTGGTCCCTTTTGTGGCTCAACCATCAGGGAAAGGAAAGAAAGTTTCGCGATATGACCGAGCCCGTAAAAATCTTTCTTCATTGCAACCCACAGGAAGAGACGTGGGAGCAGGAGCTCAAGCGCCTACAAAATCTATTCCAGATTTCACTACTCTTCCGGAATCAGTGTCTGGGTCTTCAACTCCAAACATTCCAAGAGGCTTAGATCTGTCCAACATGGCCCCTGTCAAAACAGTTACAATCCAAGAGAAGCAAGAAGTGGAGATCGGAGACTACCCCTCGATTAAAGCTGCAAAGAAAGCTGGCTCTAACATCATGTATTATGTTGACAATCCCACTGCTATTAATGAGATAGGAAAGAAAGTACTGAAGAATATCATAGACAATATGCAGTCCTATAAGGCAAAAGGGTATGACTTGCCTGATTTTCTCAATCGCACTGGTCCGTGATTCAAAGACACAGCTTGGAAACAAGGAGAGATATATGGATGCGGTAGCATCGAGCAAGCCATCACCTTTTTGATAGCTGCACTAGATATCTGCGGATAAAGAAAGAAGGGAACTTTAATAAAAAAAAAACAAATAGTTAGACTTTACCATCAATTCTTTCTTAAATCATATGTTTCTATTTATTAAACAAATTTAGTGTTTACTTTCAAAAATGTAAATACAATATGAGTTGAGTGAGTAAATCAATGTGAAAGCCAAGTCCACTTTTTCTGAGTTAATATCTATAATTTCTTTATGGTCCTTCGAGCCGGATCATAAAGAAACACTAACATTTTTTAATAATTAGAAACATATGATTTAAGAAAGAATTGATGGTAAATCCTAACCACTTGGGATAAGAAAATACCCGTTTGGAGCCTAGCTCACGTTTGCTACGGCCTTGAAGCAAGCCTAGGAAATGGTTTATGACCTTGTCATTCAAATCCCCATCAACGTTGAGATTAGCCAAATCCGCTTCTTTTAGTATACGTGACAGTCTGAAAAATAAGAAAATATTTTGAAACTTGTATAAAGTAATTTCGTCCGTTACAAGTTATAACTAGTCACTATAAATTTACTGACCAGTACCGTGGGAGCGACAGGATTAAGGAGAAGTGTTTATATAAGGTAGGTAGGGCTTGAGGCCTTTGGCGTGAGAACGGGAAGTCCTGCCTAGGTTAGGCATTATTTTAAAAAGATTGGATCCTTTTTGCCGCACAATGTGACGCAAACTCCCTGCCGACGAAATGACAACGATAGCCGAAGTCCTGGGAATCGCACGAGTCGGGTTGCGGGGATTTTCCCAGGAGTCCATAGTGATTACGATAGCCTCAATGTCGATAGCGTCGGTTAATCAGAGTTCAGAACATCCCTACAGTGTCATATTAAATAAAAAATCACATTATTCAGATTGAAATATACAGGAATACATGATCATTGGTAAGAATGGTATTCCCCCAAATGGACTGCAAGTCCGTGCTCGAGGGAAGAGCTCTTACCAGCAGGAAACACGTATTTTTTATTGTCCATATGTCAAACGCAGGCACAGTTTATAAATAATGTGTACATCTAACACTGAAATACATGTCGTCACCAGACACCACACTTGTAATCACCGCTCTAGTCGGGAGTGTTTGTAAAGACTACTTGAAACACTACTTCTGTAACTAGTTAATTAGACAAGCAATAAACCAAGTAGTTCACCCTGCTTACCTACAAGGTTACGGTGCTCGTGATAACATGCAACAAACAAGGGTTAGCCTTAAATAGGCCTAGCCTAGTTCCCCCAGAGTCTGGGTTTACTAAAAGTAATTTGGCTTAAGTTGACTGTGAGAAACGAAACGAGAAAAGTGAAAACGAAAAATAAAACTGCTGCTTAACCTTAAAAACAAAACTAAAACTTGCACCCCCCCCCCCCACGTGGAAATCTTAAGCAAACTGTGATGCTGCCACTAATATATCCATCAACTGACATTAAAATATAATATATTTGTTTATTTTTCAACACTATTATAATAATTTTATGGATTTATTGCGTTTTGCCTTAATAAGACTCCTGCGGATGGAAGATTCAGCTCATCGTGGTTTGCTATCAGCGTCACTCTTTAGATATGCGCATCCTGAGTTGTCCTTATCTGTACTCAAAATAAACTGGGCAATAGTAAGCTCTTATTTAAAGGTTTTTACCATATATGGAATTGTGGTCATGCCAAATTGACAGGACGAGGATTTTGCGATTCTCAGGCTTTTCGTCAGTAACATAATTCATTCCATCATCAGACATCGAGCAGGGCACCATGGTCTTTAAGTAGCCAGGGATTCCTCCAACTCAGATGACTAAGTATTTTCCAAATTACTCCTGTTAGGGCTGAGACCATCTGTTATGTCAATCCCATTTCCTGGCAGTACTGGTATCTAAAGTATTTTTAGTTTTGAAAAATATATATAAGCTTTAATATTTTTCCAAAGATGTGTAAAATAAATATTTCTCTAAACTTGTTGACATGTTTTAATTTACAACGTTTTGCCCTGAAATCCTGGCGCACGACAATTTTCGTGTCAGAAGTGGGATTGATATTCGGATGGTGCCTTAAATATTTTTTAATAGCAATGTTTAATGGTTGTATTTTTGGTAATAGCTTTGTATGTAATAGGGTACTGTGTGTACTTGTATTACACTAAGTAGAGACTATAAGATATAAGCTGGGGTCTAAGTCAAGTAAAAAATTTGACGAGTCAGCCTGTATGGAAAAACGTTCTTTTGGGAAGCCACCTTTTTGTGGTTCAAGTATAGACAGTAAAGAACCAACAAAATGAGAATTACTTACTATGATAGGGACACGTTCAGCTGTGATAACTGCTCGTTACGAACATGTTTATCCTGTAAATCAAGGTTCTAGTCAAAATAATAGTCAAAGTAGCAGAGCCATTTAAATTTAAACAAGTCTCATTTTTTAATGATAAAGTAGAACATATTTATGATGTTCCGAAACATGGTAAATTAACTGACTTGTAAGTAATCAGACCAATGGTTTAAATGTCGGGGAATGTGTTAGATGAGCTAAGCAAAATTATAGCGGAAGTAGAAGCAACCTCGTTCTATGACTTGCCCAATGTTAATATTTTAGTTAAACAATTAGTTAATTTAGTTATAACCGAAGAGGATGTGTTAGAAGCTGCAGAGAGATTCGGAAGGGTAGATCTAGACCAGATTAGGGTTGAATTAGTAGAAGAATATTCCGTATTGCTTCGAAATAATCCTGAATTTTCAGAAACAGTACAAAGAAGCGTGAGAATTTCTTTTAATTTTTGATCGATTTTTGGGAATGTGTAATTGAAAATTATGTATCAAGATAGGACAGAATATTATTTACCCATCCTAAATTCAGATCTGATCCTGGAGGGTTGCGAGACTTTGCTGAAGTCTAGAGTAGAAAGGATCATAGAAAACTATATCAATGGGGTAGAATTAATTACACAGATGAGACTAATGTCATAAGGGTTAAGGTTATATAAATTGTCATTGATTTTCTTGGTTAAAGAATAAATTGTAAATGAATTGCACAAATAATTATATACTTGTAAATATTTTAGTTAAACAATTAGTTAATTTAGTGATAACCGAAGAGGATGTGTTAGAAGCTGCAGAGAGATTCGGAAGGGTAGATCTAGACCAGATTAGGGTTGAATTAGTAGAAGAATATTCCGTATTGCTTCGAAATAATCCTGAATTTTCGGAAACAGTACAAAGAAGCGTGAGAATCTTTGTAATTTTTGATCGATTTTTGGGAATGTGTAATTGAAAATTATGTATCAAGATAGGACAGAATATTATTTACCCATCCTAAATCCAGATCTGATCCTGGAGGGTTGCGAGACATTGCTGAAGTCTATAGTAGAAAGGATTATAGAAAACTATATCAATGGGGGTAGAATTAACTACACAGATGTGACTAATGTCATAAGGGTTAAGGTTATACAAATTGTCATTGATTTTCTTGGTTAAAGAATAAATTGTAAATGAATTGCACAAATAATTATATACTTATACTCTATAGGTACTAGTAGTGTTTAATCCATAAAAGATTCTAAACACGTGGCTTTTCCTAGCTATTTTACGAGGCACTCTAAAAACTGTGTTACTGTGGGAGAACCTAAAATTGGGGTTGAGAAACGCAGAGGTGAGGCGTAAAGAGGTCATTCCAGGGAAAATACCATTGAAAAATGTATTAAGTTTACTGACTAGTGAATTTAGCGATACACGATTATCAATTAGGACAATTGAGTTAAGGGAGAATTTTTTGGTAGTTTTACTAGTGGAGTAAGTAGATGTATGGAGTGTATTGGTACTTAGTAGTTTACTTTGTTTCCTGTATGGGGTTATAGCAACGGTGATTTTGCTTGTCGTTAGTATAGTGGCGTGGAGTGGTTATCGTCGCCTAATGAGGTGCTTTTTTTTATCCATTTTACTCTCAATAGACCGGAATAAACATTAGAATAAAAAAATGTCAACACTCCACCTCTCCCTTGCCTTTGCCTCCTAACATAGCAAATAATGCTATTCAAGCATAAAATGCTGGTGCGGGACCTGCCACGCAACCACATCCGGCCGTTCAATCCGTTCAAATAGAGCAACCGAGGCCAGGTCGTTTGTATGATTTATCGGTAGCGAACCTTCTGGAGCCTTTCCGGGGTAATGGCACAAATCAGACCTTGAATGATGTTTCCGGCTATTTGAAAGTGCGGCAGACGTGGGCCGATGGGGAGAAACTGAGTGAGTTAATATTTTGAGGACAAAATTAAAAGGTTCGGTTCGAGGTATAAATTTTCAGAAACCTGAGACGAGGCAGTGCAATATACCGTCATGATAGCCGCCGACGATTGCAGTCACCCGAATAGAGAGCATAGAAACGTGTTTTCACGTTGGTTACATGTTATAATTGTCAGCGACCAGGGCATCCCGCTAGAGTGTAGTACTACTGCAGTACTACACAGTCCAGTAGTACTGAAAGTCAATTCTCGGGTAGGCGTCTGTTATCAGACGTGGAATGTTACCGTTGCTACAATAAAGGCCATTATGGTACTAACTGTGACAGATCCGTAAAAGGGAAGGGAAACAGGAGGGGGACAAAATTATCCTGTAACATTTCGGATGGGACATTTACAGATACCGTGGGGCCCATGAGTAGTATGTGGGCGAAGATAGAACTTACATGGGCTCTTATGGGAGCTCCATATTTGGACATAGGATAAAAAGTACTTGGCGGCTTGGGGGATCGAACACGGTCCGCCTGGATGAGAGACGAGTACGCTATCCACTCGGCCACAACGGCAGTTAATAGGAAAAGAGTGTAAGGTGGTATAATAGACTTGGAGGTGTGTATATAGGATAAAAAGTGTTTGTGTGTCGCACAGCCAGACCTCAACCGAAACCTAAACTTAGCGCCGACTGGATCAACTACCAGATTCTACCGTCTCTGATCGCCTTTTCAGAAGCGGCGAAAAACGGTATCACGGCACAGGAAAGATTTAATCAAAATAGATTGTAAATCTGCCTAGAATTGGTGCCCGACATATCGGGCAGGTATCGAAACTGTAGGCACAATCTGTGCAGCAGGTGTGCCCACAAGGTTGAATGAAAATATTCGGGAGGGATGTTAAACACACAGCACAGCGGACCTCTCTTGATGGTTCCGGATCTTGATTGGGGCGCTGCTCTTGAAGCCAATGGGTGATGCCCACCACTATTGAAAATAATGATGACACCATTAGCTGGAGTGTCCCCTGGGCCGCCGTATATCGAAGGGCCTGGCTCTCTAAGGCAATATTATTGATGATCCAAGTGAGGTCGGAAAGGTCCATATGCAGTTTATTTATATCATGCCAGGCCTCCTCTGGACTTTCGACTTCAGGAATGGGGAATCGATTGTATTGCTGAAAAAAATGAACATGCTAAAAAGCTATAGATTATAACCACACCCACACACACACACACACACACACACACACACACACACACACACACACACACACACACACATACAATGTGCGTCTTTTAGTTTAATTAAATAGAACGTTCCAAAATAGTTTTTACTTCCTTTGTTCTTTTTCGGAATATTACCACCGACAATGATATGAAAACACACCTAAAGGGTGGATGGGTATGTAATGAAAAGTTCAACGGATCAGAGTATTTGAGTTTTATTTAATTATTCAATTTACATGGTACATTGGTTATACAATTGGTTCATCGATTGTAAACGACGTTCTTCCTGTGCCGTGATACCGTTTTTCGCCGCTTCTGAAAGGGCGATCAGAGACGGTAGAATCTGGTGGTTGATCCAGTCGGCGCTAAGTTTAGGTTTCGGTTGAGGTCTGGCTGTGCGACACGCACCGACATTGACTTCCTGTTGAGCTCGGTCGGTGGCGTTTGATATTTCGGACTTGATAGTTTCGTCTTTCGTCACGGTATCGCTATTAGTGAGCATGCTGCGCAGCAACAATTGCGTCATTCCAGCCTCGTTGATGAACAACGCTCTTGAATTGACTGGGTACAAACGGTAGGCGTCTCCGTATCTGGTTCGCGACATGTCCAACACCTCTGGGAACGTTCGCACGAACGACGGATGAACGAAACGTTCGATCGCTGACTTGTAGTTCTTGTATCCGAGTGCTTTTGCGAATTCATCGGCCTTGAGCCACACGTGCACTCTGGAATCGTACACGACGTCAATCTTGTGGTTCATGAAATTCAGTTTCTTCGGGAATATATTCGCTTCGGTGTCTCCGATGACGCAGAGCTGAGATTTGTCTTCAATCTCCAACAGTTTAGCGAATTGAGGTGTCGCTAGGGACTTCTTTTTCTTTGTAGTGGTGGAAGTGTTGCTGACATCACTCCCGACGTCGTCGTTGGAATCGTCCTCGCTGTCGTGGTCCGTGTCTTGTGCCACAGCTTTTTGGCGGGCGTACGTCTTGTTGTCAGCTGCAGTCTCTTGAATCGTCCTATTTCGTTTTCTAGTGGATCCGTTTTCTTCCACGCCCTCGTCGTTCTTCCTTTTGTGCGAGGACAACGGTTTCGTGATGCACGTATCGTCTGGCCGCTGTGCTGTGTCGATATCGCTCTTCTTGCGCGGCTTCTGGTCTGCCATGTCTGTGGTTCTGTGACTACTGGTGGGCAATAAACAGTAGGCCGACGACGAACAGACTTTCATTCAATTTCATTCAACCTTGTGGGCACACCTGCTGCACAGATTGTGCCTACAGTTTCGATACCTGCCCGATATGTCGGGCACCAATTCTAGGCAGATTTACAATCTATTTTGATTAAATCTTTCTCAGCCTAAAATAAGGGAGGGGGGTATTATGTGTTATGCTAACGTATCTACCAGCTAGTCTAGCTATTAATTTCTGGATTAGCGTTCAGCATCATATAATACCCTAACCTGGGGGTGTTCTTCAGGCACTCGGACAGTCCCAAACCCTGTCCTGCAGGCTGCAGGAAACTTGTGTTTTGTTTCATATGACCAATAGTAATATCCGGCAAAAGTGGTGCAACATAGTAGCAACAATCAGAACTACATAAACCTGTGGTCAAAATAAGAACTGCCGTCCCAGAGGGCATTGTGCCACTGTATTGAAACGGGATTTTTTCCCAGGTAAGGTTTTTAAACACAGAGTAATAACCGAGCGGGGATTTTTGTGGATCGGGATATTTGCACAGGGATCCCGGTGCAGGGATTTATCCCGCTACCACCACTTAGTGGAACCGAACTCGCAGGACCTAGTGGTGAAAATCAGAACTACACACACCACCCCCGGGGGCGGCAATCACCTAGCGGCCAAAATCAGAACTCCGTCGATCTCTTACACTGCACAGCGAATTCCCACGGGATTTTCTTTTCCCACCATAGACACGCGGGACACCTAGCGGAAAAAACCAAAACTCCGTCACCCCTCTGGTGGCCAAAATCAAAACCAAACACACCTAACGGACAAAATCAGAACTCCATCACCCCTCTGGTGGCCAAAATCAAAACCAGACACATTAGCTGCGGCGGCGGCGGATTTAGCTACCGCGGCAGCTATCGCCTCCATATACCCCCTTACACTCTTGTCTTATTAACTGCCGTTGTAGCCGAGTGGACAGCGTACTCGCCTCTCACCCAGGCGCCCCGGGTTCGAGTCCTCAACCCGCCAAACACTTTTTATCCTATATACACACCTCCAAGTCTATTATACCACCTTACACTCTTTTCCTATTAACTGCCGTTGTGGCCGAGTGGATAGCGTACTCGCCTCTCATCCAGGCGGACCGTGTTCGATCCCCCAAGCCGCCAAGTACTTTTTATCCTATGTCCAAATATGGAGCTCCCATAAGAGCCCATGTAAGTTCTAACTTCGCCCACATACTACTCCCATTTCCCACGCAAGTCGAGGAGTGTGCTGGGGCAAACTGCTGAGACAGCATCCCCGAGCCTTGGTTCCAGGACAACGACAGTGGCAGTGAGCTGCGAGACACGGGACCGAGAAGGTCAGAAGACGGAGCGACGCGTAGTCACGTGACGGGTGGATAGGGTCGGTCGGAACCTTGACTTAGATTAGGGAACAGTATTTTGATTTTGTAAGTTTTAGGGTAGGGAAGTACGTTTTAATAAATAGTTCGTTAGTTTGGTGACTTGTTGCCTTCTGTTTTCACCACCTTTCAACCCCTCTCACCCAAGCGAACCCCCCCCCCCCGCACCGCTTTGGACAGGAGTGACGAAATAATAAGGAGGCATTTTAGGTTTAGATATTTTGAGGAAAACAGGAGCCATTATTGACTTAAGACAAGATAAAATTAAGTTTGAAGGGGACCCATTACTTTGTGACGATGATCATTCACGGGAGGAGGAAGTAGCTAATCCACCTCCAGTGGAAGGTGTAGTATGGTAGGTGGTCCAGCCTGAGAATTCTTTCTGGATCCGGTAAGTGAGATAAGGGTTAGCGCAGCACTGAAAGCACTACCTGAATTCCGAGGCTTAGCTTTCCTGGAAATAGTTTATGTTCAACCGTTTGATTTAGTCATGACAGGAGTTTTTGGTGCGCACGTTGTAAGTAGAGTTTTTAAAGAACCGGGTATTTAGGGTAATGCCGTGGTAAGCCTTTGAAAAGTGGAAGCGAGTGGCCATAGCTACCCCAGTGGTAAATGATGAAAGGCGAGTGAATGTGTGCGTGATTGAAAGTCAGCATAGAAGCAGATCGCTTGTGCTGCCACGAATGAATGTCGTCAGTGAAAAGGCAGCAGCAGGATTGCCAGCACGGTTACCTGCTCCTGGCCAAAATTTTTATGGGGCTGGCGCGGGTGATTCTGGCAGGGTACCCGTCCCAAGTCTTTGTTTTAATGTTGTTAGCTTTTGTTATTTCTTATCCTGCCAATAAGTAAGTGTATACGTCTGAGTGTACAGTATCAATTGTTGTCAAAGTGTGCAAAAGTAAAAATCTGAGATCTAGTAGATGTAAAAAAGTGGCACTTTCCAGGAAGGTGTGCAGCGGATGTGAGCGCAAAGCAAAGCACCCGCAGTTGAGGTCCCCTCCCCATTCCGGGGTGGGGCAAGCCATTGATCCGAATAAAATTTAGGACACGGTCGAGGACTGAAAATCTAGATCGTGGTCAGTAGGTTGAGGACTGATCGTGGTCAGTAGGTCGAGGACTGATTGTGGTCAGTAGGTCGAGGACTGATTCTGGTCAGTAGGTCGAAGATTGAAAATCTAGAAAGAGGTCAGTAGGTGAGGTAAGTATGTCATGGATGTCTTATCGCAAGGTGGGTCCACCCCAACCATCGAGCATAAAAAAATTGACATTCAAAAACCGATGACTCGACGAACCATAAAAAAGGGGTGTATGAGAAAACTGAATATTTATAAGCGATTTCATCGTAAGTAACTATTAATATAGGTAAATATGACTCTACGAACCATAAAAAAGGGTGTATGAAAAAAATGAATATTTATAAACGATTTCCCCGTAAGTAACTATTAATATAGGTAAATCTTTATCTCATAGTTATTAACTGATGTTAATTAAACTTTTAGAACATATTTCTTAAAAAAATATTTGAAAGAAAATCTAAACTATATACAGCCGCTTGTATCTTTATATAAATTTGGTTAACAACTAACAGCTATCTATGCAATGAAATAGGGTTTGGATGTAAAGAGATATTGTTTGTTATTTTTGAAATAGCTTAAAAATTGTATCACTTAACATGATAATATCATATTTTTGTTTACTCAAATTATACACACTTAGTTAGCTTACCTTATGATACAAAAAATATTATAATAGTTCAAAATCTGTTAATACTATATTTTCTAACTTATATTTGTAAAACAAGAATCAAGCAAACAGAAAACTGTTTAGTCTGTATTTTTGTTGAATCAAGCTATCTTAATACTATTTACATAATCAAATCATTCTCATAATATTTAGGATAAGATTCTGAATTATTTCCTCTAACATTAACATATAGTTTGACATTTTTTTTTTAGATGTATGAAATATACACTTTCTGTTCCAATATATGTGTGTGGTATTTAATATGTTTGAATCAGCTGTATGAAAATCAAATTAATTTATTTCATAGTTGGTTTGTCCACATTCATATTTTGTAACATTACAATTTTTTTCTAAACTTATTGTGTTTATGTTACAGCAGATGAAGAGAAAAAAACAACTAAATTAAAAGCACCATTACTTATAAGATCTACAAGAATAGCAAAAATGCATTGTTAAGGTACTGTAATTTAACATTTCAAACAACAGAGGTTAAGAGGTTGTATTATTATGAGAATAGTTTGGTTAAAATATTCATAAAAACATACTTATTTTTATAAAAACAGAAGAATTATAACAATCCATCCATTTTGAAATAGTTTTGTTCGCAAACCTGAACTGATAAGTAAATGTTTGAATCAGGATTTATATGTTTTTAAACTAAAAGATATCATGTGTTTTTTTTTTATTTTACTAACTATTCGTGTATTCACTTTTATATGTGTTTTAATTCAATTTACAAACTAAATTTCAACTATAGTGTACCTACTTTTATGCTATGTAAAAGTAATTTCTACATATACTTCTTCTATCTACTTCACAAACACTTTTTACAACACTGCTTTAATTTAACTTAAGAGAATACCACAAAACTAAGCTATACACAACTCAGTTTTGTTTCTAAAATCAATTAAATATTCTGTAACATAACTATGTTTGGTACTTTCCTGTTAAAGGGAACATTCATTATTATCGATGATTTCTGTTCAATATATCGATATTTTTGTTTTACTTCACGATTGGTATTTCTTCTGTTTTAATATATTCAAACGCATTTAAATTACAAATAAAGGACTAACCTTGTTTAGGCAAAAATAATAGCTTATATATTGGATTAGGATATGAAACTATTCTAAACTACCCTATCATAACTAACCAAACTTGCTGTATAGGCTAAGTTACCATTTCAAAACTCCATTTGATAACAGAAAAGGCATATGGGGAATAGGCTATATAACGGAATTTTGAAATGTTACAGCAAGTTTGGTTGTTTAGTTTTGATTAGAACAGTTTCATTTCAATATAATTTTTTTTTATTGTTTGTTGATACTGAACAATATTAATTTACTGTATCCTATATCGTACTTATCAGCTGATATGTTTCAATTTGTAACTATCAATATATCGGATGGAAAACAAAAATATTGATATATCGAACAGAAATCATCGATAATAATGAATGTTCCCTTTAACAGGAAAGTACCCTATGTTTTAAATTATGTCCGCAAATCCTCACTTAGCCTTCTTCAGCTATCAGTATCTTGCAGCTGTATTTTGGAGGACCCTCGTACTTCTCCAATTCAGCCAATTCAGCGAGCATCTTATCCATATTCTGTAACAATTTACAAACATATGTATTTATGTAATTAGCCATTTTGTTTTATAGATCATAAGCAAGAGTTAATCTTTCAATTGCAGTCTTGAAGTAATCATGATAATTATCAGTAGTAGTAATGTTAGGTTATAGAACTAAGAACTGTTTGTAACCTGATCGATATGTTGTAAAATACATATAAGAAACGTGTACGTTATTCTAAACCAGTTGCCACAAAAGTTTACTTATTGCCTGATGAAGAAAGGAAATCAGTTGGGAGATGGTGGCTAGAGATAGAGTTCGATTTCAGAGAAGAATAAAATAAACAGGTGAAATAGTTTCAAAGATACTTATAATACCTCGTAGTTGATAATAATCCATCAATAATATAAAGGACAGGACAAAATTAAAGTTAAAGTTAAAGGTTGAAATATTAATAAAATTAGTCCAAATCACTTACGTAAGATTGGTGGGGAAGTACTTGAGGAAATTGCAGCTGTAGAACGATGTAGCTTCGAAGTAAGACGTGTACTGTGAACTGTGGTGGTACGATCGTTTATATAGTGGGGAGTTGGCGCGCTTTCTGGCTGACCAATCCTATGGTAGATCTGATTGTGACGTACACTATATAGCGCGCGAGTTTCAAATTTCGTGCCAATAGCTGTTCACTAGTTTTCCGAGTGTACAGTTTGATGGTGAGTTCATATTTGTAGTTTTTACTATGGAACCTATTCATATCGTTATAAGTCATTATACGTATGTTACAAAATGTAGAATGTCTGGAAGAAAACCCATTTTTAAATTTAATACACCACCGGCTTGTTATAATGAACTTGATTGGATCAAAAGTGGTTTTACTCAGTCGGTAGAGGAAATGAAGCGTGAATATACAGGGGAAATGATTATTTAGGATTCGGAACCTGGATACGTTACTTTTCGATCATCAGAGCAGGTGAATGGTGATGTTTTGTGGACTATATTTTGGGGGATTATACAAAGTAATGAAGAGTCTGTTACATCTAGTGATGCATTTATAGCGGACTGTACTAAAGTTAGTCTATCTGTAGGATCCGGAGGTCATAAAAGTTCAGGTTTCTATAACAATTTTTCAGAAGAGTATCGTAGTCGAACTGGAATTGTTACAATTAAAAATATAGATAACCTGTGGTTAGCTCGAGCTATGGTAGTTGGAAAGGCATACACCAAAAATGATCCTCTTTACAAAGCTATCAAGCAGGATAGATATAAAAAACAGACGTTGCGAGCTAAAACATTGTTGGCAAAACTAGGGTTACAAAACCTTTAGAAGGAGCTGGCCTCAGAGAGTTGAAAAAGTTACAGTCTCATCTAAAGAAATACAAAATAATTGTTTATAACTACAACACAAGAGATACAGAGCCCTATTTTAGTGCTGACAATGCTATGCAAAACTAAAAATCAATCTCTATTTCAACGAAGGCCATTTCACTGTAATAATCAGCTTAACATCAGCATTTGCCTGTAAATACTATTGTGAAGCTTATCATATTGGTTATGAAAAACAAAATGAACATAGACGTTCAACATTGTGTTCAGCCTGTATGGTAACCTCACCACCTTGCAAACTTGAAGATGATGGTATTACTTATCCTGGCTGTAACCGTCATTTTAAAAATCAAACCTGTTTTATTGCTCACCAAAAAAAATCTGTTCATCTGTAAGGAAGTGAGAAAAAGAAATGTAACCTTATTGTAAGACCCAAGGGTAGAAAACAGATTCATGTGTGTGGAAAACAATTTTGTAAAGTCTGTTTAAAATATACTAATCCAAACCACAGATGTTTTAAGAGAGTGGATTCAGGTAGACCCAATTCAAAGAGCTTTATATTCGTATTTTTTACTTTGAAACTCTTTAGGATGAAAATATTCAAGATGATCCAGAGAAAAAAACTTCATGTTGTAAATCTTTTTGTAAGCCAACAGAATTGCTGGCAATGTATATCAAATTATTTATAGAAAGATTTTATAGATTGCCATAATGAGCAGGTTGTAAATCACCACACCTTTGACTTTCAAAAATTAATCCTAGAATATTGCATTTCAGACGTAGACATCCTGGCTCAAGTATGTATTACATTTAGGACGATTTTTCTGAATGAATGTAATGTACATCCATTTTTGGAAGCAGTGCTTATAGCAAGTGCTTGCAGCTTAGCATTCAGATAAAACTTCCTCAAGCCAGACACCATATGTATTATTTCCATAGGTGGTTACCGTCTTGCTGACAACCATTCTGCAAAGGCTCTACAGTGGTTAGCCTTGACAGGGGACAAAAGAAATGTGAGAATTCAACATGCAGGCAACAGTCGAGAGTTCAAAATTCCAGGCATAGGAAAGGTTGACGGGTTCGATGGAGAGATAGGATATGAATTTTTTTGTTGTCCCAAATGCTTTCCATATTGAAGAGAAGAACCTCTTCAAGAAGATCCGTAAGACAGTTTACACATGCGCTATGAAAGAACAATGGAATGAACAGGAAGGATACGACAGTAATTTGATGTAATAGATATGTTGGAGTGTGAATTTGATGGTTTAAAGAAGAAAAATAAATTACAATATCTAAACAATATCCCAAGTCTAAATACAAATCCACTAAACCCGAGGGATGCTTTTTATGGAGGTCTAACCGGAAACTCCAAGACAGTGTTAGAATAAGATAAGTGTTAGAAGGAAGGAGAACATATTTTCTTTGCAGACATTTGTTCCCTCTATCCTTGGGTCTAAAAATATGGTATGTTCCCTGTAGGACATCCTACGATATTCGTTGGTAACGAAGAATGTCTCAAGAGAAGAATGGAAGCTGAAGGACTACTTAAAAGTAAAATTCTACCTCCAACAAATCTTTATCATCCTGTATTACCGGTGAAAATGAATAATAAAGAGTTAGAATCCTTATTTTGTTCAGCATCATTTCAGTAATGGGGTTTGATAAATTACTGGGTTTTGAGCTAATCTTTTTCAAGAATTAGTTAATAACCAACCAAATAATTCGCAAAGTATGCTATCGTGTTAAAAGAGTGTATACATGAAACAAACCGTATATATCACATTGTCAAAAATTGATTTTAGGCATATTTGTTTTCTGCCGGTTCACGAGAGTATATGTACCTAATTTATTGCATCTAAAATACTCCATTGGTATATTTGAACTATTATACGTTAATACGTTTATCTGGAAAGTCGAACATACAAAGGTAGATCTTTGAAGCCAAGTATTTATGAAGATGAGTAGGTTGAGTGGCGCGACCTAGTAGTTTTGTTACTAAAGCCGACATGTTCAAATCAAATCAAAATTTGTTTTGTTTGTCTTGTGCCGTGTGTGTAGAGAAAACTTATCATCTTCCGGAGAGTGTCACCATGAGGTGGAAGAGAGAGCTTTGGTGGGTACTTGGACCATGATGGACATATGAAAAGCTGTGGAGAAATGCTATGTAATTCTAGAGCGATATGAGTTGTGGCAATATGAAATGGCTACTTTTCAAATTGGAGGTTTGTTTACAGAATTTATCGACAAGTTTTTCAAAACCAAGCAAGAAACTTCAGGCTATCCCGACTGGTGTAATGCAGTAGAGGAAATAGAACGATATGTAAACGACTACTTTGACTATGAAGGAATTTCACTAGATCCACATAAAATTGAGAAAAATTAAGCGAATGCTCAACTCATTTTGAAGGAGGTTTGGACAGCGGTAAAACCAGACCAAAACGTTGGTGACCAGGGATCCTAAAGAACCTCCTAGTTAGTCCAGTAGACCAGGTCAACAGAATAGAAGATTTCAATGGAGAAGTAAATTGGCAGCATTTAGAAGAAGTTGGTGAATGTTTAAGAACTGTCAATGTTGTCTGAACAGATTTCACGACAATTCAAGCAAGACTAAAACTGTACGAACACCTTGAGGAACTAGGAAACCAAGTGTGCTATGACACAGATTGGGTTATCTATGTTTATACACCAGGATTATATAAAATACCTGTAGGGGACTACTTAGATGACATGACTGATGAGTTCGCTAAAGACTTTGGACCAGGCTCATTTATTGTGGAGTTTTGTTCTTGTGGTCCTAAAACATATAGTGGGGGAGCTACGTGTATCAAAACTGCAAATTGTGATAAGAAAAAACCTTTTGGTACGAATGAAGGTTATGGTACGATAATTAAAATAAGATGGGGAGGCATTTCCTAAAGTTGTTATAATCCAAAATGGCGGCTATTTTTCAAAATGGCTGCCCATATTTTGTTTTTACTTATTCATCCATTGATAAAAGCTTGAAAATGGCATAAACACGTTTAACCATTGATATAATCTTAATCTGGAGATTTCAGCCTTTAATTTAATACCAAGTTTCTAATATATTACAATTATATCGTCTCTATTGTATAAGATTGAAAATTTAATAGATTTCAGCCAATTCTGAAGGTCACCAAAAAGCTGCTATTATTCAAACAACGTGTATTTTCAGCTTTGCCTACATCCATTGAGAGACATAAGAAAAATACATAATACAAAATCACTGGAAAGAGAGTTTCTTCTTCTTCTTTTAGGTATTTTTTTCTCCGTGATATATAAGAGGATAAAAATGTCTTCAAAATGATGTTAGTTTCAACTATTTTTTTCTACCAGGTTGGCAATGGTAAATTAACAAATATTGTCTAACAGCTGATGCTATAGGTGATTGTTGTGTTTGTTATTATGAATTGCTCACGTTCTGAGTGTGTTTTCTTTATTACGTGTTGCTCAAGTTCTGAGTGTAGTTTTATTTCTTATGTATTGCCTACGTTCTGAGTGCAGTTTTATTTATTTGTTGCTCAAGTTCTGAGTGTAGTTTTTTTATTATTTGTTGTTCAAGTTATGAGTGTAGGATGTTAGGAAATCATGATGTTAGGAAATTATGTACAAATTTGGCCGTCGCACCGGGGCGTAACATGGTGCCAGTTCTAGGGGTTTTTATTTATTTTTGGATTCGATTAAATGATGATTAAATTCTAAATATGGCAAAGCGGTTACGCTTAGTTCCTCAGGGTGACTTGGGTAGTTATAACCCAAAACCTGTTGATTGGAACATTTGTATACTGTGTCAAAAGACAGATAATGATAGTTTGATTTGTCCTGCAAAAAATAAAAATGAAAATGCTCGTAACATCGGGTATGCAACGCTTGCGAACAACTTACATAACTTTGACCTAATAAATGGTTTACCCGCCGATCTTGATATCAAAGTTCTCAATGAAAATCAGTGTGGTATGGAACAAACCTTTATACAAAGAGAAGCTAAGTGGCACAAGAAATGTGCACTTAAGTACAACTGTACAATGTTCGAAAGAACAATAAAACGAAAGCATCCTAAGAAAAAAGAGCCGACATTACATGAACGTAAACAACGATTTTCAAGTTCTAAAGAGGAGTGTTTTTTTTGTGAGGGTCCCGCGACTGGCAAGGAAAAGTTGTTTCATGTAACTACACTTGAAGTTGATCAGAGGGTTAGAAAGTGTGCCAGTGAACAAGGAAATACTGTACTACTAGCAAAACTTTGTGGTGGTGATATGATTGCTCTGCACGCAAAATACCATGCGAAGTGCCTGGCAGAATTATACAACAAGTCCAGGTGGAGTAAAACGCAAACAACAAGTAGTGTGGTAAATATATGTGAAGGAATTGCTTTTGCGGAACTCGTACATTTCATTGAGAAAACTTTGAAGAACTCTAATGAAACTCACCCAGTCTTCAAGATGAGTGTTCTGACAAAAATGTACAAGATGCGACTAATGAAACTAATGCAATTGGATAACCAAGATATACCTGATATCCATACTTCAAGATTACGAATGAAGATCCTCGAACACTTCCCATACATGAGGGCAAACATGTCCGGCAGAGAATATTTGTTGGCATATGACAAAGCTGCCGGGGAGGCCATGCTGCAAGCTTGTAAAGATGATCAGGATGAAGATGCTCTTGCTTTATTGCGTGTTGCTAAAATGGTAAGAAAAGATATGCTTCAACACAAGAACACATTCAATGATGATTTGGATTATGATTCCCAACACAAATCTGTTCCTCGCTCCCTACTTGCTATCGTAAATATGTTATTATATGGAGCCAATATTGAAAACAATGAAGCTGCTACCCAACCATCTCTTACCATATCGCAATTACTTTATTTTAATATACAGTCAAAAAAACCATCAAGCAATATATTAAGACATCAAACTGAAAAAGAAACACCCCTTACAATTTATATGGGTCTTTCGGTTTATGGGAAAACGCGAAAGAAAGAAATCGTAGAAAAGCTGCATTCTCTTGGACTATCAATATCATACACACGTGTCCTTGAACTCTCAACAGCAATGTGTGAAGTTGTAAACGCTAAGTACCAAGAAGAGAAGGTATTGTGTCCATCAAAATTACGCAAAGGAATCTTCACAATAGGAGCGTATGATAATATAGACCACAATCCAAGCAGTTCTACTTCCGAAGGTTCTTTTCATGGCACTAGCATATCCATATTTCAGAATCCTACACCTGATTGTCTAGGAACAGTAAGACCTACCCAAAATATACAGAGTAATAATGTAAGTTCTTTGAAAAAACGATGTGTGCCCAGTCTTCCTAAAGAATTTGCAGTAGTAAAGCCAGCATTTCTTCCTACTAAAGAACCTAAAATAGCAGTTTGTTCAGATTTCACATCAAAAGTTATGTTGTCAACCACTGATAAGGACAACAAGAAAGAAGAGATCGAATGGTTAAATCACGTTGTCAGTACCAGTAACAATACCAATATTGGACTTGATGCATCTTGGGCAGCGTACCATGCAAGTAGCAATAGAGCTCCAACTGATTTTGTTCAAGGAATTTCAACACTTTTACCCCTATTTTACGAAAATTCGTCGTCAATAGTTATGATTAAGCATGCGATGAGCATGATTAAAGAAGTTACACGATTTCTAAATGGCAATCAAGTCCCTGTCATGGCGTTTGACCAACCTTTATTTGCGTTAGCAAAACTCATCCAGTGGAATTTCCCTGATGAGTATGGTGAAAAAAAGTTTGTAGTGATGTTTGGTGCATTTCACATCGAACAAGCTTTCCTTAGAATCCTGGGTCAGTGGATGTCAGGAAGTGGATGGAGTGGTGTCATAGCTCAAGCTGATATAACAACGCCTAGTGTTGCTGAAAGCTATGTGAAAGTAATACATGTGAAGAAAGCCAGAGCAATTCATCAAGTAACTGCTGCAGCACTATACAACTTGTTGCACGATGCTTATCAAGAAGCAGATTCTGAGCTTGAATTGCATACGTGGTGTGACGAACGAGCTGAAAAGAGTATCATGTTTAAATATTGGCTCACTTGTCTAAATATGGAAATTCTCCTGCTTGTCTTTCTTCGCTCAATCAGAGAAGGAAACTATATCTTGTTTCGTGAGTGCTTGAAAGAAATGATGCCTTGGTTTTTTTTGCTTGATCATCATCACTATGCACGTTGGCTTACAATCCATCTGAAAGATCTGTATGACGCAGAGATTGAACTACCTGACGTACATAGTTCATTTCTTTCCGGGCAGTTTGTAATAAGGAAATCAAACAAAATATTCTCAGCAATCAGTATAGACCAAGCGCATGAACAAAACAACGCATTGGTTAAAGGTGATGGTGGTGCAATAGGGTTGACACAGGATCCTTCGGCACTTAGGCGTTGGATGGTTTCTGGACCAGAAATAAGTCGATTAATACAACAGTTTGAGAGTGATATTAAACTGAAGTCTGGAGAAAGCAATCGACTCCATCATGAGCAGTATCAATCATTTCAAGTCAAATATGTTGCTAAGGTACGAGCACTTTACAGCACATTTAAAGAGCTAGGAAACCCATTTTCTGAAAATGATGAAGACCTTGTTGTCATTGATAGCAGGGTTATTGTAGACAAACAAGTTAATGCAACAGTTAAATCAGCAGAGTCAACTGGTGTTAAGTTATTCCACAGTTTCATTGAGGAACGACTAGTAAACAGGTCTTCAACAATATTTCAACCATTGAAAAAGAACAACGTTCCCCTGTTCAGTACTCCCGAGTTGACCCTTAGCAAGAAAAATAACACATTAAGGATTTTGAAAGCAGATGTCCAGCTTTTTTCTAGGCTTTTTATAGTTACACAGAATCGCCAGTTAGATATGAAGAATTTTTTCAAACATGAGAATCAGCCGTTTCCACCTGCACTGTCTAGTAATGGTAAATTTAGAGTAGGCAATAAATCTGACCTTGCACACATTTTGGAAGACACCGTAAATATAAATGAGCATGCCTTTCCAGGAACCTGTGACGCTTTTGTTTACGATGCTGCAGTTCTTACTAACATATTAAGACCCCAAGCTTCAAAGACATTTGCTGATTACTATACAAACCAATTTCACCCCCACATTTGTAACGATATCACAGCCTACGGATGTCGAAGAATTGATCTTGTTTGGGATAGATATGTTACACCAAGTATCAAAGGTGAAACTAGAGAGAAAAGGGGAGCAGGAACTAGGAAACAAGTACTTCCACATGTACCTATACCTACAAATTGGCATGGCTTTTTGAGAAATTCAAATAACAAAGAAGAGCTCTTCAGTCTACTTGGAAATCTATCTATGGATACCATTACAAACGTACAGGTTGTAACAACATCAGGTGAAGACGTCAAAGGAAATAGCAATGCACAAACCTCTCTTATAGGTGCTACTTGTACTGGTCATGAAGAAGCGGACTCAAGAATAATACTGCATCTACAGGACTTGGTAGAAAACGGCTACAAGAATATTGCTATACGCACTGTAGATACTGATGTCTTAGTATTAGCAATTGCTTACTTTTTCAAATTGTCAACAGTCGGTATTGATAAACTTTGGATTGCGTTTGGAACTGGAAAGAACTACAGATTTATTCCAGTTCATGCAATAGCTGAAGCTATTGGGATAGAAAATGCTATTGCTTTACCAGGATTCCACGCTTTCACAGGCTGTGATAGCATTCCTAGCTTCACAGGAAAGTCAAAAAAATCAACTTGGAAGACATGGATGCTCTATAAAGAAGCCACTACTGCATTTTCGTTTATCTCACGGCCACAAAACTCAATACCTAACAACATTTTGGATATATTTGAGAGGTACGTCGTACTACTATACTGTTCAACTAGTGACAACGTCAGTGTTAATGAAGCAAGACAAGAATTGTTCATGACCAAAAATCGTCCACTAGAGAGTCTTCCACCAACAAAAGGTGCATTACTGCAGCAAGTATTGCGTAGTGCTTTCCAAGCTGGACACATTTGGGGACAAGCAAGTAAAAGTACAATATGTGTACCATCACCAAACGATTGGGGCTGGTGGTTGCATAATGAATCTTGGCAGTTAAAATGGTCGGAATTATCAGAAATTTCTGATTCCTGCAAAGAACTCATAAAATGTGTTTGCAAAATCTGCAAAAACAAGTGCAGGTGCAGAACTGCTGGTTTATCATGCACATCATTGTGCAAATGCAAGAATGAGTGTGAACAATATCAATAATGTTGGTAAAAATATTGTACAACGTATAAAATTGAAAGTTCATTTTTTGATTAAGGGATACAGTATACATTATCTGTAAATAAATGTACGTTTAATACATTATTGCTTAACTTATTTACTTACCTTATTCCTAAAAACTAAAAATAATGATAAGAAACATCATTTTGCATGATGTATACCAAAAGAAAATATATAAAACAAAAAACGGGCAGCCATTTTGGAAAATCACCGCCATTTTGGATTATATCAACTTTGGTCGTTGCCTCCCCATCTTATTTTCATTGCCTAACCTTAAACTACATTCCCTCCAAAGGGCATACTCTTATCACAATTTGCAGTTTTCTTATGGGTTTTTTACTGTAGCTCCCCCACTAATATGGCTATGTTGTTTATTCCCCTGTAAAAAATGATTGTGTTTATGATGTATTTATGTTATTTTATTGTATTTATGTATTGTTGTAAATACAAATTTTGGTAAAATCAAAGGTATCACGCTAAATTTGTCTGCTCGTAGGAAACTAAACTTTTCATCCCTAAAAGCTATGATTGTTAGTGAAGCCAGTGAATCAGTACGAATAATAGAGAGTAGAATAAGGAGAACAGAGAGTAGAGATGACGTAACAATTGTCGAGAAAAAGGATTTAAAATAACAGGTCCTAAGATAAAAAATTATGGTGATCATGACACTCTACCATATGGATAGAAACACAATGCAAGACTCTATAAGCTGGATATAAGAACATACAAATGTATGATTCATTTTCAACGGTTGTGTTTTAAGATGCAAGTGTACAATATGATGTAAAAATAGTGATAGTAGTCAAATATAGTTAAACAATATTATTATTCAGTACCTTTGGAGATTTTGGTGAGTGTAGTTAACATGTTAATGCAGTGTTAAGTGTTTTAATATTATATCCTGTACTATTAATTTTTCAATAGAAAAACTGTTTATACTATAATCATATTTGTTGCGAGTATGAGTTTGGTATACGTTATGAGAATCACTGAATTACATATGATACATAAATTATATGATACAGAATAAACTGTTCATTTACAAAATGGACGCTAGAGTGGCAATTGATGATGAACTAAATAGGCCTGACCTTGTAGAACCTTGACGTCAAGAAGCATTATTTAATACGCACACAATCATTGCAAGCCTCAGTCATTGAAACATGTTCAAGATAACTTCATTTTCTAAAGCTATGCTCTTCATCTACATGTTCTTCGTAGTGACCTGCTGTGTCGCTATCCGACCACCAAATCAGGTATATTCTAATTACAATATTCTTAAAACTACTTGTTTAACAATTCTCTTAATACGCTTATATATTGATTAACCTTTGCAACAAGTTTTTAACAATTTTATAAATATACACTGATCATTATTAAAGATTCTCCATTAAACACCACTTGTTTTATTTTATTACAAAACCACAAATGCGTTCACCTATAAATGGTTTTACGATCTACTAAAAATCTAAAGCTATCAAAAACATAGATTAAATTTTATAAAGAAACATTCTTTATAAATCGGACCACCATTGCAAAAATTATTATTGACTTTTTTATGTAGCCGCCTCTTTCTCCTCCTCCTTCGCACCGGAAGAAAACCTCGACATAGTTGAGGAGATCTCCTGCGATGAGGATGCAACTGACATAGAAAGAGAGGACAGGAGTGTTACAGAGCAAATGCTGATTAGGGAACAGCTGGACTCTGTTTCTGGCTGAGACACTGGACTCGATAGACGCTGAGTATCGTCAGGCTTGGACGGGTGTTCGTCACAGCCTTGATAGACTCATGCCTCACTTCCGAGGTCCAGCCTTGAGCGTATGTATTTAATAATAATGCAATTTATTTTACAGGGAGTAATGATTTATATTATCAGACTGATTATATTTGTCTAAAAATGATAAGTATGTATTTATTCTCAAAATATTAAGTAACAGTTTATCAAGATATGGCCTCAAAGACTAACAATAGTAATACTTTTACAAAAATTATAATCACTCTGATAATAATTATTCAATATTTCCCTTTCTCTTAAATATAATGTATGAATTTGGGTTGAGTCACAACTAGAAATTTCAAACATATTGGGAAAAATTTTAAAAGACTAATCCTGTGGAGGAATTTTCAAGAGCGCTATTTAACGCCGACCCTTGTGATGCTACAATGGAGGAGTTTATTGCAGTCATCGAAAATCTCCCTGACCTCCTGATATGAGAGCTCAATTCCACACAAGGTTTATGGGATTTCGGTTACCCTCGAGAGCCAGACAGCAGGCTCAACAGCAAACTACAAACCCTGCCCCGAATCCATCAACCTCCAAGCTAGCGAGCCGGTTGACGAGAACCGACGAGTTCTTCCTGGCTGGATGCAGACGCTCATGGAGGAAAATCGACCTTCTTCATCAGGCTGGTTATCAGTCACGAGGACACCTTCCAGTCAGGCATCAGCCCAGGCTCCTCCAAATCGTACCAGCTCTCCACGGCCCAACATCCAGCGTCGCAGGTCCGAATAAGCAACCTCAAGGCCTGTGAAGGGGAGGACTACGAGGATGTTTTTGCCTTCCCATCACCAAGACGGAACTGGCCCACACCCCTACAAGACATTACCAATCACAGTGTAAGTTTCTAGATGACTATAGGTACAGAAAAGTGATCAAACATTTATGTTAAATAGTAAATATATAAATCGTCCTTAATTTTTTACAGGATCAAGAGGTCAACGTTGCTGCCACTAGCAGTGCATCGAATCAGCCCCGAAACAGCTTCTACAGACCAAAGAAGCTTCTAAACTGCTGTGGGGTGCTCCAGGGTGTATATCGTCCAACCAACTGCCAGGTTTCAAACGGATCTTGGATAGGATGGATAGCATTTTGACGGTATGTATTATACATTAAACGTTTTATATATTTAACACGACTAACTTTTTTGTTGGACTCAAATTTCAAAAAGTTACACAGCTCCTAACATATCCCGTATACACATTTTTTTACAATACAAAAAATCCAAACTCTTATGAACGGTTTTGTCTTACAGAACACCAATGCAGACCAAAAGGAGGAGAGGCGATGTGAGTAGGGGGGCGGCCCAAATCGGGCCAAAACCACCCCTAGAGTGGTAGTATGGGTAGTGGATTCTGTGTAGGGGTAGTAAACATGACTCTTAACTGTTAGGGGTAGTTAAGGGAAGTTTTCGTAGTTATATGTAGGTATTTAACATACCAAATGAATTATTAAACTATAAACAAAAATTAATTCCTTAAGCAGGGATCGATCCCGGGCCTCCTGGGTGATGGATTATTGTCTAAACGTCAAAGCCATTGAGCTACGACAGCAGTTGTAGGTACAGTGTCTATACCGGTAAACAAAAACCTCGGTGTATAAGCCTCAACAGAGCGTTAGTGTGTAGCAAGCAATAGCGATTAGCGAGGGCCAATTGCTGATAGCGTTATTACCGTCAAAAATTTATAGCGTTATCTTCGATAATGATATTGTTGTGCATTCCATTCCATCACTGTGTAACAGTTTACTCTGATAAATTATTGAGGTAAGTCTATGTTATTTTAGTCTCTAACTAAATACAATTTTGATAGTATATTATAACCGTTTATATTATTGATGATGTACCTTAACGGTAAACTTATGTGAATATCATTTGATGTTCTTATTAGGATAAAAAAATGAGTATTAATTCTGTATGGTGTGTAAAAAAACCCTCCACTAGATTGCATCAAGACATCTATGACAATTCTGGCATTTACTAAATTAACTGCACTGATTGTGAACACTTCTACATTGGTCAGAAAGGACGCTCTTTTAAATCTAGATTCAAAGAGCACATTCAAGCTCTTAAGAGTAACAACAGAACATCGATGAAATCAAACTTTGCTGAACACCTTTTATCGACCAACCACAATTACACAAATTTAAAAAACAACATGAAGATTCCAAAAGTTTTAAACAAAGGAAATTGAATGGATTCAACTGAAGAATATTTCATATAAGAAGAAAATCTAAAAAATCCAAATCATATTTCAAATAGCCAAATTCCTTCAAGAAACCAAATCTTTGACCAAATTTTAAAATTAAACAATCACTAATTTTTTTTCCAAATCCTGTCTTTTTCTTAAAACATCTGTTTAAAACATCTGTATATAGAAACTGTATTTATTTACAAACAAACAATATAAACAACAGTTAAGTATTTAATGTATTTAAAGTTTGAAAATGGACTTGAAAATGTCCGAAACATGTCACTTCTTTTTTAAAAAATATAATATTCAGGGTGCTCAGATGTACTTATTTACCACAATCATTTAATATATAGAGATCAATGTATATATATATATAGAGATAGAGAGAGAGAGTGAGTTTAAGATATTTCTCTATAAACAGATGTCTGCCAAACGTAACAGTTCATAACTCATACTCAGGACATCGCAGCTGCATTTCAGGACGACGACGCAGACCTCGAGGATACTTCATCAGGTAGGTCACAGGAGATCCGCGGCAAGGAACTCAAAAAAAGGAAGAACAGACAAGAAAGCGACGATGGCAGGAGATGGCAACCTCTGAATCCTCCGGCGAAGAAGAAGACCAAGGCAACAGAGAAACAGTATGCCACATCAACACCGGAGGATCATGGATCGGTGAGTGGATCGCCGATAACCCTCTCCCGAGGGATGCCGCTTCGATCTTACCTTATGATGGTATCCAGAACGATCTTGTGCTCCCTTAATCTCCTGTTAACGACCCTGTGGACCAGCGAGATGGAGAAGGTAGCGGAGATGGTGGAAGTGAACGAGATGTTTATGGTCAACATGATAGAGGTGTTCGATGCAGTGATCAATCTAATGAAGAAGGAATGCGAAGATGGAAATGGGACCAGGTCATTAGTACAATCCTTGGTTTTGTCACAAAATACTTATTGGTCGAGATCTACAGATGCCCAGGAGAGGGGATTGATCAAAACTTTATTTCACAACTTACAGACGATGATAAAAGAAGATCAGTCCCAATCCGCTACCGTACCGAGCAACACTATTACGTCTCCTTCCACCACAGGCCAAACTTCAACCATTTCCACTGTATCCATGTCTGTTCCTGGAATTCAAGCAACTGCAGATGTGCCCGCCTCACCAACTGGCATACCTACCCAATCATCTTTAGGAAGGCCATCCCCATCCACCGGTTGGACCGTGAAAGCCTCTACGAGCTCCTCGTTTATCACATGGAGGAACCAAAACAAATCCTTTACTGTGAGAAATCCGGAGAACGTGGGGGAGTTCATCGCCAAGGTGGAGTTGTACCGTCGTCAGGATGTGGAGCATCTCTCGCCCCAGGAATGGTGGAAGTATGCAATCCACCGGAGCCGCATACAGCTGAATCCCGAGGAACCCATGGGCCGAGCCTTAGCGACCTATACAGCCGGAGCAGAGAACCTATAGGTTGGATTGGTCAACCATTCCATTGGACGCTCCGACAGGGTATATAATGGAATTTGATATGACAGTTCCGGATTGTGTTCACGACAAACTACAAGATCTACCTCTCCTTCCGGAACTGGAGGTCCCTTCGGGTACCAGAGAAAAATTACTATTGGCAACGCTACATTACAAAATAAAGTATGTGGCAAACTGTAACGACCTTTATTTTAACTGTTTTTGTTTTCCGTGTTTTCCGTCGTTTTTATTTAGTAAATCTACAAATTTCTCTCATTATGAGTGGCAGAGGCCAACCTTTTCCGCCCCGCGGGCGAAGCTACAATAGTAGAGGTACCGGTGGATATCCCCGAGTCAATGATCGCGATGAACGTAGGGCGTATGAATACAACATCTCTCGAGCAACCAATTGGGCTGACGCGTCCGAGGAGTACGTCCCTCCTGATCCCGCAAAAGAAAGATCCAGACAGAAAAGAAATTTTAAAAGATCAAGTGACTGGAAAAAGAAAGACCAACCTGCGAAGCAAAATTCCGCGGTTGTACCAGTCAAGGCCACTGTTGAAGAACCACCCAGTGATGCCCCCCTATATGACACGACACCATTTACGTCAGGCGTCGCTCTTAATCAAGAGTACGCTCAAAATTTCGATCTTTCAGGTTTCCCCACATTGTGCGGTGAGACGTATGGTGTACTACAGGGCTTAAACCCCCGTCTGTCTAGAGATATGCCCTTTCCAGGTTTTCTTCATTGTATGAACAACATCTTGCAGACAGCGGTTCTCGATTCCGTCTTTGATGATGGCCAACGGCCCGTTCCTGGACAGGACGCACGCGCTCAAGACGTGCTGCCAGCTGAATATCTTGTTCCTGGCCCAATCTACGAGTACTGTAGTCAGTTATTAATTATTATGCGCAATTTTTAGTCATATTATAATAGACAATTGATGAATTCATTTACTAATAAAAATGAGTAATATGTTACTTATAAGAGATTTGTGTTTACATTTCTCTGTAAACCAAACCTGTTGAATACAATATCGGATATTGGTGTGTGATTGTTAACTCATTTTTGTTTTCAGCCGATATTTCACTACCACTTTCACCACAATGCAGCAATAGATCTATCTTCCCCCTACATACGGTAAGTAAACATGAATAGTTACTAGTTTGCATGCTATTTGATACCGGGCATAATATTAGTTTGTTGTCAATTTTAGAACTCCCGGTACAACACAAAAGTTGTTGAAATTCAGGAGACTAAGAGGCAAAGGATAGTTCTTGATGAAACACAGCGACGGCGCGTACTCAAGGTGATGAGCGCAAGCTACATCTGGATTGTGTCCCACTTTCAACTCACCCCAAACAACTTGCATACTTCTGCCCAAATCGCAAATATAATGCTGACTACATTTCGCCGCATGAAACAGGAGTTGTCGAAGAAGGGAAGACTTGCGGACCATGACGGAAAGGACTTTACCGTAATGGAGTTGGGGGTGTCACACACCATCAAAAGAGAAGAGATCAGTGGCATCATGAAGTCAGTAATCCGATTCTACGGCTTCCAGATGACTATATCCAGAGGAAGTTTCATGAGCCGTTCGTAGAATCCTCCCATCCAAGGAGCGAATTCGGGGATGAAGTTGAATTTACACCCATTGCTATGTACAAAAGATAAGACGTCATCATCTACGAAGTTGTTTTCCCAGATATTCTCTAAGAATGAAGAAGCTAGTTTGAACTGTGGAGCGTTGTCCAAATATATCTCCAAAGGTTTTCCTCTTCTACTTACAAATCGCTTCAAAGCCAACAAGAATTCACTTGACGTCATATCACTGACCAGTTCTAGGTGAATAGCTCTAACAGTTAAGCATGTGAAAATACAACCATATACCTTTCTTGAGTCATTAGTGAGTTCATTGCTCTTCACGTACAACGGACCAAAGTAATCTAGACCAGTGAATGAAAAAGGAATATTTTGAGTAACTCGTTCCAGAGATAGGGCAGGGAAAAACGGCATTTTGAATGGACCTCCATCCCATCTCCTGCATTTAGTGCATTGTCTGATAATCTTAGACACTTGAGATCTTCCTTGAATAATCCAATAGTGTTTTCGGACTTCCGATAAAGTATGTTGAACACCAACATGTTGTAGTTTTACGTGATAGTCATTTATTACCAAATTGGTAAAGTGGTCATTTTTAGGTAAAAGCACAGGAAATTTCATTTCCGATGACAAATAAGCATTTGAAGTCTTCCTCTACATCTCAATATTCCATATTCATCCAAAAACAACCCTAACTGTTTTTGGAGATGACCAGTCCTGCCAAGTTTTAAGCTTTTAATACTAGTGCTGAAATGTAAGCTTTGTATGTATCTCAACCAACATAAAGTAGACTCATGAAGCTCTTCGAAGTTCAATTTGTTGAATGTAAATGGAGTTGAAAGTTTCTTGAATGCTTTAATAGCTCGTTTGCAATATGCTGTCGTTCGAATTAGTTTATATAGAGACGAGAACTTTGTACAATCAATATCAAAAGTACTTCCTTTACTTGTGGTTTCTTGAATTGCAGCCATAACTTCTTGGTTAGATATGGGAAGTTCACAAGTGTTCAATGTGTCTTGGTAAGTTTGTTCTGACATTGAAGTGATTTGATTAAAGTCATTTCGTGGCCATTCATGTTCCGATGAACCTAGAAATTCAGGGCCTGACCACCATAACTGGCTCTCCTGCAACTCATTAATAGTCAATCCGCGAGTCGCCAAATCTGTAGGATTGTTACTAGAAGGTACGTAACGAAACTCTACATCGGTATGTGATTTAATTTCTGATAGTCTTCGCTCAACGAACTTTGGTAGTATCCTATTTGTATTCAACCAATGGAGAACACATTGTGAGTCTGTCCAAAGTATTTTTCGTGTCACAGAAGTCTTCAGCGCAGTTTCAGTAAACTTCAATGATCTCACCCCAATTAAAACACCAAGTAATTCCAATCGTGGTATAGTGATGTTTGGCTTAGACTTTGGCTTACATGACATTTAGAGAAAATAAGTATTGATTTTGTCGTGGATGTATTATTACTCTTTAATCGCAAATAAACAGCTGTAGCGTAACAATCTTTAGATGCATCAGTGAAACAATGTAACTCCAAAGTATCACCAATGATTCCAACATATCTTGGAATACATACCTCAGGAATTGTAAGTAGGTTTGATTGAATCTGCATCCATACCTTTGTAAGTTCTGAGTTCAGCTCTTCATCCCAATCAACGCCTTCAAGCCACAAGTTTTGAATGAATAACTTAGCTTTCAAAACTACAGGAGTAAATAAACCCAAAGGATCAAAAATGGAAGCTACTAGTTTCAGTGCAGTCCTCTTCGTTACAACACAAGGTTCAACTTTAACTGGTTTTACAGAGAGCGTGTCCTTGATTGTATCCCATTTTATTCCATATACACAAACACTGTCTTCATTTTCAGTAGTAACTTTATCATCAGGAATACTTGCCATAAATAGCTTAGAATTAGAGCACCAACCCCTTAGATTCATACTAGCTTGTGAAAAAATAGTTTCACTCGTTTGGAAAAGAATAACCGCATCCTGACTGGTTTGAGTTCCAGTAATCATGCGGTTATTCTTTTCCAAACGAGTGAAACTTCCTCTCCGAGTGAACGAGTGAAACTCCGAGTGAAACTATTTGACAAAAGTTGTCTAAACTGATTGATACATAAGTCATGCGCTATCAGTTTTTGAGTCCAAATTGAAAATCTAATACCAGTTTGCACGATGTATAATATTTTGGGCCTCATGGCTTACAAAGTTTGATGTTGCATGGTATTTGTTAATATGTTAGATGAAAATGATTAATGCTCTAGCCAACGTGTAATGAGAGATTTCTCAAGTTATTATTGATTTATTACTGTAAACTAAGATATACTACTGTAAGATTTGGTGTCATATAAAGTGTAAAGTCGAGTTACAGGATCGGTTGAGTGTGAGTTGAGGTGGGTCGGATCATTGACATAAACCGATTCTGAGTCCAGTAATGGGAGGGGCATCGTTTGGTTTTTACTTTTCATTAAAACCTTAAATCTGGGTCATCATTCTCTCCAATGTTTTTTTATTTAAAACCTTCTTTCTATTTATTTATTTTTTTCTTTTATGGCAGATGGACGACCCACAACCATCTACGTCTAATTTTGGAGATACTGGATTTTTTTCCATGCTCATTATGCCCAAACGCATATGCGACTCAAAATAAACTAGATAATCATACACAAAGTATACATAAGAAGTTTATTTGTGACATCTGTGACTTGTCATTCAATAGAAAATCTAATCTAAAGCGTCACAAAGATCAAACAAATAATTCTCCATCCTCAACATTTTACTGTGACATATGCCACAAAACATTCATACTCAAATCTAACTTGAGACAGCATATCGCTCTTCATGCAAGAAATATTCCTGCATATAACTGTGAGATTTGTGAAGAAACATTCATACGCAAATCTAACTTCAGACGGCATATTGGTCTTAAGCATTCGACAAATATTCCTGCATATAACTGTGAGATTTGTAAAGAAACATTCACACGAAAATTTAACTTGACACAGCATATTGCTCTTAAACATACGACAAATATTCGTCTATACAACTGTTAGATTTGTGAATACAAGTTCACACGCAAATCTAATTTAACACAGAATATAAAAATGTCTACTCGAAAATTAAAATAATGTGTAAATTATGTACTCCACCAAAAAAATGTTTAAGAATCAAAGGAGCATTGAGGTACATAATAGAATGAAGCATAACCTCCTTAAAAGTCTTTTTACTGTCCAAAGTGTACGAGTTCGTTTTATCTACTTGATAACTTCAAACGTCAATTGGAAGAAAAACACAAACTAAAATCAATCAATTTTCAATGTAAAATATATTATGATATTAGGACCAGTACTGTAGCTATTCTTCGTTTGTTGTATTACCAATTTGATAATTGTCTAGTTAGAGTTAGAAACTTTTTAGTAACCTTGTATAACTTTTTGAACAAGTCTCTAGATGAGGGTAAAGTGAATACTATTCTTATTTTAGGTCCCCCGAACTCGGGGAAAAACTTCTTTGTTGATCCATAATGTAGTTTCATGATAAATTCTGGAAAAATTGAAAATCCCAGTCGAGGTAACTCATTCCCCTGGATGGATGGTTTTAGAAGAAGGGTCAATAAATGGAATGAGGCAAAGATAGATCCTTACTTTGAAGAAAATGTGTTACACATAATGCAGGGTAATATGTTATCATGTAACATTAAATATGAGGCACCACAGCCACTTTTGAAAACTCCTCTTATTGTTATGTACTCAGAATCATTTCCTAATGTCTTACTCTTCAATTTATTCCAAACTTTTAAATTGTGTTTATAATCATCGTCACTTATATTTTTATTTGTTAAACAGTTGTCCAAGAATTTATTGTAATTTAATCTTTCAATATCATCTAAAAACTCATATGGAAATACACCTTTGGAAGATAATATTTCAAATTTTTCATTATCTTTTTCAATTATATCAATATTCTTTATATATTATTTAGCTAATTTGTCAATTGATGAAGCCATAAACCTAAACGCATCTACAAATGAGAATTTTACAAATTTAGTAGGTTTATCATGTCCAAATTCATATCCCTACCCAGAATTAACTGTACAGTATAATTAATATATTTTTCATCAGTGTTTGCTATTAAATAAATTTTACCATACTTTTTAGCCAACTTTTTAATAAAGAAATGTGTATGATAGTTTGAACTATTATGACAGAATATAGGAATATTTTGTGGAAACTTTAGAATTAAATTACATCTTGTCTTGATTGAGCTACACCTCCACACCGCCTACACGTCCTCCGCGAAATTTATATCTTGAGAAGTTCTGAAAAGATCTTGTAGGATCACATTAAAGTTCTGAAGAAACTGATGAAATTTTGAAAAGAAGTCGCCACAAAGATTTAAGGATTGCAATAGAATGGCCTCACAACACGTCCAACCACAAGCATTACAGTGCTGCCAAATGAAAACAAAAAAATATCTACCAACGATCTGCTTTAGTTAGTTTCAGTGAAATGACGCTAATAACTGATTTATGTGGACCTTTTGGTGGATATTTCAGTTTATACATTTATGCTAGAATTAAGAAGTTTTGTTAGTTTTTAAGAAAATTTATGTATTTTGTATAAATTATACTAAAATTAGGCAACATTGTTCAACATTTTGTGCTTTTGGGTAAAAATTGGGAATTAAAAAAAAAACTGGGTTAACTAGTAACAAATTTGCAAAATTGTATATTTTATAATTTTCCTATTTTCCTATTGAAAAATTCCCTATTCAAAATTTTCCTATTGTAAATATTTTAACGTTCCGTTTTGAAAAATAACTACTTAGTAGTCGAAACTAGTCAATGGAAGTTCTACTGAGGAATTGTGGACGTCAAGGTATGTAACCTGTTATAATAAACTATTTGTCAGATTGAAAGATGGAATTTGTTAATAAAGTAAGTACTATGACAAATCCCAATTAGAGGAAAAAGTATTGTTTGGATATTTTTAACAGGTACTGTATGTTGCTCTAGGCAATAACGGTTAAATCAATATTGTTTAGTATGTATGGTATATAATAGTAAAGGGAGCATCCGCATATAACAGTAAAACCTAGAGGTAGTTTCCGTTTCTTTACGTTTCTTAAACGAATCAAAATATACAGGTCATTGGTGATGTATAGCAATATCGTGATTCGTTTTGATAACTGGGTAATATAACCGTAACCAGTCATAAAAGAGTTTAAAAAATCAGCTGATGATTAGACCTTATTTGATAAAACATCAATTTTTAACTTTTCTCCAGACTTTCCTAAATATTTTTAAAAAACAAATTATTTTGTATACGGTTATTGCTTACGATAAGAAATATAAAAAATTAATCATTTAAAAATTTCCTTGTTATTCTTGAGGAGAATATTGTAAAATGTTGTAGTCGGCTTGTTTATGGATATATTTTGATAAACTTGGCAGATTTACTTATTTTATACTAAGTATCATTCAAAGAGTATTTAATCATGAAAGATTTCTTGGCAAATTGTTGCTCAACATCTAAGACAGGAATAATGGTAAGATTTTAAGAGATGATGCATTTATAGGGGTTACCCCCACTACCTAACGAATTCAGGTATAAGGATATGTTGGATATGTGATTTACCATTTTATTACAAAATCTCCAACCGATCACAGCTATCTTAGAGAGTCCATTGAAAATATGAACTGGGACGAATACCCTGAGCTGTTAGAAGAAGATGAAATAGAAGATGATTTTGATGGTGATATCGACTCAGAAAGTTTAGAAGATGAAAGTGTTTTGGAAATAACTAAGCCACAATACCAGGAAATTAAAACACCAAAGAGTATATGGAGTGCTGACGATATTGAAATGGATCAAACGTCATTTTGTAAAACATTAAATTTTAAAAGTCATGTTTGCCGACATCGGTCTTTTGACCGTTCCCTTACTCCCCTTGTATTCCCCTCCATTATCCCATTCTATAACAAACATACTTATCTCAAAAACACTAATAAAATTTATAAAAAATAAAGCTATCTTCAATTATAAAAGTCTATTGTTCTTAAAAAAAAACATATAAATTAGCTCGGCCTTTGAGTAGGTGACAGTATACAGATTTCAAGCCCAGAGTAAGTCTTTTGCGTAGTACTCAGCAGAACGTAGAGCACAGTTACTGTTATATTTATAATTATAGTAAAAGCAAATATTATTCTCAATTTCAATTACATTTTCGTGTAATTGAAATTTAATTTGTACAATATACCTTTTGTATATAAGGCATTAAAAGGTATACATAGCTCCTTAATAAAGTCTAAATCGTAAGGTACATTGCCATAGTACCAATCGATATGATGGAAGCGTTTGGTTAACCATCTTGCTGTACGCTTTATTTTTTTCTTTTAGACAGTTGAAGGTGTACGGGTTTTGAAAAATTCGTCAATAACGAAGTGATTCACAGGGACAGTCGAACCCCCAACATTCAAAGAAGAAATTTCAAAATTAAGTGCCAAAAACCTAAAGAAATTAGAGTACCATCTTAACTACCTTGCTTTAAATTTATTGGACAACAGCAACTATACATACAGATTGAAAAGATGCCATGTTTTGAACTTAAGTAGTCGTTTTTAGACTTTTAAACTTTGTACCTACCAAATATGCAAAGTCTGTGTGTTAGCTCTATTGTTGAATAAAGACTAACTACTGTGTTTAAATTTTATCAAACTTGCTTATTGTTCTATTTTTTGTTGAAAAGATTGTAAATTAAATAAAATGTAATCAAAATTAAAGTATTTACATACAACTGACTCCAAACATTGATATATTTACATTTGTAAAAAAATTGGAAACCCATAGGGCACAGGCCAAATGAATAATAAATAGCTGAGCTATGTTATAAGATTCAAATCTCTAGTTCATTGAAAAGTTAGTTTAAAGTCGATTGTAAAAATTGTACCGAACATACAAGAAACAAGCTAATAAAAAAAAAATTCAATCCATTGACATTTTCATCTTTTTATATTGGTATTATTCCATCATTAAACCTGATTTTATTAATATATTTTACAATTTGTCTTGGGTTTGTTATAGTTTATAATATTTTATGTTCCAGATATAATTCTCTTTACTTGACCAACTGTTTTGTTAGCAGCTCCTACACTTTCCAAGTCTTTCAGACTAAGGTAGGAACACTTATACATATAAATTTAGTTTATAAATAGGAAAACTTTTTTTAAATACTATAATAAATACTTGTAAGATTTAAAAATAAAACTTGTTCATGTAATCCTCAATGAAATTACTTTAAACAAATTTTCTTTCCATACATTTATTTTCTTTTTTATTTATTTTCTTGTGTTGGTAAGTCATTCATTCCAACCGTGTGAGTTCCAGATTCCTATCCAACCTATTGTAATTTCCATTGAAAGATCCGTAATCCTGCGGATATTCTACCCTGATCCATTCTAACCAATATTTCAAGCTAGTACCATAATGTCTTTGAAGAAAAATAATTTTTTTAATGTTTTTGTTCGTTATTCCTTGAGGTCTTGCTAGTTCTTTCCAATACTTTTTGGACACCATTAGTAATTTAGCTTTTGAAAGAGAGGGAAATTACAGTAACGGGAGAGTCATGGCGAGTATGTAGCTCTTTGAATTTTCAACATTATGATGATTTAGTCGAGAATTTGGCCAGTACTGTATTTAGCTTTTCTGATAATGTAACTAAATTTGGCCTACCTGTGCCTGGAGACGAGATTGATAGGGTTAAGTCCGGAGTGATTCACCTTAGGTCAGTAGTAGATGATTTGCTCTTATTGATTGATTGTAAAGGGAATCATACAGAAGTTAGGCAAACAAAACGTGCGATATTTGATTCAGTAGGGACAGGTATGAAGTACGTATTCGGTACTGCTGATACAGAGGATGTTATAACTTTAGATTCGAAAATAGGGAAACTGGCTAGTCTACAAGAAAGTGTGATTCATTTTAACAATGAGCAGCTTACTTATGTAAAGTCATTGAGTGATGGGGTAAAATTGAACCAACATGATATACAAGCAATTGCAGATACCGTAGAAATTAAAGTAAAACAGTATGCACAATTGGCTAACAAATTGCAGCAGGAAATCAATCAGTTAAATGCAACTGTGATTTTTCAAAATGAAGTATATTCATTAGTTATTAGTCATTCAGTATGGGCTAGATGATCTGGCTAAGGGTGAAATTTCTTCGGCCTTAGTGGCGCCGTATAGATTGTATGAAATGTTATTAGATCTAGAGCACAGGTTACCTGCAGACCCGTCTATGTTGGTCGTTTCAAGTTTAGTAAATGTTCATATTTATTACAAATTATGCACAGGCTTTGCCTATGCTTTTGAGGAAGGAGTTAGGATTGTAATTAATGTACCACTAAAATCCCAGGACCGAAAATTTACTTTATTCAAAATGATTACTTTCCCAATTTATGATAATAAAATCAGTAAACATACGAGCCGGGCACTTGATTGGGCATATTCAGCTTTGTCACCCGATCGGGAGATGTATGCTACGCTGACGGAGGAGGATCTACGTGGCTGCACCAAGGGCCGAGTATCGCTCTACGACCCAACCTTCCCCATCTACTCGCAGGCAGGGGGTTCCTGTGAAGTTCAATTGTACCTGCAGGAGGATATGCTAGCCATTTGTCAGAAGAGGGTCCAAGTACATCTGGGCACGGTAACAACAACTTTCCATCGTGTCCCAGCTACTGGTAGTTGGCTGTATAACACCGCAGAAGAAATGACGCTGACCTTCAACTGCCAAAATGAGGTTAGGGCAACCACCTTTAAAATTGAAGTTGCCGGGATCCTGCCAAGTTCTGCACACTGCACCATCTATACAGGGAACATGGTTTTGCTGCCCTACGCACGATGGACCTCTACTACGGGGAGTCTGGACTTGGACGACGACAGGCTGATTACGAGATTGCCAACCTTACTGCAACCCCCGGACCAGAAGGCCATAGCTCATTATTTCAATCTGACAGCGCTTCACCAGGGCTTAGAACCTCTTCAAAAGCTTCTAAACAGAACCCGACAGCCACCTACACCAGTTATTGGATGTAATTGAAAAAGAACAGCAAACCTTCCGAGAAACAGTTATAAGTAGCCGGACTTGGTGGACTGTGTGTAATCCTATTAGTGTTGGTGATGTACATTTGCCAGTGGCAACTTATTAAAAGTATATGTTGCCTGTTGTTACGCTTTCCCCGGACCACTGCGGACCCTGAAGTGAGAACGAGGCGGAGAGAAGCCGCCGCTGTTCCCTGTCCAATCCCGACAAAAAAGTATCATGAATGATATGTATCATGAAGACTCAGGACCTACCGCTAGCTGGACGAGCCACAAAGGGAGTACACCTGCATATCCCTCGACCAGAACAGGAAAGACATCCGAGCGCCAGGGGACATCAGCCTGAGGGAGATCCGCAGTTGCCATCATCAACGGAAGTGCAACTTTATGAACCGCATGCTTTAGTTAATTAATTGCAAATAAGTATTAAGTAGGAGTAGAATATGAAAGAAATCAATATTGTATTTTAGTAATGTGAGATTTTAAAAACAATTGTATTATTGAAAGTGTAAACACTCGTGTGCACTACATACTACTATATAGTGTACTATATAGTGTGATATTTAAATTGTGGGAAGGAGAGCGGAAGCCGCAATCTATTGTTGAGGTAGGCACACGACACTTTTTAATTCACCATTGTTTATTCGACAAGGCGCGTGCCAGAGAATGTAAAATTAGTGAAGGGGGACCCGTATTTCGTTTTGAGACAATTGGGATAATAAGTTTGTTTGTCTATAATTGTTGTAAATATAAATTCCTTGTATTGATTCCTTTCATTAATAAAACAATAATAATAATAATAATAATAATACAGAATAATACAATGAAATTTGTTTTTTATACCCTAAAGTATAATTATATATTTTTAATGTAGCTCCTGATATTTTGGTGTAAGACTTATAACCATACAAAGGTTCATACAGAAGAGAAATGTTACACTTGTAATACATGTGAAAAATCCTTTACACAAAAACATAGTTTGATTCAACATATATTGCTCCATACAAAAGAGAACTGTTACACTATATTTATTCCTACTATATTTATATTTTAATAACGGGAAGAATACATAAAATAAACAATACTTTCCAAATCCATAATATAGTTTGAAATCCACCACATGGCTATATATAATATTAGAATATTTCATTTATTTGAATCAACTATGACAAACAAACAATTTTTATGTAAACAAAGTTTGACCTGCATAAAGTCAATAAAATAAATAAATATGTTTTACACTGTAGGTTATTAATTAATACTGTACAATGTAAAACCTACCAAAATCAATGGTTACTCTTAAGGTTTCACTCAAATGCAGCTAATATAGTAGATAGAGTGATTGAACAAGTATAATTAATATAAACTAGTGTATCTGTTGCTCGAATTTAAATAATTGCAAAGTATAAAGAAATATTCACGATGTATATAACAGATCAATATAATTAATATATCTTATCATTTTTAAAAGTTGAACTTGTTATAATTATGTTTTCTACAACATTTTTAAAACAAACAAATTACAACCAATTACTTATTCTTCATAAGGATAGAATATGAAGTTTTAATTATTATGTTTTTGGAATATTATTATTTATTATTAAACCTATGAAAACATTTCAATATAGCCTAATAAATTATTAGTTTTTTAGCTTAAACTTTTAAGTCAAAAATGAGGAAAACTTATTTTTACCTCAAAAATAACAATATCCCACTATCACAACCACCTTCAACTACAGGCTGTGGCCAGCAATAATTGACAGTGTTGTACTGAGTATTAGCTCCTGGCAGTTTCATCATTATGGTAGTGTGGAACTAGTGGTTATGTTTTAAAAATACTGGTTAGCCTACTTAATTTGTCCCAATGATGTATTGATTTTAAGAGACAGTTAATTATCTTGAACGTTTTAGCAGTACAATAGTGGTAACAGTAGATGGATTACGTTTAACAGTGGAAATAAGTATATCATTAAAATTTTTTACAGTGGAATGGACATCTATTGATGTATAGATCGAATCCATGATCTTCGTAACTTCCGCTAGGCTGCTCACCCTACCATACTCCGTCATACAACCCACTGGACCTAGGCATGACTGGCAGCGAAGCTGCGACAAGCCTCCAGAACAGGAGTTCTGTAGTATGGCTATAGGTTGGTATGGGTGGTACCCCCACATTCAAACGTATAGTTGATATTGAAGTACCCTCTAAAACCTACCAGTGATGGATGTGACACCGCCAAGAGAGTTTGTTCATTTTCACCGTGTCAGTGTATTTGAGATTATAAAACTTGTGTTTATAGTTAAAGTTGTATATATAGTGTTAAATACAAATTTATTTAAGAAATTATGGCAAGTATTATGGATACTATTCTTCGAGGAGGACCCCAACCTGGAGCAGATGTGGAATCAACAGGTGAGCCCAGTGCAAAACGCAAGAGGAGTGTTCCAGTGACTGAAGCCAAAGCATCAGATGACGGTGGTGGTGATGGACTATCCAAAGGTGTCACAATACAGCAAGGTGGGAGGGATTACAAGAAAATATCCTTAATGTACAAACATACTCGTCTGATGTCTTCGTTTTCATATAACTACTCTCCTGTAAGTAGTACCTTTGTAGATGACACAGGTACAAAACACTGGCATTTATTTACACCGTATGCAAAAGTGCCTTGTAATGGCATACCATTCTTTTTGAGTCCAACAGAATTCTACAATCTTCCATTAGGAAGTGAAGTTAAACGTTTATATGTCGCTGTTAAGCCTATTGGCTTTAGGCTTCCATTCCAAACACAACAGACTAGTATTACTTATGTAAATGCAAATCAAACCATACATTGTGTTCATGCACACGGTTTGTAAAATAAATATGGGGGTAAACATGCAATACCAACAACATCAGCGACTTATCCTACAATTGTTACCGGGTTTGAGGTTTCAAAGTATGAAGGTTGTGACCCAAAGATATTTTGGGGCAACAGGACTGGAAGTATGCCTATTTACAATGATTTTCACGCTGCTATAATAGCTTGACAAACAGCGTTCCACTGCCTGGTTTAACATTATTCTGCTTTTACTAGTTACACTGGTTAGTTCGTAGTTTATGTCTCAGTCAAAACATAGTGATTATTATAGTGTTCAGATCCGTAATATACGTTATAAGTGTTGTAGGCGTAAAGAGAATAAGTTAGTACAGTCAAAGTTATATTACCGTTATTTAAAACCAAATAAGTATAAACTTAAATACACTATGTCTTATGGTGGTGATAGGGAAGTGAAGTCAGTCAAGGAACCGTATACAGAACAGGAGTTGGAGTTGGTAGACACACAGGACATCGCAGACGCTTTTCAAGACCGTGACTCTGATTTTGACGAAACCACATCAGTATGTCAGTCGAAGGATTTAAGAGGCAAAGAACTGAAGAAGAGGAAAGCAAAACGAGTGGAAAAAGAAGAAGACAGCATGCGCTTTCAACCTCTGAACCCACAACCGAAGAAGAAAGTCAGGATTGCAACAGAGACACAGTCACGAACATCGACACAGGAGGAACTTGGATCGGGGAGTGGGCCACAGACAACCAACTCCCCAGGGATGCCTCTTCGGTCCTTCCTGATGCTTGTGTCACGAACGATATTGTGTTGTCATCATCTAGCTCTAGCTGTACTATGGACTTCACAGATGGAGGAGGAAGTGGAAACCATGCTGGAAGTGGACGAGATGTTCATGGTAGAGATGATCGAACTGATGGACTCCATAATCAACCTAATGAAGATGGAAACAGACGCTGGACATGGAAACAAATCTCTGATTCAATCCTTGGCCTCGTCAACAAATTCCTACTGGTTGAGATGTACCACTGCCAAGGAGAGGGGCCTGATCAAGACTTTGTTTCAGAACTTACAAGTCAAGATAAAAGAAGTTTGTTTGTCATAGTTGATTCAAATAAATGAAATATTCTAATATTATATATAGCCATGTGGTGGATTTCGAACTATATTATGGATTTGGAAAGTATTTTTTATTTTATGTATTCTTCCCGTTATTAAAATATAAATATAGTAGGCCTATATCTTTTTTATATATTACAATTTAAAGACCTATCTATTCAAAACATGGGGGATAACATGATAACTTTAAAGATTATTAAAACAAAACCTAAATAGAATTTTAAACATTTTTTATGTGATAACAAATTTGTATGCTTAAATCTACCTATTTCAAACCCAAATAATAAATATCTAAAATTGTTTAGTTTAGCTTGACTGGGAATTTATAGTATATATTTGATTAAGAAGTGGTTAGTTACAACAACAGGAATTATTTAACCAGTAAGTAAAATAAACTAAATTGTTAAAATATGATATTTTTAAAAATGTATAGAGGTTTTATTTTGTTTTAGATAATAACAATTATAATGGATTCAAACATTCTAGATTTGATGAATATAACAAAGAGAAAAATGTCAAAAGAAAAAAAATATTTAGAAGAAGATCTGCGAAAATATTTATTCCTAAAGAATTTACTCAGACAAACGAGAGAAATATATTGGAAAGATTTTAACAAAACACCAATCCTTTTACCACTTAATTCCTAATCTTTAATTAGGGGGGAAGAAAAAATAATATCTCATAATAATTTACATAATTAATGTTTTAATAAGATCCCATTTAAATTAAATTAAAGGTCTATAGGTTGTTTGTATATCTATCAGTGGATTATTGTGATTATTTAAAATAGTATATATAAAAAATTTGGCTATTTATAAAATTAATTATTAATATTATTAAAAGTCTATAGGTTATTTGTAAATCTATCAGTGGATTATTGTGATTATTTAAAATAGTATATATAAAAAATTTGGCTATTTATAAAATTGATTAATAATATTAATTGATTACTTGTTTGGGAAAATTATAATTTAAAATTGGATCTAAAGTTTTATTAGTTTTTTTGTTTGACCTCTCTACACCGACATAAATTATGTCCACACTCCCCCCCCCCCCCCCACCACAACTATTCATCCAAAGTAGACAGGGGGGAGAGGTTGGGTGTATATAAACCACCATCCCATCCTTCCATCTTTAGTAGAGTGCACGTGAGTACCAGTGTTTTGTTGGTAAGTTTTCTACATAAGTGGTAAACTGTTAAAGTTTTTTAAGTTCCTCTATTTGTATAATACATATGTTTAAACCATTGTTGTTAGATGAAGAGAAAATTGCACTAAAAAAAAGATACATAAGACATTTTACAAACAAATCTAGATTGTTTCGCACAATTATTAAAAATCTTACTAAAAATATCCAAAATAAAAATAAACATTTAGTAATCCATATTAAAATTGTAACAAGATCTAATCCTCCAGTAATAGCTAGAATATTTAATATTGTAAACAAAAAGAATAAACTACTACCACAACTATATTGTAGATTAAAATCAATTGCTCACCTTTTAAGAAATTTAAATATTAAAATAAGAGATCTCAGAAAGTTGAAATTTTAATTTTATTTCTTAACTTGTATACATAAATAAACTGTACAATGGATGGCTCTTTATTTACGAAATTGCCAATTGAGCTTTTCTATTTAATATTTCAAATGTTGCCATTTGGAAAGGTGAAATTGATTAAAGATTCATATTTTTGGTTGAAATATTTAAAATATAACAACATTATTCCCAGGCCAAATTTTGACAATTTTACTACTGCATATTTACAGTCTGAATTAAATTATTCTCCTGTGTATCTGTGTTCATTTACAGGTAATCAACTTTTTTTAGGAATATTTTCCCTTAGATTTTCCCTTAGGAAAAACTGGGTTAGGATATATTCCTTAAAGCTGTATTGCTAGACCAACTTCGGCTTATGTCTGTAGGTTAAATGGTTGACCAAGGAACGTAGACGGGAAGACAGTTAATGCAACTTCATTAATAATGATCCGGCCCAGATAGAAAGGAATGGTTGGGCACTAAACAAAGACAGCATACTCTCCCTCAAGGCCGAGCGGGAGTTCTTGGGAGTTACTAACCTTGATCAGTGGTATAAAAGAGGTGCATTTGCTTTGCAAGAGTCACTTGTGTTCAGTTATACACAAGACGCACTTCAACTACAGCCTGCACTATTATCTACCTACATTCTCTCCAACTTAAATTGAAACATGCTTCCCTGGATAAGAAAGCCTTCTCAGCCAACTAAAATGGGTGTTGAGAAACCTATGTCCCACGATGAAGAAATAGAGACTGGTATTAACACCATCCTCAATGTGGACGACAGATCGTCAACTACCACCTCAGCTTCAGGAGATCTTTGTGAGGCAAGTTTGCCGACACCCAACTGCTTGGAGACAACAACCATCCTTAAAGACGCTCTTACATCCCCGCAGATTCAAAGACATTGACTTCCGACATTGAACTTCCTGCATTGACTTCCCGGAACGCCGAACTTCCTTCATCGACTTTCTTGAACGATTAAATCCTCCATCAACTTCTCGGAATGATGAACTTCCGCCATCGACTCCTAGAAATGACTCACTTTTATCACTACAGACTACCGGACCCGCCATGCAGCCTTCTTCACTGCATGAGAAATTTGAAGTAAAATGTAGCAACAGTTATTTAATAATGTATCAAATTCCCTTATGTTTTCCCAAACTGTTTGAATTTTTATTTTGACTCCGTAACAGTAAAAAAGTGGGTTGTTTAGATATTCACATCATGCAAGGGTTGACAATTATTAATATGCCATGCCCCAACAAACTGTGCTATGTTCTATGCTCTAAAAATATACTATTAAAAATATTATTTGATGTACTTAAAACGGTCTTATTTTAGCCATTGTATTGTTTTAGATACTCCCATGAAGAAAGAAGAGAACCGGAACTGACAAATGTAGATACTCCAACCAATCTTGATGATTGTTTGGCTGATGTTTGTGAAATCGAAGGTGTGTTTACGGAAGTTTATTTTCAATTTTTTTTTTACAAGAATGGGGAACAGACAACCGGGCATATTCCTGCGTACCACTTTTGACGATGCGCTGTGGGTTAAGACACATATTAAAAAATGATGATGTTTTTATGGTATTAGAAGGGCCCTTGTTAGGAGCTGTATGTTAGAATGTGGATTTAAATTGGGGGAACAGATTAACATGCAAAACAACCCAAGGGCCCTAATCTATGTTCGAGTGTTAGAAACAGGCCGGATTGTAAAGATAAATGTTAACCCTATTGTACAATCTGTCTTGCATCAATTGCTGAAGTGATACAGATGGATTTAACAGAAACCAAAGACATACCAGTTGAAGAAATAAAAAAATGACCAAAGGTTTGAACAAAATGAGCAACATATTAATTTACATGTATAAAAAAATAACAACATGAATATAAAAGCTGTTGGAGTTTTCAGTTTTATTTGGTTCGATAATATCTTAATATGTTTTAAAACCTTTGGTTCAATAAAATCTAAATACATTTTAAAACTTTTAATTCACTTTATTTGGTAAACGTAAAAAATGTTATGGCATAAGTTACTGAGCATATTTGTAATAACGAACTAAATGGAATATGAAAACAAAAATCTAGTAATACATTTAAACTTTCTTTACATAATTCTCATGTTTATCTAAGATATTTTCAGGGACAAGTACTTCAACAGAATCTTCTACTATATTTACAGGTTCATTAGAATCTACTGCTTGAAGAGCTTAATTACTTACGTCCGTCATCTTCAATCACTGGGAGCAAAATACACTGAGAGAGACACAGAGCAATATATATACAGTAAGGGGGAGAGGTGGGGATAACCAATAACTGGACTGATAACGTATTTATGCCCAATCAGAAGAGAGCTTATTATAGCCAATCAGCATGCATTAATTTGTTACCAGAATAATAGTTTTCAAGTTATAACTTGTTTACTGATATGAGGCCAATTATAATTGTTGTTTTTTTCAGGTACTGATTGTGATTAATATCTTTTTTAAACACTAATTATAGTTATTATCTGTTCCAGATTGTACAATACCACACAGGATAAGATAAGGTATTAGATAAGGTATCAGGCAGGCTATAAATAATGTAAGTACAAACCGTTTTATCTTTCACAGTTGTTTTCCTTATTTCCCCCAACTAGATATTTGATATATTACTTTGGCATAAGTACCAACATGTAAAAGTAAGGTTATATCATTTAGAAGAGCCTGAGAAGAGCAGTCAATTAACAGACTACAACTCCAACATACACAGTTTATAAAGTGAGGTTATGTTACTTAGCAGGAACAATTGACAGCTACAATATTTTATTGATTTATACATATGGTAAATACCAACATAGACTAATAACTGCTGTCGTAGCTCAATAGCTAAAGCAATAATCCATAATCTAGGAGTCCAGGGTTTCATCCCCAGTCAAAGCACACACTTTTTATCGACAAAATAGTTTAATAAAATTACCTACATATTATACAGTACATAAAAAGGTCACATGATCAACTGGTAACTTCTATGTAAACATTAAACTACACCTAACAATTTAAAATACCCCAAAACTACCCCTAACAACCGCTAACATTCAAACATATATGTATTCACTACCCCTGAGGATTAAACTACCACTCTAGGAGTGGTTTTGGCCCGATCCCTGGGTATCCTACTGCCATGCCAGTAGATAATAGTGGGAGAGGCGAGGAGCTTCCTAGTATCTGTTAGTACTATGTGTAGACGCAGTGGGCGCTACTTGGGGCCGGCGGTAGTGTTCCCTCGGCCTTGTTTGAGGTTGTCTGTAGACCCCGCAGACATGTGGGGGAGGCGAGGAGCTTCCTAGTATCTGTTAGTACTATGTGTAGACGCAGTGGGCGCTACTTGGGGCCGGCGGTAGTGTTCCCTCGGCCTTGTTTGAGGTTGTCTGTAGACCCCGCTGACATGTGGGGGAGGCGAGGAGCTTCCTAGTATCTGTTAGTACTATGTGTAGACGCAGTGGGCGCTACTTGGGGCCGGCGGTAGTGTTCCCTCGGCCTTGTTTGAGGTTGTCTGTAGACCCCGCAGACATGTGGGGGAGGCAACAAGCCTAGACTAGTAACCAGTATCAGACTAGATAGCCCCTGTCCGGCTAGTCGGCGAGCCAGCGAGGGAACCAAGGCTGTTAATGAGTACATTAGGTAGGTCCGGCTTGGCCAGGTCAGACGACCCACAGCCAGTCGGCGTTTATGTAATTGAAAGCAAAAGTTGTTTTGACGCCGCGCCTCGACGTCCGTGAATCACTTAATGTAGGTCAGTAGACTGCAGTCTCTTGTATCAGTGTCACAGCTTTGGCATTAAACCTTACACTTACCACAATTGAGTACCAGGAAGGAAATAAAAAAGCAATATTTTGCGACTTCTCACACAGCTTTAATAAACGTATTAATGGAATAAGACAACTATGAGAACAAAGAAGAACGTGAATTATTAGTCCAGTAAAAAAAGAAAATTACTTTTCGAAATGTAGTTTAAATTCGGAATGTTCCCACACACCACCAAACACCAAATACATGTCTGGCTTTTTGTTGTATTCGGCGATCCGCACCTCGGTTAACACGTCCAGGAAACGCCGAGGAAGGAACAACTCGACAGTTGAACGATGCTCTCCCTTGAAAGTCGAGTTGAAGTGTAGAACAGCTAGGACACTTCGATCGCCGTAAAGCCGCGTCTTTGGTGTTATTTACCGCAACTCTTGAACGAAGTATCTCCGTCCCTGCTGTAAATCCGTCGTTCTAATTGTGACAGGAGTCACCAATGTAGTTGCACTATTAAAGTCATCCATGAGTGATAAAGCCATTTCTTTTCTTTTTTATCTTTTCTTTCCTTATCTAAAACAGAATACAAGCATAAATAAAGTACAGCAACATAAGGAGACAGCAAAACACATAGCCGACGCAGAAAACTGCATCGCGAAATGTCAGGGTCGGGAACGAAAGGCTTACTAATCCCGTATTTGGCAAGGACAGCACACCAGATATATACAGGGCGAAAATAATTCGACAACACAAATCGCGGACAAGATGCCCACAATCAGCATTAACTTCAGCGATAGGACCAGAGCCGAGGAACTCGCGCTATTGAGTCATCTGCGCCGAATCTACCCGAACAGCCTCATATTCTGTAAGTACCAAATTAGACTAAAGTAAGAACACTTTCGTAAATAAATTGAAAACAGCCTAACCGTATCAAAGTTTAACACTTAACAGAATTAACAAAAAAACAGCATGCAACATCTAACATCGAGTCTAAACTGTGTATTACGTACGCACACACACACACACATATATATATATATATATATATATATATATACACATGCATACATATACACACATATGAGGCGGTGAGAGTCAAAACCCACATGATTCCAAAACATAGAATTCGGCAATTACAGGAAAATTATACCTTATACCATAGACTAAAGGGAATAATATAGACTGTAAACCTAATGGGTGTTTCTGTGTACAAAAATGAGCAGTAAGTAAATGACAGCACGATCTAGATGGTGCTACTTTTTGCTAGTGTTGGTTGACTTGTCTATCAATGCATCAGCCGCTGTAATTGCGACATTATGTACTATGTTTGATCCGCCGAAAACAGGGGTAAAACTATAACGAATAAACCCCAAAGGCGATAAACTCTTTGCAGACTAATCGTCTACGTTGAAGTAAGACGCGCAGTAAAACTATAACGAATAAATCCCAAAGGCGATAAACTATTTGCAGACTAATCGTCTACGTTGAAGTACGACGCGCAGTAAAACCATAACGAATAAATCCCAAAGGCGATAAACTCTTTGCAGACTAATCGTCTACGTTGAAGTATGACGCGCAGTAAAACTATAACGAATAAATCCCAAAGGCGATAAACTCTTTGCAGACTAATCGTCTACGTTGAAGTACGACGCGCAGTAATACTATAACGAATAAATCCCAAAGGCGATAAACTCTTTGCAGACTAATCGTCTACGTTGAAGTATGACGCGCAGTAAAACTATAACGAATAAATCCCAAAGGCGATAAACTCTTTGCAGACTAATCGTCTACGTTGAAGTACGACACGCAGTAAAACTATAACGAATAAATCCCAAAGGCGATAAACTCTTTGCAGACTAATCGTCTACGTTGAAGTATGACGCGCAGTAAAACTATAACGAATAAATCCCAAAGGCGATAAACTCTTTGCAGACTAATCGTCTACGTTGAAGTATGACGCGCAGTAAAACTATAACGAATAAATCCCAAAGGCGATAAACTCTTTGCAGACTAATCGTCTACGTTGAAGTACGACGCGCAGTAAAACTATAACGAATAAATCCCAAAGGCGATAAACTCTTTGCAGACTAATCGTCTACGTTGAAGTACGACGCGCAGTAAAACTATAACGAATAAATCCCAAAGGCGATAAACTCTTTGCAGACTAATCGTCTACGTTGAAGTATGACGCGCAGTAAAACTATAACGAATAAAACTCTACTTGTACCAGGACGCAGGACAGTAACCACAAAGCTACAACGTCATTTATTAACGGAGCAAACCAGCATAGTGAGTAATGCATAAACACGTCAACGTACTAACGCAATGTAAATTATGTTACAGCAACTTCCGAGACGGAAAACCACCACCAGTACGAAGAGGTCGTATTTCCAGCACGTTCACCTCTGCTGGAAACGCCATCTACTTCACGTCAAGGTCATCCTTATTCGCGTCCGCCAAAAAAATCAACATAGTAAAACCATACGTGCCGTCTAATCCATCATCACCAGCCTCCCCTGAACCTCCTACTAACCATCCCGTAATCGATCTCACAGACGACCCCATTCCTGAATTACGAACCCCTCCAACACAACCCATAACTCCGTCTCCTCCTCCTGCTTATCTCATACCCGACAACCCCGTGCCCGATGACCTCTACCTCTTATTTCCCTCCCCAGACAGCAGACTGCAGGATCAAGATGACCCTGATGTCGGCAACGACCTCTTCGAGAGGCTGGAAGCTGCATCCGGCTGGAACCAAACGTAAACGAAAGTAACGTAAAACCCATCAAGAACCCCCGCCATGTAACTTGAATCAAAAGAAAATAAACGTAAAATACAAACCATGTCCTTCCCGTAAGCGTCCTAACGCACGATGAATGACAACGGGAGCAAGTAAATCTACAAAGCGGTTGATCCCTCGATTCTACTAACTCTATTGTGGTTTTTATTTACAGTACAATGTCAGACTTCAAGTCAAAACTGAACAACTTGGAAGTAAGCAGAGGTCCGTCGAGGGCAGCTATATCAGATTTGATCGACCCAGCAGGTTATCCAATCACTGGAGCGAGGCTACATTCTCACCGGGAGTACGACACGAGTGTGATTCTAGACATAATATTTGACAGGACGCCACACATTGTGTTTCTACCAAAGCGATTCGCTTTAAATTTAACTCATGCGGAGATAGACACAATCGCAGCTGGCGCGTACAAGGTTAAATGTACTTGCAGGACCGGAAGGTCCCCAATGTTCACATTTTTCAATTAATAATCTGAATTGTCATTTTGTTTACTTACTAACCTATAATTAGAGATAGGTATATATTATTGGATTTGTATAATTAGAGACCACCTCGGTGATCTCGTAAGATATTGACTCCTTCTTAGTGTTTTAAAATTGATTCATTGGCTTATCCAAAATTATTATTCCAAACAATTTCTCCAATCAAAACACCATACATCTGGGTTCAAGATTATAAAATAAAATTCAACCATACAAACCACCATTCAAAAACACAAAACAAATATACAAATATACAACCATTTATGTGAACCCCATACTTTAGAAATGTTTTACAACAATGAACAGTGACAGTGCAGTTAAGGTTTCCACAAAGAACATTATAAATTAAAGTAAATACAAGAAAGAAGAATTTAGGCCTGCATTAATCAGAAGAAAATTATTATTACAGAAGATTGGTGAGAACATTCTATTTATTATTAACTCTAACTATAGACACCTCCAGGATCCATTTTGGGACTAAAACTACCTCCATATTTCACTAATATTAACAAAAAAAAAAAAATTAGTCATCTTACTAAAATAAAATATTGATTCCAAATTATTATTCAATTTACAACTTAACTTATTGCATTTTATAAATTCAAAGAAATCTTTTGATTCACGAATCCCATCCCCCCTCAAGAATTTTGAAACCACTTATTTACCTGGGGCGGAGCTTATGACCACAACTCGAAGCGCCAGCCATATGCTTGAAAAGTACACAGATGGCGAACAACACCCATCATTGGCATCGGCCTTGTGGGAGGACCTGCGCGGTACTTTGGAGGGAATACTCAGACGCGCTACTGACCATTTAGACATACTGATAACAGAAAGAATCCTACGGCCATCACAACCACCTATAGAAACAGCAGCCTGACATATATGTTGCGAGCGGGCTCCTACAGTTTCCCAACACACTGTGTCCTAATTGTAGTGACAGAATATACAGATGTCCGAATACATTAGATAGAGAATAAATTTATAATTCTCTATGTTAGAAGATTTGTTTTAATTAGTCTAAAAGAACAACTAAAATTCCAGACATAAGTTTACAGCACCAGTTATTTAAATGGCTATAACAAAACATTGTGACATAGGCCCATGTCCCACGCAAGTCGAGGAGTGTGCTGGGGCAGACTGCTGAGACAGCATCCCCGAGCCTTGGTGCTTAGACGACGACAGTGGCAGTAAGCTGTGAGACACGGGACCGAGAAGGTCAAAAGAGGGAGTGTCGGTAGAGCCGCGAAGCGTCGTCAAGTAATGGGTGGATAGGGTCGGTCGGAACCTTGATTTATATTAGGGAACAGTATTTGTATTTGCTATTTTTAAGGTAGGGAAGTACGTTTTAAATAAATAATTTAGTGGTTTGTTGATTTGTTGCGTGCTATTTTCGACACCTTTCAACACCTCTCACCCAAGCAACCCCCCCGCACCCCTTTAAAGAGGAGTGACGTGACAAAATTAAAGTAATTTTTTTGTAATATTACTTACCTCAATCATTTATTTGAGTTAAGTGTTACACATTGTAGATGGGATGTAACACAACGATATCATTATCGAAGATAACGCTATCAATATTGATCTCCGATATTGCAAGCTAGTTGCTACACACTACGTTGTGATTAGGGGTAGCTGGGAGTACTGGTGCACTCAAGGTCAATCAAAATTGATTAATTGTGATGACGTCAGTAGTGACGTCAGTTGGGGTAGGTCGGGTGACGTCATGATGTGTGACGTGTTGGGGTAGGTCATGTGTGACGTCATGGTTGTGTATGTTTGTATTTGGGTCAAGGTTAAGTAGGTATGTTTTTATAAAACTTATCCTGCACTATATGAACTTTAGTGCAGAATAAGTTTTATTTATTTATTTGTTTATTTTATAACGTACATTCAGAAATACTTAAATCTACATTACAATCTATGAATTGATGTAATCGGCCTTGGTTGTTCTAAAGCTGTGGTTTTTAGGTTCCAAAAGCTTGAAGAAGGGTCCATTATTTGTTCTAATATAGCTATTGACTTGCGATCGTTGAAAGGAATTGTTGATGATATTTCAGAACACTGAACGCTGGACTGTTGATCATATGGACGACTTTCCGTTAGCGTGGATAGGTGAACATTGATTAATTTAGTTGTTGACGAAATAGTGGAATCTTGAACCATAGTATTGCTGCTCATGGTTGTTGGAAAAATTCGTCTCTCAGCAGAGCTCTTAAGTAACGACGATGCTTCTTACTGTCTACTGAAGAGCTGGACTACTAATAAAAAGGAATACTTACTTGAGATATATCATGACAGACAAAAATAAAATAAAATTCCAGTATTAAGGTAGGGGATCTCTTGACCAAAGGTTCTGTAGTATATGTTATAAAACTCGTTTAATAAACCGAGCTGAAAACCCAAACTTGGTTAGGATATATTCCTTAAAGCTCAATTGCTAGACCAACCTCGGCTTATGTCTGTAGGTTAAATTGTTGACCAAGGAACGTAGACGGGAAGATAGTTAATGCAACTTCATTAATAATGACCCGGCCCAGACGGAAAGGAATGGTTGGGCACTAAACAAATACAGCATACTCTCCCTCAAGGCCGAGCGCATTAATGCAACTTCAGGATTCCTGACCGGTCCAGACAGCGACTCTCGCTCAAGGCCGAACGCATTAATGCAACTGCAGGATTCCTGACCGGTCCAGACAGCAGACTCTCCTCAAGGCCGAGCGCATTAATGCAACTGCAGGATTCCTGACCGGTCCAGACAGCGACTCTCGCTCAAGGCCGAGCGCATTAATGCAACTGCAGGATTCCTGACCGGTCCAGACAGCGACTCTCGCTCAAGGCCGAGCGCATTAATGCAACTTCAGGATTCCTGACCGGTCCAGACAGCAGACTCTCCTCAAGGCCGAGCGCATTAATGCAACTGCAGGATTCCTGACCGGTCCAGACAGCGACTCTCGCTCAAGGTCTAGTGGAACCTTGTTTTCAGCACACCGCTTGCTAAGTGTCTACTGCAAATGTTTTAAAATAAGACTACTAAGTCTGCATCTTTCTTCCCCCCCCCCAACTCTCCCCTGAATCACATATATAGAGGTCATATACTATGAATCTATAATTCTCCTATACTAACAAAAATAACACTATATTTAACAACACACAAAACTTTTAACATCCAATGCGCTTGCGTAATTTCAAAAACCCTACTAACACTTGTTAACATTACAGTTATATGTAGTTAGCTACATATGTCATCATAACACATGGATTACTTGTACGATTATACAATACTAATCAAACTAATATAAAACTCAATGTTAGACTTTGTGGTCGCGTTTGACCGTAACCCAATTTTTAATATATATAAGTGACCTTGACCCAGATAGTTCCTTACTATCTTAACTGGCATATAATAATGTTATTATAAACAGACTTATGCCTTGAGATACAGCTACAATAAGTTTTAAAATATTCAACAAACGTATACTTCCCCTACCCTTCTTGGGAGTTACTAACCTTGATCAGTGGTATAAAAGAGGTGCATTTGCTTTGCAAAAGTCACTTGTGTTCAGTTATACACAAGACGCACTTCAACTACAGCCTGCACTATTATCTACCTACATTCTCTCCAACTTCAATTGAAACATGCTTCCTTGGATAAGAAAGCCTTCGCAGCACATTAAAATGGGTGTTGAAAAACCTATGTCCCACGATGAAGGAAAAGAGACTGCTATCAACACCATCCTCAATGTGGACGACAGATCGTCAACTACCACCTCAGCTTCAGGAGATCTTTGTGAGGCACGTTTGCCGACACCCAACTGCTTGAAGAAAACAACCATCCTTAAAGACGCTCTTACATCCCCGGACACACTAGAGACATTGACTTCCGACATTAAACGCAGGAAGCATTGACTCCCCGGAACTCCCTTGAACGATGAACTTCCTCCATCGACTTCTCGGAATGATGAACTTCCACCATCGACTCCTAGAAATGACTCACTTCCATCACTACAGACTACCGGACCCGCCATGCGGCCTTCTTCATTGCATGAGAACCCTCCTAATTCACCTAAAAGTAAGTCCTCTCCGTCTGCCATGACATTATTACAAATAATCACTACGGGGATGGTAGCCATTCTAACACTTTTAAGCCCCCTCCCACCAAAACCTACAAACAGTCCTGTAAAAAACTCATACGACCCTCCTTCACTAAATTCCTCAAGGTCACCAAGCCCTATACTAATTGACGACACTAGACCACCTATAAACAGAAGAGAGTTACGAAAACTGAAGCGTGACAGAGCGCCGTGCACGTATACTTACAAACGTGGACCGAAAAAAACACGTTGTACAAAACTTTCCAAAATTAATTCTACTTTGTGTTGTGTGCACGCCAACAACATAAACAAAAAACAAAAAAAAATCACTGCCAACAACGTCACTGAGTGTACCTAGTACAACACTGCCTAACAGTACGCATAGCAAATCTAGACCATCAAATAAGTCACTGACCTTTCACAAACCACCGACATCATTACCTGCCCATAATACTTCACTTTTTAGACCAAGTGTTTCAACACCAAGACCAACAACTAAGTCACTGAGTGTACTTTCACCTACATCATTACCTGGTCTTAGTACTTTACCAATCCCCACACCAAATACTGTACCACAGACAAGTAGTAATATCAAACGTATAAAAATATACAAACTACGCTTAAATGAAAAATACTTTTACATTAAGACTTCACCCAAACATCACAGAGGAATCGTACGTAACAAAGGGAAAAACTAAATATTCAAAGTACCGTACAATATGGAACTATCCAGGACTAACGCATACTTTATTCGACGTAAAACAAACAACAGGCACAACAGACAGAGGAGATTTCTCACAACTTTCATTCCTACCTAGAACCTGGCTGACTTTTGTTCTACCCGTCTGGCTTGTAAATATTAACTTACTGAAAATTTAAAAAATGAATAACTTGGTATATTACGTAACAGAGTAATTATTTAAACCTTAACCAACCTAATTATTAGTAGTTCTTAATAGTGGCCTGTAAGTAATAAATAGGATCATAGCTATAAAAATCAGCACAGTTTTATTTTAAATGAATAATTTGAAGTATGTGGAAAGGGGTGGGGGAATAGTGTATATATACACGCAGTGGCTTTACGTATTTATTTGAGATTCAATCATGTCTAAAGCAATACTGGTATTAACAAAAACTCTAAGAAGCTTTGAAGAGGTTAACGAATTAAGGCAGACACTAAGCAAATATCTTAAACTGCACGTCGACTGTGATGTTTGTTATTGGAAGACTGAAGAAAATACTCGTACACAACATATTTCAGAAATTAAACTGAGAAGAATGTTACGAGCAATTGTTAGACTTGTGGAAGACAGCTACAAAGCTAAAGTAACTTTATACATTAAACCAACATAAATTTAAGCATAACACAGATATACTAACGCTATAAAATACGGGAAGGGGTAACAGATGAATAGATCTTTTACCCCTTCTTGGCAATGAAGTGTGATAACCTTGACCCAGAACCATAGCTGTTGTAATCTAATAAAAATAATAAGCGCAACAATTTTTGTGACTAAACCAACCATTAATACTTTTATATTTTTTACAATTGTACAAGTCTGAAACTGAATTCGTGATTTTTAATACAACACTATACACGTATGGTTTGAATCAGTGAAGATTAAATGTTAAAACTGTAAATTAAATCATAGCGTAAAATGGAAATAGTCGTTCACAGGATCGCCGCGAAGTGAAATGGCTTCACTAAATGGTTGGAGCAAGATGAGAGGCTGGAAGCCGACGTCGCCAATGAATGCGGGTGGGGGCTTGTCATAAATCATAAATCACCAGCCAATAGCGTGATGTGCTATTGTTGCATTCCAAACGTGTAATTCCCAAGTTTATATTTTGAGAAACACCAACTAGCAGTTTTTGTCACTATTGCGTCCGTAGAATAGAATCGTTGTTTAAAATGGATAATCGAAAAATATTTCACGATTTAATGTAGCTAAAGATTAACTATTGCAATTATTGTATCATTTAATAAACTCTATCGTTGCCGTCAAAGATATGGAAACAGGTGTGAATAAAAATAATGCTACCGTAAATCTGATATTGGTTGTCATGATTATGGCTCATATTTCCTACTAAAACGTATTGTTCCATGCTTTATCCTTAATTAAAAAGACTTAGAAAATAATGTTTGCTGTTTTAGTTGAACAACAACAAAAGTTCGGGATCACTAAAAGAATGGATGCAATGAATACGTATATTACCTCACCTTCAACTCGTATCAGGAATAAACTTTGACTTAATTACAAAGCGCTGATAAAGGTGGCTAGGGTCTAATTTGCCCCATCTAACCCTCTAGAACCATACTATAGAAGCGATGACATGTAGGAGGGGGGGCTAGCACTACCTCCCAGACTGCACAAGAAAGATGGTCTACGAAATAGTTTACAACTTGTATCCAAAAGGATGTGTTTAAATTTGGGGAACAGATTAACATGCAAAACAACCCAAGGGCCCTAATCTACGCTCGAGTGTTAGAAACAGGACGGATTGTAAAGATAAATGTTAACCCTCTTGTAAAATCTGTCTTGCATCAATTGCTGAAGTGATACAGATGGATTTCCCAGAAACCAAAGACATGCCAGTTGAAGAAATAAAAAAATGACTAAAGGCTTGAACAAAATGAGCAACATATTTATTTACATGTATAAAAGAATAACAACATGAATATAACTGCTGTTGGGGTTTTCAGTTGTAGTTGGTTTGATAATATATTAATATGTTTTAAAACCTTTGGTTCAATAAAATCTAAATACATTTTAAAACTTTTAATTATATTTATTTGGTTAACATAAAGTAAGGTTATGGCATAAGTTACTGAGCATGTTTGTAATAACGAACTAAATGGAATATGAAAACAAAAATCTAGTAATACATTTATGAACAGGATTTATGCATTTTGTATCCTGGAAAATCTACACGTTCAATGTGCAACATGGCGATTGATTTTGTATCTGACTTAATGACACAAAACAGAAAATAATAGGAAACCTATAGCAATATATAACTGATGCAAAAGTCGTGTAAGCAAAACAGATGAACTTTAAAATATATCCTGCTGTTATAACATTGGCTTGTTTTACGTTTCAGAAACTACATCTCACGGGTTGTAAGGATTGTGGAGCGTCCGAGTTCTAGCCTTTCGTGTAGAAGCCAACTACGGGAGGCATTGGAAAAGCCGTATGATCGTCCCATAGCCAGGGTGGCGCCTAGACTACAACCCCGCCCTGCTGCAATCGTAATTATTGACTTGACACAGGATGATCCTGCCCCAGCTGACAATCCTCGTGCCCCTAGCCCTGTGCCATCACCACCACCCCTAGAGATGTTACCTTGGCAGCAGCATCAGGAACTCTTCCTGGAGTTGGAAAGGCAGGGAGAGGACTTATTTTTTCAATAAAATAGAAGTAAGAAAATTAATTGTTCAGAAAATTAAACCCGCCTTGAACCTGTTGCAATTGTAATTGATCTCACGGATGATGAACCTGTTCTAGCACAAAATCCCCGTGCCCTCAGCCCTGTGCCATCACAACCACCTCTAGACCTGTTACCCTGGCAGCACCACCAGGAACTTTTCATGGAACTGGAAAGACAGGTGTAGATTGCTCTTTTTTTTAATAAAAACAGAATTAAGAAAATGTAATTGTTTTTAATTGTTTCCAAGTTTCTTTCCTGTACTAAACGCTAACATAATGTGTTAAAAAGTCAATAATTTAAACAAATCTTTTGAGCCTTGACTACTTTCCACCGCGAATGTCAATACAAAGTTGTTCGTCTTTAATGTGTAAATAGATTTAATCTTTTTTAAATAGCCTGTTAACAATACTATTCATACAATCTTATTGATCTCGATATAGCAGAATGTACACTTCTTAATCTCTGTTCTTTTAATAAGGTGTCAAATTAAAGTATTTACATACAACTGACTTCAATAATTGATATATTTAGATTTATAAAACATTTGGAAGCCCATAGGGCATAGCCCAAAGGAAGTATAAATAGCTGAGCTGTGTTTTAAGTTTTAAATCTCTCGTACATTGAGAAGTTAGTTTAAAGTCGATTGTAAAAATTGTACCGAATATCGAAGAAACGAGCTAGTAAGAACATTTTTAAATCCGTGGACATTTTCATCTTTTTATTATATGGATATTATTTCGTTATTAAAGTTGATTTTAATAACATATTCTACAGTTTGTCTAGGGTTTGTTATATTTCAAAATATTTCATGTTTTAGATCTAATTCTTTGGACTAGACCAAATATTTTGTTGGTAGAACCTCCCTTCTTCTCTCTCAAAGTCTTCCAGAACTAAGGTGTGAACACTTGTATAAATTTAGTTTATAAATAGGAAAACTTTTAAAATACTACAATAAAAACTTGTAAGATTTAAAAATAAAACTTATTCATGCAATCACCAATGAAATTACTTGGCGCTGATAAATTGCATTTCTCTCCGCCCCCAAATGTTTGACGCGGATGACTCCAGCAACCATCAGGACGGCAGGTTTGGACACTGTTCCACAGGCGGATGCAACTCTTAGTACTGCCTGACGCTGCACTCGAGCAAGCCGCGTCCTATATACCTCCCTATTGAGAGCGTCTGCCCACACCTCAGCACCGTACAAGAGTAAGGACTGGACAGAAGACATTAAGAGCCTTCTACGGCTGACCGAGGGCCTCCGACATTGGTCATCAACCAGCTGAGAGAGGAGACCACCCTAGCGGCCTTGTCCGCCGTACGGAAAATCTGATCCCGCCAGCTAAGCTTGCTGTCCACCATAACCCCAAGGTACTTGGCAGAACGAACGGTCTGGACTTCGACGGCCCCTATCCTCAACGGCTCAAGTTTTTTTTTTTTTTATAACGCCTGTAATATTAGCAATTTCTGGAATTCGAGCAACAGGAACACTAGTTAAAATTAAACGTCATAATTTGTTATGTCACATCAAGTAAAACCTGGTATAAGTATACACCTTGCAATATAAACTAGGTTTACAAATAAACCTATTATTAAAATTCTTTATAAAAACGATAACTATTAAAAAAAACTGTCACATGACATACACACTAGTTGTTCCACATCTTCAAAATGTAAAACTTGATGTCTAAAGTTCTAATTTAGGGTAAGAATTGACACAGCAATAAATTAAAGGTAAAGGAGGGTGGTTGGGTTGGGCAGACCTCCAACTAGTTGTAATGTTGGAAAGTGCCAAAACAGCTTTAAATCTCCTATATAAGCTTACTGCTCTCAGTTTGATGTCAGTCAAAATGTCACAGCACTTCATAGTCTACATCTCCAAGCTTATGACGAAGGAGGAGTCTGCTAGTCAATACAGGCAGCTTGACAGAATGTTCCATTTTCAACCCCTGTCATTAGACCCGCCGAGTAAAGGTTAGTAAAATGTAGGCTTAACTAACTACTTATAAGGACATATTTAAAAAAGGTACATAGACCAACCTCAAAACAATAAGAGTAGATATATAATCCTCCATCTTAACTACTACTTACTAACTACTTACTACTACTTGTACTTGCAGTGCTCGAGAAACAAAGTATGAAACGGCGACTTGTACGGTGTACGCTGCCGACCTTGTCTGGCTCGCCAGCGTTCAGTGTCTGGGCCGACATGTGGCTGTCCTTCTCTATGACCGAGTGCACTGGGCGACTAAACCAGGTGTATATTTTGTTGCAATATGTAGGTGACCGACTGCACTTAATTCAACCAGGTAAAATTAGGTGACCAACTTGCGAAGTCAGGGTAAACCCCTTAGTGTGGATTGGGTATAAATGCATGTAGAGAAGAATATGCAGTCAGTCACATCATGTCGCGGTTTGCAGTATTATTTAAATTCGACATGGAAGAGGAAGCGGTTGCAGCTTTGAGGGATATACGAGCTCGTTTCGGTTTTCTTTACCTTGCATTCATATAGCAAGGTTTTTCTTTTTGTTTTTGTAGATATATATATAATATTGATTTAGTTTCGTAAGAGTAAGTAACTTGCGATCGAGCCAACAACCTTTGGACGGAGCCTCTCCGCCTATAGGCGTCGTTGACGGTAACGTCATTAACCTAATCGAGGAGTTGTGGCTTTTGTGGACTAAAATAGTAATTTGTAACTGTTCAGTACTATAAAATGAAAGAAATAATTGAAAATCAAACATAAACAAGTGGATTCATTGTGTTTTACCATTATAGATCTCCAGTGGATTTTATCCGTTACAAAATAAATTGTGAGGGGAGTATGTTAGTTACAAAACCAACAACTAACCACTTAATGTGCATGTTACAGAGACTCTATCGCTTACGGGGATAAGAGTGGAGGAATGCGGACGGCTGGAATGTGTATTAAAGTCACAAAAAAAGGTGCTGCGGCGGGTCAACCGATTGACTCCTTATTGCAGGATCGAGACGTTAGATTTAACTGGGGAGTCGGAACCCCCCGCACCTAATAACGCTTTTACTAAATTCCTACATGAATTAAACTTGTTATAAAAAAATCATGTGTTTTATTTATCATTCCATTACAACACAGTCTATTGTTTTAATTATGCGTCTAATGACACTGATGAAATTTTGTTTTATTTTTATAATGGTTTAAAGTTTTATTTACCAGATAAAACTAGTTTTCTAAGTATTTCAAGTATTTCAACACCAAGACCAACAACTAAGTCACTGAGTGTACTTTCACCTATATCGTTACCTGGTCCTAGTACTTGACCAAACCCCACACCAAATACTGCACCACAGACAAGTTATAATATCAAACGTATAAAAATATACAAACTACTCTTAAATGAAAAATACTTTTACATTAAGACTTCACCCAAACATCACAGAGTAATTGTACGAAACAAAGGGAAAGACTTTATACTCAAAGTACCGTACAATGGAACTACCCAGGACTAACGGATACTTTATTCGACGTAAAACAAACAACAGGCACAACAGACAGAGGAGAAATCTCACGACTTTCATTCCTACCTAGAACCTAGCTGACTTTTACCATCCTGTGCATGAAAATTTGAAGTAAAATGTAGCAACAGTTATTTAATAATGTATCAAAATCCCTTATGTTTTCCCAAACTGTTTGAATTTGTATTTTGACTCCGTAACGGTAAAAACGTGGGTTGTTTAGACATTCACATCATGCATATATTGACGATTATTAATATGCCATGCCCCAACAAACTGTGCTCTGTTCTATGTTCTAAAAATATACTATTAAAAATATTATTTGATGTACTTAAAACTGTCTTATTTTAGCCATTGTATTGTTTTAGATATTCCCGTGAAGAAAGAAGAGATCCGGAACTGACGAACGTAGATACTTCAACCAATCTTGATGATTGTTTGGCTGATGTTTGTGAAATCGAAGGTATGTTTACGGAGGTACATTTTCAGTTTTCTTTTTACAAGAATGGAGAACAGACAACCAGGCGTATTCCTGCGTACCACTTTTGACGTTGCGCTGTGGGTTAAGACACATATTAAAAATTGATGATGTTCTTTATGGTATTAGAAGGGCCATTGTTAGGAGCTGTCTGTTAGAATATGGATTTAAATTGGGGGAACAGATTATCATGCAAAACAACCCAAGGGCCCTAATCTATGCTCGAGTGTTAGAAACAGGACGGATTGTAAAGATAAATGTTAACCCTGTTGTAAAATCTGTCTTGCATCAATTGCCGAAGTGATACAGATGGATTTCCCAGAAACCAAAGACAAGCCAGTTGAAGAAATAAAAAAACCAGGACGCAGGACAGTAACCACAAAGCTACAACGTCATTTATTAACGGAGCAAACCAGCATAGTGAGTAATGCATAAACACGTAAACGTACTAACGCAATGTAAATTATGTTACAGCAACTTCCGAGACGGAAAACCACCACCAGTACGAAGAGGTCGTATTTCCAGCACGTTCACCTCTGCTGGAAACGCCATCTACTTCACGTCAAGGTCATCCTTATTCGCGTCCGCCAAAAAAAATCATCATAGTAAAACCATACGTGTCGTCTATCCATCATCACCAGCCTCCCCTGAACCTCCTACTAACCATCCCGTAATCGATCTCACAGACGACTCCATTCCTGAATTACAAACCCCTCCAACACAACCCATAACTCCGTCTCCTCCTCCTGCTTATCTCATACCCGACAACCCCGTGCCCGATGACCTCTACCTCTTATTTCCCTCCCCAGACAGCAGACTGCAGGATCAAGATGACCCTGACGTCGGCGACGACCTCTTCGAGAGGCTGGCAGCTGCATCCGGCTGGAACCAAACGTAAACGAAAGTAACGTAAAACCCATCAACAACCCCCGCCATGTAACTTGAATCTAAAGAAAATAAACGTAAAATACAAACCATGTCCTTCCCGTAAGCGTCCTAACGCACGATGAATGACAACGGAAGCAAGTAAATGTCTCCTCTAACTCCTTGTCATCCATCAGGAAATGCTTATGTATAACCATCCCCTTAAATCTGACATCTGGAAACAACGTCTTTGTGCATATCGTGCAGAGATCTCCGAAACTTGTTCTGTTCATGAAAATGATTTGCTCCTCACAGCATTCGTTATGCACTTTCAACAATGCCATAAACACATCTCTAGGCAGCATATGTACGAGCTTATCTAAGTGACAGTGATCCTTTGAATGTTCAGTCTGTTGTCTCAAACGTTCCTTATTCGAACCCGACATAATATGTCTAAAACATATAGATGGATATAGATAAGGTATTAGACAGGCTATAAATAATGTAAGTAAAACCCTTTCTTTCACAGTTGTTTTCCTTATTTCCCCCAACTAGATATTTGATATATTTTTTTGGCATAAGTACCAACATGTAAAAGTATGGTTATATCATTTAACGAGAACAGCTAGCAGAAAAGCAGTCAATTAACAGACTACAACTCCTACATACACAGTTTATAAAGTGAGGGTTTGTTACTTAGCAGGAACAGTTGACAGCTACAATATTTTATTGATTTATACATATGGTAAATACCAACATAAACTAATAACTGCTATCATAGTTCAATAGCTAAACAATTAACCATCATCTAAAAGACCAGAGTTCCATCCCCAGTCAAAGCACACACTTTTTATCCATAACTAAATAAACAAAAATAGTTAAAAGCACCTACGTATGCAATCTTAACAGAAAAGACAACTATTATATATTTACATTTGTAAAAAAATTTATTAATTTTATCTTTTTATATTGATATTATTCCATTATTAAACCTGATTTTATTAATGTATTCTACAATTTGTCTTAGGTTTGTTATATTTCAAAATATTTTATGTTTCATATATAATTCTCCAAACTTCATCTTCTGTTTTCATCTGTTTTGTTAGCAGCTCTTCTGTTTACAAATCTTCCAGACTTAAGGTAGGAATACTTGAATAAATTTAGTTTTTAAATAGGAAAACTTTTTTTAAAATACCATTATAAATTGTTGCAAGATTTAAAAATAAAACTTGTTCATGCAATTGACAGTGATATTACTTTAAAAAATCGTTTTTCTTTCTATACATTCATAATCTTTTTATTGGGAAGTCATTCATTCCAACCGGGTGAGTTCCACATTCCCATCCAACCTATAGTAATTTCCATTGGAAGATCCGTAATCCTGCCACGGATATTCCACCTTGATCCATTCTAACCAATATTACAAGCTAGTACCATACCTTGAGGTCTTGTTAGTTCTTTCTAATACTTTTCGGACACTATAAGTAATAAGCTTTAGTATTTTTTTACATTAATTAAAAATATTTTAACATCGAATAGTTAAATTAGAAGAATGGAAGTTTATTTAGTATGTTGTTTATATGGTGAATAAATTTGATATGGTTAATAAATATTTTAATAATAATTTAATCTAAATTAAATCATGAAAATTTTTATTTTTTTAATCCGCAGGTTTATCGTAGTTGGAGTATTTCTTTTCTTGTTGTTTAAACATTTTTGTTTTAGAGTCTTCCTTTTAGTGGATTTCCCAATGGGGAAAAAGTGTTTATACCATAGGTAACATGGTAAAAACTAGGTCTAAGACCACATAAACCAACATGATCATGAATATGGAAACGGAGTTTGTGGGGAGGGGGGGGGGGGAATTGTGTTTTTTTGTGACTCACAAATCTAAAAAATTTCTAATTTTTTTCTAGACCATATTAAAAATCAAATAAATGATAATTTTTAAATGTCCAAAACATACTTTATTAGTTTACAAATTTCCTAATTATATCAACAAACTTGTGTTATACTTATACATTTTTTATTTTGCCAGATGCGTAGATTGGTCGAAGTAAAATCAAGTGATATGGAGCTCCTGGAGCCAGGGAAATGCCTCAATGATTTAATCATTGAGAGCTATCTGAAACTACTAGAGCTACGTAGCACTTGTACAACTGACTATCCACGGATCTTGGAGTCTGGACTCTAATTTTTTTACAGACAGTGAAAAGGGACATGTAGATAAGGTTCAAAAGAGATATCAAAAGGTTAACCCTCTAACCTTTGACCTTATTCTTGTTCCACTACATGTTCCAATAGGAAAGAAGGGACACTGGGCTCTTGTTTCTGTTGACCTAAAGAAGTTTAGGATAGACAGTTTTGATAGCTTGGGATTTAAACATGAACCTCGTTTGAGATTCATGTTTAAATCCCTTGAAAAATACGCAGAAAACAAAGGGGAAGAATGGAATTCGCCACGATGGCACCTCGAAGGCACTAGTGACAATGGTGTTGTTCAGGAGAACGATAAGGATTGTGGGGTATTTGTTACGTGGATGGCGGAGCGACTATCCCGTAACAAATCAATTCACCACAAGCCATACCGTCTGGACACCTATTGGTGGAGGCGCCATATGAAGGCCGTATTGACCAAACAATCACTTTCTTTTGACGAAGGTGATTGTTTGGACGATTCGCTAGAAGCAATGGTTTTTCCAGCCATTGACTTTGATGAAATTAATATTAGTCCTTCAGACTATGGTAAGTCTTTGGCTGATCTTCTTCAGCCCCCCGACCGGGCTCCTGAGGAAGATCAGGACCAAGTTTCTTGGGATTTCATATTGGAATCTCTTGCATTAGAGGGAAAGTCATGTAAAAATTTCCTACGACCCACCCTCATTAAATTCTTCAAGATCTTCCAGCCCAATTTTGATTGACCATGAAAAACCTCACATAAACAGACGAGAGCTACGTAAACTGAAACGTGACAGAACACAGTGTACATATACTTTCTTACGTGGACAAAAGAAAAATACGAGGCGTACAAAACTGACTAAAATTAACTCTACTCTGTGTTGTTTGCATGCCCACAGCACAAACAAAAAACCCACAACTGTGACAAAAACTGAACCAATCATGTCAACAAAGTCACTTCAAAGTACTTCAGCGACGGTTGACACTACTTTTTTATGGGGAGGAGGTAAAAATGCATTTACGCACACTGAGGTGCTCAATGTTGACACAACGGTTGACACTACTAACACTACCTTGACAAAAACTAACGCAAACCCGTTAACTAAGCCATTGACTGTATCTAGACCGATCACTCCACTTCCTCCTACTGCTTTAGCGACAAAAACTAAACCAATCACTACACTTCCTCACATTTAACTTTTCAATCCCAGTACATCACTAACTCCCAGACAGAACACAAATGCCAAAATTAAACTTCTAAAAATAGACAAACTGCGATTGGACGAGAAGTACTTTTACGTTGAGTCATTACAAAGACACCACAGAGTTATTGTTCGTAACAAGGGCAACATCTTCAAAATAATCCCTTACTACATGGAACTACCACGGACGACAGGATATTATACATATCACTAAAAACAAACATCAGCGGATAACGACCTTTGTTCCTACACCTAACTTAGAACCATTAAAGATGTGTACATATTAACTTTAGGAAATAATTCAAAATAAAATTACATAGCAAAAGTAATTACTTTTGTCTGAATTAATCCCTGTAGTACCTAGTAGCCTTAGTTTGCAGTTGTGTGTATGTGTGGATTTAACATATCCACATTCATTGCAAGAAAAGCATGCGGCCTTCCCTTTTTGCGCAGAAACCCCCAAATGGTAGGATTGAGAAACTATTGACAACCCTAGGTAATAAGACTAACTGTGTGCTACACGTCCGAAATCTGAATCAGGCTATGAAACTGTAACCATCTAAATTAATAATTGCGACAATTCCCTAAAATGATCACTGGCCATGATCATAATAATATATTCATGGAATGTTAGGAGCTCCTCTAATGAGGAATACCACAATTACTGCTTTTACACATGGTTTTTCAACTAGAGTTCTGCAGGCACTCATGAAAATCCATAGTTCATAGAAAGTCAATATTCTGCCACAATCAGGAATTGAGTTGAACTTTGTTCACCCTGCTTTTCCAATAGGAATGTGTGCAGCCTCAACACTAAGGGGAAAAGCAGGATGGTACCCACTCAACCTAAAATTATTACTAGCAAACCTGTCACAGCAAATCCTCCAAACTCAGGCTCTGGAAAAATCTTGTATTTCAGATCCAACACCAAGCACCTCACGTGTTGTTGTGATAGACAAGATTTTACCTAGCCAACCACGGACGTCAGGCTTTGCTCGACCCTGTCGTCCACCATAAATTATTGCAAAAAAACCCAGAATTGATAGGTTACCTAAAAACCGAAAGTTGGAAAATCTAATGATGATACCTAACGGTGAAGTCATTTTATAAGAAGGAAATGACAGGTTCCGCCTTAAATTACCAAGAGACATGACAATCCCGAATACACCCCACAGACACCAATATAATTCGTGATCGGTCTTCAGGATTGGCATCTGTAACATTATAAATTGGTAATCATAAAAAAGACTCCTTTTCGAAGAACCAGGGGCGTCATTTGGATCCTGGGCTAGAGAAAAAAATATGCTGTACTAGCCAATAAACAAATATTTTCTCCTGTCAAATCCTAAAAGGCCCAGCAGACAAAAATCTGTATATTCTTGTACAGTAATTTGAAACAAAAATTATTATTGTTTTATTGTCTAAAACAATAAATGGTAATGTAAATTGGTAGTTTTGTTATTCATTCACTTTTTCTTTTTGGTTCTGTACGATAAACCACATACTTCTAGTTTATATATACAGTATACATAAAAATTCAGATTTTTTAGAAGCATTGCTTTGTCATTTACTTTTATGAATCATTCAAGCAATTAAATTATACATGTGTATAAATTTTACGTAATTTTGTTAAACATTGTAGACTACCAACTGAATATAGTTAAATAGAACCTCTTGTACTTTTGGGACAAATTATTTTATTAGTGATAAAATTTGATTTGCTTTTAAGTTCTTAAATACTTGTATTTTATTTAAAAAAAAAACAAAATAAACTGTTATAAACTATAGGCTATGAACAACCGTATTCATTGCTAAATGTTGTACAAGAGAAATTGGTCATGAATCTAATAACAAACATAATATTAATACATCATGGAACTATTGATCACGTTTCTTAGATGACAACTTACCAACATAAAATTATTGTGTTTCTGTCTGTTGTCAATAATTCTTAGTTTCATTAATTTTCTGTCTAAATTTAAATAAATTTTACTCATAATTTTTTTATTTGAAGTGTTTTTGGCAATTAAAATAATCTTAAACCCCTCTTTTTTTTAAACTGCAAAATTTTACTAAATTTTTTAATCGGTGTTTGCCCCCCAAGGATTTGGTGAAATTACGCCACTGCGAAGAACTAAATCCAATTTGTTGTTGTCTACTATTTTACTTGTTTCTATTAAATTTTCTCTTGTCAAATTTTCTGATAGTTTCATAAGACTAAAAGGCATAAATCTGTAGGAAACAAGAAATCTGAGTTTCATTTTACCAACCTTTTTTGAAAAACTAATAAACCTTTCCACCGTTACGGCTAATACATCAATTTTTACCATTGTCTCTTCCTAATTCAGGTATTACAAAATGTCCATCATAACCGTTTAAGTTGTGCATTACAATGGGAATATAGTTAGGAATTTTATAGTTTAAGTTGCAGGCGTTACATGCAGCACCTCTGTAGCTTCCAGTCAGATGGTCATGGTCATGCACTTTATGATTATCCGCTGTAAATGATTTCTTGCACAAATAACATGATGTTGATAAATCGTATTCTTGAACTTCATCGGGTGACAAAGGTGTCATAGGTTTTATCTGTGTAAATTGTCTCTTTATAAATTGTCTCTACTTTTTCAGCTATATTGTAAAGCTTGCCAACAAAGTATTTAGCTGCATCTTCACCACGATACACTTTTGGTTCAGCTGTCAGTCCATAATCTTGTAAATATTCTTCGGAAAGCGTTGACTTGATGAGTAGACAAAAACTGTTGGGTGAATGTAGTTGGTACATGTTTCTTCTTTATGTGTCCTCCTCTTGATGTTCAGTCTTTCGTTGAAAATCCAAAACAATCAGTTAGATCAGCAGCACAATCTCATGGAATAGGTCGTGAATCAGTTCGCAAAGTATTAAAGAAGTCTGGTTTCAAGGCATGCCGGGTTACCCTGTTGCAGGAACTAACCGAAGATGATTTTGATCGCCGGATGGAATTCAGTGAAATTATGATGAATAGAATTGACAAAGACAAATACTTTTGGACGATATTGTGTTCTCAGATGAGTCGACTTTTATGTTGAATGGCCATGTTAACAGGCTTAACTGCCGGTATTGGGATAATGTTAACCCACACTGGATGAGTGAGTGTCACACACAACACCCCCAAAAAGTAAACGTATGGGCAGGTATCTTACGTAATTCAATTATAGGACCAATTTCGTCGATGTAAATTTAAATGCCAACAAGTATGAGGATATTATTATTATTATTATTATTATTATTATTCTTTGTCATGAGAGCCGAAGCCCCCTGACTACGTACCCGGTACCTGTCGTGAGACTTAACCCGGGCCCCATGATGTAGGCCGAAGCTTATGCATCAACCTTTAGCACATCATGGGCGGATGACTTAAGGTCATCAGACTCGCCGGCTGCCGAAGCAGACCCTTCGGAAAGAGGGTTGCCCCTCAATCCTAACCAGGGATTCCGGCTGCTTGTTTAAGCGTCACTCCATCTGGGTTCCACTAGGTCGGAACCTAGAGGTCCATAATGGAGCGCCCGACGCATTTAGTGCAAGCAACACTCGGGACCTATCTAATCCCTGACAGGCAAGCCCGCCATCAATAGCCAGAAGGAAGGGGACCGTCAGCACGCTGACGGGGGGAACCCCAACCTCCCATTTACACCGCTGCCCGATCGAGGCCTTACCCATTGCTGGGAAACCAGAGATAACCAGAGCGATAGATCCCCAGATATCCCTGGCGGGCTCGGACCCAGCACCCGATCTACTTCGTTTGCCCGTCAGACCCAACATCACTGCCAAGCCATCAGGGTTTCCCAAAAGGAGGCAGGTATAGAAGTGGAACCCACCCGGATGAACCTATCCACCAGAGGTGGCGACACCCTTGACTCAATTGAGGTTCCGGGAAGAACCCCCCACACTCAAGATAACCATACCGTCCGTGCTCAGAGACAGGGATTGGTTTGCATAAGTACCTACAAACCGTTGCCCTCACACTGCGGAAAGTTACGTTGCCCTTGAGTGTCCCCGTGAGCTGCGGGTACTTGCCCGTTTTCACCTCCAGGAAAGGTTACTTCCAAAGTCAAGGATTTGCCCACTGAATGCTGGTCGCACACAACAAGCAGGCCGAAGCCAAAAAAACCACAGACACAGGTAGGTTAGAGATTATGATGTACTTCCATCTCTCCTAGAGCTAAACACCCCTCCATCCTGGATAAAGGAATGTCACTGGGACCCAATGCCCAGTCGTCCATGTCTGTGGCCAACTTGAAAATGCCGATACCAACACGGAGCATTTACCTCCCCTCTGGGGGCTAGGTATTTCACCTCCCAGGACGAGGCCACTTCCAAAGTCGAGGATATGCCTCACAAAATGTCAGTCGTACACGACAGGTAGGACTCAGTCACAACCACAAGCTACAGGCAGGTGAAAGATCTATGAACTTAATCAACACTAGCAGAGCTGAACACCCCCACCACCCTGAATGGAGGGAATGTCACTGGGTACTCTCACTTTGGGTAAACCCATAGAGGCTGGCTTGTCCAGTCGTCCATAGCTTGTGGTCTACCTGAAGTGCCGGTTCCAACACCGGGCAATTACCTCCCCTCTGGGAGAGCTAGGGTCCGCGTGGTCGCCCAGGCCACGAACCCACGCAAGCGTGAGCCCCCTGTGGTTAGTATGAGGATATGCTCCAAAATGAGATTGTTCCTGCTTTACAAGCTACTCTGGGCGCTGACTTCCAATCATGTTTTTTCCAACAAGACGGAGCACCGCCACACTATGGTTTTCAGGTAAAGCAATACTTAGATGCAGTATTCCCACACCGGTGGATAGGAAGACGAGGTGCGATTGAGTCGCCGGCTCGTTCCCCTGACCTAACTCCGCTTGACTACTTCCTATGGGGCCATATAAGCAGTATAAAGAGTAAAAGCATTATGTTTGTATGTAATACTAGTATAATAAATTGTATAGCATATCTATCGTCTATATATACCTCTAGTAGAGGAAATGCTTGAGGCCACCATATCTTTACCCCTACTTCTCCTCGATGTTTTACCGTAAGTAACTATCATTCCAACTATGCCTGTGCCAAGGAAGTGTTGGGCATGTCGTTGCCATGTAATATGTAGTGGTTTTGAAGAACATTGGAGTTGTGGATACCCCTTTGTTGCGAGTATGTATTTCTAAACTTTGAGGTTCTTTAAGGCTTTGGGTTTTTAAAACTATTCTTAAGGTGAACATATATTTTTTTTCTTTTAGTTTAATGTTTTTTTTATATGATTTTTAGATGCTTATGGATGACAGCAGAGGAGATCCTCAACATGCACAACAGGGGGTGTTTAGAATATGGCACGATGTGCGGGCATGAGGTGGAGGAGGAGGTGGAGGATGAGATGGAGCCAGAAAGATAATCTGCTGGTAAGTTTTAAATCTAATTTTACTTAGGTGACTTAAGTTTCCACACCACGGTAAGCTGTTAAGCTAGGCCGTACGAGTCCTGGTTTTTTATATGATTGATAGATGCTTATGGATAACCTCGGAGGAGATCCTAATAATACACAACAGGGGATATTTAGAATATGGTATGATGTGTGGTCATTAAGTTGAAAAAGAAGAGTAGGTGGAGGATGAGATGGAACCATAAAGATAACTAGCTGGTAAGTTGTTATTTTGTTTTAAATCTAATTTTACTTAGGTGACTCAAGTTTCAACACCACGGTAAGCTGTTAAGCTAGGCCGTACGAGTCCTGGCGCGTTGATGTATATTTAACGTGGGCATCACCCCCCTTAAGCCTACCCCACAGTCTAACCTAATCTTTTTTACTTTTTACTTTTTATGATTTTTTGTGGCTCTAGGTTCTGCCTTTCCTAAAGGTTGTTTTTTGCATAACAAATCATTCCAAGGAGTAGTACAGGTTCTTCTAAATCTGAGCTTCTCAATTTACTAGATTTGGGGTCTGCTATATCTATTATAGAAAAAATACTCTAGGACTTACCATAGCTCAGCCTGGCCTTTTCAGCAGGTGACAGTACACATACACTAAACTGTTCCAAGGAGTAGTACAGGTTCTTCTAAATCTGAGCTTCTCAATTTACTAGGTTTTGGGTCTGTGCCTATCATGGGGAACCAATGTTTTATAGCTTACTAGGCTAACCTATGCGTCTGCTCTAGGACTTACAACGGCTTAGCTCAGCCTTTTTGAGTAGGCGACAAAAGTCTCTAAGTTTTAAGCCCAGAGTAACTCCTTTGCATAGTACTCGTCAGAACGTAGTGCACAGATACTGTTATATTTATTTTTATGATAAAAGCAAACTATCTCACTACTATTATTTTTATCTATATACATTTCATCTTCAATTTCAATTACACTATCGTGTAATCCCCTGAGGAATTGAGCTTTCTCAAGACCTTTTGTATATAGAATAGTAAAAGGTTTACATAAATCCTTAATAAAGTCCAAATTACTGTAGGTCTGTCCCAAGTAGAATATATCTAAGTTTTTATGTCTCCCCATGGCAAAGTAACTTCTAATCATATTATGCTTCTCACAACTTATATCATCAAAAATAATTATAGAGTTTTTCTTTGTATCATTAGGTTTTATAACTTGAGTAGTTTCGTCAAACTCATAGTATCCGATTTCCTTGGGCAACACTTGTTTAAGCAACTTGTATTTAAGCAACTACTGACCACACCCTGGGACATTTCCATCGTCGAGAAATCTGGCCTCGAAAATGTTAAAGACCCGTACATCGTGTTGAAGGCAGTCTTCCCTCAATCTAATGTTCTAGTATAAAAAATAAAAATATTATTGATAAACTTCAAATTTATAAACGTTTTTCTTTATATCTTTAAAGTTTTTCAACCAATCTCACCTAAGATTAAATGAATATGTTATGTTATATCACTATTTGATACCTACACTGTAAATTAAGCGTATTGCTAATAATAATACCCTTAAATTAAGTAATCATAGTTATGATTCAAATTAACAATGCCAATAATTACTTTTTTTAAACGTTTTTATTAGCTCGCTTTCTTGTCCGTTACAAATTTTGCAATCAATTTTATACTAACTTCCCGATAAGCTAGAGACTTGAAACTTGAAACATAGCTCACAAATGGAGACAATGCAATATCATTTAATTTTCATATTTCCCTTGGGCTACGTCCCATGGGCTTGTTTTTATTTATATCTAAATTTTAAATTATAATTATTTCAAAATATTATTGCCTAAAAACTGAATTGTCATAGTATGGATCAATAAAGTTGTATTTTATCGTTTCAGGATTATCATTATTTGTTATGTTAATTAATTGTTAAGGTTGATTAATTAATTTTTAATCTATAAACTAAACTAATTGTGACATATTTTTACTTAAGGAAATTTATTTTAACACAAGTTTAAAAAATATGATAAATTAATTTTATTTTACATGTTTGTTTAAGTTTGAACAGAGTTATGAGCAAACATATAGAATACGGTTACCGTATTGCGTAAAGATCTCATTGCACCAGGCTAGATTTGGGGAGTACGCAGGGATGTTGCAATAATCTCTGCGGTTGCGGACCTCACTTTGGCTCAAACTAAACGCCTGGCTGAGCTACGGTCGAGGATCGTCAACAGTAAGAGATAGTGAAACAAACAATCAATTACTTTATAGTACTATACATCGTAGGAATTAGCCAATAATGAAAAAAGTTGATTTTATAAGGAATTAGTTGACAGTAGGAGAACTAGTCCATATCATAGTCGAACATGAATTACAAACTGATTTGTTGAAGATGCAAAAATATATTGTTACAATTAAACTCAAATGTTATAAACCATGTAATACATGGACAAGAGAATCTGACAACAAGTGATACCCATTTACAAAATACATTGGGCTATCTGCCAATTTTTGAGACAGAGTCTCCTGCCAAATGTAGGCTTAAAACCTATTGATAAACAAATGGTGAAGGATACATCGATATAGGTTATTTTTAGAACATCACAGGAAACCTTGGATAATTTCAAAAGGTCAAGAGCACCTTAAGTAACAAACTCTCAAATGTAATATTATTTTAAAATGTATTTACGAAAGAACTAAAAGAGTAGAAGATGAAATTAAATAATTTCCATTTAAGGCTGCAAACGAGCCCATACTACTAGGTAACTTACATATCTAAACACGTAATGTAAAACCGCATTTAATAAACTATTAACCGAACAACCAGAACACCAAGGTAAAGGTTCAGTTTTAAGTCTAAACAGTATTATAGGGCTGGAACTGAGAATCAATAAATACTATTACTTTTTTTAAGGAAAGGAGGGAAAATGCTTTTACGCGCACAGGTAGCCAGCTTGTAGTGTGAGACTAAAATTATCAGACTATTCGCTAAAGAATATTCACTACTATTGGGCAAAGACCTGGAACTGTTTGTCACATTACTTCAAGTCAGGCCAACATGTGACCTAAGCCCTCAAGGCTCGCACCGTTTCTGACATTTAGATTCTTTGCCATACTATCCATTAAGAGGATGCAAAAATCTACCCTTACCAATTTTCATTTTAAACAAGAAAGCTGTTGAAAATGTAAAGAATCAGGATGATTTTGTTTAAAGTATAGTATATGGACGAAAAAATGTACCTCGTAATCCACAAAGAGTTCATAATTTTATTAACAATGCAGAAATGAATGCAACGTATGAATGGGACTGTATTAACTATCCTGTGAAACTAAAGTCAATACCTACATCTGAACAGATAAACAATATTTTTATAAATGTATTTGGAATTGAAAAGAAATACAATAGCGAGGAATATATTGTTTATCCTATCAAAGTAACAAAACAAGAAATAGTTGATCACCTTGATTTATTAATATTGAAATATGAAACAACATCTCATTGTGCTTGGATTAAATACTTTGATAAATTAGTAAGGACACAAAACTATAACCCCGATGGAAGGAAATTTGTTTGTTAATAATTGTTTACCCATTTTAATGATAAAAATACCTTTGATGTACATAAACAGCTATATAACACTCATGAACCTGTCGCTGTAAACTTAAATTTAAAAATGTCAAACAACAACAAGTCCCGTTTATTGTATATGCTGATTTTGGAATCATATTTATACAAAAAAGTCCATGTAATAACTGTAATTCTCTTACCTGTAAAAAGCCCGATGAATGTTGTATTAACTGTTTCCGAGTAAACTGTAAAAATGTTAATCAATGCTGTTTGAACTGTAAAAGACCTAATTGTAAGAACTCCCACACCTGTAAAATCAAACATGCTAAGCAAAATCAATCCAACTCTTCAACTGTTGACTACCAAAAGCACTACCCATCACGTTTTTGTAATTATGTTGTTTCAAGAAGTGGTGAAAAGTCAGATTCAGTCCTTTATCGCAGAGAAAATGCTGAAAATGCTGTAAAGGTTTTTTTGCCAAACGATCAGAGATGAAGCTCTTAAAGTGTACGAGATATACAAAATAAATTGTGGAGTTATGATGAAGTGGATATAAACTTCCAAATATATACTTCCCAACAATCAATCAGCTCAGAACCAATGGACTCTTCCGGGATAATCAAGTGTCATATTGCATTTAGGACACAAAATTCCCCCATGTTCCTCTATACAAGGGGGTGAGATGGTCTGACAATGTGAGCAAATGTTTGAACAACGGTGATAACCCTTATGGTAAGGGACATGACAGGCTTCACAAAAGTATTTACAAGCAAAAGCAGCAGTAGGACTGGTAATTACGTTATAGTGTCCATTGTAAAACAACAAGTTAATTTTGAACTTGGGATTATCTACATTTCCCTCGAAGTAAACATCCCTACCTTTAGCATTGAAGTTGTACACAGTGATTTTATAGTCTTTAAGCAAATCTTGAAATTTTTCAAGTTCGGTAATACCTTCTCCACCCTCAGGCATGTCAACTCTAGCTCTACATACAAGTTCTTGAGCCCTAACAGTCTGCCATTTCTAAGCATCATTTCTAACTGCACTGTATTCAGGATCTTTAGTTACATTGGCTATATCCACTACAATAGCACGGGGAAGACACAAATTGTCTTTATTGTTAATTACAACAATCCCAGTTCTAGCTTTACACTCCTCATTAAATGTGTTATATGGGCCAGGTCTTCTAATAGCCCCTGAACCTACAGGGAGATTAACTCGGGTACATTCGCCTTGAAATGTATCTGTGGACTTGATTAATTCAGAATTTGATTGTACTACCCCAAAGATTAGCAACAGAAAATCCTCATTAACTTAATTTGCTGGGCGAAAAAATACAAACCCCGGCTCTTTACTTTTTAGGTTAAGTGATCGCAAAGTGAATCCCAATTGATCGCCTCCTCACAAACTTCTTTCATTTAATTTACAATTTGACCAAACCCTTGTCTTAACCAATCAATATCACTAGTTTCAGCAGGAGGATTAGAAAACTTAAAAACAGTATTAATTCCACGAATTCTAAATTTCTTTACATAGTTCTCATGTTTATCTAGAATATTTACAGGGACTACTACTTCAACAGAATCTTCTACTATATTTACAGGTTCATTAGAATCTACTGCTTGAACAGCTAAATTACGTACGTCCGTCATCTTCAATCACTAGGAGCAAAGTACACTGAGAAATTCACAGAACAATATATATATATACAGTAAGGGGGAGAGGTGGGGATAACCAATGACTGCACAGATCACCTATTTATGCCCAATCAGAAGAGATCTTATTATAACCAAACAGCATGCAGGAATTTGTTACCAAAATAATAGTTTTCAAGTTATAACTTGTTTACTGATATGGTGCCAATTATAATTGTTGTTTGTTTCAGGTACTGATTGTGATTAGTGTATTTTTAGACACTAATTATAGTTATTATCTGATTCAGATTATGCAATACCACCAGAAACAACACCAGCACCTCAATCAGTGATAAGGTTTTAGTTGTAAGATAGTATATATATATATATTAATCTATTTTTAGCTTTCACAGTTGTTTTCCTTATTTTACCAACAAGATATCCACAACCGAACAATTAAGATTGCATTATTTTATAAGGAAGCAGGAAAACAAACACTGATAAGGTTATAACAAGAACAATTGGCAGGAATTCTTACAACCTACATACACAGTACATAAAAAGCAAACAACCTACGTACACAGTACATAAAGTGAAGATATATCAGTTGACAGGAATGCAGACAACCTACATATACAAGTAATGTGTCTGCATTATCACTACCTTCACACAGTCTCTACTCCTACAGCACTAAAATATATTTAGAAGCTTATACCACTATAAACACTATACCTATAACTGTTGTCAAGCTCAATAGCTAAACAATTAACCATCATCTAGAAGACCAGAGTTCCATCCTCGGTGAAAGCACACACTTTTGATCCATAACTAAATAAACAAAAATAGTTTAATAAAAGTAACTACGTATGCAATACAATCTTAACAGAAAAAACACATGATCAACTAACAACTTCTACATATGACTTAGAGAGGGTCAAACTACCCCTAACAGTTAAAAATACCACTAACATTCAAAAATATATGTATTCACTACCCCTGAGGATTAAACTACCACTCTAGGGGTGGTTTTGCCCCGATGTGGGCGGATCCTACTACTGACCACACCCTAGGACATTTCCATCGTCGAGAAATCTGGCCTCGAGAATCTTGAAGACCCGTACATCGTGTTGAAGGCAGTCTTCCCTCAATCTAATGTTCTAGTATGAAAAATAAAAATATTATCGATAAACTTCAAATTTATAAACGTTTTTCTTTATATCTTTAAAATTTTTTCAACCAATCTCACCTAAGATTAAATTAATATGTTAAGTTATATCACTATTTGATACCTAAACTGTAAATTAAGCTTATTGCAAATAGCAATACCCAAAAATTACGTAATCATGGTTATGATTTAAATTAACAATGCCAATAATTAGTTTTTTTATATCTAAATTTTAAATTATAATTATTTCAAAATATTATTGCCTAAAAACTGAATTGTCATAGTATGGATCAAGAAAGTTGTATTATATCGTTTCATGTTTATCATTATTTGTTATGTTAATTAATGGTTAAGGTCGATTAATTAATTTTTAATCTGTAAAGTAAACTTATTATGACATATTTTCAGTTAAGTAAATTAACAGCACTTAATCTATTTTAACACAAGTTTAAAAGATATGATAAATTAATTTTATTTTACATGTTTGTTTAAGTTTGGACAGAGTTATGAGGAAACATATTGAATACGGTTACCGTATTGCGTAAAGGTCTCATTGCACCAGGCTAGATTTGGGGAGTACGCAGGGATGTTGCAATAATCTCTGCGGTTGCGGACCTCACTTTGGCTCAAACTAAACGCCTGGCTGAGCTACGGTCGAGGATCGTCAACAGTAAGAGATAGTGAAACAAACAATCAATTACTTTATAGTACTATACATCGTAGGAATTAGCCAATAATGAAAAAAGTCGATTTTATAAGGAATTAGTTGACGGTAGGAGAACTAGTCCATATCATAGTCAAATATGAATTACAAACTACAATCACCCTGCAAGTGATACCCATTTACAAAATACATTGGGCTATCTGCCAATTTTTGAGACCGAGTCTCCTGCCAAATGTAGGCTTAAAACCTATTGATGAACTGTAAAAAACGTAATTGTAAGAACTCCCACACCTGTAAAATCAAACATGCTAAGCAAAATCAATCCAACTCTTCAACTGTTAACTACCAAAAGCACTACCCATCAAGTTTTTGTAATTATGTTGTTTTAAGTAGTGGTGAAAAGTCAAAATTAGTCCTTTATCGCCGAAAAAATGCTAAAAATGCTGTAAAGGTCTTTGCCAAAAGATCAGAGATGAAGCTCTTAAAGTGTACGAGATATACAAAATAAACTGTGGAGTTATGATGAAGTGGATATGTACTTCCAAATATATACTTCCCAACAATCAACCAGCTCAGAACCAATGGACTCTTCCGGGATAATCACGCAGGGAGACGGTGGCGTAGTCGAAATTACCATGCCCTTCTCCGAACAACAACTATCAACGTCTCAGCCTTCGACGGCTAATTTGGGCATAACAATTTTTACAATCTTGCAAATCTTGGAGAACCTACACATGATTGGATTGGCAAGTCTAAAGAAATGGGAACATGTTATTGAGGAATTGCAAAACTCTCAGGAACTATTGAACCATCCGTTCTTATATAATTGTTCTTTTGTTTAAAACATTTTTATAAAATATTTCATGCACACGTCAACTGTGACAGTTCATTGTTCCTTAATCAAGTCGAACAGATACGTTTTACTGACTTAGACTTCGAAGACTTGGTGAAACTTGTTAAACCAGAATTAGAAAAAAAACCTTTCAACGAAAACACATTTTCTTTTAACACAGTGCGAAAAATAGCTTCACTAATTCGTAAAGTTTTAAATTTCTATCAGTTACTACCACTGTTCGAAAACCGATCAAACGCGCACAATAAGTAATTGATTTTTAGGAAAAAATAAAAAGAAATTCAAGAGTAATGATGATAAGCATCATTCAAGTTTTTTAGACTCATCATTTGAGGATGATGATTCAGACATTGAGGATAATTTTGCTAAATTGTTTAAGAAAAAAACAGAGCAATTCGTTAAAAATCAGCCATCTGTTTCAATATAAAACCGGGAATTTAAGTAGTAAATATTTTGGCTAAGGTGGGAACTAAGGTGTCTAAAATCAAAACCGCAAAGTTTGAGTCATTTGAAGCAAATGATAATAAGAAATAACAACATTTTATATCTAAACAACGCTATCATATTTTTTTGTTTTTTTCAGTGACAGCAAAATTGCAATTTATTAAATTAACTGAAAATGGATTCGCATTGCATCGTGCTACCCTATGCAGGTGGCTATGATTTGCGTATGAAAAGCTGTTAGTATATGCGAGATAAATTAATAAGACAAAGCAAGCCAATAATATTGTTCAACCCTTTAACTCAATGCAGTACTCTATTTCCTAAATAAGATATAATTAACTTTTTATTACTACTGCAATTTATAATAACATAATAAATTGGTTTGATCTTTCTTTAATGTTATACAGGGTTAACTGGACTCTGGTACCAAGAGAGTAGTTAAAAAATGGCGTATCTGGGCCACCATGTTAATCAAATGTAAAATTGTCTGGACCAATAGCGGGATTGGGCCACCGGGCTGAAAAATCTCAGTGCGTATTTTTTGGAGGGAAAGGGTCGGGGTGACACCGTTGGCGACAGTCGGCACGCACAACATGCGTGTGCGTGTAATACAATAATTTTATTACTAACAAACAAAAGAATAAAAACAATAAAATATACAGGTAATTTTTTTAACCTATTTGTTATTTGTGAACGTGTTGTATGTTCACATTTGAAGTGTTGTTACTCTTACTCTTTCAAACACTTCTTACATACCTTGATACATCTAATATTAAGCATGTAAATTAGTATTTTGTTATGGTTATTTTTTGTGATAATAATTTCAAGTGGTATAGATGATATAACCGGAGTTTGTTTCTCGTCAGCAAACATGACAATTAGTTATTCTAATGACTCATTACTATCACATTTTGCAAAATAAATATCATAATTAAGTTAATCTTAATGTTGTTTCTGACATAAAGTATCGATTAAATATACAGTAATTGCAAATGATCGTATAACACTGATAAAAGCTCAAACTGGCGGGGTATATAAACCTGCCAAACGTTGGGTCAGACACATTATGGCCTGAGACTCCAACGCTCTGACGACCCCGTCTGTATGTTTCCATCGTCGACGGTGGTGGCCTAGAGTCACTCGAAGATTCTTACATAATATTGAAGGCGACTTTTCCACATCAAAACATCCAGGTCACAATTGTTCATTTATATAGTATTACAATTTATAATTATTGTGTGACAATCTATACAACCTTTATGTAATTGTTATGTATAATCAAATTTCAAATTTTAAAACGGTTTTAAATTTGTTTTTATTATTTTTTATAGTATTATTTTGTCAGTGAATAACATTTTTACAAAAGGGAAGATCACTTTCTACTTGGTATATTATTTATTTATTTCTTTTTTATACTGTAAAGCTCATTTGGGTTATTTAGTTTTATTATAATTTATACATTTATATCTGATTAATTTTAAGGTTATTTTACTTTATTGTTTTGTCATTTGTTTGTTCCAGATAGAGAGAAGAGACGAGCAAACGTATCGATTGAAGCTACCCTACTGTACTAAGCTCTCAAGTCTGCGGGACAAGTTTGGAGCGTATGCCGCTGCTGTCACCATCGTATCGGCGGCGGCAGACTCGAGCATTCCACAGACAAGACGGCTGAGCGAGCTACGGTCGAAGATACTTCAAAGTAAGCGTTGAGCCTTCATAGTGAAGAACAATAGATGTATCAGAAGAGTATTAGTTCTAGTAATAAAGAAATAGTAGTTTGCAATCTTAAATCAATTAAACATTTGAAATGCAAAACTATTTAACAGCAATCAAAATTAAATTTTGTAAGTCATGAAAACATGGTATCGATAATCAGACAATCATAATTCAAGTGAAAATCATCTGATAAATACATTAGGATATGTGCCGATTGTAGAAATACAATCTGCAACTAAATGTAGGCTGAATATGTGTTGGATTAAAAACGGCAAAGGATACTTGGATATCACAAACCTTTTAAATTACTGTAAACCATTAATAAAATCAAAGGACCATGTTCATCTGAAACTAACGAAAATCCTGACATGCAACGTAGTACTAAAATGTGAATATGACAAACCCGAAAGTGATGAGACTAAGGAATCATCCTTTAAAACAGCGAACGAACCAATCTTGATAGCTTCCGATCCAAAACAAATATTATAAGGAAGTAAGTGATAAGATAATTACTGAGCAATCAGAACACGAAACAAAAGGTTCTGGTTGTAAAACCACAATAGAGTTAGTTGATGTATCTACAGACTGGGTTAATTCAGGAAACGGGTAATACTTTGTGAAAGTCAGTTGGATTGTCTAATGTGATATATTGTAAAGTTATACACAAGTAGTAAAGTAGTTGTGTTTACAAATTGTAAGTGTACCTGTTCAAGTAGAGAACATAATTTGTTTTCACTACTGTATAGTCAAGATAATCGTATGGGGTCTACCAGCATATGGTAGTTAAATACATTATGTATAACTTGTACGAACAACTTTTAGACTTATGTAAAACAAATATAGATTTTAAAGAGTATTATACTATGTTGATCAAACAAATTTGATCTTAACTAAAAAGTCAGTATTTACTTTAATCGAATGTTATAGGGATTTATAAAATTGAATGTTGATAGTAAATATACGAGTCTCCTTAAAGTATGTATAATTGTTAGCAGGTTCATGTACACATGTTTAAAGTAAATCCAAAATGTATTTAATACACCACTTTGTATGTCAATAAAACAAATATATTACTACAAATACGTTTGTGTAGTGAATGCAAATAATGAAATTATTGGATCACGTTGACTAATATAATCAATCTACGAGTGTCTCTAAAGTATGTACATTTGTTAGGAGTATGGTTCACGTATACAAAGTCAATCTGAAACGTATTTGTTTATAACACATTGTCGATAAAACAAATATATCTTGACTAAACTTTTGATATATTAAACGGTTTTTAACGGAACGTCAATAGTTGATAGTGCCAATACAATAAATATGTACTGCAGAATTTTCATGTTCAAAGAGAGCTAAAGGGGTAAAAAAATCTGTAGGCTAGTTAAAAAAGAAATAGATTTATCAGATTTTGAAAATGCATTGTTCAACAACATGACTCAATACAGGAGCATGTATCTGTTTAGAAGTTTCAAATATACTTTGTACACTTGTAATTTAATTAAAGTAGCACTATCATCATTTGATGATAAAAGGTTTGTAATGAGTGATAACATGCACCCTTTGCCCCACGGGCATTACGCACTCACCAACAACCGTAAAGGAAAACAAGCTATTCATGATGAACTTAAACTAAAAAGAAGGAAAGTTAATTGAAAAAATCGATAGTAATCATATTTTATGTTATAGTATAGTAAATTTTAAGTTTTTTTCTTTATTTCAGATACATTTGTTTTTATTAAGAATATGGACAAATTGTACTTTTTTGATACCAACTGTTTTTACTACCCAATTCAAATAAAATCGAAGTTGTAGTATTGTACTCATACATGGATTCGTTTTATTTTATTTTCAGAAAATGCGGTGACGGTTAAAATAATGAAAGTTCCTGTCCATCCAGTTTTTAAAGAACTGGTGACTATTCTTGAAATACCAGTCGGACGGAAGCCCGGCCGTCAATTTCCACGCCCACCTCCCCGGACCACTCAATTGGCTGCGCTAGTATCTCAATATTATAAGCTGGTACCCACAGGCATTGCAGTAGCCATTCCAGATAGTTATGAAGGACAGATACGTCCACGTTCCGGCTTAGCTCTATTGAACGGGATCACCGTGCTAAATTCATCGGGGACAATTGGCTCTGAGTTTCGAGGTCAAATTATGGTGTTATTGATATACTTCAGCACCTCTCTGTATGAAATTGTATATAATGAGCGGATCGCTCAACTCGTAGTCAGTCGAGTAAACAAAATACGGTGGCGAGAGGACTCATCCTTAAAAAATACTAAACTTTGGGGTAATGGGCGGGGCTCAAACCGGCACTGTCGGGGGCTCAATGGAGTCCGATCCGCGGATTGATTTAATTTCGGATTCACAATCTGATTCGACCCTCGAAGAAGTCATAGTCATAAACTAAACAATGTATACCGATACGATTTTAATATTAGTTTTATATAAATAAAACAAATCATACACTCTAAAGTAAAAAAGTTATGAATTAAAAATGTTAATAACTTATATTGATAGTACATCCTCAGATTTTAATGTTGATGATTCAGACTCCTCTTATTTAATGTATTATGATGTTAATAATTTATATTATTATATAAATCACACATATATATTATCACACACTATCTAGAAACGGTCACGGAAAATTAAGCCTTGGATATGTATGAGACGAGATTGTTTTTTAAGTGATTACAAAGAAAACACCTGGAGGCGGCCGTAATGATAATATCATAAACTGGACCCAGACATCTTCGGACTCTGACCTCTGGACCTTGCTAAACACCTCAGTAAATAAACATGAACAACCGTGAAGACCCCATGGACATCCAACGACCGTGTCAGTTCTACAATTAGTAACCAAATCTCCCAACCCTTGTTGGACCGGCTCATTATGCAAATCGTCCCATGTTTTAATTCCTATGACCATTTCTCTTTGTATTTCAACTATAGATGAGGCGCGTAGGATTGTTTGGATTATACACAGATTTGATTTTGATCGATTACTGAATGCTGAAGTGAGCATTTTAAAAGTTCGCCGTTTACGTGATGAAGCAGCTGGTATAATTGGCCGATGGACTGCAAGACGTGTAAAATTCGATGGTTCTGTTGGTATGAGACGGAGGCTCGAGAATTCAATGAAGAAGAGGCGTTGCATTTGATACCAAATTTAATTCTAGGTCGACGGGTATTGAATCCTCGTTCTGATGATGATTATGGGGTTGTAACGGAAGCGTTTGGTCGGATATTGAGACGTAACGACATAGCTAATATCCTGGTTAGACGTGTTGATGAAAGTGATCTGAATTTGGCTCAGATGTTGATTGCTAGAAGTGTCCACGGTTGGTATTTTTGTGATATGTTATTCCTTAGGTTATGGTGCTCGGATCTTACGCCACACTTTCACAAATTAGAGTTCTAACGTGAATGTATGTTGTGCGGGATCCGATTTCGTGATCCGATACGTCGAAGAGTAAATGTGCAAGTGAAAATAAACAATGAGTTTACGTCTGTGGATTTAATTTATCGCGAAGGGGAGCGTCATGTTGAAAGTTTTACATCGCTTATTACCATGGAGAGTAAATATGTAGGCGTTTTGATGGTATTAGGACATCCGGTAAGTTGGTCTCTGCAAGATAGAGAGGGTGGCGTCGAACTATTGGTATCTGCACGTGTATATAAATTTGTTCATCGTGTATTTCGAGATTGGTGCTTCGATGTCGTTGGTAATGCCGCTCAGGAACATAAAGATATTAATTCTTATTGTTTGAAGGCATTCCAAAGTCAAGAGGCTGATATTAGTGTGAAGTATCGTTTGGTGAATGTTTTGTATCACTTTGATGAGCAGCAGCTTGACCAGGCACGGATAGCTGAAATCTTCGTCAACTATGGTAGTTTCTATGAGTGGTTACGCTCATATTTTCAGCCTAGTGTGCGATGTACAGAGCAGTATTACGAAGTGTGTCGTGCGCAGATGTTAATTGATATGATTTAAGGTGTGGATGTGCTATTATAAAATAGAAATGGATAAAACTATTATGGTCGAAGCAATACAATAAATATATGAATCCCTATGTATAAACGAGTACTGATTAGTAGTATGGAAATTATAGGAAATAAAACCAGACTCAGAAATGTACTACAACACTTGTATAAACACAAGGGTAATTTATGAAACAATGGACGGTTTTGTGCAAGGTTTCTCGTTATAACAAGTAATTTCAAGTGTACGGTTTATGAGTGAGTGACTTTTAGCTATCTTAAAACCTTATGGGGAGTATGGTTACAAAATAATAAGCTTATCAAGTGTAACGACAACAGACAACTTAAAAATATACACTAGCCAAGTGCAAGGATAACAGTGTCTTCAGCGGGATTGATGGCAGTAGTGATGCGCTTTGAGACGACTCGGCGATACGAGTTGGAACTCAGCAGAAAAAGAAAGTCTACAGCGGTCGTAAGCGGCATTCCAGCTGTGCGACGGAGATTTACGCCTCCGCCGGCACCCCTGCCGCTTGCAGCATTAACCGCGCCGTCACCGCTGCCGCTGGGGTCAGTTCCACCGCTGTCGCCGCTGCTGCTTTGGACACCAGCTCCACTGTCGCTGAAGCCATCAACATCGTGGCAAACCCCGCCGCCCCCACCTCCTCAACCACTTACGCCGCAGCCATCAACATCGTGGCAAACCCCGCCGCCCCCACCTCCTCAACCACTTACGCCGCAGCCATCAACATCGTGGCAAACGCCGCAGCCATCAACATCGTGGCAAACCCCGCCGCCACCTCAACTACCCACGTCACCAGAACTAATAAACATCTCCTCTGACGAGGATAGTCTAGATGGACTATTAGCCGAAGCTTCAGCTAGTAGTTCATCTGGTTATGCTTCGTTAGAGGACGATTTTTTATTCGAATTATTTAATTAAAAAAAAACCAACCAATAGCTGTTGTTATTTCTTATCCTGTCAATAAGTAAGTGTGTACGTCTGTGATCAGAGTGTACAGTATCAAGTATTGTCAAAGTGTACAAAAGTAAAAAGTTGTGATCTAGTAGATGTAAAAATAGAAACCAGCAGGACTTACCAAGAAGGTGTCCAGCGGATGTGTGCGCCAAGCAAACAACATGTTAACCAATGTTCTCTCAATGATCATTCTATGTGCTTTATAAATACTTTTAAACATTAATTTGTGTGATCACTCTACTACTAGCAATAAAGTAAGTTTTTTTCTTTTACTTTAGTCTTATTTTTACTCCCAACCAAATCTCTCAAGGTATACCAAGGCAATATTGCCAACGCTTACTTTGCCAAATATCCACCCAGACAAGGTCGACAGCACACAGCAATATATCCTAATATCACATAAGCTAAGGAGACCGCTGGGCACGGCGAGTATAGCAACCAACTCGGACAACGCCCAAACACAGCTCAATAACAAAGTGTAGTAGTAGTAGTAGTTAAGGTAGAGGATTATATATCTACTCATCTGTCAAATAAAGATTTATATACAGGTAAGTAGTCAGGCACTACACCCCCAATAGTTGAATCTGAAAGTTCCGCTAAATGTAGACTACAGACAGTTTTTTTTATGCACTCTATATCTTAGACTATGTCGGCTTTATCATTGATCATTGATCGTTTATCATTGATAAACTAGAGGAAAAGCTTGCTACATGTAAGGCGGTGAAATGTAATTTTATTTTTAAATCCGTCTATATGAAAGATGGTATCCTGAAATGTATCCTGTAATTAATCAAATACGTATCACACACACGTATACGCACTTGGTGTTTATTTCTGTTTAAATGTAGTTAAAAAACTTCAATTGATTTTATTTAAATGGGAAATGATTTGTTTTACTAGCCGCTTTCATGATTTGTTAATTATTAATATGTAATATGATTTGATCAAGTTTATTACTGTATCAAAAAAAGTATTCTCGTAAGTAAGTATTCTCGTACAGGTCAAAATATTATTTATTGAGCTGTTTCATTGTTTGATAAATGCATTTAAGCTAATATTTTCTGTTTTGTTTAGATCACTAAGCCGGATGACATCACGTTCCGGATCAAGCTCCCCTACTGCACAAAGTAATGAAATCAGAATAAACAAATACACACCTCTTAAAGGTAAGAAACATATTCCCCTTCCTGCAGATATAGCTTCTAAACATCCAGTTGTAAATGTCGTAAATGATGACCCCTATTGTTTTAAATACGCAATATTATCAAAATTTTTTGAATGTGTTAATGTGCATAGAGTTTCAAAATAAGTAGTAAGGATTTGAGGTTACTGAAAGGAAAGGGTACACTAACTATGACATACATACCATGTTATGTACGACATGTCTACTATGGTAAGCATGACATGTTTACTATAGTGGCTATGACATACCTAGCATGTTATGTACGACTTCTCTTTTATGTGTGTAGTGGTTAGTACACAGTAGTCGCCCAGGAACTGGCCAGTACCCCGCATTGAGTTTTCTGGCAACTAGTCACGCGACTAGCCTTCACAACCTCTATATTTAGCATGCAGTGTTTTTCAACTCTCGTATGCACTCGCAGTGCACTGTCGGTTTATTTTCAATCGTGATCGATAGCAAATATTGTAACATGATTAATTTTACAAGTAGTAATTTAAAATGTAACGTAGTTATATTGTGTGCGTTCCGATTTGATTTGATAACAACAATTACCCACATCGACGTGTTTAATTACATCGCCTTGTATCTAATTAAGTGTTTTGTTTTATCGTTTCAATTGTAGATAAAGCTCAGTAAGCGAGTGATTTTCAAGCACAACATCGTTCTAGCTTGTTAGTAAGAATGATTATCACGATACAATGAAATATTGGCGCAGGTAAAAGTAGATATGGACAGTATCTTAGTAAAACACTACGGTCTTTTGGTTACAAAGTGATTTATCTTCCGGAACCTGTCGAGGATTGGGTTAATTGTAATGGAAAACATTTATTAAAGTTATACTACGATGACAATGAAAGATGGTCTTTTGCATTCCAAATAAATGCTTTAACCGACATGAGACATATGGAAACAAAGGCAATAGAGTTCTCAAAAGCAAACCATGTTGTAATAATAGAACGTTCTTCGTTTAGTGTAACTAACATAATTTCAGAGTATTTGAGCAGCAATGTAATTTATAAAGCGGAAAAAGCCATAATGGACAATATCAAAGAAAAAACAGTTGATTTATTGAAAGAGCATAAAGACACTTTGACTCTGTATTTAAGAACAGATCCTCAAACTTGTATGCAAAGAATTATTAATATAGGTTTAAATTACCTGTTTTCTGTCAAAACGATCAGTTTAGTAGTATGATGACTACAGCTGTTTCATGCTTTTCAAAAATAGCACATCTTCAGGTCCAGAATGTCTTGCAAATTCCTCATGTAGAGTTCGTCAAAAATATAAACAAGGCTCAAGAGCCTAGGAAAGAATTATTGGCAGAAGTAGGAATGAGGAGAAAGAAAAAATAACCACGCAGTACCTAATTGATTTAAATGATTTGCATGAGAAACATTTCACTTTAAATAATTTTAACAATCAGCTGTGGATAATAGATAGAACTTCGTATGAAAAAGAATTTTCTGAGAAAGCTGTATTAATTGAGCCTAGGAATCAGTTCAGTGTAATTGACGAGTTAAACAATTTCCTTCGTGGTGTAGGATGTGACAAATAATTGGCAAATGAGATCACACAGTTTTTGTGTTTAATTAACTAGGTTTTACCCCGTTTCATCAGAGACTGTTGTTGTCAGTGTAGCAGTTACAGATTGTTCTCAATAAGGTAAGTTGTTGATACTTAGACAGTTTAATAAGTTTTAGTTTTTTTTTATAAACATTTAAATAACATCCTGTTTTCTTTTTGACAAAACTTTATTGATTTACAATCTGGTTTAGTTCAGTTTATATTTTGAGCAGGGAGCATAGCCAAAAATTTGGCAACAGTTTCTGCAATTGTTTAGAAGCTGCAACATTATCGGCATTGCTAAAGATGGTTTGAGATAATTTTAAACCTGCATTAACGTCATAAGCCCCACCATTCTTGAGGTTGCAGTTTAGGTTCTTGCGAACTGTTGAGTTTAGAGTTACATATAATCATCTCAACAGTCGAACAACCAGCATCTAGATTCTCCTGAATGTGTTAGCAGGTATGTGGGTATAAGTCTGTGTAACTGACCCTTGGTTCACTTTAAAGTCTTTTTTAATTTATTAATATTTAAATGGGGAATTAATTTGTGATATTAGCTTTTAATGATTAATTTATTTGATAAAGTGTTATGTATTTGTCTGTTTAATTCAAATATTCACTAAATAAATGAACCCATTCTTTACACTCCCGAGTATTTGCGGTCAAGATTTTCGATTATATATAATGTGTGATTATAAATTCTTTATTTCAAATTCAATAAACTTATATTTGCGGATAACGGGTTATGGTTTTAACCAATAATATAATAGTGATAAGGATTTTGATTTTTTAACAAAATAATACTATTTAATTGTTAGTCAAAGATTTTAATAAATGAAAAAAAAACAGCAAAAAAAATCAACTTTGATATTAAATAAATATTGAAATTTTTTTTGTTTTAAGAAATTAAAGCACTGTCCCGTTTTGTTTCAGTTTAACTTTTCAACACAAGGCTTTTTGACAGGACATTCTGCTTTCTACATTATTCCAACAAACGAACGACTAGCGATCGAACTATCAGCGAACGACTTCTGAATTTGATTGCACTTGCGTTTGCCTTATTATAAGGAATTTGAATATCGACAACGGACTTGTGAACGGTACAAAGGTAATTGTTACGGCGATTAGTCCTCGCTTGATTACTGCTAGACTTCCCGGCAAAACTAATCCAAAGACATTTTCCCCTGAACACATAAAAAGAATTACCGATGTTGTCAGAAAGATATTATTAGTTAATGATGAGTTAGACGATGAAGATGATAGAGTTCTAAAACGTAAGGAGCTTAAACCAAAAAATCAGATTTCAAAACAAAAATATCGAAACTAGATTACATAACATTTTGTCAGAGGATTCTTCGTCAGGTTCTGACAGTGATTCAGAAGCTGGCGATAGTTTTGCCAAATTATTCAATCAATCAAAATCTAAAAGTGGGGTGAAAATTAGCCAACTTTTTCAGTACAATGCAGGGTCATGTCGAAAGAAAATAACAACCCCAGGGGAAAAGGGATCTCATCTTATCAAAATCGAAATTACCGACTTCAGAGATCTTAAAAATTGTAAGAGCGAGAAGTTTTATTGGCAAAAAATTAATAAAAAAGGTTATTCCTTATTGAATACAACTGTAAGTGAAGATCAAGAAATATTGTCATCTTCAGTTAATATTTTAGCTAAAGTAGCTACTAGAGTGTCTAAAATAAAAAACGTTTCGTTTTGTTTCGTAATAGTGTCATATTGTAAAATAACGAACATACATGAACGACTGAGTATCTGTTGCACATAAATAAACATAAGTAACAGCTCAGTTAATGAATTATGTATCGTGGTTCTAGAGCCGCTGGCAACTCCGAAAGAGGAACTAGATTTTCCACTGGAAGAGGCCAACAAAGAGGCAGAGGACGTAGTACATATAAGCAAACTTCATTCCAATATCAGAATCAAAATAATAATAATCAACAAAATCAGAATCAGAATAGTAGGTATCAAAATTTCAACCAAACAAGATCTACTTCAACAACTAGACAATCTAGACGTGATCAAGGACAACAAAATAATCAGCAATTAAATCAGCAAAGAAATAGAAGTCAAAGCAGAGGCAGAAGTTTTAATAACTTCAGATCTCAGTCGTTGACCAGAGGATATAAGACTGTGCAGATACAAGAACGTTTGGCACAGAGAAAAATTGTTGTTCCTCGATACGAAAAAAAACAAAAGTCAGTTCATACAGTATCAACAAAAGATTTTGAGGTTGATATTTTTGTTACTTCAACACAGCTTGATCAGTTTAATGAATATACGGCTTTGGAATTTTCTTTCTTGTCGTTTTATTTTTGTAATTATGCTCAGGTTGATGGAAAGCCAATATCTGGCAATAAATTCAGAAAAGTCACCCACAAAAAGGACTGGATAAGGTTATTGACTTTACCATGTCTAATATTGTTGAGCATTTTCAAAACCTCCCACGAATTTCAACAACTGATGAGAATCTTTGCCATAGGCTGCATGCTCTCTTTTTGGGTTACAATAAGTGGTGTAACAAGCATCACCGAAACCAAGATGGGACATACAAACGAATCCATGATGTTACAAAACAAAATCAAACAAATGAACATCCAAATGGCAATGGACAACCAGATGGAGAAGAAGGAAATTCTACTGAGGGTTAGACGAAATCTTGATTATGAACATGAGAAAGAAGAAATTCAAACTAACAAAATTGAACAAAAACAAAATATTGTATTTCAGTTTCTGAATTTTGCAGATTCTGAAATAACATTGGCACAACAAATATTGGGTTGGTATTTTTGCATTGCAATATTAAAATTTAGTCTTGAAACAATTTTGTACATTATCCAGATCTGTCAAGGAATATATCCAATAGTGAAGTGGATCATTGATAAATCCTGTGCATTGGCTTTTTTAGGATTGGAAAAACAAAGGAAAAAATTGAAACGAATACAGATACACCAATTAAAGTGGAACAGCAAAATGGGAATATTATTATTACTTTTTCTGACGTTGATCACCATGAGTAACTCTCAAGATCCAACTACGGAAAGTGATCAAATGATTCAAGATAATGGAGTTGAAAATAACAAGTTGAGAAATCAAATAATAGAACATTAAATTAAAGAATCCAATGGAAAGTTTTTAATTTATTTTGCTCAAACTGAAGAATATGCTACTGAATGGGATTTGAGAACTGGCTTGGTTAGTAATTTTACTGTGGAAAACAATACAGTTCACATTAAAAACAGTCAAGCTTGTAAGATAACAAAGGAGCATTTAACATCCGATTGCACAGATAGTGGATATTTGGTAATTGATTTTAAGAGTCATTGTGCTGAATACTTCACTGATATAGACATTAAAATTGGCGAATTTTCAGATAAGTCAAAATTTTATGAAAACTATCATGAACGCTTGCGTAATTATTTTGGAATAAAGGAATTGAATTTGAATAGAAATGATTTGATAAAGAAAATCTTGAAGTTAATACAAAGCATGACTTCAGTAATTGACTTGAAATTGAATTCTTCATCATTTTTAAATTTTATAATAGATAATTTTCAACATGAGAATGAATTATTGGAAGTTGAGCAAATTAAATTTTGTTTCGCAAGCAAGGAAACCAAAAGTAACTGGGCTAAACAGCTAAGGGTAAACGCATTGGAAAATTTAAAGCTCAGATAAATTTTTGGCTTTTATTATTTTCAACATATTGAAGGTGAAAAAAAGAAACAAGTTAACTAATTAATTGCAAGAATTAAGAGTAAAAGATTTGAAATAATTAAAATTAAAAAGGTTTTTATTACTGAGTTTGAGTGGTACTGAAGTAGACATCCCGTCTATTTGGATCAGCTGTAGCTAGCTTTTTATTATAAGTGGTTAGTTACGCGCACCAGACATAGATTGTGCTGTTGTTAATCTTAATTTTCTCACTTAAATTAGGATATACGATCGTTTAAAGTGGCATGAACTAAAACTAAGGTTATCAATAAGCTGTCCTCTCAATTAATCAAAAGTTGATATATTAGAGAATAAACAGTAGTTTACATCAGCACACTCTATGTCTGGTACGTGCAACTACGTCCACTCTTAATAAAAAGCTGACTACAATTTTACAATGGCAATGAGATGTCTAATTTATTCATGGTAGTGTATTTATAGACAATGCTGCTAGTATTAAATATTTTACATTGTTTACTGTAAAATAAAATTGAACACATCTCTATACCAATGTGCAGATGGATAATGAAGCAGTAATTATTTGAAAAAGGTAATTCAATCTTAGTAGACCCCCTGAGAGTTGAGCCCAAACTCTCAACTCCATAGGTTGGTGGCTTTTCTTCGACAAACGAAATGACAGCAATATCTTTTTCATTGTCTTGAGTTGCCATTGTGAGGTGGAAATAAATCATTAAGTGGCTAATATATCATTAGGCATTGTTTCAATTACTCAGTTTCAGACAATCTAGACGTGATCAAGGACAACAAAATAATCAGCAATTAAATCAGCAAAGAAATAGAAGTCAAAGCAGAGGCAGAAGTTTTAATAACTTCAGATCTCAGTCGTTGACCAGAGGATATAAGACTGTGCAGATACAAGAACGTTTGGCACAGAGAAAAATTGTTGTTCCTCGATACGAAAAAAATCAAAAGTCAGTTCATACAGTATCAACAAAAGATTTTGAGGTTGATATTTTTGTTACTTCAACACAGCTTGATCAGTTTAAGGAATATACGGCTTTGGAGTTTTCTTTCTTGTCGTTTTATTTTTGTAATTATGCTCAGGTTGATGGAAAGCCAATATCTGGCAATAAATTCAGAAAAGTCACCCACAAAAAGGACTGGATAAGGTTATTGACTTTACCATGTCTAATATTGTTGAGCATTTTCAAAACCTCCAACGAATTTTAACAACTGATGAGAATCTTTGCCATAGGCTGCATGCTCTCTTTTTGGGTTACAATGAGTGGTGCAACAAGCATCTCCGAAACCAAGATGGGACATACAAACGAATCCATGATGTTACAAAACAAAATCAAACAAATGAACATCTAAATGGCAATGGACAACCAGATGGAGAAGAAGAAAATTCTACTGAGGGTTAGACGAAATCTTGATTATGAACATGAGAAAGAAGAAATTCAAACTAACAAAATTGAACAAAAACAAAATATTGTATTTCAGTTTCTGAATTTTGCAGATTCTGAAATAACATTGGCACAACAAATATTGGGTTGGTATTTTTGCATTGCAATATTAAAATTTAGTCTTGAAACAATTTTGTACATTATCCAGATCTGTCAAGGAATATATCCAATAGTGAAGTGGATCATTGATAAATCCTGTGCATTGGCTTTTTTAGGATTGGAAAAACAAAGGAAAAAATTGAAACGAATACAGATACACCAATTAAAGTGGAACAGCAAAATGGGAATATTATTATTACTTTTTCTAATGTTGATCACCATGAGTAACTCTCAAGATCCAACTACGGAAAGTGATCAAATTCTTCAAACCGTAGAAGGAAAATTTCGAGGCCGCACGCTTCGCCGATGTGTGGAAGGCGGGTGATAAGGTTTTCACGAAGAAGCCCTAGTGTAAGGATCAGCGAAGACTGGGACATCGATGTGCTCAAATCGAGCTTGAAGTAAGTTGATCTTAAGTAGTCTATTTTGTTAAGTAAACAGTAGTACTGTCAGTGTGATTTTGTTTTAAAAGAGTGTGTATTCACGTACTATTTATGTTTAAGAAATGTAATGTCTCATTTACCTTTAAAACCCCCCCCCCAACCACAAATTATAAGATTGAATGTTTTTTGATAATACAACAATAAACTTTGTGTGACAGGGGTAGCAGTATGTTTTGTAAATAGTTATGTTAATGTATTTTCCAATGTTAAAGAATTTGTAAGAGGTATGGATAAACTTAGTATGGCATTAAATATTGTACCTAATCAAAATATAAAAAAATAAATAATTGTATTCTTAAGTTGGGGTTTTATTTGCGATGGTTGCCGTGGAGCATCTCTTCCCCACCAACACCCATTTCAACCTGGGGATGACACTAATGGGATTCCGAAACAACTGGCCACCGATGGTGCAGCTGGATTTTTACAAGTGTGTGGAAAGAGTGCGTCGCCCATGGTTCATCACATGTGTTGTGTATTCACATGGGTTAATTTATTAATTTACAGTTTGATTCCATTTATATCTAGAGCAGGGGGCTCAGCCAAAAAGTTAATAGTTTTCAATTTTGAGATCTTGTAACATTATATTCAGTACCAAATATGGCTCGAGATAATTCTGGAAACCAGCATTTGCGTCATAAGCCTCCACCACTCTTAAGGTTAGATATGGTAGGTCCTTGTGAACCACCAACTTACACTCAGAGTCAATCTTCTACTCGACCAGATCACAACTAGCTGGTCATGATTCTCCCGCTGATCTTAGCAGGTATGTGGTGATAGGCTATTAGGAGATTTACATTGCCCGACCCTTGGTTCAGTAGTAGGTAGCCCTCTAAATTCTACCCTTTAGTAATGGGGAATTTCTCTGTGATATTAGCATAATCGTGTGCTAGTAAGATATTATAATGTATTGATGCATTGCTTATCCGCTCAATAAATGAACCCAATTAAGTTCACGCCCGAGTATTTATTCTGGACACCCCACCCAGGGGTCTTTGTCTTGGTTGGTGCCTGGGTATTTTAATGTGATGAAGTAACAGTAAATTGTTAATTGAAACGCAACAAGCTGGACCCACATTAATAATTCATTTTTTTGTATCGGAAGTGGGAAATTGACCAATAAAATTCTTTAGAGCTTCCTTAACAGTAGCCAAAATGCCAGAAGTAACCGCAGGGCAATTTGATCAGGTCATACAAACATGGCGGCATTGGGAGAGAGCTCGTGAGACCGAGGTGTCCCTTACAGAGGGCGTGGCAGAAGCGCGCAGGGCATGCAGCGCTATGTCCAATTCAATAACGAAACCCCTGGGAACAACGAATATAGATCGTTTGGTTATGAAGGATAATTTGTTATAGGTATTGTAAGCTAGGACACCTGCAGAGGGACTGTAGGTTAGTAGTTCAGGATTGGTAGTTAAACTCCGCGCGTCAAACAGAGAAATAGCACCGGCTGTTGGGCTGAGCGTATTTAGCAAGGAAGTGACACCGGAAGTAATCTTAAGTGTAAAAATATATTGTAGAATGATTTAACTATATGGAAAGTGGCAAATGGTAGTGTGTAAATTTCGTGTGGAGTTTGGGGTAAAAGAGAAAATACAAATTTTCGCTGATTCATAAAGGGGTCTTCCACTGGTTAAGACATATATGAGAGCAGCGGGAATAACAGGGGGTAAATTGAAAGTATTCAGGGAAGCGAATATTGATGTGGTCGTGCAAAGTAAGACGTACAACTTGCGGTTTTTATGTTGCGGACCTAACTGAGTCTTGTTACGACGGAGTCTTGGGGTAGACTCGCTTCGAGAGGTCGAAGGAGTGGCAGATTTTGAGTCCAGGTGAAGGACTCGCTTCGTGAGGTCGGAGCAGTGGTAGATTTTGAGTCCAGGTGAAGGATTCGCTTCGAGAGGTCGAAGCTGTGTTAAATGTACTGATTTTTACGACGTCTGTCCACTGGAGGACGAAAGTAACCTAAATCTTCCAGAAGTCGGCCAATCCGGGAGAAGTTCGCGGGGGAAGGAGCTGGGTGACGACCCAGTTCTGGAACCAGAGAATGATCGGAAGTTAGGGGTAGAAACGTGCAATGCACTCATACGTCTTGTAGGTTATGGAACGTCTTCCTAGTCGAAGACATCGTTGCCCGGGCGAGTACAGAAGTAGTGTTTGTGGCTAGGATAAAGCCAGGTAAAATGAGAAATGTGAGTAATAAGATTTGTAATACTTGTGGTAGGATTGTTGATGTTGAGGTCATGATACCTACGTTGTTGTACATAAAGGATATTTGCGGTTGTGGAAATAATGTTGTCGTAGTGAGGTCCGTAAGATGATAAAAAGTCGTACGTCCAGTGTTGTATAATAAATTTAAATGATTATGATGTTATTTTGTTTCGTAAATTGCCGGTCGCAAGGGCCGAAGGGGTTAATGATTTGAAAAATGGGTTTAATAGTTATGAAATGGATGTTTCAGAAGTAAACCCTAAGTACAGTTGTGTAGCTAGTGTAAGTAATGCCTACCATTCAGTAAATGAACAGGAAAATTGCGTAGAGTTTAAAGATATTATTTGTAGTGATGTATGGGGAGAAATAAAAGAGGAGAATGATAATTCTGACGCTTCTGAGGAATGGGATAAAATGTTTGCCATGGAAGGCAAAGTAGATATTGATCATTAGTAGTAAGATTTTGCTGTTATAAGCCTGAAAGGGTTCACATCCCACGACATCGGTAGCATGTTGGAACGTTTGGGGTGCAATGACTTGAAAGAAAAACACCATTTGGGGAATTAAATAAAACCCGGCAGACTACATGTTTACGGTTTGCTGGAATCTTGAGGACTGGTCAGCAAGGAAACTTTTGGAACGGCGGTTAAACGTGGAGGGAAAAGTGGCGTGATGGGTTGTAGCCAATCCGGGAGCTTTATTGAAATCATACGATATGACGTCACAGTCGCCTGATCGCAGTCAGGACACAAATGCAAAACATATTGCCAACTCTTTATAAAACAAATCTAAATATCGTAAAAAATGGCAACATTATGGTACATTATTATTGTATACACTACATTTCCCCTCCTTTAAGTTTAAAATATTTTTTTCTTAAAATACGCAATTTTTATCAACACATCAAACCAATTAAATAATCATTAAATAGCCTAAAACAAAAACACTTTTATAAAACAATATTGTATGACTCAATCAAATAATACAAAACAATAAACATTAAAACAAATCAACCTTGATAAAATTGGAAACAAAACACAGAAATAAATATTTACAAATTCAACCTTTCAGGAGGTTTTATTTCTCTGGCAGATCGCCTCAATGGCGATGCTTGTTTTGGTCGATCAGCTGATCGTACAGGTGATGTAAAGGTGGAGTAAGCGATGAGCGCATACTACTACGTTTACTACGTCCTGGAGGTGTACTACGAGGTGTACTCGGCATTTCCGGTCTCATGGGTGAAGCCCGACCAGCTGACTGAGCATTGTTACCAACATCCTGGTCAAACATGTGTCCAGCTGGAGGCAACACTACCTCTCTAGTAATGTCATTCTGTTGATCATTCAAATTTACCTTAGTGTTTAACCCGACCAGCTGGTCAATATGGCGCTTCCATACAATACCTGAGTCTAATTTTACTAAATAAGAAACAGGACTTAACACTTTAATCACTACACCTTGTGTCCATTTATTTCTTCCCCTGTAATCACGGACTAAAACAGGCTGTCCTATTGACAGTTCTCTAGTTTGACTGCCCCCTTTGTTTACAACTTGTTTGTTTTGGTTTGACAAAACCGTTTTACTAACAGAAGGACGTATCAAATCTAATGTGGTTCGCAATACTCTACCGAACATTAGTTTGGCTGGAGTTTCATTGGTTGTATTATGTACTGCATTTCGATATGCCAACAAAAATCTACTTAAAGCTAAGTCTGGATTTTCATTTGAAAACAAAGCCCCTCTTATTCTTTTCTTTACTGTGTTTACAGCATTTTCCGCCTGGCCATTACTAGCGGGAAAATAAGGCGGTGTCAGCGTATGCCTAACCCCATTAGCTTTAAGAAACTTGCTAAATTCACAGGATGTAAAAGGAGGGCCATTGTCTGTGACACACTGTTCCGGAATTCCAAACCTTGCAAACATAGGTCTCAATTTATTTATGACTACTTTGGCAGATGTGGAACTGACCTCCTCTACTTCTATCCATTTACTATAAGCATCAACTACAACCATATACAACTTTGAATTAATAGGGCCTAAAAAATCTATGTGTAATCGTTGCCACGCTGACTTTGGGTATTCCCATACATGTAAATATGACCTTGACGGGCTTTGACGTTCCATGAGACATTGCGAGCAACTATTGGCAAGTTCTTCTATGTCTTTATCTATTGAAGGCCACCACAGATAAGAACGGGCTAGAGCCTTCATTTTGACTATCCCTAAATGTCCACAATGTAATTCTTGTAACAGTCCCATTTTATACATTTTTGGAATGACAACCCGATAACCCCACATTAATATACCATGCTCAATAGTTAGTTCGCTCCGCCTTATGAAATAAGGTCGTAATTCTTCGTTTACCTCATTAGGCCAGCCGTACAAGACATAGCCAAATACCTTACTTAACTCTGGGTCTTTTTGTGTCTCCCTCTTAATATCAACAAAACAAATTGGAATATCTCCCTCCGCTAAAAATTGCAAATAGGTTCCTACATAAGGATTTTCCTCATACTGTTCGTTAACATGTTTGGCTTGCAAAGGTTAGCGAGATAAACCATCTGCAGAAGCATTTCCCTGAGAGGAAACATATTGTATGTCAAAATCATAGCTGGCTAAAAATAAAGCATACCTCTGTAATCTGTCCCTTTTTAGGGCCAAAAATTGACAACAATGGTTTGTGGTCTGTTACTAGTGTGAATTTTCTACCAAACAAATACTGATTAAATCTTTTAACAGCAAACACAATAGCTAAAGCTTCTTTGTCTATTACAGAGTAGTTTGATTCGGCTTTAGACAATGTCCTTGACGCAAAACAAATAGGTTTTTCAGATCCATCTGATTGCATTTGACTTAACACACTTCCGACCCCGTAGGCAGAACTATCAGTAGCTAACCTCAAAGGTAAATTTGGGTCATAATGCGCCAAAATAGGAGCTGAAACTAATTTGCTCTTAATTAATTGAAACGCTTTGTCACATGATAAATTTCATTCAAATGGAGTGTCCTTTCTGAGTAAATGATACAGTGGGGATACAATGGTAGACATACTTGGCACAAGTTTAGAATAATAATTAACTAAACCTAGAAAAGCTTTTAACTGAGTTACATTGGTAGGCACTGGGGCATTTACAATAGCTTCAATTTTACTAGGAGATGTGCCTAGTCTTTGTTTACTTAATATGTACCCTAAATACTCAACAGATTTACAGAAAAACTGACATTTATTTTGACTTACTGTTAAACCATGATTCTTTAAAGTTTCACACACTTGAATCAACCTCTCTAAATGCTGTTTGTCATCAGTTCCTGTTACCAAAAAAATCCTATTCAGGCTGGTCCTCCGGAGTGTACTGCCGGACGTCCGTTTGTGCTGGTTAGGTGTGAGTTGAGGAAACTCACGTCGATGGATAAGAGAGTATTCGTTAGCGAGGCGGAGATCGCCTTCTGGGGTTCCATCTTCCCGTCAACTGACGTGGAACCTAGAAACGTAACGATTAGTCGGTTCAACAACAGACAAGTTGAAGTGTATACATATGATTTCCCTGGTGTTGAAGATGTATTACACTTTCGCTCAATAGAGCAAAACTTGTCAATTCAGATGAAGGAGGATTATACTGCAGAAACGATGCAGCGCCCAGTCGTACTAGGTTACAGGATCGCGTCCTACAGCGCAGTAGGACACGAAAAGAGTAGCGTTCTTAATTACGCGCATAGTGCGTTACAATTTTCGCGATGTTTTAAGGTTCCACCACGTAAACGCGGTGCTGGTGAACTCAATGCAGGGTTGGTGAAGCTGCACACCGTCCATGCAGAACGATTGCAGCATATGAGCGGGTTAAAAAACCTGACAACAAAAGATCTGAAACAACGATTGTGCAATAGGAAAACGTATGGAGTGACGTTCGCACATTTTGTGCTTCAGGCATACAGGAAAGGCATGCTTACCATGCCCGTTGAGGCTCTAAGACTATGGTTGGCAGGCTCCTTTTGTGTGAGAGCGGTGGCGCAGTTCATGCACGATGATGATTATCACGTCAACAAACACCTTTGCATCTTCTGCCACGTTACCGTTCCACGACCAGCTTTATGTACGGTAAAGCTGGGTGCACGCTGGGCGGTGGTTGAGATCCGTGTAGATCAAGCGTCATCTCACCCAAGGGAGCTGGAGATGAGCGAAATCGATGGCGAGGGGATAAGTATCGTATTTGAGTTGAATCATGTTGTGAGGTACCACCCCACGGAGATGGTTCAACTGCACGACATTCGTATAGCTAGGATTATTAGGTGGTTTCACAGGTTGCTGAAATGCATCCTGTTTAATCTGTTCGAATCTGACGTGGCATACGCTAACTGTGTCATGGCCGTGCTGCGTCGCGTGACACAACTTATGCTATGGGAGCCTCAAGATCGGGGTTTTCTCTTCCGGCTCCTACGAGCGATTCAGGATAAGAGTAAATGTTATGGATTAGACGTCTACGCATGTTGTATGCATATGACTGAATGTATGAATTATTTGTTCCAGGATAATGGCAAGCTGACTGAAGAGCAGATCTCTCTTCTGCAAAGGTTAGCTAGTGATGCTGAAGTTAACATCAGAGGCCTTCGGCTCTGATTTCAAGGTGAAGCGCCGGAGTGCGCTCTATCGAGCTGCGAATCGAGATGCACCAGATGCGTGATCCCATCCTCGTCGCCACTGGAACGTTTGGGGTGCAATGACTTGAAATAAAAACACCATTTGGGGAATTAAATAAAACCCGGCAGACTACATGTTTACGGTTTGCTGGAATCTTGAGGACTGGTCAGCAAGGAAACTTTTGGAACGGCGGTTAAACGTGGAGGGAAAAGTGGCATGATGGGTTGTAGCCAATCCGGGAGCTTTATTGAAATCATACGATATGACGTCACAGTCGCCTGATCGCAGTCAGGACACAAATGCAAAACATATTGCCAACTCTTTATAAAACAAATCTAAATATCGTAAAAAATGGCAACATTATGGTACATTATTATTGTATACACTACACATGTTATCTACGACATGTCTACTATAGTAAGTATGTAATGTTTACTATACTGACTATGACACACCTAGCATGCTACCTATGACATGTCTATTATGGTAACTATGACATGTTTACTATAGTGGCTATGACATACCTTACATGCTATGTACGACACCTCTTCCATGTCTATCGCGGTTAGTACACAGTAGTTGGCCGGGTACTGGCCAGTACCCTGTGTTGAGTTTTCTGCCAACGAGTCACGCGATCAGCCTTCACAACCGCTATATTTAGCATGCAGTGTTTGTCAACTCTCGTATGCACTCACAGTGCACTGTCGGTTTATTTTCAATCGTGGTAATATTGTGTGCGTAAGAACAATTACCCACATCAACGTGTTTAATTACGTCGCCTAGTATCTAATTAAGTGTTTTTCAAGCACAACATCGTTCTAGTTTGTTAGTAAGAATGATTATCACGATTCACGGAAATATTGGCGCAGGACCATGCAGCATGCAGCAAACCATGTTGTAATAATGGAACTTCTTCATTTAGTGTAATTAACATATTTTCAGAGTATTTGAGCAGCAATGTACTCCACAAAGCGGAAAAAGCTATATTGGACAATATCAAAGATAAAACAATTGATTTATTGAAAGAGCATAAAGACATTTTGACTCTGTATTTAAGAACAGATCCTCAAACTTGCATGCAAAGAATTATTGGCAGAAGCAGGAACGAGGAGAAAGAAAAAATATCCATGCAATACCTAATTGATTTAAATTATTTGCATGAGAAACATTTCACTTAAAATAATTTTAACAATCGGCTGTGGATAATAGATGGAACTTCGTATGAAGAAGAATTTTCTGAGAAGGCTGTATTAATTGAGCCTAGGAATCAGTTCAGTGTAATTGACGAGTTAAACAATTTCCTTCGTGGTGTATGACGTGACAAATAATTGGTAAATTAGATCACACAGTTTTAGTGTTTAATTAACTAAGTTTTACCCCGTTTCATCAGAGACTGTTGTTGTCAGTTTAGCAGTAACAGATTGTTCTCACCAAGGTAAGTTGTTGATACTTAGACAGTTTAATAAATTTTAGTTTTTATTAAATAAACATTTAAATAACATCCTGTTTTCTTTTTGACAAAACTTTATTGATTTACAATCTGGTTTAGTTCAGTTTATATTTGAGCAGGGAGCTTAGCCAGATGTGTTGGAGAAGCTTGGAGATGTGTTAGCGAACTTCAGACAACGGCTTCACGGGAAACTTTAGTTGAGGACTACTATATAACCTCAAGAATTGGTGGGGTTACTTAGGTTATACGACTTCTTATGGTGAGTTATATAATATTTGGGGACAAAGATTTGTATAGTTTAAGGAATCTTATACACATTTACATTTTAATTAATTGTTTCAGAGAGATGGTCTGTTTTATGAAAGAAATCTAACAAACCTCCCTTCAACATCAAGACCCGTTCCAGGTTTCCCACATGAGGAAATTACGAATTTTACCATGCTAGAACCATCAAGTTTCTTACGAATGTCTTCATCAGAACGTGTAGGTAGCGTCACCAGAACAATTTAATGTTATTTAAATAACAATCGAGCTATTACTAATATTTATCTTATTTTCACAGCTATAGCTATAGCTTCTATCACTAGACCTATAGCAATAGTTCCTCCAGCTACAACTACACTTCACACAATAACTTTGATAAAGGCTCCTGCGGCTACAGCTTCAGTTACAAACACTCAGACACAGCCGCACCACCCTGTCACAGAGCTTCAGTCTCCTGCAGCTACAGTGATAAGTGACGGGGGGAATAATGTCTTTAAGGGGTGTGAAAGTGAAGTGCAAGGTTTGGCTACTGTCAATGAATCTATGATAAGTGATGGTTTTTTAGACACGACAAATCAATTACTTACTGTGTAAATAATGCACATAACTTAAGTAGCCATGACAATAACTGTATAAATGTAAATAGGTTAAGAGCTAGTAGGTCAAACAAACTAAAATCATCAAATGATCTTAAAAGCTTTGAAAATTTTAAAATTTTTCACCAGAATGTTCAAGACCAACATTCTTCTAAGTGTAGATTAGACATTCTTGAAATCACAAATTCTGAAATAAAACCTCACATTATAGCAATTAGTGAACACAATATGAAAAAATCTGAAATTGAAAGATTAAATGTTCAAGGTTTTTACATAAGTAATTACTTTGCCCGGAGTTCCACCACAGGTGGTGGCACGCTTATATTAGCTAAACATTCAGTTAAAACAAAAAAGATAATTTTGCCTAGTGTAGAATCTATGATTTGTGAGAAGCAGTGTTTAACTTTGGTATGTTTATATAGGTCTCCTAAATTTTGTTTTATTGAATCTTTTCTTGACAAATTAGATAATCTTTTACGTATTCTAAGTAGACTATATAAGGATAGGCCGTTACTTTTAGTGGGGGATATAAATATCAATGTTTTGACTCAATCTAAATCTTTTAACATGTCTGTTTTCAATAGATTTAAAACAATTTTCAATATTTACGGTGTAAGATATCTAGTTGACTTCCCTACCAGAGTCACAAAAACTAGTGTTAGTGCAATAGATAATTGCATAACAAACATTGTAAAAAGTAAAATTGCGGTATCAGGTATTATTACAGAGATATCTGATCATGATGGACAGATAATTACATTGTTAGATTCAAAATCACAGAAATAAAAAACAGTTAAAAAAGAGGTAAGAAAATTATCAGATCAAAATATAAAGGCATTTAAAAGAGATCTAATGTTGGAAAATTGGGCTGATATTTATAACGCATCTCCTGAATATAAATTTGATACTTTTCACTCAATTTTTATGTTTTATTTTAATGTTCACTTTCCAAAATTAATAATACCTTGCAAAAAAAAACTACTCAGGCTGGATTTCTCAGGATATTAAAAATGAAAATAATGAAATTATAAAGAATGGCAAAATATCAAGGGAAGGCAACTATGTATCACAAGAAAATGTATCACAAGAAAATGCATCACAAGAAAATGTAAATAGTATTAAATCTAGTTTTAGAAAAATGATTAATCAGGCAAAAAGTAAATATTTCAATGATAAAGTAAAAACCACTGACAATTTAATCAAAACAACTTGGAGTTTAATTAACAGTGAAGTAGGTGGTAGGCCAACTGCTATAGCTCACGTCCCAAAAATTGAACTAACAAATAAATCAGGGAAACTGGTTAGAAAACCATTGGAAGTATCTAATATTTTTAATGACATTTTTATTAATGCTGTTGAAAGTCAAGTTATTCCTCATTTATCTCAAAACACAATTTATTCAACTCCTACTTCTTTTTCTGACAGTACTTTCAAGTTTAGGACAGTGACTGAAGGTGAAATAATTAAAGTAATTTCAAGTAGGCCAAATAAAACTTCTTCAGGATTTGATGAGGTCCCAATGTCTTTGTTAAAATCAATCAAACATGAAATTTCAAAACCGTTAACACATCTACTAAATTCTTCTTTAATCTGCGGTATATTTCCCAACAAATTAAAAATAGCAAAAGTTATTCCAATTTTTAAAAAAGGGTTAGAAACCAATCCTCTCAATTATCGTCCAGTTTCCCTACTATCAATTTTTTCTAAAATTTTTGAAAAAGTTGTGTACGATTAATTAGTAGATTTTGTAGAGAAAAATTAATTATTGGATGAGGATCAGCATGGGTTTAGAGCTGGAAGGTCAACGTCAACCGCTAGTGTAGATTTTGTGACATCAATAATTGAAAGCATAGATAAAAAAAATAAAACTTTGGGGATCTTTCTAGATCTTACTCGCGCTTTTGATAGTGTAAATCATTCAGAATTAATAAAAACATTACAATCCTTAGGAATAAAAAATCGCCAGATAGATTGGTTTAAATCATATCTTAATGATAGGAAACAATATACTGTCACAAAAGGGCTTAGTACAACAAATGTTATACAATTTCTTAATTCAACAATACAATCTATCAAATACGGAGTACCCCAAGGATCTATCCTAGGACCGCTTCTGTTTTTGTGCTATATCAAGGGGTTACCTAGTTTTATTTCAGGAAAAGATAGCAAAGTTTGCCTATATGCAGACGATACAAGCCTTTTGGTGACAGGTAAAACTCTCGAGGCTGTACAAAATTCTTATTCTCACTCAATTAACAAGATTAAAAACTTTTTTTAATAGCAAAAATTTACTTTTAAATGAAAATAAAAGTAGTTACATTTCTTTCTGTACAAATAAAGATAATGAGACAATTTTAAAGACTGATGCTAAAATTAATAAAGTAAATGATTTAAAATTTTTAGGAATTATTATTGATAACAATTTAAGTTGGGACTCTCATGTCCAGCATGTTGTAGGCAAAATTTCAACAGGCTTGTATGCTCTTCAAAGGATGTCCTATGTCTGTGATCTTTCGGCTCTAAAACTGGTGTATTATGCTTTTGTACATTCATTTATATCATACGGAATTAGTGTGTACGGAGGGACCTCAAAATCAAACCTTAATCAAATACTTCTGTTACAAAAGAAAGCTATTAGATTAATGCTAAGTTTAAATTGGATTGAAAGTGTAAAGTATCATTTTTCTAATTTGGAAATCGTAACAGTGTTTGGAATTTATATATACGAGACAATAAAATATACTAAGCAGCACCATTTACCAAAAATACAGTTAGAACTAAGTAGGCCTACCAGTAATAGATATAATACCAGAAATGCACAATATGTTATACAAAACAGACATAATTTAGAATTTTATAAAAAAAACACAGTGTATAGAGGCCTTGGATATATAAGTTTTTTACCAAAAGATATAAAAAATGAATGTAATAGTAGGAAATTTTACTTTAAACTAAAAAAATACCTAGTAGAAAAAGCAATTTACTCCTTTGAGGAATTTTACAATTTAAAATATTGTGAGTAGACAATAAGTACTCACTGACTCTATTCTTTGTACTTGTACATTCATGAATAAAGGAGATTTTGATTTGATTTGATTTGAATTACATACATCCATAACACCTTCAACAGATGGAGTTTGGCTGACGGTGAATAGGTCTTCGAGTAGCAGGTTAGATGCTCTAGCCGATTTCGCAATGCAGAGGGCTATGACTACAGAATTAACTGGACCAACACAGCCTTCCAGACGTGTACAACCCGTAGTAAGTGTATGAATGATTTAACATTACAAGACATATAAAAGCAATGCTAGTGGCTTGCAGGAACATTAGGCCCTAAAAAGGACAAATATAAAACAAATATTTGAACAATCTCAGAATCAAATCCTTCATGCATCAGCATAGATATCTCAATACAACATATTTTTTATTTGTCTTCGTTGATGTAGTTTTCAATAGATAATCACTTAAAAAGTCAGAACAGCAAACATGTTTCAAATATAAAAAGGCAAATAAAGAGGTTGAGATAAACTTAATTCTTGGTCAAAACCACTATATTAGCACCCCAACCCTGTTATAATTTCTATGTTTATATGCTCTTTTCCTAAAGGTTCAGCAAAATAAACACATATCATTTATCAAATTTATTTAGTGATTTAATTCTGATGAACTTAACAACTAATAGCCTAGTATAACAATGACTTTTGCGACTGGTTAGGGTTACGTTAATCAGTTAACAAAACCAATCACAGAATTACTTCTTTATCAGCATCTTTGACACACATATTTTTGGTTAGTTTTAAAAACAGAAACAACCTATAGGTTTTACTTTTATATGTGGATGCTCCCTTAATACCATACATGCTAGGCTGAATTATTTAAATCATTGATCAACCTTTTGAAGTCCGGTTTGCGGCATTGTTTTCAGTTGAAATAGACCTTTAAAATGATGTACAACTTAACATAGGCTGTCATTTAAGATTTTCTTCTGACTCCCAACGGGCCGTCCCCTAAAGGTGATATCCGACCACCATGTACACAGAAAAGTAGTTTACAATTTCCAGTAACGGTATACCAAATGTGGTTGTGATATCGTTTGTCGTTTAAAAGTTATAAAGTCGTCCTAAGACTTAATGGTCACCCTAGTATCTTTATTTTGTACTTATCATATTAACGTATGTTTTATTCATGCGGCTTTTGGGAGTATTGAAATATTAGATAACCCACATTGTAGAATTTAAAACTCTGTATATATTATTCTTGTAAATATATCGTTGATATTTTAATACTGTCTTAATGATGTCCGTTCAATTTTATTTATTCTATTTATTAATATAGTGTTTTGTTGAGGGTGGTGATTTTAATGTTGGTTTTGATACTTTTTAATTTGTTTGATATTATATTCTTCTTATATTCACTTTAAGATAAATCGGAAGTACGATTTGTAGACCCCCTGAAGTAGGGAACGGTTTTAAATCACCAATACCGCCGACACAGGCATAATGTTTCCTTTTAACTTTCAGCAGCCTTTTCAACCCGCTCCCTACTTCAGGGGACGCGGACGAGGGCGCCCCTTTCGTCGACCGAGAGGTGGTCGTCGCTCTTTTAATCAGAGACCAGAAAACAACGATCCTACTATTGATGAAAAGAAAATTGAGAAAGTAGATCAACCTAAACCAATTACTGGGACTACACCCGGTCTAAATCTGACACCTTGCCAAGTACAGCTGAGTATAACTACGCGCCACGCTGGTTTCCTCGCCCAACAACTTTTCCTTTTGCTTGCTAGGAACGGCGTTGACGTCAATTGCACTTGTTTTCAGCTCTACAGGATCATGCTGTACTCCATAGCTTATAAAATTTCAAAACAGGTAAAGAGAGCCGTACCTTGGGTACGGTTACCAGAAATCCGACCCAACGTTCTTGAACGCATCGAGAGCTCTCTCTCGACTGACCTGAGACTGCCGAAACCGTTTGTAGACTACTTGACTTCTATAGGTGAATTTGAATTGAACTCCATCTATTACAATAGTTTTATTCCAAATTTCAATGGTCCCCACCCTCTCTACGTAACAGTGAATAATCTTTGGGGAACTGTTATCGCATTAGCTAATCCAGCCACTCCTCAGTTAGCAAGGCAGCTTTTCTATATTAACAATCCACTTCCTGGGGCTATCTGGCAGCAGCCAGATGACCCAATACTTCAAAATCCAGAACACATGATTAAATTGTCTTTGACAGTTAAGTGGCACCACAATTTCAATTAGGGAAGCCTATTTATTTATCACCATTAACCACAAGACCAAACACCAAAGTTATCAAAACCAGTATTTATTCACAAATAGTTATATGTTTGCTGCATTTAGCAGAGTTAAACCTCTGCAGTGATACACATTATTTATTGAAAAAAATAACTTGAACAAAAGCAAACAAAGATAAACAAAAACAGTTTTAAACTAAAGATATGGTGTACAGGGATATCTATTCTGACACATAGAAAATATAATTCTTACAATGTTTTACATTTGAGCGGTTTAGAGACTTATCTTCCTACAAGCCACTAGTCTATATAATTAATATGCAACATAAAACTTTATTGATTGAATTCCTTTGCCATTTCTTAACTAATTTTATCCATTGATGTCTGATTGGAAAGAGCATATTGTGTAACCTTAAAAGTTTCCCATATTATCTTTATGATGAATATAATTGTTTATATTTTGATTAGCTGTGTAATTTAATTGATGTTTATTTTTTCAATCCAATGAAACAAATTGAGTAAATGTTTTTTTTTTTTACTATTTGAGTTTGTGTAAACATAACCCCAAGATGGATTGTGTTAGTATGGCTGTGTTTTAAATTTTGTGTATTTATTGTTGTTTTGTGTAGCTATAATTTATTTATTTGTTGCTTTTTGTTCTTTTAAATGCTTCCAATGTGGTGATAACAAAAACATAGACAGAAGGCATAATCGTGATAATGAATACAGCTACAGAACAGTAGTGTATAAAGTTTTAACTCATTACAGTAAACACCTAACCCTTAATAATATCAAATATTAGGTTACAAATACATCTTAACACTATCACAAACAACTTTTCATTCTTAATTAACCCTCTAACAACATAACTGTTGTTGAATAAACTGTGTTACAGCATGTACATCAGCACAGCAAAGCATTTTTTTTTTTAAGGAGAAAACCAGCTGGAATGCTTTAGGTTTATCAATAACAAAGATAAACATGGTATGAGTTACACACCAATAATCATTGAGTTGTGTCTTTTAAAATTATTGTAAATATAACAATTATTTGTTTTGAAATAACTCTTGTAATATTTTATAATTACTTGAATTTGAGCAATATGTACTCTAGTTATAATAATACAAACTCCTTTCAAGTTTAAATATTAATACAGTTTCTATCTCAACCATAAGATTAACACAATACCTCCTTTCTAACTTAACTCTCTTAATTATTTTTTTTTTCATCATTTACCTTTTGAAAATTGCTTATACCTTAAGACTTAATCCTAAGCTGTGAGAATTGAGGGAAACAAGATAGGTTGGTTAACTCTTTATAAGAAAATAATAAACATTTCTTTAATGTGATATTGTAAAAGCTTATTTTGTATTTTTTTTTTTAAATGGACATTCAAAAACCTCGACGAACCATAAAAAAAGGATGCATTAAAAACTCAATATTAATAAACGATTTCATCGTAAGTAACTATTAATATAGGTAAATCTTTCTCTTATAGTTATTAACTTGATGTTTATTAAATTTTTAGAACATGTTTCTTAAAAATTTATTTGAAAGGAAATTTCTTTATATAAATTTGGTTAACAACTAACAGCTATAACTATACAGCTATACACTGTATAATGAAATAGGGGTTGTATGTAAAGAGATATTGTTTGTTATTTTCGAAAATAACTTAAAAATTGTATCACTTAACATGATAATATCATATTTTTTAATTACTCAAATTATACACACTTAGTTAGCTTACCTATGATACAAAAAATATTATAATAATTTCAAATCTGTTAATACAGTATTTTCTAATTTATATTTGTAAAACCAGAATCAAGTAAACAGAAAACTGTTTTGTCTGTATTTTGTTGAATCAAGCTATGTTTCTACTATTTACATAATCAAATCATTATCATAATATTTAGGATGAAATTCTGAATTCATTAACATATAGTTTGACAATTTTATGTTTATGAAAAATATGCTTTCTGTTCTAATATGTGTGTGATATTTATTATGTTTGGACCAGTTGTATGGAAACATGAAAACCAAATGAATTTATTTTGCTGTTGATTTTGTTCACATTTATACTTTGTGAGATTACAATTTTTTTTCTAAACTTATTGTATTTATGTTACAGCAGATGAAGAGAAAAAAAAAACATCCTCTCCTCTGAGACGATCTGCAAGATTAATACGTCCACCTCCCCTAAGAAGATCTGTAAGAATAGAAAAAAAATACAGTGTTAAAAAGGTACTCCTCTTATTATCCTAATTTAAAACCATATACCGTAACTAATTCAATACTAAAATAAAAACAGGTTACTAATGAGTTTTGATAAACCCATTTACACAGGGTTAACCATATTAGAATTAAGTAAATATTAAATGAATAACTTTTCACTATACAATTATAAAAAAGTAAAGTTAATATGTTTAAACATTGATTAATTTTTCTACTCAATTTATAATATTTATGAAAATTGTTACCATCTGGATTTGAAAGGGAAAATAAAACATATAAACATGTCGAATCATTCAAAAAAAGGTTATAAGTGTTTCAAAGATGAATGTAGTGAATTGTACACATTTTAAAACTATAAATGATTTTTATTTAGAAAATGGAAAAAACAAATATTATTGAAAAAATCAAAAGGTATTACCAAAACTGTTGTAAAACATATTAATTTTGATGATTATAAAAATAGTTTAAATAATAATGTTAAAATTAGGAAAAATATACAAGTTTTTAAATCCACAAAAACACAACATACGAACAACACTCACTATAAATAAAATAACGTTAAGCAGTAAGATTATATCTGTAATAACAGGATCAATACACAGTCTTATGAGCAATATTCTTTAAAACATGATGATATATTTTCCTAAATAAAAATATGTTTCATGAACAATATTTTTTAATTGGTAAAAGTTTCCTATTTTGTAATAACAATTACTGTATACTGAACCTTATGTAATATTATGTGTATTCTTATTTTAGACTATCTGTTATACCCATTCTTCACAACAGAGAGGACATTAAGGTGGAAAAATGTGATTTTGAATTCAGTTATATAAAATAGTTAAATATTCTTTTCTGGTTTCAGGAACACAAGTGAACTGAATCCAATAGTTTTGTTTAAGGCTAGGATAAGTTATAAGGCTGTTAATACAAATTATATAACGTGTTGATACATATTTATGGAACAATTCAATTGATGTAGCCATACAATTAAATTTTCGTTAAAATAATCACACAACGTAAAGCTCAATGTAGTAAAGAAAATCTAGTTTATATTGAGCTTATTTATAATTGATATGTTTTATTATAGCTGATGAGCTTTACTCATAGATCAATGTGTATATAACAATAAAAAGAAAAAAATAGACTAAAGGAAAACTTGTATTAAAAGGCCAACCACTATTATTGTTAATGAGGACACAGATTTTATTAATTAAATATAAATCAATAACTTAATACATAGCAGTTATTATTTTAAATTTTTCAATAATTTAAAACATTGAAAAAAACATAAGTATGTTATGGACTGTGGTATTCTTCAAAGTAAAATTAAAGCAGTGTTATAAAAAGTGTTTGTGAAGTAGATAGATAGAAGAAAATATAAGTAGTAGCTACTTCTACATAGCATACAAGTAGGTAGGCTATAGTTGAAATTTAGTTTATAAATTGACTTAAACACATATAAAAGTGTTTACATTGATAGTTAGTAACATTTTAAAACCATATTACTACATATGATATCTTTTTAGTTTTTAAAACGTATTAATCCTGATTCAAACATTTGTTTATCAGTTCAAGTTTGTGAACAGAATCTATACCTCTTAACCTCTGTTGTTTGAACTGTGAAATCTAATTAACTATACAGCCCGATGTGTAACTCACTGATCAGGTATACTAATGTTTGGGCACTTCTAGACGAGCTAGAGACTTGAAATTTTCGGTGTCTAAATACTATACAGGCGCTTGTGAAACTAAGACCACTTCTAGATGAGCTAGAGACTTGAAATTTTCGGTGTTTTGTAGGTCTAGTGCCCAAACCCCCGGGAAAATTCCAAAAAAACACATTTTTAAATTTTAACCCCCCCCCCCCCGTAATCTCGAATTCCCCCCCCATGTTATTCTTATGGGAAATAGCATTGAAAATTGCCGACTTGAATGATTCGACATGTTTATATGTTTAAGAGATCCTAAGATCTTAACAAAGAAAGAAAGAGCCAAATTAATTGAATCAAAAGTGGCCCCTATTCCTCAGAAAAAGGAGGTAAAGTCGAAGAAGAAACTGATTCCTGATTTGGTGCATGACAGAACTGAGAATCTCATTAACGTCTTGTATGAAAAAAGCTAACAAAGCAATAGACAATTCTATTCCAGACATTCCCTCTATTCCTAAAGAAATGGTGATACCTTCCGTTAAAAGTAGGAAAGAAGAGAAAAAACCTCCTTCACATACAAGCCATCAAAACGAAGAATTTGAGCAAGCAAAAAAGGAATTTGATACACCTTTAATCACTCATCTTGAAAGCTTAATGAGATGGTTGGAAGCCGATTCAAAAATTACTGAGTCCCGATTAATGAAAGATGTAAAATCCTCCCCAACAAGGACTTGCAGGGGGAATGAACTTCCACACAATCGCATTGAGGCTGAATGTATTTTGGATTTCAGTCCAGTTCAGAGACTTCAGATCCTTGTTTAAACTAACAAAATTCGTGCCATTATCTGAATGGATAACACTTATCCGGCCTCGTCTAGCTATAAACCGTCGTAAGGCTCTTATGGAGGCTTCTGTGTCGAGGGATTGTATGACTTCGAAGTGGACTGCACGATACACGGCACATGTAAATATTACCACCCAACACTTCTAAAATATCTCTAGTGATCAATGGACGAGCCAAGTCAATCCCACATACTTGTAAACATGAAGAAATCTGAGTGCGGTCTGTGGGTAAGGGAGGTGATGGCATCTCTAAGGTTTTTGCTATGTGTCGCTTGCATCGAACACAGTTGTGAACTACCTTTCCAACAGCCCTTCTGCCTTTCAGGATCCACACTCTGTCCCGAAGGATGACAATCAATGCTTGTACTCCTGCATGTTTATTCTGTAAATGGTTCTGCCTGATAATTTTCTCAACAGCAGGGTGTTTGCTAGGTAGAATGGCAGGGTACTGGTATTCAAAACCTTCCTCCCGATCTGATAATCTGGTTTTCATTCTTATGACGCCATCTTCATCCACGAATTTGTGTACACCACTTAGCTCTTGAGATTTTATACCTTCAGGAAAGCTCTCTTTTTGAATCAATATAAATACAATCTTTTCTGCCTTCAAGAATTCTTCAGAACTGATGTTATTTAACAAGTTCAATTTATTCTTGGGAGACATTCTCAAGATCCACGCTACAGTTCATACTATCTTAGTATGCTTGGAAAATCTATTTCCTAACATTTGAGCGATTGATATTGGCTCAACAGAACTAGCAGTGACGACAGATTTACGAAGTTCTTCCTTAAGCTCTTCTGGATCAGGTGATGGGCGTTCTGATGGCCATTTATCAGGAGAAGCATATAGCCATTGAGGGCCAAGCCACCATTGAGAATTGAGTAATCTTTTAGGAGTGCATCCCCTGGAAAGAATGTCAGCAGGGTTGTCAGGCCCTGAAACATGTCTCCACTGTGAAAGTTGTGTCAATCTGTTAATTTCTTTCATTCGGTTTTCAACAAAAACAGACCACTTCCCTTGCTTTGCAATCCATGCTAGAACTACGGTGGAGTCCAGCCAATAATAAACTGGGACTTTGGGGTTGTTGAGACACTGTAAAGCTAGACATGAGAGTCTCACACCAGTAATTGCACCTATTAACTCAAGACGAGGTAAAGTAATTGGTTTGATTGGTGCAACTCGTGATTTGGCTAGGATCCTTATAAGTCTTTAGCGGAAGCGTAAAAGACAGGCCTGATCCTCGTGGTGCTTCCCTCCTTGACAACAGCCCGGTGTGGTAAATAGTGACTTTTCAATGGCTGTAAAATGTTTTCATCTGTCACTCGCTCAATGATGCCTTTGGTCAACCAATCCTTCAATACTAAATCATAATCAAGATACATATTACTCCGTTTCAACTTACGTGTTGTTGACAAAAGACGTTTTTTGGCTACTTCACGGTTTGTATCCAGAGGGGGGTGGTCTTCAATCCAAGGTAGTTTTACCTCGTCACGTCCATCCACATCTCTGGCGACGGTGTCTTCGAAGAACACTAAAACATCTCTATCTCTCTCCTCTTTCTGTTGCTTGACACTCGGATCCATTATACCCATTGTCTCTAGTTCCCAAAATTGCCTAATATCTTGTGAAGATTGGAAAACCACAAACATGGAGGAGGCAAAAGAAGATTCCTCGTCAGACGTGCCAACAATTGTCCAGCCCAATAGAGTTTTTACAGCTACAAGTTGCTCATTTACCTTATGAAACTCTGGAGTGATGATCTGTGTCCACACGTCAGCTCCTAATAAGACATCAATACCAGTGAAGTCATCGCCATCACAAGAAGAAACATCAGTCAGAAATAAGTTTTCTTTCCCTAAACGAGTGATCAAGCTGTAATCACAAAACTTAGGAACATGATCACATATAACATGTTGTTCTACAACGTTGACACTTGTCCGAAAGTTCTCATTTATTGAGCTCAAATTTAATTCATAGGTGTTATGATATTTAGGACCGGTTTGTTTACCTACAAAGACTTCTTGCTGGATCAGAACTTTACCATTGCTTGAGAGACTTAATTTAGATACACAGAGACTAGAAATGAAGCTTTTCTGTGAACCTGAGTCACATAAGATTCTAACCCTTTTCGGTTCCCCATTTACATTAACAAAGGCATACAAAGTTTGTAAATAGGTAGTTTTACTTTTGTTGTTCAAAGTCGAAAATGAACTAGTACTTTGAACCGGAGTTTGTTTTGACTTGTCCTCACCACTCGGCTTGGATTCATTAGTGGTAGGGATCTTTTGACATAAAATTGCCAGATGTTTACCCATACAGATGTGACATTTTACTTGAATCCTGCACTTACTTGCTAAGTGTCCCTTCTTCAAACATTTAAGACACAATCCCATTATCTTTGACTACCCCAAAACATCCTTCTCTCAACTTAAATCTCTTCTCTGCCTCAACTTCCGTCTTTAGGAACAACAATAGCTCTCGTAAGTAATTACCAGGCTCCATTGTGGTCACATTTTTGCCTACTCGATACCTTTCCCAAACTTTAAAAATATTCTCTGGTATTGAAGTTTCGACAAGAGGGAATAACATAGCGGCATATTTGTCCTTAGTGACGCCCAAAGTTTCAAGAGTCCGCAGCTGCACTTCAAGTCTATCATAGAGGTTAGTGACAGACACCTGGCTACTTTTACTTAACACTAAGGTCAACAGCTCCCTTACATAATACTCGATTAGTAATTCGTCTTTGCCAAAATCCTCCCCACCAAGGACTTGCAGGGGGAATGAACTTCCACACAATCACATTGAGGCTGAATGTATTTTGGATTTCAGTCCAGGTCAGAGACTTCAGATTCTTGTTTAAACTAACAAAATTCGTGCCATTATCTGAATAGATAAAACTTATCCGGCCTCGTCTAGCTATAAACCGTCGTAAGGCTCTTATGAGGGCTTCTGTGTCGATGGAGGAGGTATTGAAGGCAAAAGCCTATGAGAACACTTCCCGCAACGTCGGGATCCCAGTGTCAACACGAGCAGTCGGAGTGTCAACAGTAACAACCTTCAATAAAGTTACTGCTCCAGAGGCCAATGCACAACGGTTACCACCAATGACTATCAATCAACTATATCGTGTGCAACTAGCCCTAGTTGAGAAGAAGGTGTTCGACAACCGAACTCAGGGACGATTAGACGACCGTGAGCTGTGGTATGACCCAGCCCCATTTGGACCTTTTAAGAGTGTAATTACAAGCTTAAATATATGCACTCAACAGGTAGGAGCTCTACTCCGATGCATCACTACCTTCGAATTTGATGACATCTTATTTGTGCCGCTGTTCCCTGCGCAGCACTTAGACAACAAACGGAGGCTCATACCTGTACCGGAAGTTATATACCTAACTAATCTGAGGCAGACTGTCGAGAGTTTGGGTGATCGACGTGTTCCTGTCGACATACGACGGAACTTTACTAACAAAAACCATATACCGGGAGCAACATTCAACAAAAGCTTGTTGACTAACCCCGACGTCATAATCCCAGCTGCTTACGGACCGGATGATCTCAGGAACGATTTGTACGCGGCCAAAAATTGGATCGAGACTGCATGGTTGACGCAGCTTCAGGCTGCGGAACTTGAGCATGGCAACGAAAGCGTACTCGTCTCCTGTAACTCTGAGAATCTCCGGATCACGGTCGACCCTGATGGAAGATCTCACTTGAACGGCGACGTCACCGAATATTGGTTTAGGAGTGGGATGTCAGACCAAATGGTTTTCTACGGCACGTATCATCTCTCAGGAGAATTGACCTCTGCAGCTCGCTATGTATATCCGAACTACTGTACAAGAGCAAAGCCAGCGAACGGAATGGTGACTAAGCGGAGTTTCCGCGACATCCTGTTGGCAGTAGAATCGTAAGCCCAACACCAGAAGGAAAACTGGACCATATACCGGGAGCAACATTCAACAACAGCTTGTTGACTAACCCCGACGTCATAATCCCAGCTGCTTACGGACCGGATGGTCTCAGGAACGATTTGTACGCGGTCTAAAATTGGATCGAGACTGCGACTGATCTTCGAGGCAGTCACGAGAAATGGTTGACGCAGCTTCAGGCTGCGGAACTTGAGCATGGCAACGAAAGCGTACTCGTCTCCTGTAACTCTGAGAATCTCCGGATCACGGTCGACCCTGATGGAAGATCTCACTTGAACGGCGACGTCACCGAATATTGGTTTAGGAGTGGGATGTCAGACCAAATGGTTTTCTACGGCACGTATCATCTCTCAGGAGAATTGACCTCTGCAGCTCGCTATGTATATCCGAACTACTGTACAAGAGCAAAGCCAGCGAACGGAATGGTGACTAAGCGGAGTTTCCGCGACATCCTGTTGGCAGTAGAATCGTAAGCCCAACACCAAAAGGAAAACTGGAATAACCCGTCCGGCTTAAAATAGACGTAAAATTTTCTATTGAGGAGCGAATCATGTTTAGTAGTTATCCTCTCTAGACGGAAATCATTTGAACAGAAATAAGTGGAGAACACACCATTTCTCGCGACTGCCTCGAAGATCAGAGAAATAAGTGGAGAACACACCATTTCTCGCGACTGCCTCGAAGATCAGTCGCAGTTCTTGAAACAAGGCTTGAACAGATAGAGAGTTCAGGTCGATCCAAGGTAGGTAATTGTTAATAAGTGTATTGATTTCTATTAATTATTTAATTGAAGTGTAAATAGTGATCTAGGAATTTCTGATAAATCTTAGGGTGTTTTTTTTGCTATTTTTTTCAGGTTGAACTGTAGATAGAGTATAGTTAATTGTGTGATTTTCGGTATATGTAGTATTTGAGATATTATGATGCTAGTTTAAGGTTAATATAAAGATATTTATGAAATTTCCCTGTGCGTTCCGATCCGTTGGTTAAGTAGATTAGTGCCCGAGTCAAGATGGCTGAAAGGAATCTTATCACCGCTGGGAGAGGCAATCGAGGGGCAATCATCACTACGCTGCTGGAGATACAACGAAACACTGGGCGTACCGGTGGTCGAGGACGAGGGGCTATAAACGGCAATCTGCTGGAGGCTATGCAGGAGCCCCCGGACGGACCTCCCAGGTTGGAAGCCAAGAGTCCCAGACCCAACTTCATCGACTCTTCTTTTAGAAGTCAGGGAGCAGAAGGTAACGGTGCAGGAAGGGCCACCCAGTCAAGGGCCGAGGTGAGGCCGGCTACAGCGGTGGCGGCTACTGTATTGGCGGTAGTAGTTATAATAGTGGCTGCAGCACTAGCCTACCACTGTTGTAGTTAGGAGTTGGAGCTCGAGACAAACTTTAGGTACTTACTTTTTGTGTCCGGGATACACAGAAGGAGCCTCCCCAAAGATTGTGACCATTACACGCTATGAACGACATCACAATCGGGCGCAACACGGACAACGCTGACATGTGAGCGGCAAATCCTTCTACAACCGGACTACTTCGAAAAAAAACTATGGGTGTTAGTAAACTAACTCGTTTATATGTTTGTAGATATATTATGTGCTTCCTGTAACGTTTAATCAAAGTCCGTTAATTGACCTGTTATTAGATTCACAAAGGAGATACAAAGGCTATACACAGCTAAAACGGGTTCGAAACTGCTGGAGAACCAAGGCGAGCTCGGACAGCAATCGAGGTGGGTGGTCGGGAGTTGCGACTCTCGCTGGACACAAGCGACAAAGTTGTAGGAGACACCACTGTAGTGAGTCAAGGACTCTTATGATGAACCTAATCAAATAAGGTTTGTTTGGTGAGTAAAGTGTAAGTATAAATACGAACATGTATTACGAACGTTATTTATTAAGTAAAGGAAATATAATAGATATGTTTATTTTAAGAGTGTTAATTCTGTATGGTGAAATGTGTCGATAATTGTGTAAAAATGTTATGTAAATTGTTTTAATGGGTTTATGTTAATAACTATGATGTGTCTATGGAATAAAGAGGGTACTGATAATTCTTGTATGTAAGACGGGTGGTCCTCGAGGTTTATGTCCAGAGGCCGATGGAGTTTAAGTATAAATACGAACATGTATTACGAACGTTATTTATTAAGTAAAGGAAATATAATAGATATGTTTATTTTAAGAGTGTTAATTCTGTATGGTGAAATGTGTCGATAATTGTGTAAAAATGTTATGTAAATTGTTTTAATGGGTTTATGTTAATAACTATGATGTGTCTATGGAATAAAGAGGGTACTGATAATTCTTGTATGTAAGACGGGTGGTCCTCGAGGTTTATGTCCAGAGGCCGATGGAGTTAGTATTGAGGGACGGCGGGCCGAGCGTCGTAGAAATTACACCACAACGAGGAGCGGCTGAAGAAGGTCGTGTCAACGACCTACGTAATAATCTACGCCCATGTGGATACAATGGTCGCGTTGGAACGGCTCTTCCCGCAACAGATCCACATCCCGGGGGTGACGCTGGTGGGATTCGAAAACAGAAAACCACCGCAGAAGCAATTGGACGATTTTTGGAATCAAATGAAGGACAGGGAAACTGCAACGGTTGTTAATCGTTTTTACAAAAAAAAGTACTCCAAAACGACAACGAGGAAGACGAAGTTCTTGCCATTAACACACCACCCAATAGGGCGTAAATGTAATGTCTCATTTAGCTTTGAAACTCCCTCCCCCAAAACACAAATTATAAGATTGAATGTTTCTTGATAATACAACAATAAACTTTGTGTGACAGGGGTAGCAGTATGTTTTGTTAATAGATGTTAATGTATTTTCCAGTGTGTTAAAGAATTTGTAAGAGGTATGGATAAACTTAGTATGGCATTAAATATTGTACCTAATCAAAATATAAAAAAATAAAGAATTGTATTCTTAAGTTGGGGGTTTATTTGCGATGGTTGCCATGGAGCGTCTCTTCCCCTTCAACATCCATTTCAACCTGGGGATGACACTAATGGGGTTCCGAAACAACTGGCCACCGATGGAGCAGCTGGACGATTTTTACAAGTGTGTGGCAAGAGTGTGTCGCCCATGGTTCATCACATGTGTTGTGTATTCTCATGGGTTAATTTATTAGTTTACAGTTTGATTCCGTTTATATCTGGAGCAGGGAGCTCAGCCAAAAAGTTAATAGTTTTCAATTTTGAGATCTTGTAACATTATATTCAGTACCAAATATGGCTCGAGATAATTCTGGAAACCAGCATTTGCGTCATAAGCCTCCACCACTCTTAAGGTTAGATATGGTAGGTCCTTGTGAACCACCAACTTACACTCAGAGTCAATCTTCTACTCGACCAGATCACAACTAGCTGGTCATGATTCTCCCGCTGATCTTAGCAGGTATGTGGTGATAGGCTATTAGGAGATTTACATTGCCCGACCCTTGGTTCAGTAGTAGGTAGCCCTCTAAATTCTACCCTTTAGTAATGGGGAATTTCTCTGCGATATTAGCATAATCGTGTACTAGTAAGATATTATAATGTATTGATGCATTAGATCGTTTGGTCATCAAGGATAATTTGTTATAGGTATTGTAAGCTAGGACACCTGCATTACAGGAAATGATTTTTTTAATCAGTTAAATGCGGTAAATTGTAATGAAACTAATGTCTTACTGTTTTTTCAGCTACATCTCGGTATTCTCTGTTTCTACATTATTTGCCTGAACCCATTTGCATCTTGACTTGTTCACTGGTTGACTTGTTCGCTGCCACATCAATTTCGTTGAGTAAGTATTATGTTTAAAAAATATAATCGTTACTTTTAAACTTAAATATTACAAGTTTTATTTGTGCTAAAAATTTACGATTTAACATTAATCCATTAAAGAAATGCAATTTTAAAGTAAAATATAACTTGAAAGTTGAAGTTGCTGACCACACTGTGTTAACTATAAGGTGTTGTGATAAATTGAAAATGTCGTGTTGCCTACAAATAACGAAACTGGTTTATTACCATTTACTTATAATTTTGTATTCCTTACAGAGATGGAGGAAACTCAAGTCATCAATCTGAGCGTCGACAGGGAAGAGGAGATCGAGTCACATCCATCAACCTTGAGGTCATGTGGAGCAGCCGGTAGTTTGATATTATTTACAATATTAGATATTCTAGAAAATTTACATATTTTAGGCATGTCAAGTTTCTCCAAGTGGGAACTGGTCATGACTCAACTAAAAACAGACAAGAAATCATTACCGATCCAATAATGACTCAGATTTTTGCAACCTTAAAACCGTTTCACAAACTATTCTATACACATATGAGTTCGAACCAAGTTACTTCCAAAACTTTTTTTAAAATATCTCTTTACTTGATATTGAGTTTTAAGAGCTTCTTTTGATTTGGCAACCAGAAGCGGAAAAGAAGTATTATACCTCTAAACATCCAAAAATTTGGAGATGTGGTCAGAAAGATATTATCACTCGATGCATGTCCGATGATGAACAGTTTAATATGTTTCAAAAACGTAAATAATTCAGACCAAAATCAGATGTGTTCATCGGCTTCAGGCAGTGAGTCAGAAGCTGGTAATAGTTTTGCAAAGTTATTCAGTAAAAAGTCCAAAAATTCAATTACAATAAGTCAATTACTTCAATACAATGCTGGTTCACTTCGGAGAAAGATAACAACCCCTGGGGAAAAGGGATCCCATCTCATCAAAATTGAAATAACTGACACTAGGAATCTTAAAACTTGTAAAAGTGAAAAAATTTACTGGCAGAAAGTTGATAAGAAAGGCTACTTTTTATTAAATAAAATAGAAAGTGAGGATCAACAAATATCATCATCATTGGTTGATATTTTGGCTAGGGTAGGCACTAGGGTGTCAAAAATAAAAAACGCTAAATTTGTCTTGAAATTTTTCTTTTCTTTTCAGGATCTAAGCTAGGATTTCTTAAATTAAGTGAATATGCACATCCACCTCATCGTATGCAGCAGGTTATGATTTAAAGAGCGCATATGAATATGTAGTATTAAAACATGATTACAGTTGGAGCTGGCGTGATGGACAGAGGAAATGTGCTGGACGATTTTTACAAGTGTGTGGCAAGAGTGCGTCGCCCATGGTTCATCACATGTGTTGTGTATTCACATGTGTTGTGTATTCACATGGGTTAATTTATTAGTTTACAGTTTGATTCCGTTTATATCTAGAGCTGGGAGCTCAGCCAAAAAGTTAATAGTTTTCAATTTTGAGATTTTGTAACATTATATTCAGTACCAAATATGGCTCGAGATAATTCTGGAAACCAGCATTTGCGTCATAAGCCTCCACCACTCTTGAGGTTAGATATGGTAGGTCCTTGCGAACCACCAACTTACACTCAGAGACAATCTTCTACTCGACCAGATCACAACTAGCTGGTCATGATTCTCCCGCTGATCTTAGCAGGTATGTGGTGATAGGCTATTAGGAGATTTACATTGCCCGACCCTTGGTTCAGTAGAAGTAGCCCTCTAAATTCTACCCTTTAGTAATGGGGAATTTCTCTGCGATATTAGCATAATCGTGTACTAGTAAGATATTATAATGTATTGATGCATTGCTTATCCGCTCAATAAATGAACCCAATTAAGTTCACGCCCGAGTATTTATTCTGGACACCCCACCCAGGGGTCTTTGTCTTGGTTGGTGCCTGGGTATTTTAATGTGATGAAGTAACAGAGAGCTTCCTTAACAGTAGCCAAAATGCCAGAAGTAACCGCAGGGCAATTTGATCAGGTCATACAAACATGGCGGCATTGGGAGAGAGCTCGTGAGACCGAGGTGTCCCTTACAGAGGGCGTGGCAGAAGCGCGCAGGGCATGCAGCGCTATGTCCAATTCAATAACGAAACCCCTGGGAACAACGAATATAGATCGTTTGGTTATCAAGGATAATTTGTTATAGGTATTGTAAGCTAGGACACCTGCAGAGGGACTGTAGGTTAGTAGTTCAGGATTGGTAGTTAAACTCCGCGCGTCAAACAGAGAAATAGCACCGGCTGTTGGGCTGAGCGTATTTAGCAAGGAAGTGACACCGGAAGTAATCTTAAGTGTAAAAATATATTGTAGAATGATTTAACTATATGGAAAGTGGCAAATGGTAGTTTGTAAATTTCGTGTGGAGTTTGGGGTAAAAGAGAAAATACAAATTTTCGCTGATTCATAAAGGGGTCTTCCACTGGTTAAGACATATATGAGAGCAGCGGGAATAACAGGGGAGTAGGGGGCTTTGGTCACCCCTGGGTCCATGACTCAGCAGTTTTTAAAATTCTGAATTGCAGATTTTAAATTGCATGACTCAGCAGTTTTTAAATTGGAAAAGTTTGTCTTAAGCTTTAGGAACATCGTTAATTTATCCATCCAAATCTTAGTCATGGCATTTTTATTTTATTTTTTTGTAATATATTCTTACTTTGAGTTGGTAGTTGTGTGACTATGCACATGCTGGAAAAGTAGCATACTTAATCTTTCATATTGTTGCTGCTGTTCTCTCATTAATTTGTTTACTTCCCGTTTTAGAGTTCGGACATTTACGGCATCAGTGTCGTTTACACCATCACCTAAATTTCGTATTTGATTATTAGAAGCATCGAAGCTCCCAGGATTGAAAAGTTCGTTTGGACTCTTATTTTTCATCAAACAATGGTTTTTTAAATAACTTAGATTTATAGCATCATTATCTAATGTTGGTTCTCCAACATTTTGCAATATCCGATTCTTCATGTCGTAATTACCACTAGGAGTTAAGATTAAGCTCTCTTGGGATTGATTGATATTTTCTTTCCGAAGAACATAGTCTTCATGACGTCCGAACTTGTCTACACTCATTTTTGTACTGAATCCTCAACACGTGTGTAACAGTAATAAATACTTTTCTTGAAATTAGGTCAAGGTCATTCAGAGTAATTTTTAAAAAATAAACATATTGACCTAACAAATTAGGTCAATATGTTTATTTTTTATTATTTTTTTTATTTTTTTTTATTTTTTTATTTTTTCTTATTACAATTGTCACACATACCATTTTCTAAGAATACAATGTCTAACAATAATAGATGTTTCAAATTTACAATTAATTATTTACAAATTTACAGGACTAGAGTAGTTGAAGTGTTAATTCTGTCGAGTTATTTCCTGTTTGACCGTGAGAGACAAGACATAGTTTTCCAGCTTCAATCGACTCCACATCTTCATTTTGAAGCAATGTAACAAATCGCTTTGGAAGATAAATTTGAAATCGAGGCATGTCTCCTCCCTTGTAAGGCGCTTCACTTAATGCTGCAACGATTCCATCACCAACAGATGTATCCACTTTTTTCATAAAGTGAATTATGTACTGTTTCTTTTCCTTCAGCTCAAAGCATTTTTTAATCGGTAGTATGCTTGATTTTGATTGTTGATTAAATAAATCCACCAAGGTCTGCAGTTTTGAGTCAGCCATTATTTGTGTTGAATGATGATATTAGGGATGTTGAGATAATACTGTTGAGCTCCTGGCTCCAAAACTCTATTTATGCCTATACCCCCACCACTCTATCCCCTCCACTAAGGCTCACTTTATTTCACTTTCTAGTGTTGCTTTTAAACAATAAGCATTAGATATGGCACAGTTAGAAAATCTATGTTTGTTGCATCTAACACCAATGCATATTCCAGGAAAATTTTGCTCTTTTTTTCTCATAATGTTATAAACTGTTGCTCTTGAAGGGACATACAATGATAAAAATTCACACTTTTCTAAACCTGATGTAAAAATAAACTTGTACTTGCTACAATATTTTATCAGTATGTTTTCAAGTTCGCTGTATTCCACAAATCCTTCATGCCATGATAAATGATGGAAGAATTTCGAAAGCCACTTGTTGGTTCTTGAATTCTTTTCATTAAGATTATGAAATGGAAACGGTGCTTTAAAAAGAAAGTAGTTTGTTACGCCAGATTTTAGATCTAAAATAACTAATTCTTTCACTATGTATTCATCATTGTTTCCTCTGAATGCTTGAAACTCAATTACACAAGAGTTGTGTTCAGATAAACAAGAAAATTCTTTCCATCGGTACTTTTGTGCATCCATCATGAATATCCGTATGCAACTGCAATTTTGCACAGTTAACTTCAATTATATGTGTTTCCCCCACCACTTGTTAAATACATTGTGTAAAAGCTTCTCTGTTTCATTAACTACTTCATAATCATTTCTTCACTTTTTATCTTAACTGATTCTTCTTCCATTACACTCAAGTCATTTATTGTGTTTTGAGGGAGTGTACATATCAAGTTACGGAACAGATAAACCTCTTGTGGCAATCTGTTGTATATTGAATTATCTAACGGGCTATAGATCAAAGGAGTGTCCTGTCCATCTTCAATCGTATTCACCAAATAATCTTTAATTGTTGTTTTAGATGACTCTAGTTGGTGCATGTATCTTTCAATAGCAGGTATAGAATTAATCAATATTTCCAATTCATCTCTGAGAAGCACCTTATCATCGTGGGATGAAAGGTTTCTAACTCGTACAAATAAATCACCACGAACTTTAATATTACCAACTTCAATATCAGAACTTTCCACAGTTATATTAGTTTTCTTCCCATATACTTTGTTAATGAGGTAGCAATGAATTAGGTGTATGGATTTGTTAAAAGAGTTCCATGAATCTTCAAAAAATGTTATTTGTTTTCCTCCATGATTAAGTAAAACACCTGGTGAATAATCCAGAAATTTACAAAATCCAACCGTAACATTTTTGTTGGTGCATACGGATAAGGGATATACAATGCGCAAAAATATTTCACTCAACATGAAAAAAGGAATGCACTCTTGTTGTTTTTTCATACGTTTGTTTGATGTTTTCTTTTCAATGATTATTTTTTCTTGATGGTTATTTTGGATCATTTCATTGGTATTGGTTGTATCATCTGTGTTATCTTCATTGATTTTTCTTTTCAAATTTTGCGTCAACAAATATTGTTCATTGTTAGAATTTTCAAGATCGTTTTCTTTTAGAAAATAACTGTCGTTTTCCGACTCGTTGTGTAAATTTCCGAAAACCTCCATTTTGTTGAAACCGATGTTTCCACGATGAATGTGCTTTCAAGTCTGAACCTTTTCATGTGTGTCCACTCATACTTATACCGATTTCAAGATATTAGGATTGGGGATAGGTGTCATATTACAACACTTTTTTTACAATCCCTGTAAGCGGGGTGTATGTGACAATTGAATCATGTAAGATCAAACAGTAAGCCGTAGTGTTTGCAGGGATATTATCTTCAAACTCTAGTTCCAAACGAATGTCAACTGTTGATGATTTTAACGATTCATTTTGTTTTGAACAGTCAATAACAATTATTGGGGCATCGGACGCAAACATTTTAGGGTCAAGCAGGGGTGAGTTTGTTTTTCCATAGTAGGATGATTGAAATCTTGCATACATATCATACAGTAGAGAAAATCTGTTTTTTGTAAATGTAACATTTAAGTTGTCATATGGAAAAAACTGAGAATTGAGAAACAACTTGACATTTGTAAGATTACAATGGTCAAATTTTCCTGCATGTTTAGTTATTTCATTTCTTTTTCCATTTTGCAATGCAAATATAACATATCTTGGTTTCTCTAGTTGAGTAGAGGTTTTTATGCTCCATGTGTGTCTTTGTGTAGTTGGGAGAGATGGGTATTCGTGCATTTCCCAACTCCTAAAGGGTAACACAATTTCCCGGTCCGAATTTAACTGCTTCAGAATAGCTAAGCGATGTTCATCAGCTATTTTAAGATGAGGTACTCTCCAAACAATCTTATCTAGAAAAACTTTCCACTCCAATTTATCTGAGGTTGTTCCATCAGGTGCAACAATCAAATCATTGTTTGTTGATGAGCGTAATAAAACCAACTCATGTTTTATATTAATTATTATCCTTTTATAGTCCTCTGTAAATCCAAGTAGCATCCAAAGTGGCACGCAAAAATCAAAGTATCCATTGGACGAAGGTGTAAAAGAGTTATGAGAAGGTAGTACCCAACCAGATGTATGTAGACTATTAGTTTCCTTGGATGATAAAGAAACAAGGTTTTTTAAAGTACTAGAAATGCCTACTCGCTTAGTAGAGTCTACTGTAATCCCTGATAATTCATACCTGATTTCTTCGAATAGATACGACATTGGATTGTTAATAAATGGCACAGTTGAGCCTGCTGTCATTCCATCTTTTTTAGTTACCCTACCTTCTATGTATAGGTAACTTTCACAAGGTAATGTGTAAGCATCCTGTTGTTGAATTGGTATACGAATTTCATCGTTATTTCCAAATTTTGATGAAGCGTAAGGATGATGAGTGTGGTACTCTTTTTCCCAAAGGCTCTCGTCGAACAGAGGTCCTTGGCGAACGTTCAATACGTCCATGTTCACTTACAATCAATCCAATTTCTTCCAAGAAATTTATGTTTTCTCTCGTTAACTGGTTGCTAGTTGCTGAAGAAATGAGAGCTTCCTTTGGAGACTCTCTTCTTATAAAGCTTAGCCCCATTGATTTTTTTCTTTTACGTTGTGGCTCTAATGTGCAGCCTCAATGATATATCTTCACCTCTAAAGTCCACGGGGTTATCGTCTTGATCTAATATGCTCACCTCAATGTCTGAAATAGAAGTGGTATTTAAAGGCAGGTACACGAGGTTATGAGGTTTTTCAATTATTTTAAATCCTGGTGCAACAGTCGGGTAAAATGTGTGTAAAATATGGTGGTTACCACCGTTTTTATACGATCCTTGTACAATATTACACATTATATTTATTGCATTCACTTTTATTATATTTACTGTATCTGGTCCGATATGAGTTTTGTTAGGCTCCAGTATTTCAGTCGAAGGAGGAAATCCTAATAACATTCCCAAAGACTTTGGTTGTTTAAAATCAATGTAAAACCTTGATTTAACTTCTGTTCTTAGTAAACTATTATTCGCTTAAATTTCAATGTTTTCTTTCCCCATTTTCTTTTGTAGTTCCTCATTAATGGATTCAATTTCATAAGAACCTGTGCCCAACGTAACTGTTTCCATAAACTGTGACCCATCACTGGAACGCTTTTTCTTGTAATAGTGAAATTTATTGTTTACATCTTCCGTTATGTTTGGAATGGAATTGTATGTTGTAAAGTCCAGAAGGGTGACCTCCCATATTTTATCTTGTTGTAAATGTAAAGCAGGAAATAGAGTTGTCCGTAGACTTGATGTTTTTCCATCAATCGCCACTGTATATGATGACATCTTAAAGCATACTAACACTTGTCGCTAGAAACTCTAAACATAAATGACCACAAACAAGTGTATTGAAGTTTTGCATCCTATCATAGTTATACAAAATTTCATCCGCTCCAATAAAATATTTTTGAAGCTCTAGAGGTGGAGGAAGATTTCCAAAACTATCAAAGTAGTAAACTTTATTTTTAAGTTTCTTATAACAAACCCAGTGAGTCCCCGGACCACTTGATGCATCTAGATTAACTATACCCGTTTCATTTTTCCATATTTTCTTCGGTAGTCCATCTCTCATGAAAACACCTCTGAAGAATGGGATTTTCAAACATGTTGCATACATGATTAAATCCTCATTTGACAGAGCAATATTCGGTATAACTAGCTTGTTTTCGTTATTTCTTATGCATGATTGTAAGGTTTCAGGTATAATCCTTTTCCAGATTTTATCATGGTCCACACTGATGTATTTTTTGATGTTTTTTTTCTTATTGCATCTTTTTTTCTTTATAGTTCCACCACGTTTTGTAGTAACCTTTCGACTTTTTTTCCGATGTTTCCTTCCACCTCCTATTGCTGTTTTTGCTTTCATGGCAGTCGTTACAGCTAAAGCTGCAGCTCGCTCACCAATACTTGAATCCCCCGCCTTTACTCTATCCCAGGCTTTCTCAGCCAAAATCCTGTCAGCAACAGTCCTGTTAAACGAATCCGAATATTTTGAATAAGCTATATCGTGGTCTTTACAGGCTTTATCTAGTTTATTTATTCCGGGGTCCCCTCGTGTCAATCTTTCTTTCAGTTTAGTTCCAGGACCACAATACTGATATCCACCAGGTAAATGAAGCTCCACAGGTAACGAGTCAATCCCTGTATTAATCAGTCTTCCAATTGGGATCTTGCGGAGAAGAGATTCACTTGCTGTTATAATTGTAGAAGCTAAACCACCTCCTTTCTTGTGAGTGACCTGTCTACAACTGACCATTATAATATGTTGTCTTTCCTTATATGTGTTACCATAAAGTATTCAGTAGAGACCAAGTCACGACTGAATGATCTGTGAAAGTGTACTAATTTATATATCCTTGATTTCTAAGTTCTTGAGTTAAAGCAATAATTTCATTATCAACCCCCGTGTGTCCTGCTTGCTTGGCTTCATGAAGTAAACGCATCCTATCAACCAGTTTATTAATATCATTATAATAAATTATATTAGTATTATATGCATTTTTCATTGATATACCGCGTCCAGACTTAGTATTCCGTGGTGGAAATAACTTCACAATAATCTTTTCATATTTTTTTGATTTGTTACGGTATACTGGAGCAAGCGATGAATACCCTTTTGATGAGCATTTGTTGCTTTCATAATCTTTTTAAAATCTGCAAGATCCTTGGAAGTGTATTTTGTTGGATCTGTTTTAAAAATTAGCTCAAAAAGGCCTGGTGTGCCAGAGTAAGTCTTTCCTTTGATTGTGAGGTTGTCATTACCACCAGTAGATATTACACTGTTACCAATCATTATTTTGTTATTTTCAACTCTAGCACCGTATACATGACATTTTCTCATTGGATGCTTTCCTTTCAGCATTTTCATAATATACTTTCTTGTTAAAACTCCTTTTTCACCTATATCTGAAGCTATTGCACTGACATTTGAAATAGAATTATCCACAAACACACGTGTTGCTTCTTCGTCTACATCATTTGACTCACTTTCACCATTTATCTCTTCATCTTCATCATTTTTGGTGTTATTTTCTTCAGGTATATCATTGTCTGTTACATTGCTACTATTGGTATCATCTTCATCATCATAATCAGTTTCTGATTTTTCTTCTTCTTTTATATGCCTGCTATCACTTGGTAGAAGTGAGATCAATTCATCATTTTTCGGAATTTGTCTTTCAAATTTTCTTGAAATTTCCTTAATAGGATTTATTACCGGTTTGAAAGTTGTTTCTAAGTATCGTTCTCTTTCCTGAATTCCTAACTTCAAATCACGTGACTTTTTCCTTATAGAATCACTAAGAAACTTTATTTTCTCGACTAAGTCTTCTCGATTGTCCATGTTAACTCCGTAAAGGTTAGTATGTAAATGAAATCAAATCAATCTCATACCATGATATATTGGTCAAACCCTATTCTGTATCGGCCTTGTTGAAGTGGATGATCTTTGCTGATAACTAGGAAACCATACTGTTCACTCCATGCTTGACAACAGCATTCCTTAAATTTGGAAAACGTCATATCACAGCCAATATGGTCATTGTAAATGTGTTTTAGGTTCATATCATCTTGTTTGAAAATCACAATCAAGTTAACATTGTCTCGAATTAATTGTTTGGGAATTTTACTATACGTCTGTCCAATATATATCGAGTCAATGTGGTTATGTCTTCCCATGGCGAAATAACTTGATATTGATTTGTGATTTTCAGATGAAACATCATCAAATATAAAAACTGAGTATGGTTTAGCCTTGTTTGGCGCAACAACAGAGTTACTTGAACTAAATCTAAAATATCCAATTCCATCAGCGTCACTTAGGATCTTTTCTAGTAACTGGTATTTTGGTTGCTCTAATGATTTTGAAAATATATAGACATTGTTGAAGTGCAAACCATTTGCCTGGGTTAAAAGATTGAAAACAACATTAGTTTTACCACAATTTGACGGGCCTGATATTATACACCTAATTGAGTCAGGTAGTAAACATCCATGTCTACTGAATTTTGATGATTTTAAATTATCAACTGTCAAATCGTCAATGTTAAGAACATTCAGTTTCTTTTCATGTTGCATTATTCGAAAACTCATTTTTATTTAACCGTGTACATTCCTAGAACACCTGCGAAAGAATAATTTAAACTCTCATATCAAGTCCTTTTTAGACACCCAAGAATCATGTGATTTATCGAATCCCAACCAACGAACGTATACTTTATCTTTCTTTCTTTTTAATATTTTTTCTATGAGATAGATATTCCCAATATTTGACTTCAACAATTCATGGCCATAGAAACTACCTTGAAGTATTTCACCTTTATTATCTTTAAGAATGTATGTCTCTGGAATTGTAGGCTGTACTCTATAAATATTGAAGACCTCATTAGTCCAATTTGGCAAATATCCTTTTGTAAACACGTTTTTGTATTTGCTAATTCTAACTTTATCACCAGGTAAAAACTTCTTTGGAGGTAACTTTTCTTGAGTCGGTGCAGTGTTTTTTTTTTATTCTTTTCATGACAACATCTTCATTTTCCTTATTCACTTCAATAGGTTTCATTCCTATAGTCCTATGAAATTTGTTGTTATAAGTGTTGATAAGGTCTGCTAAAATATTGTACCATACATAGTTTCCTTTCAGAGAAAACCGTTTGAACACTAGCGTTTTTAGCGTTCTATTAAATCTTTCAACGATTGCTGCTTTCATCTCACTTTTTGTTGAATAATGGTTGATCTTATAGCGATTCATGAGGTTTGAAAATGTTTTGTTGAAGAACTCCTTTCCATCATCAGTTTGTAAGTGAATCATTTTGACACAGCTCGATTTTGTTAATTTTTCCATAGCAGTTGCTACTGTTTCCCCTCTTTTATCTTTTAATGGAGCTGCTAATGCCACCTTTGTAAAACAGTTTATTAAAGTTAATATGTATTTATAGTTCCTATTTACTTTGCTGTATGATTTCATTTCAACGAGATCCGCTTGATACAAATCATTTACACCTTTTAATACAGTATTCCGTCTAGGATAATACCTCCTTGCAGGTTTGTGAAGCTCATTTACAATTGCTCGTTTTGTATGATTCATATTTTTTACCGTTATCTCCTTTACTGTTTGACGACTATAACAATACTGTAAGCAAGCTCAAATGTTCGTTGTAAATATATCACTCTTCTATGGAAATATCAATTGCATTAACGAAGTGAGTAGTGTCCATATGGCAGAGTGTGAATACCATCTTGTAATATAACACGTTTATCATCATATGGAGAAAGCGATTTCTTGGTTTCTCTAACACTAAACAGTTGATGGTTGAAACTTCGGATATTGTTGAACGTTGCAGTGTAAGTAATATGTTCTTCCAAGCAATGTTTGTAATTTGCAAAAGGAATGTTTTTCTTTACAAATGAATTTTTTATTCCTTTTGCTTTCTTGATACAGTTCAGTTCTTCAAATTCAATAGCATACATCTTTGAAGCCAAAGCAATTATTTCTTTAAGCAGATTACCATTCGCTTCATCCTTAAACTTCCCTATTACCTTTTTATTTTGATTGTCATACAGTAGATGTGGTTTGGGATAATCTGAAAAGTCGAAGTCATTATTGTAAGGAAATACTTTTAAATCATAGTACATGTCATCTGTTTAAATCCAATAAATATATGAGTCTGTATCCATGTAGCAAATTCCTATATTATCTCTTCCGAAATATTTCACCATTTTGTTGTAATGAAAATCATACATTAGGGTTTTTGATATATCCAAAATACTCATTCCTACATACAAAGGTCTATCCATTTTAATACTAGTTTTATCCATGCATACTGCTACTAAATTTTCATTGATTATGATGGATGTATTAAAGTTTGGTTTTGCTGCAAGTTTTTCTAACTTTCTTGCATCGGTCACCAATTTAACATTTTTATGTTTCCTCTTGTTTTCAAGAGTCTTTCCAAATATAGCGTTATTCATTAATTTATAGAAGTCTTTTTCAAATGTAGAGTTTGCTTTTGTTCTCCTTGAAGTATTTGAATCAATGTATGGCTTCAACCAGCAAGACTGTTTGAACTGAATAGCTCTATGTATTTTTGAAACCTTAAGTCCTAATTGTATTGCCTGTTGTATAATCAAGTAATGCGCTACATATTTTGTTTTGTTGCATAAAGTAGTCATAAGCTTTTTGTGTTTTTTCCCAGGGGGTGTTTCTGATCGTGGTAGTAAAGGTAAATCATAGTGATGATCATGTAAGGCCTCGTTGTATTCAATATCACACTCTAAAAAGTAACCCACCTCACCATCAGGTTGTATTTGCAGAATATCACCTATATTGCAGGGGTGAACCCATTTAAATTCACCATATGGTAGTGGCTTGGACATCGCCCATCCATATAAGTTATTGGCATCAAAGTAACCTAGAAATATAGACTCTTCATTTGGATTATAATCGGCTAAATACTTATTATTCGCCTTTACTCTTCTAGTGATACTTTGGGTTATACCACCTCGAATTCCAGATTCAATCATCAATAACATATCAATATCAGTCAAGAACTGAAGGTTGCATTTGGTTTGTTTTAACATGGCCTGCCATGCTAATCCAGGTGCTGTACAGTAATAAAGTGGATCAAGACCATAAGCCTTAAAACATGTATTCCGAAACTCCTCCATTATGTCACATAACAAAGTCACATCTAATGAAACATAAAAATCATTGTATTCCCCCAAATTTTTAAATTTCATTTCTTCCCAAACACGGCATGCATGTTGATAATCACTGGGATCAATATCCTCCTCTGTAAGCTTACTATAAAATTTTTCAATGGGTGGTAATGATGTTTCATTAAATCGTTCAAGAGAATCAATGTAATCATAACAAAACACACCTTTTCTTATTACTAAATCAAGTTTATCCTCAGGAACTAGTTTTCTGGTCTCAACCAAATTACTTCTCTGAAGATTTTCCGTAAGTTTCTGTAAGCTGCAGGACATAAATTTATATGAATCGATAAATTTTAGTTTCATCTTTCCAACTTTTTTGCTGAAGCTTATAAAATTCTCATTTGTTGTTGCTAGGACATCAATCGATCCGCTATCTCTTCCAAGCTCAGGAATGATCATGTGGGAATCATATTTCTGTAGATTATGTAGCACTACAGGAATGAATTTTGGTAGCTTATAATTAATATTACACGAATTACATGCAGGGCCCCTGTATTCCCCGGTTAAATGGTCATGATCTTTTACCTTCGGATTTAATTCTGTAAAAATTTGATCACAAATATAACAGTGAGCTGCTGCCTCGTGTATCGCTTGTTGATAATCTGTTAACTCTTCCATTGGAATGATATGACTGTACAGTATTTCTACTTTTGCTGCAATATCATAAAGCTCATCGATAAAGTGTTTAGCTACATTTTCACCTCTGTATATCTTGGGTTTGGATGTTAGATCATAGTATTCCAATTGATCATCAGTTAGAGTGGATTTTAACATTAAAGCATAACTATTAGGTTCATGCTTTTGGTATTTAAATCGAGACCCTGCATTATTTGCATCATCAACCGATATTAAGGTTGCTTCGAAATCAGCATACAAAACTATTGGTATTCGATATTGATGACTTACTTTATTAAACATTAAATTGGCTCTATCATGTAAGGGTAGATCTATTCTAACTTCTTGATGTTTACCACAGATTCTCATGTGCTCGGACAACCAATTGACTTCAAGTCTATTATTTGATCTACTTACATAGCAGAGGCATCGTTTGCACACAATTAAGGCGTGTTTATTTTTCCTACGAAGCTGACGAGCAACAAGACGGTTAAAATCTTTGATGTATACATAATGAGAGACATCTCCATCCTTAAGTAATAATAAATCAGAATGATCTCTAAGCTCAGTATTTACAATTTTTAAGGGATAAACATTTTGCCTGTCATCCAATCCAAAAACGTTTACTGACACCCCAACATTGCATTTCTCAAACTTGACAATATCTTTCAAGCTAACAGGATAGTTAACACCACTGAAATTATATTTGTTGGATAAACTGGAAAACTTGTTTATATTTTTAGGATGAAAATTTGGTTGATCGTGGATGAACTTTGTTAACATGGCGTATTTGAAACATTCTTTATCTTGATTTTGAACATTAATACAAGATTTGGTGTCTGAAATCTTTTTAGGGAGTGGAATGTAACTACTTCCTCTATCTCCATAGCCTTGTTTATGAACTCTCACATCCATTGAGTTTACTTGCGATAATGACCACCCTGAACCTCTAGATTCATGTTTTGTTAACTTGATTATAAGTTCTTGAAAACACTCCTGAACAACATCTTCTAGATTTGTAGTTTTAATTATAGATCTACTCCTTGCAATAAATCCTCTAATAGATGTTTCCCCATCAATATTTGTAAATGTTGCATCCAATAAAATGTTAAATTTTACACAGTTCAATCGTTTCAACTCATTTTTTAAAGTGTTAACTATTACTGTTTGACTATTAGTTAAGAATGTTTCGATCTGGTAATTGTTTACATTTCTAATTCTGTAGTGTCTTACAACAACCCCATCAAGTGATTCAGCGTAAGTTTCAATAACCCCCCTATTTGTATGCTCTGATTGATTTATACATATATCCTGTCTTTCCTTAGTTTTCAATCCACAGCCAGTCTTCTCTCTCTCATTAGAACTACTTGCTGATATATTGTTTGTGTTTATCATTGCATTATTAGGGTATTTAGTGGAACATGACATCTCATCTTCATCAATTTGCATAGGTTCTTGTACTTCTTCAATATTACGATGTAATTCTTTATGATTATCAAAAAGGATATAATCCTCAAATAACTCTCCACATACAATACAGAGATAACTAGAATGGGCTGGACCAATATAACTGTTTGTACTCGAACATGTCTTACTATTTAGGTCGTTATCAATTTGCATAGGCTCTTGTGCCTCTTGATTGCTATGATATAGCTCATTATGAAAATCAAAGAGGACACGATCCTCAATCAACACTCCACATACATTACAAAGATAACTCGAATGAGCTGGACCAATATAACTGTCTATACCCGAACATGCCTTACTATTTAGGTCTACATCATTTGTGATTGGCTCTTTTGCATCTTCATTGCTATGATATAGCTCATTGTGAAAATCAAATAGGACACGATCCTCAATCCATACTCCACATACATTACAAAGAAGATAACTAGAATTTTCCAATTCATGGTGATTATGGGAAGAACGTACTAAATTATTTTCATGTTTATGGGGGTGCATTAAATCTATATGTGCAATCAACAACCATTCATCATCGAAATTGATACCACACTCCGGACAGATATTCATTATTCACGAATGATATTCTCCATCGAAGTGACCTTACATAGCATCATACCTCTATTTATAATAACCTCCCCTCTCTCGTTTTTACCCCCCCCCCTATTCCCCCCCTCCCCCATTCCAGTAGGTTGTTATGACAAATAAACGATTGTATCAACCAGGCTGTAATATCTTCGTAAAAGTTTTGTAACACATAGTGGTAATATAATTTGCAATGAATGATAAACACATGAAAAAAACTGTTTCGACCTAATTGGGTCTCATCAGGTGTGAGGTAGGCAGACAACATATGATTGTATAAGTTCAATCATCTGTTTCAAAAAGCCACTCACACGACAGTTTTTTTTTGTGTTTTTTTTATTTTTTTTATTTTTTTTATTTTATATATTTTTTGTTAGAAGAAATCGACAGTGTATATGATCCAAATCTAAACGAATTCGAATTGCTTTGTAAGACTGTTAAATTTCAAAGTTTTTTCAGTACAATTTTCTGGTACTTTCATTACTTTTGGTAATGTTAAAATAATTATCTTCTTTTCTGCTTCTAATTTCATTTCTCTTTTACCATTAAATTCCAATACTTTGTAAGCCAATCTTTTGTTTAGTTTGTGAATCTTAATTTTGATTCCATCTTTTTGACTCTTTGTGTGGTGATTTGTCATTTTAAAAACTCCAATTGTTTTTTCTAATTCTTGAATTTTGTTCTTCATTTTAGTCTCGTTTTCTTGTTGTTTATTCATAAGGAAGTCCAATTTGGTACATATTTCTTGAGTTGCCAATTTTAGATCTCTGATTTCTTTTTGCTTGTGGGCCAAATTAATGTTTGATTCCAGACATTCTTTTTTGTCTTCTTTTTTTAAATGAAGAGAACAGAAAAGTGTGTCAGTCAGATTTGAACACCTCTCCCCTCTTCTAGGTTTTTTTACAAAAACATACCTGCACTGATTTTTGGATTTCGGGGAAATTAAAATTGATTTTCTTGGAGGATCACCGTTTTCTTCATCATCGGAAATAAATTCCTTGCTTAGCACACTTTTCTTTGCCAGCTTCTTTTCTAGCTTCCCATCTTCATGTTTTTTTTCACTCTCCGTTTCATTTAGTTTGTTAACAGACGTGGATTCTACGGCGTTTTCATCAGTTTTCTTCTCGGATTCTGTTTCTGCCACCGCTTCCTCAACCATAAGTGCCAATAAGTCATTTACTGATGTTGTTGTTTCGTTTTCGTTATCGCTTAAATGCAAATCTTTCTCTAGTAGACTTTTTCCTTTACTGTTGTCAAAGCTTGTTTTAATTTTATTTTTAGTTGGAGCTAGTACGGGTCGTGGCATTGTTGATTTCCTTAGACAAGGATCATCCATCTTGCTGTGACTGGAACCAAAAACGGAATAATTGCAAGACAACATCTCTCACTTAATATACCCTAACCCCCTCCCTACCTTTATGCTTGCTCATCACTAATGATAATAAATCTTTAAATGTATACCAAAAAGTAGGTCAAGGTCTCGCATTTGGTAAAAAAATAAAACCCCGAATGAGGTGGATCCGTTAAGCAACCGCTTCCTCATTCGGGGTTATCAGTGTGCTTGACCATGTCTAGTATTAATATTAATATTCTTATCATTGTATAAAATAAAAAAAAGGTGCACCTTAAAAAAAAATATTATGAAACATTATACAAGCTGACATGATCAAGCTCACTAATAGGAATGATAGGAATCAGGAATAAGGGAAGTTAAATATTTTTATCAACACAAATTTATATTTAAAAATGAATTAATATTTATTTAAGTGTAAAATTTAAATGATAATTTTAAAGATTGTAAGCGTAAATCATAAAAATAATTCTAATAAAAATAATTTTTAAACTAGCCTCTAGGGCTTTGTTCCTCTTGGTTAATTGTGAGAAATCAGTTTAAAGGTTTGTTTAGTAGTTATTGATTAAATAGTTTTAAATGTAATTGTTTTAATATAGTTTATTTTAAAATCTTGCTAAAAGTCTCTGGTCATACCCGCTTTTACAGCATTGTTCCTCAGTACCAATGGCAAGAATTTTAAGTGTTAGTAATTTAATAAATAGCTTATATTTTATGAAAATTAAAAAAAAAAATTTAAAAAAGATTGAATATACTTTGTTTTTGGAATCTTTCCAAAAGTCTCTGGTCATAACCGCCTCTAGGGCATCATTCTTCTGGACTAATGACAAAGATTCTAAGTGTTAACCTGTCAGTTAATAATTAATAATAAATCAAATAAATTAAATAATGTTGTAAGTAATTCATCTTGGAATCTTGCAGCTCGCAAAAATAAGTTAAATAATTTTGAAAGTATTTCGTCTTAGAATCTTGCTGCAAGTCTCTGGTCATACCAGCCTCTAGGAGGTTGTTCCTCTGGACTATTGACATTCTAAGTGTTAACAGTTAATAATTAATAAAAAAATAAAAAAGTTCAATAATTTTAACTTTAATTTTTAACAATGATTAAAAAGATTAATAATTGTGAAAATAGTTAAACTTAGAATCTTGGTGCACGTCTCTGGTCATACCCGCCTCTAGGACATCGTTCCTCTATACTATTGACAAGATTTCTAAGTGTTAACAGTTAATAATTAATAAAAAATAAAAAAGTTAAATAATTTTGAAAGTATTTCGCCTTAAAACCTTGCTGTAAGTCTCTGGTCAAACCCGCCTCTAGGGCTTCGTAACTCTGGACTATTGACAAGATTTCTAGGTGTTACAGTTAATAATTAATAATAAATATTTAAAAGTTCAATTATTGTTAAAATAGTTCATCTTAGAATCTTGCTGCAAGTCTCTGGTCATACAAGCCTCTAGGGCTTCGTAACTCTGGACTATTGACAAGATTTCTAAGTGTTAACAGTTAATAATTAATAATAAATATTTAAAAGTTAAATAATTTTGAAAGTAGTTCGCCTTAGAACCTTGCTGCAAGTCTCTGGTCATACCCGCCTCTAGGGCTTGGTAACTCTGGACTAATGACAAGATTTCTAAGTGTTTACAGTTAATAATTAATAATAAATAAAAAAGTTAAATCATTTTGAAAGTAGTTCATCTTTAAACCTTGCTGCAAGTCTCTGGTCATACCCGCCCTTAGGGCTTCGTAACTCTGGACTATTGACAAGATTTCCAAGTGTTAACAGTTAATAATTAATAATAAATATTTAAAGCTTCAATAATTGTTAAAATAGTTCATCTTTGAACCTTGCTGCAAGTCTCTGGTTATCCCCGCCTCTAGGGCTTCGTAACTCTGGACTATTAACAAGATTTCTTAGAGTTTACAGTTAATAATTAAAAATAAATATTTAAAAGTTCAATAATTGTTAAAATAGTTCATCTTAGAACCTTGCTGCAAGTCTCTGGTCATACCCGCCTCTAGGGCTTCGTAACTCTGGACTATTAACAAGATTTCTAAGTGTTTACAGTTATATAATTTTGAAAGTAGTTCGCCTTAGAACCTTGCTGCAAGTCTCTGGTCATGCCCGCCTCTGGGGCTTCGTAACTCTGGACTATTGACAAGATTTCTAAGTGTTAACAGTTAATAATTAATAATAAGTATTTAAAAGTTAAATAATTGTTAAAATAGTTCATCTTAGAATCTTGCTGCAAGTCTCTGGTCATACCCGCCTCTAGGGCTTCGTAACTCTGGACTATTGACAAGATTTCTAAGTGTTTTTTAGTTAATAATTAATAATAAATATTTAAAAGTTCAATAATTGTTAAAATAGTTCATCTTAGAATCTTGCTGCAAGTCTCTGGTCATACCCGCCTCTAGGGCTTCGTAACTCTGGACTATTGACAAGATTTCTAAGTGTTTACAGTTAATAATTAATAATAAATATTTAAAAGTTCAATAATTGTTAAAATAGTTCAACTTAGAATCTTGCTGCAAGTCTCTGGTTATACCCGCCTCTGGGGCTTCGTAACTCTGGACTATTGACAAGATTTCTAAGTGTTTACAGTTAATAATTAATAATAAGTATTTAAAAGTTCAATAATTGTTAAAATAGTTCATCTTAGAATCTTGCTGCAAGTCTCTGGTCATACCCGCCTCTAGGGCTTCGTAACTCTGGACTATTAACAAGATTTCTAAGTGTTTACAGTTAATAATTAATAATAAATAAAAAAAAGTTAAATAATTTTGAAAGTAGTTCATCTTAGAACCTTGCTGCAAGTCTCTGGTCATACCCGCCTCTGGGGCTTCGTAACTCTGGACTATTGAAAAGATTTCTAAGTGTTTACAGTTAATAATTAATAATAAGTATTTAAAAGTTCAATAATTGTTAAAATAGTTCATCTTAGAATCTTGCTGCAAGTCTCTGGTCATACCCGCCTCTAGGGCTTCGTAACTCTGGACTATTGACAAGATTTCTAAGTGTTTACAGTTAATAATTAATAATAAATATTTCAAAGTTCAATAATTGTAAATATAGTTCATCTTAGAACCTTGCTGCAAGTCTCTCGTCATACCCGCCTCTAGGGCTTCGTAACTCTGGACTATTAACAAGATTTCTAAGTGTTTACAGTTAATAATTAATAATAAGTAAAAAAAAGTTAAATAATTTTGAAAGTAGTTCATCTTAGAACCTTGCTGCAAGTCTCTGGTCATACCTGCCTCTGGGGCTTCGTAACTCTGGACTATTGACAAGATTTCTAAGTGTTTACAGTTAATAATTAATAATAAATATTTAAAAGTTCAATAATTGTTAAAATAGTTCATCTTAGAACCTTGCTGCAGGTCTCTGGTCATACCCGCCTCTGGGGCTTCGTAACTCTGGACTATTGACAAGATTTCTAAGTGTTAACAGTTAATAATTAATAATTAATAATTAATAAAAAAAAGTTAAATAATGTTGAAAGTAGTTCGTCTTAGAACCTTGCTGCAAGTCTCTGGTCATATCCGCCTCTGGGGCTTCGTAACTCTGGACTATTGGCAAAATTTCGAAGTGTTTACAGTTAATAAGTAATAATAAATATTTAAAAGTTCAATAATTGTTAAAATAGTTCATCTTAGAATCTTGCTGCAAGTCTCTGGTCATACCAGCCTCTGGGGCTTCGTAACTCTGGACTATTAGCAAGGATTCTAAGGGATAGTAGTAATGTAAAAATTGATTGTTAGTACCCAAGCACCCCATGCTGCCCTTAGTAAGTCATGCTGTTAAGTGTGCAGTTCGTGGTAGCTACTCTGTCTTTTATCCCTGTGGGACGGCTTCTGATTGGTCAACGGCTGGCCAATCAGAAGCTTGCTTATGAAACGTAATTATAAAACTACTTCAATGCAATATAATGTTGAAGAATTTAACATTGTTATAAAACTTTGAGTAAAAATGGTTGAGATGAAAGCAAAGATTAATTTGCACATCTTTATCTTCATATATAGACTTACTGATTACTCCAATGTTTATAATAATTGAAAATTATTAAAAGTAAATCTAACGATTGATTGATTTAAAAATCACCAACAGAAATATTTGAAAACTTTAACTACTTAGCATTTAATAATCAAGTGTTACAATAATATAAATAATCATTGATAGAATGTCTTACCTCATAATAATGTTCACAAAAGAAACGTTAACAATTGTTGTAAAACTGTTTAGAAATGTTATGTGTTAAACAACGTTTAGCTACAAGAGCAATGTTTCTACTTTGATGCACAGCGAGTAACTGATGATCAATATTCCATTGATGACGACGAGCTGGAGCCGTGAGTGAATGAATGACCGCCGTGAGAATGCTGACCACTCGGCGGCGGTGTATCGCATGTCGGTTCCGGGAAGGCACGGGCAAGTGGCACTTGATCTACAGCCACCAAGCGCCGCGCTCTCGGTAACCAGAATGATTATTTTCCGTCATCACCCACAAAATTAAGTTTACGATAAGTTAAGTTCATATAGACATTTTATTGAAGAATAATATAATCTTTCTACACCTTAAACAAATAAAGTACCAATACTTCCACAAACTTTTCCAATTTAAAAACTGCTGAGTCATGCAATTTAAAATCTGCAATTCAGAATTTTAAAAACTGCTGAGTCATGGACCCAGGGGTGACCAAAGCCCCCTACTCAGGGGGTAAATTGAAAGTATTCAGGGAAGCGAATATTGATGTGGTCGTGCATAGTAAGACGTACAACTTGCGGTTTTTATGTTGCGGACCTAACTGAGTCTTGTTACGACGGAGTCTTGGGGTAGACTCGCTTCGAGAGGTCGAAGGAGTGGCAGATTTTGAGTCCAGGTGAAGGACTCGCTTCGTGAGGTCGGAGCAGTGGTAGATGTTGAGTCCAGGTGAAGGATTCGCTTCGAGAGGTCGAAGCTGTGTTAAATGTACTGATTTTTACGACGTCTGTCCACTGGAGAACGAAAGTAACCTAAATCTGCCCGAAGACGGCCAATCCGGGAGAAGTTCGCGGGGGAAGGAGCTGGTGACGACCCAGTTCTGGAACCAGAGGATGATCGGAAGTTAGGGGTTGAAACGTGCAATGCACTCATACGTCTTGTAGGTTATGGAACGTCTTCCTAGTCGAAGACATCGTTGCCCGGGCGAGTACAGAAGTAGTGTTTGTGGCTAGGGTAAAGCCAGGTAAAACGAGAAATGTGAGTAATAAGAGTTGTAATACTTGTGGTAGGATTGTTCATGTTGAGGTTGTGATACCTACGTTATTGTACATGGAGGATATTTGCGGTTGTGGAAATAATGTTGTCGTAGTGAGGTCCGTAAGATGATGCCCGGGCGAGTACGCGAGTACAGAAGTAGTGTTTGGGGCTAGGGTAAAGCCAGGTAATGCGAGAAATGTGAGTAATAAGAGTTGTAATACTTGTGGTAGGATTGTTGATGTTGAGGTCGTGATACCTACGTTGTTGTACATGGAGGATATTTGCGGTTGTGGAAATAATGTTGTCGTAGTGAGGTCCGTAAGATGATGCCCGGGCTAGTACGCGAGTACAGAAGTAGTGTTTGTGGCTAGGGTAAAGCCAGGTAATACGAGAAATGTGAGTAATAAGAGTTGTAATACTTGTGGTAGGATTGTTGATGTTGAGGTCGTGATACCTACGTTGTTGTACATGGAGGATATTTGCGGTTGTGGAAATAATGTTGTCGTAGTGAGGTCCGTAAGATGATAAAAAGTTGTACGTCTAGTGTTGTATAGTAAATTTAAATGATTATGATGTTATTTTGTTTCGTAAATTGCCGGTCGCGAGGACCGAAGGGGTTAATGATTTGAAAAATGGGTTAATTAGTTATGAAATAGATGTTTCAGAAGTAAACCCTAAGTACAGTTGTGTAGCTAGTGTAAGTAATGCCTACCATTCAGTAAATGAACAGGAAAATTGCGTAGAGTTTAAAGATATTATTTGTAGTGATGTATGGGGAGAAATAAAAGAGGAGAATGATAATTCTGACGCTTCCGAGGAATGGGATAAAATGTTTGACATGATATGACAGAAAATTTATATTTTCTTAACAAGTAGATTTTTAGGTGTGGTGTTGATGTAGCAAATCTCATTGATTTATCTGTTATCGGTTGGAAAATATTAAACTGGTAACTTTTCTCAAAGTAACATTTTCAAACAGACATTTTTGGTTATCAGAAAATTTAATTTGATTTCTTATTACAGGTTCGATAACACATTTAGCTTTTTATAATGAAAGCTTAAGCTTTCTTTCCAAATAATCATCATCTTCGGTTATAAAACTGTACAGTTTAGGTCAAAATTCTACAATAACTATGCAAACTGTCTCATCTTTAAATTTACCAAGAGTTTTTGTTTGTTACTCTTTGAAACACATTTATGACCGTTTGGGTAGTCTGATAAAACAAGATGAGAATTTAATTCAGGGTCAAGAAAATCATCGTTTTATCAAATAGAAAAAGGAGTCTGTGTCAATGTATAGGATTGATATTCTATCCTTATAATACTTTTTCATAATATTGCAATGAAAATCAAACATTTGATATTTACCTTATTCTAGTACTGTAAAATAAAATAAATAAAATAAAATAGTACTGTAAAAATCTTTACTGAACTCAGTGAAAGTGTCAGAGACGAAAAGGGAGGGGTGAAAGATTTGGCCGACAACGCACGGAGGAGGACGTGTAGGGCAGTTCATCCTAGGGAAGGATACCCTGAGACTGATGCTGATGACATTATGATGCTGTAAAATACACTGTAAAAGTTGTTAGCCACTGTGATTTCAAGCGAAACTATGACCGCGCCTAGTCGTGCAGTCTTTGGACAGCTAGAGCAGTATGACCCGAGGCCTCGAATCTATGCGACAGTATATGACAGAGATGGCAACATGCTTAGCACAGATGATCCTCAGCGCAGAGCTCCGCCCGTTCCTAGGCGTCCGCCTGCAGGTGAGTCGAACATAGTTGTTAAGTCTAAAGCCGTTACTGACATTGCCGGCACGAAGAAAGATGTGAAAGAGAAATTGAAAGAATTTAAAAAATTGAGAGGCGCTAAGCAAGTGAAGTCAAAACTACTCACATCATTACAGTATGCGACGTGGTGTGTGGCTTTAGCTCTTGGCGTTTTCGTCGCACTAGAGAATAGAAGCGATGCTGTTGTGTATAATGCACAACGTTTTCATCGCGTTGATTGTGTTGCTAGAAAGAGTGCTAAGCGTGTTTCGAGATCAATAGCCAATAGTGATTTCGACGTGCACTTCAAGTTTGACGTTAAGAATAAAAGGATAATTTTAATATTTTTTTCCAGTAAACATTTTTATTTAATAACATTTTTGTTTATTTAGAAATTAAATTAAAATAGATTAAATTTGTGCCAGCATTCGCGGTTATACAATTTATTTTAGTTAATTATATAGGAAATTAATTCATAGGTTTGTTTAATAGATAATATCATATTTATATTTAGGTGGAATTTATATTTTATATTTAAGTTCTATTTTTATTAATTAAAAAATTTCAGTTTTAAACTAGGATTAGATGCCCTATTATTTGTTATGTTATTTTTTTTTGTAGGTTGAAACAATGAAATGAATAAAATGTCAACTTACTTCAGAAATTTGTATTGTCCAATATGTGGGCGAGATTTTTTACATAGATCTACAATGAAGGTTCATTTATTATATCACACTAAAGAGCAACGAGGCGCTAAGCAAGCGAAGTCAAAACTACTCACATCATTACAGTATGCGACGTGGTGTGTGGCTTTAGCTCTTGGCGTTTTCGTCACACTAGAGTATAGAAGCGATGCTGTTGTGTATAATGCACAACGTTTTCATCGCGTTGATTGTGTTGCTAGAAAGAGTGCTAAGCGTATTTCGAGATCAATAGCTGATAGTGATTTCGACGTGCACTTCAAGTTTTACGTTAAGAATAAATGCAACTGCAGTAGTGAGATTCCTTCCAGGTGCAGAGATGCTGAATTGACCACTACTTACCCTCCTATGAGCGATGAGGAAAAGAGGGCAAGGAATGTATATTATTCCAAGTCTATTAACCCGCAAACTGGAGAGGGTGTTGTACGTTGGTTCACATTCGGCGGAGAATGTCCAGTTGGTGTCGATTCACAGAACTCCATCGTTAAGGTTAGCAGTCTTTTATCCATCGATGGAAAAAGGCATCGAGCGCTTTGGGTGAAGTGATTGAATATGCTTAAATTGCTAATGATGTTTATTGTGTCAAAGTTACAGGGTTTGACATTGATGAAACGTACCTAGACGCTCGCAAGAATATCCGCTTGAAGTCCAGCCGTATCCGACGTGACGTGACTAATTCCACTTCTCTTGATAAGAAGGCGGAAAACGAATAACAGGACGATACCAGAACTGCTGCTGAAGTCTCTTAGGCTTACCAGTTCGTTGTTGTTTCTGTGAATCTTCATTTACCTTGTTATTTTCACTACTAACTACCCCAAAAAAAGCCTATGAGAATACTTCCCGCAACGTCGGGATCCCAGTGTCAACACGAGCAGTCGGAGTGTCAACAGTAACAACCTTCAATAAAGTTACTGCTCCAGAGGCCAATGCACAACGGTTACCACCAATGACTATCAATCAACTATATCGTGTGCAACTAGCCCTTGTTGAGAAGAAGGTGTTCGACAACCGAACTCAGGGACGATTAGACGACCGTGAGCTGTGGTATGACCCAGCCCCATTTGAACCTTTTAAGAGTGTAATTACAAGCTTAAATATATGCACTCAACATGTAGGAGCTCTACTCCGATGCATCGCTACCTTCAAATTTGATGACATCTTATTTGTGCCGCTGTTCCCTGCGCAGCACTTAGACAACAACCGGAGGCTCATACCTGTACCGGAAGTTATATACCTAACTAATCTGAGGCAGACTGTCAAGAGTTTGGGTGATCGACTTGTTCCTGTCGACATACGACGGACCTTTATTAACAAAAGCCCTATACCGGGAGCAACAACAACAGCTTGTTGACTAACCCCGACGTCATAATCCCAGCTGCTTACGGACCGGATGATCTCAGGAACGATTTGTACGCGGTCAAAAATTGGATCGAGACTGCGACTGATCGTCGAGGCAGTCGCGAGAAATGGTTTACGCAGCTTCAGGCTGCGGAACTTGAGCATGGCAACGAAAGCGTACTCGTCTCCTGTAACTCTGAGAATCTCCGGATCACGGTCGACCCTGATGGAAGATCTCACTTGAACGGCGACGTCACCGAATATTGGTTTAGGAGTGCGATGTCAGACCAAATGGTCTTCTACGGCACGTATCATCTCTCAGGAGAATTGACCTCTGCAGCTCGCTATGTATATCCGAACTACTGTACAAGAGCAAAGCCAGCGAACGGAATGGTGACTAAGCGGAGTTTCCGCGACATCCTGTTGGCAGTAGAATAGTAAGCCCAACACCAGAAGGAAAACTGGAATAACCCGTCCGGCTTAAAATAGACGTAAAATTTTCTATTGAGAAGCGAATCATGTTTAGTAGTTATCCTCTCTAGACGGAAATCATTTGAACAGAAATAAGTGGAGAACACACCATTTCTCGCGACTGCCTCGAAGATTAGTCGCAGTCTCGATCCGACTGCTCGTGTTGACACTACTCGTGTACTAGTAAGATATTATTATGTATTGATGCATTGCTTATCCGCTCAATAAATGAAACCAATTTATTTCACGCCTGAGTATTTATTCTGGACACCCCACCCATGGGTCTTTGTCTTGGTTGGTGCGTGGGTATTTTAATGTGATGAAGTAACAGTAAATTGTTAATTGAAACGCAACAAGCTGGACCCACATTAATAGTTCATTTTTTTGTATAGGAAGTGGGAAATTGACCAATAAAAGTCTTTAGAGCTTCCTTAACAGTAGCCAAAATGCCAGAAGTAACCGCAGGGCGATTTGATCAGGTCATACAAACATGGCGGCATTGGGAGAGAGCTCGTGAGGCCGAGGTGTCCCTTACAGGGGCGTGGCAGAAGCGCGCAGGGCATGCAGCGCTATGTCCAATTCAATAACGAAACTTCTGGGAACAACGAAAATAGATCGTTTGGTTATCAAGGATAATTTGTTATAGGTATTGTAAGCTAGGACACCTGCAGAGGGACTGTAGGTTAGTAGTTCAGGATTGGTAGTTAAACTCCGCGCGTCAAATAGAGAAATAGCACCGGCTGTTGGGCTGAGCATATTTAGCAAGGAAGTGACACCGGAAGTAATCTTAAGTGTAAAAATATATTGTAGAATGATTTAACTATATGGAAAGTGGCAAATGGTAGTGTGTAAATTTCGTGTGGAGTTTGGGGTAAAAGAAAAAATAAAAATTTTCGCTGATTCATAAAGGGGTCTTCCACTGGTTAAGACATATATGAGAGCAGCGGGAATTACAGGGGGTAAATTGAAAGTATTCGGGGAAGCGAATATTGATGTGGTCGTGCAAAGTAAGACGTACAACTTGCGGTTTTTATGTTGCGGACCTAACTGAGTCTTGTTACGACGGAGTCTTGGGGTAGACTCGCTTCGAGAGGTCGAAGCAGTGGTAGATTTTGATTCCAGGTGAAGGATTCGCTTCGAGAGGTAGGAGCAGTGGTAGATTTTGAGTCCAGGTGAAGGACTCGCTTCGTGAGGTCGGAGCAGTGGTAGATTTATGAGTCCGTGGAGAGGGCTCGCTTCGAGAGGTCGCTGTGTTAAATGTACTGATTTTTACGACGTCTGTCCACTGGAGGACGAAAGTAACCTAAGTCTGCCCGAAGTCGGCCAATCAACTAGAAGTTTGCGGGGGAAGGAGCTGGGTGACGACTCAGTTCTGGAACCAGAGGGTGATCGGAAGTTAGGGGTAGAAACGTGCAATGCACTCATTCATGTCTTGTAGGTTATAGGACGTCTTCCTAGTCGAAGACATCGTTGCCCGGGTGAGTACAGAAGTAGGCCTAGTGTTTGTTGCTAGGGTAAAGCCAGGTAAAATGAGAAATGTGAGAAATAAGAGTTGTAATACTTGTGGTAGTATTGTTGATGTTGAGGTCGTGGTACCTACGTTGTTGTACACGGAGGATATTTGCCGTTGTGGAAATAATGTTGTCGTAGTGAGGTCCGTAAGTTAAGTGGTTGAGAAAGATGATAATAAGTCGTACGTCCAGTGTTGTATAGTAAATTTAAATGATTATGATGTTATTTTGTTTCGTAAAGTGCCGGTTGCGAGGGCCGAAGGGGTTAATGATTTGAAAAATGGGTTAAATAGTTATGAAATAGATGTTTCAGAAGTAAACCCTAAGTACAGTTGTGTAGCTGTTGTACAGTTGTGTAGTGTGAGTAATGCACCGCTTCGTGTCCGCCGTCTTCAGTTTCCTCTCATGCTGGCATATTCCATGACTGGCCACAAAAGCCAGGGCCAGACGATTGATCGCGTCGGAGTCGATCTTCGCAGTGACTGTTTCACTCATGGTCAGTTGTACGTCCTGCTCAGTAGAGTCAGACATCCAGACCATATAGTCGTCCTTGTCCGTCCTGATCGTGTCCAAGGTGGAATCGCATACGCGAAAAATATCGTGTATGACGATCTCCTCCTCTAACCCTGACTTGACTTTACCCTGACTTGACTTTAGCTGTAGGTTGTTGTATATATTTTCGTTTAGTTTTTTCTTTAGAAATAAGTAGTTTTTCGTGTGTTTTTAGTATTCTAGTTTGGCAGTACGATAAGGGGCCTGCCTTATCAAAAGTCCCCGTTGTTGTATATATTTTTTTCTTCTTTTTATTAGTTAGTTAAGTTGTTGTTTATAATTCTTTAGGTAGTTAGTAAAGTTTACTAACTTGTATATTTGTAAATAATTGTAAATATGGTTCCGACGTTTCCTGGCCTCCTCGTGGCGGAACTGGATATGCCATAAGTTTATGGCTAACCGACAGGGAAACAAACATTACTTGATCTATTTTAATAAATATATACATGAATATTTACTATAATCTATTTTATTAATATAACACTTTACTATTATCAACTTATTCACTTATCAATCTACTTATCTTATACCAAATTTTACTGACTTGTACATGTGTTAATAATTGTAAATATGGTTCCGACGTTTCCTGGCCTCCTCGTGGCGGAACCGGATATGCCTTGCAGTTTATGGCTAACCGACAGGGAAACAAACATTACTTGATCTATTTTCATTAATAAATTTATAATTATTTACTAACATCTTTTTACTTGAAATATTATAACTGTTAATATAAATAATTGTAAATTAATATGGTTCCTACGTTTCCTGGCCTCCCCGTGGCGGAACTGGATATGCCATACAGTTTGTGGCTAACTGACAGGGAAACTAAAATAACTTCATATATTTTCATAAACTTATACATGAATATTTACGATGAACTATTTACTTAATATAATACTTTACTATTCTCTACTTATCAATCTACTCGATTATTTTGTGAAATGGTTATTACTTCAATATCGATTTTCGCTTTTATGGGAGATATTTGGAGTATGTGGTGATGAAGTGGAGGAGAGGGAGAAGAGGAGGCAGAAAGATAACTTTTAAGCTGCTGCCTTTTTAAAATCTAATTTGACTTAGCTTAGGTGACCCAAGTTTCCACACCACGGGCAGCTGTTAGGCTAGACTTGTTTTTAACAATCTACTTATGTGATTTATAGATGTGAGAGGCTTGGACCATGTGAATTCCTTACTGCACATTTTTGCCCATTCCTGGATTTTGGCACCAGATGCGAGCATGAGGCAGAGGAGGAGGATGACGTGAAGGAATTTAATGTTGCCACTTTTTTAAATCTAATTTTACTTAGTTTAGTTTTTAAATTCTGTTAGTTTAATGCTCTTTCATATGATTTATAGATGCTCATGGATAACCCCAATTGAAGTTTCAACAGTGTACTACTTTAAACACTAAAAACACTTTAGCCCTCCACCCTTCTCGCCAACCCCCCCCCCCCCCCTACCTTCTCAAACTCTATAAAAAGGACATTTCAGAAGCAGACTGTTTTCCTCACCGGAAACAGGTTGATGTACGTGTCAACCTATGCTTATATTTAAGATTTCCTTCTGAATCCTTGTATGACATCCCCATGATATGACAGAAGATTGATATTTTCTTAACAAGTAGATTTTTAGGTGTGGTGTTGATGTAGCAAATCTTATTGATTTATCTGTTATCGGTTGGAAAATATTAAACTGGTCTGGGACTTTTGGGACAGTCTGTATATTCCTTATTTTTGTTACTAACCAGGTTGATGAGTCATATAATAGCTCACAATAAGCCACTCCTAAAGTTTGTCTTAGTAAAAAAGATTATGTATTTGATAGAATTTAGTAATTTGGATAAATGTGATTTATAGGGGGTTCATATTAAATACAATAATTTTAATGAAAAAATCTACAAACCTGATACCTGATTGATTTATCAATCAATAGTAATTATAAAACTCATTGAAAGCATAAGTTATTAATTTTTCAAATCAATAAATAATATCTAATTATTAATTATGAATGTGTTTAGTTAATTATTTAACAACTAATCACTATTTTAATTTTTTTTCTAGCTCCCATCTTAAGAAGATCAGAGAGGATAAGACTGAAAAATGAAAAAATAAAATCTAAAACTTGTTGTTTTGGATGTTAAGAATGTTTGAAGATGTATAAAATAAATATATATTTAAATAAGTTTTAAATTGGGTTTTACTTATAACTCTATATCACCTCCAATTAACCATTTATAATAATATAATAATTTTTACAATTATATTTATTTGCTCCATTTGACATAAGTTAGCCTACCTTTTAATGTTCTTAAAAGTGGGTTATACTTAGTTCAAGATGTCATGTTTATGGTATAAAAGTTTATATTCAGTATTGCATGTGGTTAGGAACTATAGAGATGAAACTGTGGTCAGTCTGAGGTCATGTGTTTATCAGCTGGTTTCTTATCTTTAACTATTCTTGAACACTTGTTTCTTTTGTTCAGTTCAGTGTCAGTGGAGATATTCGTGCTGTAAATCTTTAATAGGTAGGCATATTTTAGATATTATATAAGTAAATAAGTAGTATAAGTAAGTAGATTTCTTTTGGGTCTAAGTTATTTTAGAATATAGTATGTTTTATCAGCAGCTATTTGCAAACATGTTAGTTATAAATAAAGGAATTAAGTCATTGCTTAAACTTTTGTTCATTTTATTAATTTTTTATTAAAATAATTATAATTAAATTACAATATAAAATAGACTTATCTTATAATGTGGGGTAATCAGATTTCATATCTGCCTACCTTATAAATAGTATACAAACATTGAAAAAGACTAGATAGGTAAAATATATTCATTGATTTGTAATTCTTATTAATTTTTTTATAAGTACAAAAGTACACAAATCAGACTTTTTTTTACCCAAAACCTGATTTTTAGAAGAAAAACTAAAAATATATATTAAATTAAAACTCTTTAACAGTTTAAAAGTTTAAAACAACTCTAACAGAGACAATCAATTTGATATATAAAATAAAAAAATCACTTTTAACAACAAAAACAACTGTTTTTATATAATTTTTATGGTAATTATCAATTGTTTTAGCCTAAAGATGAGAAAACATGGTTTAAATGTAATCAAATTGAATAATATTATGAGTTATTTACAAATACAAATATTTTAGAAAAGTATTACAATCATAGTTGATATGGAAAATATATTAATTGGTTAAATATCTTAAGTTATTACTATGATAGTGGTTTAAATACCTTATTCTTGCAATCCGATTGTTGTCTTCATAACTAGTTTCAACCCGTTAGAAGGTCATCTTTAGGTGTGTATAAGGATGATATTACTTCATATGAAGGTTGTCAGTAACAGTTTTACTGCGTACATCACGCACATTTTTTTTATCACTCGTCGGTTTTATTCCCATTATCTCTGCTCTCCCCTTCTCTCTCCAGTCTCAAGTTTTTTACCTATCAAATTTATTTTATTAGATTATAGTTTTATAATTTAATAGTTTTAACACTTAAATACTTTATTACAGCAAAGGTTTATTTACCGCAACATATTGTATTAATTCAGAGTAAAATGGTGATAAATTTCGTTAAAATTTGATTAGTACAAGGATCGTAAATGTACTGAGTTTTACGACGTCTGTCCACTGGAGGACGAAAGTAACCTAAATCTGCCGGAAGTCGGCCAATCCGGGAGAAGTTCGCGGGGGAAGGAGCTGGGTGACGACCCAGTTCTGGAACCAGAGGATGATCGGAAGTTAGGGGTAGAAACGTGCAATGCACTCATACGTCTTGTAGGTTATGGAACGTCTTCCTAGTCGAAGACATCGTTGCCCGGGCGAGTACAGAAGTAGTGTTTGTGGCTAGGGTAAAGCCAGGTAAAATGAGAAATGTGAGTAATAAGATTTGTAATACTTGTGGTAGGATTGTTGATGTTGAGGTCGTGATACCTACGTTGTTGTACATGGAGGATATTTGCGGTTGTGGAAATAATGTTGTCGTAGTGAGGTCCGCAAGATGATAAAAAGCGTACGTCCAGTGTTGTATAATAAATTTAAATGATTATGATGTTATTTTGTTTCGTAAATTGCCGGTCGCGAGGGCCGAAGGGGTTAATGATTTGAAAAATGGGTTAAATAGTTATGAAATAGATGTTTCAGAAGTAAACCCTAAGTACAGTTGTGTAGCTAGTGTAAGTAATGCCTACCATTCAGTAAATGAACAGGAAAATTGCGTAGAGTTTAAAGATATTATTTGCAGTGATGTATGGGGAGAAATAAAAGAGGAAAATGATAATTCTGACGCTTCCGAGAAATGGGATAAAATGTTTGCCATGGAAGGCAAAGTAGATATTGATCGTTTAATTGATTTAAAGTTGGAACATTTAATCTCAGAGGATAGAAAGGTTATGAGGCCAGTACCCCCAGAAGAATCCCCAGATAGATCCTTTGAGTTGTTTAGAGTCTTTAACCTCCCTGTATACGATCAGAAGTTAAGGGCATATGTAAGTTTCCATAGTCCGTCCCCATATCTAGCTATTACACCGGATCGACAGCGGTATGCCACTCTGAGCGAGGAACAACTCCAGCGCTGTACCCAGGGTCAGCAGGCACTGTGTCAACCACTATTCCCAATCCAGCTGTGAAGCTCAACTGCTAGCCGAGCGAGGAACGACGATCCCAGGAGTCTGTCAGAGACGAGTGCCTCATGGACCAGTGGACACTGTGTCTCACCAGCAATAACATTGACTTTCGAATGCAGAAATGAAGTGAGGCAAACAACGATTAGAATCAACGGGGCTGGAATATTACAAAATTCGTCTCATTGTCACATTTTCAACAGCAACTATTCGCTTCTTCCATATAGCACCGGTTTTATGAAATTCAAAAATTTCCGAGAATCCATAGTTCTGCCAGAATTGGAGACGCTCTTGAACATCAAAGAGCAGGCGCTGGTGCAGTCGTATGTCATCCAAACACGCAATATTACAGAGCTGAAGCCGATCGATGAGGTCGTTAGATCTTCTAGTACTTTTGGGTCCACTTATTCCCACCTAACTTCAGTATTGGAACACATCCGGATACAGCAGAGAGACCTGAAGGCGGCGCAAACGGTAGCCTGGGGAGCTGGCACAGTAATTATTTTGTGCGTCATCGCTTGTTTGACCTGCTACTGTCGAAAGCCATTGGGAAAGGTTGTTCAGCTAATTTATTTATTTATTTATTTATTTATTTATTTAGATAACAATACTACATTACAGGCATAGAGCCCAATTACAATGCAGCATTAATCTTTAAGTCCATTATAGAAAGTCCATGCAGTCTTCTTGGTAGGTACACACAACATCACAATTTACATAATATTTAACTACTAAGACAAGATAACAACCAATAAATAATAATAATAACATTTCATAAAAACAATAAATAGACATATCAATAAATAAAGTAACGAAAACAAAACTCTCAGAACGGTTAAAAAAATATTATATAGTTTTCTGTGCAGAAGCAACCAGCTGGGACGTATGCCAACACTAATCCGCAGGCCAGCCCGCCAAGTCCACCCCGCAAGCGCGCACCAAACGCGCCGGCCGACCAATACGGCACAGTGCCGTGTAAAAACACAACACAGTACAATCACTCAGTCAGCCAGCACCCCCAGCACACGCCCGCGGAATAAACTCAAAGAGCAGCCAAACAAATCAATATCAACACACGCCGAAACAGAGTTATACAGTTTTGTCATTACATTTACAGGCGAATTTGCTCCAAGATTTGTTCGAGAGTAGTGAGGGGAGAACAGGAAGCGACAACGAGAATTGTGCCGAGGCACATTAAACTGGACTTTGGACAACAAGGCCCCGCTATCCAGCTTACCGCTCACCAGATTATGCAGGCATACCAACACAGACACTCGCCGCCGCTTATCAAGGGAATCTAGTTCAAACAATGATAACAGCTCAGAATAGGGAACACTAGTAGTATAGTGGCCAAACTCTTTGTAATACAAAAACCTGAGAAATTTTGTCTGAACCTTTTCAATAGTATCAGACAGATAGCGCTGATGAGGGTTCCATACAACTGACCCAAACTCCAACTTTGATCTTACCAACGAGCAATACAGTAACCTTATTACACCAGTATTTCTCAAGAAATTACTCGACCTACGTATGAACCCCAGAATAGAAAAAGCGGATTTACAAATGGAAGTAATATGGTGAATGAAAGAGAGTTTTGAGTCAAAAGTGATTCCCAGATCCTTAATAATTGATTTGACAGAAACAATTCTACCTCTCATTGAATAATTGAAGACTATTTTATTCACTTCAGATTTTCTTGTAAAAGACATTACAAAACATTTATCTACATGAAATTTCAAGTGGTTATCGCTCCACGATAAAAGACGATCTATATCTTCCTGCACTTTCAAACAATCTGACACACAAGTAACTTTACGAAACATTTTCAAATCATCAGCATATAACAAATATTCACAGTTTCGGATGCAATCAGTATGTCGTTTATGAATATTGTGAACAGCAGTGGGCCTAAATTTGAACCCTGAGGTACCCCTGAATATGCACGGAATTCAGAAGATGAAAATCCGCCATAGCAAACATATTGAACTCTATCATGAAGATATGAAGAAAACAATTTAACAAGAGGACTAGAAAGTCCAAAATAATTTAGTTTTGAAAGCAGTGTCAAATGGTTGACCTTGTCAAATGCCTTTTCGAAATCTGTGTAAATTACGTCCACCTGATCTCCAGAATCCATTGCCGACAAACAATATTCAGAAAAATTAATCAAGTTGGACGTGATCGATCTACCAGGAAAGAAACCATGTTGGTGCGGGCTGATGAAACTCTTTACATGAACAAATAACCTTGAATGTATTATGGTCTCGAATACCTTGACAGGTGAGCTAAGAATTGCCACTGGCCGATAATTTTTTATTTCTGACTTCTGACCCTTTTTGAAAATAGGGACAACCTTAGCATTTTGGGTGATCAGCCACTGTCAAGGAGCCCAGACGGGGCCACCATCATCGACTGTGGACAGCGAGGTGCCTAGCCCGACTCCAACTATGTACCGGAGAGCAATCATGCCAAGTGCAGGGGTCCAATGAAGCAGCCACGCTAGAATCAACATCACATCCACCCTCGACCGTTCACAAGCAGGAGAAGTTCACCGGGCGGAGTCCTCAGCTCGAGAAGAAACCAATTTGTAACCCTCAGAAGTATCGCCAAATCAGTGAATTCGTGTGAATGTGCAAGTGTGGTGAGTGAAGGGGCAATATGTGTGTTATTTTGTGTTCATTATGGTATTGTAGTATTTAGTAATCTATTATGTTATATCCGCAGCAACATGGTAAGCACTAAGATCAGTGCTAAACGCGATAGTGTTGACGCGGGTGCGGTACATACGTGTGGTATGTACGCGTACCGGATTCGCTGTAAGTGGACATATAGCATGTGCATTTACCGAATTGCAGTTAATAAATATGAGGTAATGCTGCGGTGTTATGAGAAATGTATTGATGTTGGCATTAATTGTCAATTGATGATGACGGCGGGTCTCTAAGCATGTGTCTTTCCGAATCTATTGAAATTCATTGTAATCAAAATTCAAAGGCGTTAAGAGCCACCCCAGTGACCGGACAGGTCTTAAAAGATTGCCTGTTCGTTTTGGGTAACAGCACCCTGCCAATTGAGGCTCAAGCGGTCCCTTAGTCAAGTTATACCATCCTCAGGGTTATTTGTCTTCCTTGTCTACCTAGGGTTGTAAGCAGTATTAATGTAACTGGTTGTATGTTCCTTAAGTATTTAAGTTCGAAGGTTGTATTGTTTAGAATTTAAGTTTGAGAGTGCTACCTTAGATGTTTTAGTATGTGTTTTTAATGCGTAGAGTTAGGTTCACGCAATGGGCAAATGGTGTGTATAAATTAATTATTGAATGTTAAATGTGTAATGAAGTGAATGGGAAAATTAGAAAGTGTTAAAGTAGGCAAATGTCTGTATGAATGGATTATGGAGTGTAAATGCGTAACGTTAGGATGTTCCCTTAACTGTGGATATACCCTTTGTTAAAATATAACAAAATTAAGAATTGTATATAGAAAATGTATATAAACTTCATGTTTCAAGTTCAATTTTATACATTAAGAATAAAAATAATTATAAAAAAAGCGAGGCTATCCAAATGAGTGTTTAACAGAATCCAATGGAGAGACAACAGATATTAAACAAAAATCTAAACAACTGAAGAAAGACTACACGGATCAAAAAAGCAAGACTAGTGTGCTAGAGGAGAGGATCTGTATCTTGGAACGGTTCAACACAAGAAATAACATCATAATAAGAGGGATTCCAATGACTCCAGATGAAAACGTATACGATATCATAGAACAGGTGGCGGCTGCAATTAGAATACCGTTTCAAAGAAGCCAACTGATGGCTGCACACAGGATCTCTACTTCTCGTCGATTACATTCATCGGACATACTCGTCAGATTTCTCAGATTCCAGACTAGAAACAAGTGGCTCGTGGGTTTCAAAATGGTCGGAAAGAACCTAACTGCGGACCAGATAAACAAGGACTTTGATTGCCAGCGTGTGCACATCGGAGGGCACAGAACACCTGAAAACGAGCTGTTCCTCAAATCGTTGAAGGAAAAATACAGGATCTCTACTTCTCGTCGATTACATTCATCGGACATACTCGTCAGATTTCTCAGATTCCAGACTAGAAACAAGTGGCTCGTGGGTTTCAAAATGGTCGGAAAGAACCTAACTGCGGACCAGATAAACAAGGACTTTGATTGCCAGCGTGTGCACATCGGAGGGCACAGAACACCTGAAAACGAGCTGTTCCTCAAATCGTTGAAGGAAAAATGCCTGGCCGCGGGCTTCGCCGATGTGTGGCAGTCGGATGATGGTAAGGTGTTCGCGATGAAAACCCGGTTCAGCCCTTTTGTAAGGATCAAGGACACCAGGGACATCGATGCACTCAAATCGAGGTGGAAGTGAGTTGAAATTAAGTAGTATTTTTGTAAGTAAACAGTAACTCTGATTTTATTTTAACAGAATGTGCATTCACGTGTTATTTATTCTTACTTTTTTAATTTCACATTTACTTTTGTTACCCCCCCCCCCCCCCGCCCCAGAAACATATGATTAAATGCTTCTATATAACATGACAATGAGCTTTGTATGTCAGGGGTAGCAGTATGTTTTGTAAATAGGTCTGTTAATGTATTTTCCAATATTTTCAAGAATGTATAAGAGGTGTAAATAAATTTTGTTAGTCAAGTAGTGCGCATAGAATGGCATATGATATTGTTTTGTATTGTAAATAGGTCTGTTAATGTAATTTCCAATATTTTCAAGAATTTATAATTGGTATGAATAAACTTTGTTAGTCAAGTAGTGCACATAGTATGGCATATAATGTTATTATCAAAACATAAAAAATTAACGAATTGTATCCATAAGTTAGGTGTTGATTTGTATTAATTGTGTTTTTCTGTCTGTCTCTGTACTGAAAAAATAAAAAGGAATCTTTAACCATTGCTGTATACGAATCGAAGCTCACGAATCTTAAAAAAAAAACTTATGAGAATTATTTTACTATTCAACTTTTTGAGGAAAGGTTGGGGAAATAACAATGGTTAAAGAATGATCTTACTGATTTCCTATAATCAATGACAAAATCTCAGAGTAAATAAACTAACCTCATAAATCTATAGAATATTTTTTATTCAACCAGCTGTTAGTTATAACTAATTATATTTCACTAAACAAACTAAATATTTTAAAGACTGCTCAAAAAAATAAATTAAAACATCTATTATTTTACTATGTATATTTAAATAAACTTTCATTCCCTTATCGATTACATAAACCTATCAATGGTTGAGTTGATCACCCCTGTATATTGATCTGTTATGTACATCTTTAATATTTCCATAATCCTTCAGTCGAACCATTTAAAGTCATCAGGAATTATAACTGTTATTAGTTTTTTTAAATAACACCGGTAATACTTAGCAATTGCTGGAATTTGAGCAACAGAGACATTTTGTTAAAACTAAATGTCATCATTTGTTATCTCACATAAACTACAGTTTTTTCCTTTACAAAAAGTAAGAATTGCTGCTATTAGTTACTCACTACTAACATTTGTTGTGTAACAGCTTTTACTTGCCACAGCAATAAATTAAAGGGAGGGGGGCCAGTTGCCGTGTAGAAAGTACCAAAGCACCTTTAAAACCTCCTATATAAGCACATTGCTCTCAGATTGATTTCAGTCACAATGTCAGCACAACGAACACATTTCATTGTCTACATTTCTCGATTAATGACGAGAGAAGAGGCCGTGGAGGAGTACATGCTTTTGGATAGCATTTTTGACTTCCAGGCATTGACAACAGACCCTCCTAATAAAGGTTAGTAAAATAATAAAATGTAGTCAATTAACCATGTAGAAAAAACACATTAACAAATTTTTATAATCATATACTAAATAATTTGTTTTTAAGCTATTTACAAAGGTCTGGAGAACATTTTGTGTTATAATCAAATTAGGTCTAATCATCGGCTGATTTTTTTAACTCTTTTGCAACTGATTAGGGTTTAAATAATTGAAATGTACTTGCATTAGAGCTAGACTTCGTTTATGATATTAAGACTAACACAAAAAAAGCCACTTGGAAATTTTTTTTTAATTACATAGTAGTTAGTTAAACTGGTACCATACGCTTGATATAATACAGGGTGTTTGTGAACTCTCTGAAAAAAATTCACAGGATTGTTGCTTAGATCAATACAAGAATATTTTACATTATAAACATAGGTCGCCGGAACCTCTTTTTCTAGCTGTACGTCTGTATGTGATTTTGTGTATATTTACAATATCGACCCCCTCTAGCCCCCCCCCCCTACCGACTAAGATGCCTTAAATATGGAGCATTCAAGCCATTTCCATCAGTTTGTTCCATCAGTCAGTTTGATCAGTGCGTGAGTTTTCATTCCTTTTAATTTAAAATTTTTAGTTTCATTTAATTTAATTTAATTTAATTTATTTTAACAGTAAACACCATTTATATTATTATTATTTAAATCAGTTAAATTTAATCTTTTTAAAATGGCGTCAACATCATCAACGAGAACAGCTGCAGCTAACTACGAGAACGATGATGGTCCTTTTCCCAACACCACCGGTGCGAAGAAACTACTATGCGGTATATGCTGGAAGCCTATTTTAATAAGATGTATATTGGCGTGTGGAAACGAATTTTGTTTAAGGTGTGTCCCGAAATGGAGAAAACGCACGTGGACCTGCTGCCTCGTATGCCAGAGGCCATTAATGGTCTTTTGAACCAGGTAGTTTGTATTTATATGTTAAATTAGAAATCTATCTTTCATTCTAACAGTCTTTCATTACTTGAGGTTATAGTTTAACATTTTGCATTTTCCATTACCGAAGAACAATAAAAACTAAATTTTATATGCACTTGCCTTTGGTACATGAATATTAGGAGTTATAAATAGTAGGGTTGAGTATGTTTCTGTTTGTTTTAGTAGTAAGAGTGTTAATGTTTTTGTTTGTTCACATAGTATATAATGATATATGATATATTTTATAATCGATGCTTAGTGAGTAATGCTTTTTAGAAACAAGTTCACATGTTTAATTTAATTCAATCCATAATATTAACCAGATGTTGTAAATTATTGTTTGTCTTTACTTTGTTTGATTTTTATCATTTAAAAGTAAGTAAAAGCTTTGAGTTTTTCATTTGTTTTATTATTTGAAAATGTGTTTTTATCTAATTAGTAAGTTAATAGTTTGTGATAGGTAAATTTATTGGAATATAATCTCATTTTACTCTTTTTTTCATGTCAGATTTCAAAAAGCACCATTTAAACATTCATCAAAACAGGACGAAGGACGGGTCCTTTGCTAGTCTTTGTATATATTTGTTAGTGTGTATTATAAAAACAACTGTATTCAAAACAACTAACTATTTGTCTTCTTACCGAAACATCTTATATATGTTTGTATTTGTGTATTAAATTATTTCCTTGAAGTATGTAATTTCGTATTTTATGTTGAATTAACTGTTTTCTGATTTTGTGTATAACAAACTGTAAATTCCTTTTACTGATTGTAAATAGTTCTACATCACTAACTAGAAGCCTTTTTGTAGTAATTGTTAATTTAAACACTGCAGTTGCAAGTGTAATTTTAATATTTTGTAGTACCAATACACCAGACTGTTAATTAATATATAGGATTAAATTTTAAACGCATTTTATAACATACTTGTCTCTTGTTACGTTGGTTTAGTTTTTAATTTCTTATTTTATACTTAGTGTTTATCTGATTTTTACATAACAAATTGTAATTTATTTTCATTTTGCATTTGCAGGTAAATAGGACACCACCAGAACAGTTCTATCAATTAAACATTATTTTAAACATGCAGTTTCTTTTTTTACCTTACACTAGACTGTCATTTAATTAATGCAGGCCTATCATTATTTTTATACTACGTCTCATGTTTAAATTATCTGAATGAAAACACTATGAATGTACATTCAGCTGTTAAATTACGATTCACATTTTAAACTGAAATTGTTGTATGGATAATATTGTTGTACTATTGAATGGATGGACTCTTGTGTAAACATACCTTGAAATCATATTAAGTGAGACTAATTGGTCAATGTTTATAATCTATGAAAGCTAAAGCGACAATAGGCGGACGGTGCACCTTCTGCAGTAGCCTATCTATACAAACTATAATGTATATATAACACTATAATATCTAGAACTAATATGATGGTCAACTTATACAGTACATAATCCACTGTTTTGGTATCTTGAACTTTTTGAGGTGACACATATGTCGTCAAATCGTAGTTAAAATTGTTTAAAAACTGTTAAAACTTAGATAGAAACTCTGAAAGTTTTTCTGATAGCAGATGGCTATTCTGTATATATTAAAAGGTTCAGTTTTTATTTTTACTTATCTTAATTATCAGGAACATATTAAGTGGATTTATACTGGGTTCATATATAAAAATTATCATAATCATCTTTCAATTTAAAACTAAACACAATGTTGTTTGGAATGATAAATTTAAAATTTAAGATATTTTATTGGTGAATTAAATACAGTCACAGAATTGCTAGTAGAACTCATACTAATATCTATAGAGAAAGCACATGTGATATTTCACTCATTGGTAATAGCAAACGAGTTGTTAAAAAGAAGATGGACAAATTTCAAACCGAGTTTTATAACTTTATTAATAATGGTAACAAATATATGACACCGTTCCAGGACGTTTCAACTGCACTGTATAAAAGCACAATATACAAAATAAAAGATTGTTTTAAACTTCTTTATAACACTACACATACTTATTAAAAATACTAATGTAATTGATACCAAGTTATAAGCCTATGCAAAACTAATTAAAAATTGCTTCATATTATACACATATCAACATATGTCATTATATGAATTCATTATATCAACATATGATATCAACATTATGTAATATTTGTTTAGTACAATTCTTTAAACCAAGACATAGTGTAGGCTAGTTGAACATTTATCTGTGAGCTGGCGAGCTGCTATTTTTTGGTAGAGTTGCTTATTTAATGGTGTTTAAATTATTAAAAACAGTGAAACTTAGTTTCCAGTGTTTTCCTTTTTCATATTAGATAAAACATTATAAGATCTGTCCGGAAGAGTACACAACAGAGAACAGAAAACCATGCTTGCTGTACAGAAAAGCGGAAATAACAGAGATTAAAACGTTTTAAAAGTGACGTAAATAAGTTTTTTTTTTGTTATCGAGACAAAAAAAATATTTATAAACAATATAAAAATAAACATCTTTCAAGTAGAGTATTATAGTGTATTATGAAGAGGTTAATTAGCTCGGACTAGGTCACCATACTCTCCTGCCTTACACGAGCTTCTTGTGTAACGCAGTACTGCACAAAATTGCACAATCATTACCCCCACTTAGAAACTGCAATGTCACATTTAACTCTATAACCTTGTCTTTGTTGTCGCTTCCTCTTGGCAGTTCATAAGACCAGTTTTCTGTGTATAGGTATGGCTGTTAATAAATAAACACCGTAGCCAGGAATTGCATTGTTTAACTGCATACTACATTTGTGTCGTAGTACATCAATCTAGACTGTGTTGCATTCCTTATGTCATGTCTTGTGCGTGACTATCATTTTTAATGAATGGTTTTGACAAGCCAAAAAATGTATACAATTAAACATTTTCCGTTGAATTATACATATTTCTAAAAGTTTTAGGAATGTTAGTAGACAGACAGACTAACGCTGAGATCTTTTATAGGGGTTAAACATATTAAAAGCTATTATGAAATATAATTAAAAACTTACAGTAAACAATCAGTCCATGAATCAATTAGACCTAAATCCAATAATCTTAACCATAAAAGATAACTCATCCTCTGGTTGTATAACCAAACAATAACGTACAAAACATGAAATTAACTCTAAAATAATAGAAACAAAATTTCGTCGACACTTGCCACCAGTTTCAATGGAAACTATAGACGAAAAATGAGCTTCAAGATTCACAATGGGATGACAATAATTCTTTGATTTTATATTCAATGTGGTTCAGAGATTCTCTAAACTCCTGCCTTTTCGATTTTATCAGATAGTTTGTAACGCCTGGGGTGAATTCGATTTGAGTGCTATAACGCAAAAGGATAAGTTCTGAAAGCCGTTTGATTGTGCCAAGCAGTAATATATCCTGAGTAAAGTTGTCGGCCAATGTACTTATGATTGATCGATAAATATATTTTAACTCATAACTGTCAGTCCACGTCTTTCTTTTCATCAAACATGTCGGGGGTAGTCCACTTGGTCCACAATTCATATGAGTTTCAAAACTACAGGAAGAAACTGGCATAGCTTGTAGATAATCAATTTGATTTCCTTCAATAGTAGATGAATGGAAAGTGCTTAAACAGTTTTCATCACACAATCCTTTGGAAACTTTCTTTTTTATGGTAAGATATCTTAACCACTCGATAAGAACCCATTTGGGGTACAATAAACGCACCGGAGATATGACATTGTCCTTCAGTTGTTGAAATTGGCATATTCTTTGTTTTAACAACTCGTTTGCTATTACCAATGTGTGAAATATCACATGTGTTTTTTTCTTTAAAGATATTAAAATGAGTTTTTCTAGAAACTCAGTGATTGTATTCAATTCACCAATCAAATTGTCTAAGCCTTCAAATTCATTTTGCCAAATAACACTGTGTTTAGTTTTAAATTTTAACATGTTCATCATTATTTTTTACACACAAACATAGTGTAAATACACTTATTGTGTTCCTAATAACTGAGATAAGTAAAAATAAAAATTCAACTCTTTAATATAGAATTGCTTTTATACTGGTACAGTCTATATAGCACCAACGGTTTTTTTATATATTTCAGTACGCCGTCAATACAAGATAGAAAATCTGTGTCACACTTACGTCTTCAGATAGTTGGCTAGGCACTAGGCAGGCGCACAACTTAATGCCTCAAGATTGATATACTATTAAACAAAAACTTCGCTCTTGTAGCCACGCTTGATAACAAGTACAATTTTCACATGTAGCTCACCCAATCGTATTAAAAGTATATTTACATTGTAATGATCCTTTTGTTTCCATGAAAATAAGTACATTTTCATAAATATTTTCATCAAACTATTCTCATAATCATAAAACTTTAGAATCTTGGGAGCAGAATTTGTACCTCTTATTAGTATTTACAGCTGACTTGAATTGATATTTTTTACTTCCGAATGTGAACAACTAAAGTGGGAGTTAAGTGGCAGGTTTAACTGAAGCCGTCACACTCATCTTGAGTGTAAGATCACGGGGTGTTCCATCGTGGGGTTGTTGCGTCGATATATATCGATGGGTTGTTGTGGGGTGTCAACATCGTGGGGTTTTTGCGTCGATATATATCGATGGGTTGTTGTGGGGTGTCAACATCGTGGGGTTGTTGCGTCGATATATATCGATGGGTTGTTGTGGGGTGTCAACATCGTGGGGTTGTTGCGTCGATATATATCGATGGGTTGTTGTGGGGTGTCAACATCGTGGGGTTGTTGCGACGATATATATCGATGGGTTGTTGTGGGGTGTCAACATCGTGGGGTTGTTGCGTCGATATATATCGATGGGTTGTTGTGGGGTGTTCCATCGTGGGGTTGTTGCGTCGATATATATCGATGGGTTGTTGTGGGGTGTTCCATCGTGGGGTTGTTGCGTCGATATATATCGATGGGTTGTTGTGGGGTGTTCCATCGTGGGGTTGTTGCGTCGATATATATCGATGGGTTGTTGTGGGGTGTCAACATCGTGGGGTTGTTGCGTCGATATATATCGATGGGTTGTTGTGGGGTGTTCCATCGTGGGGTTGTTGCGTCGATATATATCGATGGGTTGTTGTGGGGTGTCAACATCGTGGGGTTGTTGCGTCGATATATATCGATGGGTTGTTGTGGGGTGTTCCATCGTGGGGTTGTTGCGTCGATATATATCGATGGGTTGTTGTGGGGTGTCAACAATCGCGGTTCACCCATCATACTGTACACATCATTTCTCAAACTTTTTCAGCATCAAAACTATTCATCATCCCGAGTAATTATTTTATCATCTCTTTTTATCTCCGTTGTGTTATTAGGGCCTACTCTCCCTTAATTAGAGTAGTGGTGGCAGCGATTACTCCTGTAGACCCTTGGACTTTTCTCGTGACCGGTACGGGCGGGATAGTTCGGACATTATCGTCTCAAGAGACTGATTTTTTATCTGTGTCGACCCGCTCGTTTGAAGATAGAAGATAGAAGAAAGAAGCGAGAAGATAGAAGACGTTCGCCGCTACATGATAGTTGGAATCTACCAACAGCGAGACGAGGCAGGGGTCCAATGATCACGGGGCGTTTTGGCAACATCGTCACCATCCAACATCGTCACCATCCTGGTCGCCGTTGCCGTGGTCACTAAGTAAGAACTTTGGTGAGCTTGAATGATTTTTTATAAGCGATAAGAATTGTAGGAAATGCTTTCTGTAGAATAATAATTGTGTGTCTGTTTCGTATAAGCAAGGCGTATTACTGTTAGATTAAGGTTAAAGGGCATATGTATAAAATTTGAATCTTATATTACTGTACTTATAAAACAAGATGTCTAGTGAAGTGGTAGGAACTGACACATATAGGCAGAAAATGGAGGCAGGAAATTCTCCTCACGGCACAGAGGATGAGGCACAAGACGAGGTGCCGAACAGTCTCGAACACAGTGATGGGGAGTCAGATACAAGCAGTATACGTACGTTTAGGGCTGTTGTTGATTCGGATGAAGAATCCCCTATGGGCCCCGAGGACAGTGATGGGGAGTCAGATACAAGCAGTATGCGTACGTTTAGGGCTGTTGTTGATTCGGATGAAGAATCCCCTATGGGCCCCGAGGACAGTGATGGGGAGTCAGATACTAGCAGTATGCGTACGTTTAGGGCTGTTGTTGCGGAATTCCTCGAGTATAGGGATGATTCGGATGAAGAATCCCCTATGGGCTCCGAGGACAGTGATGGGGAGTCAGATACAAGCAGTACGTTGGGGGCTATTGTTGCGGAATTCGTCAGTGAGTATTACGTTACGGGCCCCAATGAAGAATGAGTCGTACTTGTGGTGACTCAGGGGAGGGGGCCGAATGAAATCGATCCATCATTCATCTGTGTGTACTACACGTCTACCTAGCATTGATAATAAAAGTACCTGTACTAAGATTCATTAATAGACCATTGGTATAGCTTGATAACGAAATAGGTATAGATCATATTTACTATAGCTGACGGTATCTATGTTTAACGAAGTAAAGATTGAGTGAATGGAAGGAGAGAGTGTAGTGAATGAGTGTGTGAATTACGGCCAATGAATGTAGAATGAATCTAGTTTGTAAGTTAAATGACTGTGCTATCTTTACCAAGTAGTAATGTACGTATACTGTCATGTTATAAAATCTTTACATTTTAAACTCAGAATTGCTCATGTAGAACTAACTAGCTAATAATTTTATTGTTGCGTGACTGAATTCGTATTAAACTTATATACGAGTGTAACCGAATCGTGGATTTAATTTATACTTTCACACTTTAAATATTACAAAGATTTAAATATCAAAGTCCAAGTATGATAATATATCAAACCGTGAGTATTTGTACCGAATTAAGTAAAATGTGAATCGATAAGGAGAGCTTTAACGTAAATAAGAAAATAATAAATATATAGGTGTGTAAAAAAGGAGAAAAATCATGGATCTATATAGATTTAAGTATAAATATAAATGTATGCATACTATAAGAACGAATATATTTGAGTGGTATTGTTCTAGCTGATAGTGTAGGTTTTCAAGCCTAACACATTACCTATATAGATTAGAAATTAACTAGCTAATTGTACAGATTTGACATCTAACATATTACCTAGGAGGAAAGTAGCTATGTCTAGCTATATGCATTGATAACTTTAATCGTGCATTTACCTAGGGCATACCAGCGCGGAGAAAGTGGAATGTTACTAAGAGCTCTTGACGTGAATACACGTCAGATGTTTACAGATTAATGGGTTGGACATGGGTTGGATTAATGGGTTATTATAAGCATAAATCTAGCTATAAGTAAGTATTTATATACAACTTTTACCTAGAGGAAAGAGATGTCGTAAAATTATTACTACACGGGATATATAATAATGTTTGTACACAAGTAAGATATTAATGAAAGGCTGAGTGTCTAGGATAATTATTGTTATGTTTTACGAATGGTCTAATAAAATGGAGATACAAATTTTTAATTTATATTAAGTAGATGCAGTTAAATCTTTTTGAATTGAGTTATAAAGAGTCTAGGTAGATGAGTACAACACACAATGTAGATAGGGTACAGATGAAAGACGAAACGCCCGAAGTCAGCTCTACAAGGCGTTGACCTTGCCAGCGAGCGGCTTTAGTACACACAACAAACGCTTGTATTATGACGTTAGGTTAAGTTAATCATGTAGTATAATCATTTTTTTGGTGGTAAACTCTAAAGTTTTCTGAATGATATTTTGCGAGTATGGACTGAAAACAAGATACTCTTGATATTAGTATTTTTACAAAGCTGTTGACTAAGTTAAGAACTGATGATTCCAGTATTAGGGTCAACTATGATTATAGAATCAAGTTTTTTGTCATTGCAATTCTGTGTTCTTGAACCATGTTACTGCTTATAGTGTTTTTATGTTATAGAAAGAGGCGACATGGCCAGACACATGATACACTGAGACACCACTGACTCAGCGGCAAGCTGTCTCGGATGTTCCTGAACTTACTGTTAAAAATAAACGTGAGTTCGATCTGGCCACTACATAACATATATGTTTAAGAGGGGGTTTTGACGATCTAAATAAAAAGGTTCGCTCACACGACCATATCTCAGGAAGATTTTATGGAGCTGCTCATAATCGCTGCAATCTGTTTTACAGAGATCAAAGGATTGTAAATGTAGTCGTCCATATTATGTCCCAATACGATGCCAATTTCATAATACCAGAACTAGGAAAACAAAATGGAAAAATTAAAGTCATTTTCCACACAACAGATACTTTAATAAGATTTATTAAGAAAATGGATGGCATGACTGTTCAATTTATTGACAGTTTCTGCTTGCTTTCTTTCTCTTTGGATAAGCTGAGTAGCTTTCTCAGTGACGATAAAAAAGCATTATCACGTAGTTAGGTACTTTCCTGATGATGAAACATTTAACCTTGCCACAACAGAAGGGTTAAACAGAAGGGTTATAAAGTGGGACGAGTGTAACTTCGACCGGTCCTACGATGAGACTGTATTAAATTTACTCCAAGGTAAGCCATTTTTGGCTAACATTAAATTCAGAAATCCCGAACCAGTTTATAGAACACCTGTATTTGTGATGGCAAATACCTACCCCTTTGCACTTGAGCCACGGTTCGACCACCGTGTTGTTAGAGTGAACTGACAAGTGTGTAATCGTCTTCGCAAGTACAAGGAGAAACAGCCTTATCCCCTCGCTCACGGTCTCCTGCTGATGTGGGCCAATGGGCTACTTAATGAAGCAACTGATAAAACCCATAATGAAATGTGGGAAATATTAAATAAAAGATACAACTAGACCATGTATATAAATATGTCATTTATTGTTAACAATATATATTATATTCACCATCTGGCACTTGAATTATTTCACACCCCGTCTTATTTTCAAAGTGTCTGATTGTTGAAAGTGATTTTAAAACATGTTGAACAATAACTTCAGTTGAACCATATGACTATATATAATTTCTATAATTTGAAAACTCTGGTATTAAAAATACATGTTCATATAAGTTCTTTACATTTTGATTATGAAAGTTAATATTTACTGTTTTTAAAGGTGCATCAGTTGTTGTATGTCATCATTTAATATGTCATCATGTGATCATTTAAATATGATAATGTCCAGTTTGTTCCACTCTTCCCAGCCCAACAATTTTATAATAGACGGAGATTGATTCCCGTACCTGAAGTCGTTTATCTGACAAACTTGAGGCAGACGGTGGAGAGTCTTAGTGACCGCCTAGTTCCAATAGATATGCGGCGGAACTTCATCAACAAGAACTCTATCCCGGGTGCTGTGTTTGCTAACACATTATTGACAAATCCCGATGCGATTATCCCTGCCGCATATGGTCTAGACGATCTACGAAACGACTTGTATGCAGTGAAGAATTTGATTGAAACAGCTACACATTTGAGGGGAAGTAGAGAAAAGTGGTTCAAACAACTACATGCATCTGAGCTGGAACATGGTAACGAAAGTGTCTTAACATCCTGTCAATCAGAGAATCTGCGTATAGCACTTGACGCAGAAGGAAATTCTACAATAGAAGGGATGTGACTGAGTTCTGGTTCCGAAGCGCCATGTCAGACCAGATGATTTTCTATGGAACATATCATCTTGCAGGTGAGCTAGCGTCGACTGTACGCTACACATATCCAGGGTGTTGCTCACGAGTGAAGAGTGCGAATAGCATGCTCACGAAGAGAAGTTTCCGTGACGTGCTGTTAGCCATTGAACCGAAATTAAAACAAGGAAAATACAAAGCATTAATAATATTTGCAAAAAGTGATTATTTAACGATTTTGCAAACTTCATCCTGTTTGGGACATATATGGACGGGTCGGTGTTTGCCACTGCCGACCTTATGGCTAAAACAATAATACTAACGTGGATGATAAAGGGTCATTTTCCAGTGGCGAAACCTCCGAACATGAACCTCACTGCACTATTAAAAAAAAAAAAAAAAAAAAACACGGAAGTAGGCTGCATGATAACCGAGCAGAGGTAGAATAATTGAAAGTTCCCGAATGAGTACACAGATGAAGAGGATCTTGACACACAACCAGAGATGGCAAATTTTTCTAACACTAGTAATGAGATGACTAGGAAAAAGCGTAAAAAGCGTCAGATGATGGCTGCTGATGCTCTAATCGGGGAATTAAGTTAATCAGGCACAGTACACCGAAAAGTGAATGACTTATATCTAAAGATGTACCATGGGTTCTTGAATAATGAAAAACGCCTCTTAGATCTATTCTGTAATGCTTCTTCCAAAGCAGATATAGAAAGTGCGGGACTTGGATAAGCAGCAATCTTAGATCATTATAAAATGTATATTAGTCAGGCTATGGAAGGTGTAGTGACTGCAGTTCTACTTCAAAAAATGATCAATAATAAGCCTGAACTTACTGATACAGTGTATAAGATTGACCCAGGTTTATTCTATATGACATCTACTAGTATGCTGACCAAAAGTGACATATCTCATCAGACTGTTCATTTCTTAAAAACCACACCACTGATCAGACAGGAAGACAGGAAGACATTTCTCTTTTATATAGAGTTAGTAATATAGTATACACTTACATTAAACAACTTTTATAGTTAACAATAATACAACGTATTTATTAAAATTTAAAATAAAATCAAATATCTTAGTCCTGGAGAACATAGAACCATCAGAATATAAGTTCTAAACACTTGTTAAGTTAAAGAAAATTAAATTTAATGTAATGAGCTCTCAAAATATAATATTTCTAACAATTTGAAAACAAAAATCAATCCGGTCTTATTTTAATTCAAACGTATGAAGAATGAATTAAATTTTCAGTAGCAGTGAGGCAGACGTGTAACAGCCCCTCTCTAACCATTCTCTCGAAAACGGCTGCACTGCTACTCTTTGCCTCAATGATATTGTTTGGAAGATTTCGATACAATGTGCAATATAAAATGGATTAGAAAGATTTATTCTGTAACCTAGTCTGGGTATTGTGTATCCAAAGTTGAATCGGTTTCTTGTCATATACGTGTGAATTGGCTGTGTGAAAATTTTGTGTTTGTTGTCTTTAATGTAGATTAGTAGTGAGAATATGCGGTTATTGGCACAAAAGGGTACCAAACATTGTTAGGTATGACATACCTAGCATGCTATGTATGACATGTCTACTATAGGGGACATATGTCAGAGGTACCTCTATCGCTACTGGCACAAAGTCACGTGACGTAATGACGTCACAATCATATGCTTACTATAGTAGATACATATCGTGGTGTAAAATCGAGATATATGGTGTGGTGTGCATCGTGCGAACAGTAATTTTTGTGTCACTACTGGCACAAGTGTGAGTATAGGGGACATATGGCACGGTGTACTTCACGAGGACAGCAATTTTTGGATCGCTACTGGCACAAGTGTGAGTATAGGGGACATATGGCGCGGTGTACTTCACGAGGACAGCAATTTTTGTATCGCTACTGACACAAGCTACTAGCAACATACTTGTAATTTTATTATGTCACAAACAGAAAATTGTTTAGTCTGTATTTTGTTTGAATCGATCTATCTTAATACCATTTACATAAAAAATAATTCTCATAATATTTAGGATGAGATTCTGAATTATTTCCTGTAAACATTAACATTTAGTTTAACAATTAGATTTTTTGGAATAATACACTTTCTGTTATAATATATGTGTGGTATTTAATATGTCTGGACTAGCTGTGTGGAAATATGAAATCCAAATTAATTTATTTCACAGTTGGTTTGTTCAAATTTATATTTTGTAACATTACATTTTTTTCCAAACTTATTGTGTTTATGTTACAGCAGATGAAGAGACAAAAACATCTGAATTAAAAGCAGATCCACCCTCACTTAGAAGATCTGCAAGATTAGCAGAAAAAAAGAAAATGCATTGTTAAGGTACTGTAATTTAACAGTTCAAACAACAGAAGTTAAGAGGTATATGTTCTGTTCTCAATATTTTAAAGTTGTATTATTATGAGAATAGTTTGGTTAAAATATTAATAAAAATATACTTATTTTTATAAAAACAGAAGAAACATTACAATCTATGCATTTTTGAAATAGTTTTGTTCGCAAACTTGACCTGATAAATAAATGTTTGAATCAGGATTAATATGTTTTAAAACTAAAAGATATCATATATGTAGCAATATGTTTTTTTTTATTTTACTAACTATAAATGTATTTACTTTTATATGTGTTTTAATTCAATTTACAAACTAGAAGAAAAAAAACCATGTGAATTGAATGCAGATCCACCCTCTCCTAGAAGATCCGCAAGATTAGCAGATCCACCCCTTCTAAGAAGATCTGCAAGAATAGCAGATCCACCCCTTCTAAGAAGATCTGTAAGATTAGCAGATCCACCCCTTCTAAGAAGATCTGCAAGATTAGCAGATCCACCCCTTCTAAGAAGATCTGCAAGAATAGCAGATCCGCCCCTTCTAAGAAGATCTGCAAGAATAGCAGATCCACCCCTTCTAAGAAGATCTGCAAGATTAGCAGATCCACCCCTTCTAAGAAGATCTGCAAGATTAGCAGATCCACCCCTTCTAAGAAGATCTGCAAGATTAGCAGATCCACCCCTTCTAAGAAGATCTGCAAGAATAGGAGATCCACCCCTTCTAAGAAGATCTGTACGATTAGCAGATCCACCCCTTCTAAGAAGATCTGCAAGATTAGCAGATCCACCCCTTCAAAGAAGATCAGAAAGATTAGCAGATCCACCCCTTCTAAGAAGATCTGCAAGAATAGCAGATCCACCCCTTCTAAGAAGATCTGCAAGATTAGCAGATCCGCCCCTTCTAAGAAGATCTGCAAGAATAGCAGATCCACCCCTTCTAAGAAGATCTGCAAGATTAGCAGATCCACCCCTTCTAAGAAGATCTGCAAGATTAGCAGATCCACCCCTTCTAAGAAGATCTGCAAGATTAGCAGATCCACCCCTTCTAAGAAGATCTGCAAGATTAGCAGATCCACCCCTTCTAAGAAGATCTGCAAGAATAGGAGATCCACCCCTTCTAAGAAGATCTGCAAGATTAGCAGTATTATTATTGTACATATATAAAACTATGATTGATTTTTATTTAGAAAAAGGGAAAAAATGAGTATCTTTGCAAAGCAAAAATTATTACCAAAACTGTTGTATAAATATATTAATTTCAATGATTATAAAAAAATGATTAAATAATAATTTTAAAATTAGGAAAAATATAAAGGTTTTTAAATCTACAAAACACAACATACAACCACTCACTATAAATAAAACAATATATAGCAGTAACAATGATATGATATGATAAACGTTATACAACCACTATAAATAAAAAAAATAATGTCAAGCAGTCACGTTACATCCGTAATAATGAGATCAATACACTGCCTTATAAGCAATATTCTTTTAAAAAACATGATGAGATTTTGTTCCTACATAAAAAATGTTTTACTTATGATATTTTTATTAGTAAAATGTTCCAAATTTGAAATAATAATAATTACTGTATACTAAATCCTATGTAACATTATGTGTATTCTTATTTTAGACTAACTGTTATACCAATGCTTCACAACGGAGAGGACATTAAGGTGGAAGAATGTGATCTTGAATTCTGTTATATAAAATAAAATTTAAATTTATTCCTAATTCATATCTTTCCAAAAGAAGAACAACAACTAGTTTGGAAAAGAGTAACAAAAACAAGAAAATACACTAAGAAGAACAAGAATAAAGTATGTAAAACTAATATTAATGAAGCCAATGTTACACCACAACAATATAATAACTTTGAAGAAGATTTTGAGCAAAGCCCTAGTTCATAACTAAAAGAGAAAAGAATTTAGTATATACAAGAATCTCAGAAAAAATCAAATCTAATGGTACTAAAATGGAATTTCTATTACAACATGGAGAAAACTCTGAGGAATATTTGAAACAAGATATAAATGAAAAATTAAATATGTGAGATGAAAGATATTATCAACCAGAAAATGTAGATGCAACTCCTGATGAGCCATTAGAAGATACATTTTTACAGACAGAATCACAACATGGAGAAAACTCTGAAGAATATTTAAAACAAGTTACAAATTTAAAATTAACTATTGGAGACGAAGGTTATTATCAACCAGAACATAGAATTATAACTCCTGATGAACCGTTGCATAATAAAGAAGAAATAATTAATAATGCCTCTGAAATCAATACATTTAAAATAGAAACACCCAAACTGACAGAAGAAGAGATAGAATTCTTAGATACAATGGATATATATAATAATAGTTATCAAGGGTTGATAATTAATAATCCCTCTAATAATAATGTTAAAAATAGAAACACCCAAACTGACAGAAGACGAGACCAAATTCCTAGATAAAATGGAAATACAAAACAACATTTTTCAAGAACAAATAATTGTTAACTGTAATCAAATAAACCAAGAACCCCAACTAACTGAAGAGGAAATGGAATATTTACAAGAATTCAAAACAGTATATATTGAAGAAAATAACCAACTTCTTGGACGAGATTTTAAATATAAAAATCTTAATATATAGTACAAAAATCTTTGTAATATTATGTTCAATAAACACAATTTATTTGACAATGAACTTATTATCTAATATAATATAATGTATTTATTTAGTTTTAAAGGGGTATAATTAGAATTTATTATACGTAGCTTATGCATTTTTTTATTAATGTAGTAATTGTGGCTACAGGTTTGATTTAAAAGTTAAAATTAATAAATATTTACTGATTCAGTCTTAAAATGAATATTTAGATTGATGCCCCCCTCCCCTTTTCAAAACATAATCCCCACCACCTACAAGTAAGGCTATAACCCCCCCCCCCCCCCACTTTAGTCAAGTGGAGTTTAAACCCCCCCACCATGTCATGTGGGGGGGGGGGGTAGTCATGTGGGTTATAGAACCAACATCCTACAGGAGACCAGTCAGTATTGCATGGGCTATCCTTGCTGTACTCTTTGGATTTTGGTTAGTATTGGTAAATTTGAATATGTCTGATACTCTAAGATTTCGATATGAAACAGAAAGACTTTAACAGTTTTATCAATTGGCCAGTTTCATTTTTAAATTCAAGTTCAATGGCTACTGCTGGATTATATTATTTTTAAAGAGAAGACATTGTTCAGTGTGCATTTTGTGATGTTGAAATTGGATCTTGGGTTGAGGGAGATGATTCCACACTAGATCACAAAAGATGGCATCATGTAAATTTGTTCAAAACATGCCATGTGGAAATGTTCCCGTAAAAGATATCTCTGAAAATCAACTAATACCTTCACTACAAAAACTTACGAATAAATAAAATCAAATTTCCATCCTTTCCCCAGTTTTAATTAATGGATTCAAGACTTAAATCTTATCAAAAATGGCCAAAAACACCTAAATTTACACCTGAAATGTTCAGCGAGGCCGGATTTTTTTTTACAGGGAAAGAAGATGGCATTATATGCTATTACTATGGTGGGGGGTTAAATAATTGGAATGAAGAATCAGATGAACCTTGCTTGAACACGATAGACACTTTTCAAAATGTTATTTTTTGCTAACAACCAAGGGAAAAGGCTTTGTTAGTAATGTATGTGCAAAATCTTCAACAAAAGAATTAAAACAAGAAGTTTCAAATGAATGTAAATTAAAACAAGAGGAGGTTAATCATAACAAATTAAGTACAAATGTACAAAACAATAATCCAGGAAGCAATGAATGCAAAATATGCTATATGGAAGAAGTAGCTTGAGCCAAAGGCATGGATTAAATTAATATATTAAATGTCAGCTGGTTAGATATCATTTGTTATTGTTTTCAACTTAATTGTTACTATGGAAATATATAAAATTGTTAAATATTCTCCTCTGGTTAACCGATTGGGGATTCCAAACAATAGAACCCCAGGAATTTCCCTTTAAAGATTTTTGCCTAAACAGATATAGTTCATATTAGAATATAACAAAAGATTATCATTTAATTTTATATTATTCAACCTTTTGGATACCAACAATTGTTATAAAGTATAATTCTAATATTTTAACCTATAACTAGGCCTTTATTAAATTTTCAAATGGGTTGTGTAAAGAAATATAGATTTTCCTGAAGTAGTAACTGTCATCAACTACATTTATAAGACTAAAAATCCCCAGATTCAAAATTTAGACAAATTCTTATGTTAAATTTCAAGATATATATTACAATCAAATAAACAGATATAGTTCATATTAGAATATAGCAAAGGATTGTCATTTAATTTTATATTATTAAACCCTTTGGATACCAACAATTGTTATTAAGTATAATTCTAATATTTTAACCTATAACTAGAACCTGTGCTAATTCAAAGCAATAAATTAAATATAATATCCAAGAAATTATCAATTTTTGATTTAATAATATACTATCTTGAGCTTAACTTATCAACCTATACAATTATTTTTAGTCTAAAATATAAAAAAAACATAAAAAATACTGGAGCAATTGGTTTGTAACCATAGAAAAACTTTTTAGAGAAACCCTTTAGAAAATGATTTTATTGTTTGTTGTTTACCTTGTGTTTACTTGAAAATCATCTGATTTAAAAACTTGATAGCTTAAATGAAAGCCAATATTTAACTAAAAGTTTTTAGACCAAAATATATAGAATTATAAACTTATAACTGGTAATATGTATCTTAAATTGAAATAAATATTAAAAAATGAATCACATTATATTTTTTGGTTGAAGAAATACGATAGGTAAACATTTGCCAATGTTTGATATTAAATCTTTGTGTGCATACTTTTAATTTGGGACTTTAAACATAAAAATTGGTAGGGAAAAGAGCTAAACAAACTTGAAAAAGAGAAATTACTTATATATGAATTATATCGACAGTAGATTTTGTATACATAAACCAAGTGAGATTATAGATTAATATATGCCGATGTTTAATGATGAATCTATGCTTGTATACCTTTAATTTAAGACCTAATCATTAAATCGGTCATGTAGCAGAGCCAAACAAATTCAAAAAAGAAAAACAATTATTTATAAATAGATACTTATTTTGATATCTCTAATGTTGTACACTTTAAAGAACAACCATAAATATTATTTTGTAGCCCTAAACAAATTAAATTTAGTAATTTGTTTTGTTAAACCATAATTTAAATTATAACAAAATGTTTTGTTGTAGGTTGAAACAGTGAAATGGATAAAATATTAAGTTACCACAGAAATCTTTCTCGTCCAATATGTGGGCAAGGTTTTTTAACTAGATCTACAATGAAGGTTCATTTATTATTACATACTGGAGAGAAACCCTTTAAATTTTGTACATGTGAGAAAAAATTTTTCAAAATAGATCAAGTAAAGAGTCATATTCAAATTCATACAACAGAGAAACCCTTTAAATGTTGTACAAAATAGATCAAGTAAAGAGTCATATTCAAATTCATACAACCATTTAAACATACCTGAAGGGGGACCCGGACGACGCCGGAGAGGTCCAACCGCCTCTGCTAGGGCAGTTCATTAAAGAGCTGACTGCTGACGAGCCCAGTCAGAGGTTGGGTGGCCTCGAAGGGACGTTCAATTTGATCATGGCGCATCCGTACATATGAGAGGTAATTTTTAAACACTATTCCAAACATTTTCAATTGCATTTTTTTAATTTTCAAAACTGATTTATGAACATTTTCAATAGCCAATGAATATAGGTTTCTTCTATCCTCCAATTCTTGCTGGTTAACCCGAAGAAATACGTAAATTTGTAAATAAATATAAATATATATATATATATATATATATATATATATATATAATATCCTATACTCTAATACGAGCAATGTTTGTATGTATGTATGCTTGCTTGTACCAAGATCTCGAAAACGGCTCCGACGATTTTCTTCAAATGTTGTAAATAGTTCATTTCTGGCCTAAAAACGAGTTTCATGCAGTTAGAACTGCCAACAAAAATCTAATTACGTAGAAAAATGAAACTGAAAATCACATTTTTTTAACATTAGTCTTATGGGTTGCTAGGTAACCATGTTGGCTGAATTAAATAACAAGGAAAAAGTAAACAAAAGACTTGAAGTTGTAGCATGTGTTCATAATAAGCCAACTACCCACAGTATACTAGCAAATTACAAATACAGTACAAAAGGAAAAACATCACTTGTTAATATTGAGCAAAGATTATACTTAAGATTACTCGATACATTGTAGCATGACTTCTCATCCCATTGTAAATTTTGAAGCACGTTTTTCGTGTCTAGTTCATGTACGTGACACAAAGGCGCCAGTGTCGATGAAACTTTGTTTCCATTATTTTAGGGTTAATTTCTTGATTTGTGCTTTACTGTTTGGTTATATAACCAGGGGGCAAGTTATTGTTTATGAATAGATCGTATTATTTGGTTAAACGAGGTTTTAAATGGCTGTAATAACGGGAAACAAATTGTAAACAAAACACGACCTCTACATAAACTGTACATGAACTAACAATAATATTGTCTTCAGCTGTTCCATAAGGATGAGAAATCTACTGTTAGCGAATTTCCCTATAGGGAAGTAGCTATTACCGTAGGTCTCATGGTAAGACCTAAGCCCGGGACCGATTTACTTTTTCATTTTGATGTCCCCAGAGGCCAAAAACACCATTCGTTCAAATTTTTATATATATATATATATATATATATGTCCATCCGCACGATAACTTGAGTAATTTTTGTCCGATTTTGATAAAATTTGGTGTGAAGGTGTAAGGCGGGATAAACTTGAATGAGTTCGCGAACCAGCATGATCGGACTATGGGAACGGGGGTTTATGGGGGGTTTTATGGGGTAAAAATGGGTTTTTCCCATTTTTGACCCTAAAAACACAAAATTTCACAATTTCTTTTTAAACCATTTTGTAGAGCTTAAAAAAACAAATCATTTAGTATATTGAAGCGTTATTATGCGCCTAATTGTTACGGAGAAAATTAAAAAAATTTTAATTTAAAAATTTCATTGTTATTCTTATGGAGAATAAAGTCAACTGTTGTAGTTTGCTTGTTTATGAACATATTTTGATCAAATTTGGAAAATTCATTAATTTCTTACTAAACCACAGTACCTTTAAACATTTTACATAAAAACAACTCTTTTACCCTCCCTGTTGCAGCAAACCTAAGTACTCATTAAACTAATCCTGTTTAAATAGGGAATAAATATGATATTTTTAAGGAGACATTTTAGTCTAAATCCAATCAGGCAAATGGAAATTCGCTAAGTCTGCAGGTTTGCTGCGGCGGGAGTATTTTATCTATGATTGTAGTCAAGGGTAGCAGTGCGAAGTCTAGAATCTGTTTATGACGAATACATTAGGGTATCTGCAATCCTAAAATGCTATTAGAAGGGAAGGAAACAGGTCCGTGACGTAGGACGTAGTGAAGGAAGTAGTAAAGGCAATCATAAAATGCTATGGGAATAGAGGGAAACAGGTCCGTGACGTAGGAAGTGATGAAGGAAGTAGTAAATGCGAGCAGTCCGGAGTGTGGGGACTGTTTATGACCATAAGATTAGGGTATCTGCAATCCTAAAATGCTATGGGAAGGGAGGGAAACAGGTCCGCGACGTAGGGAGTGGTGAAGGAAGTAGTCAAGGCGAGTAGTCCGGAGTGTGGGAACTGTTTTTGATGATTAGATTAAGGTATCTGCAATCTTTTAATGCAATGGGAAGGGAGGGAAACAGGTCCGCGACGTAGGAAGTGGTGAAGGAAGTAGTCAAGGCGAGCTGTCCGGAGTGTGGGAACTGTTTATGACGATTATATTAAGGTATCTGCAATCTTTAAATGCAATGGGAAGGGAGGGAAACAGGTCCGCGACGTAGGAAGTGGTGAAGGAAGTAGTCAAGGCGAGCTGTCCGGAGTGTGGGAACTGTTTATGACGATTAGATTAAGGTATCTGCAATCTTTAAATGCAATGGGAAGGGAGGGAAACAGGTCCGCGACGTAGGAAGGGGTGAAGGAAGTAGTCAAGGCGAGCTGTCCGGAGTGTGGGAACTGTTTGTGACGATTAGATTAAGGTATCTGCAATCTTTAAATGCAATGGGAAGGGAGGGAAACAGGTCCGCGACGTAGGAAGGGGTGAAGGAAGTAGTCAAAGCAAGCTGTTCGGAGTGTGGGAACTGTTTATGACGATTAGATAAGGGTATGGGCAATCCTAAAATGCTATGGGAAAGGGAGGGAAACAGGCCCATGACGTAGGAAGTGGTGAAGGAAGTAGTCAAAGCAAGCTGTCCGGAGTGTGGGAACTGTTTATGACGGTAAGATAATGGTATGGGCAATCCTAAAATGCTATGGGAAGGTAGGGAAACAGGTCCGTGACGTAGGAAGTGGTGAAGGAAGTAGTCAAGGCGAGCTGTCCGGAGTGTGGAAACTGTTTATGACGATTAGATAAGGGTATGGGCTATCCTTAAATGCTATGGGAAGGGAGGGAAACAGGTCCGCGACGTAGGAAGTGGTGAAGGAAGTAGTCAAGGCGAGCTGTCCGGAGTGTGGGAACTGTTTATGACGATTAGATTAAGGTATCTGCAATCTTTAAATGCAATGGGAAGGGAGGGAAACATGTTTGCGACGTAGGAAGTGGTGAAGGAAGTAGTAAAGGCGATTAGTATGGAGCGTGGGAACTGTTTAGGACGATTAGATTAACGTATCTGCAATTCTGAAATGCTATGGGAAGGGAGAAAAACAGGTCCGCTACGTTGGAAGTGGTGAAGGAAGTAGTCAAGGCGAGCTGTCCGGAGTGTGGGAACTGTTAATAACGATTAGATTAAGGTATCTACAATCCTAATGTGCTATGGGAATGGAGGGAAACAGGTCCATGACGTAGGTAATGGTGTTGGATGTTGTAAAGGCGAGCCGTGTGGAGTTCGGGAACAGATTTATATATCTCCGATACTAAGACTGCTTTTAGAGTGAACTAATGATTTTCTCCGAGCAAAGCTCGGTCTCCAGGTACTGTTTATTAAATCGCTTTACACTGATTTGTTTGACAACAATGTAAAATACATCGTATGGATTAACTATTTAACTGTGATTTTTGCTGTTGTTAATATTTGTAGATCAAAAACAACGGACTGTTGCTAAATTACTTAATTACACTGGTAAATGATTTTTTAACACATTGTATGTTTATTAAATCGCTTTACACTGATTTGTTTGAGAATGTAAAATACATCGTATGGATTTATGGATTTATCGTATGGATATCTAACTGTGATTTTTGTTAATATTTATAGATCTAAAAAACCGGATTTTAACAAATGATTTTTCTGTACTAATATGGTATTTATATTATGGAACACTGCTTTATTATTACTTGCATTACTACTAAAGCTATCGTTTTTTTTTGTTGCGGTTATGGATCCTGCTGATATCGTTGATCCGAGTCAAGAAGTCACAGTCACATCTGAGCCTCGTTCATCAACTAGTCACGCCTCCAATGTACCCGGTATTGTTTACTTCACCGTCTTACAACTTCTTGAGAATTTGCATATAATTGAAATGAATAGCTTAGTTAAGTGGGAGAGGGTCATGGATAGACTAAGAAATAGGGAAGACATACTCATAGATCCTGTGTGCACCCAATTGAATGGGTGTTTGTAACATATTCACTTTTTGACCATGTTCATGCACAGAATCCTAATATGTCACAAAAAGATATTGAAAGCCTTTCCTATCTGGAAATTGAATTTAATGATTTCTCTAATATTTGGTTGCCTGAAGTAGAAAAACAAAACTTAAAGAACAAAAGTTTTTCATATTATCACGTTCAACAAATTGACAACCTCATACGCCAAATTTTAATGTTTGAAAAAAACGGTCCAGAAATCCACTAAAGCCTCTGTTAAATCATATGAAAATTACAAACGTAAATACTCTAACCAACAGAAAATTTCTAAGAAATCTAAAAAAGAATACAATTCTTCTTCTTCTTCATCTGATTTGTCAGACAAGTCATACAATGAGGACGCATTTCCAAAACTGTTAACAAAAACAAAGAAATTCTTTGAAAAAATGTTAACAGTTATTAATGACAATAAAGTCCAAAAGTCAACATGTTATACAAATAAACAACACAGTTTAATCATTTTCATTTTTTACATGATCTACAGAATTTGAAATTTTCAAGATATTGATGGTTCATTTTATAATATTACCTTAGAATATTTGATAGTTCTGGATACTGTAATTCCCCATGGCCATTAGCTAAAGTGTTAAATCTATCGTTGCATATAATCCTCTTATCATCATTACAATTGAGAGCTGATTTATTGACAATTACAGTTTAACATGATGATTTTTTTATCTAAACATTCTCATTTCTTTTCTCAAAGTAACATTTTCAAACAGACATTTTTGGTTATCAGAAAATTTAATTTGATTTCTTATTACAGGTTTGATAACACATTTAGCTTTGTATAATGAAAGCTTAAGCTTTCCTTCCAAATAATCATCATCTACGGTTATAAAACTAAACAGATTAGGTCAAAATTCTACAATAACTATGCAAACTGTCTCATCTTTAAATTTACCAAGAGTTTTTTTGTTGTTACTATTTGAAACACATTTATGACCGTTTGGGTAGTCTGATAAAACAAGATGAGAATTTAATTCAGGGTCAAGATAATCATCGTTTTATCAAATAGAAAAAGGAGTCTGTGTCAATGTATAGGATTGATATTCTATCCTTATTATACTTTTTCATAATATTGCAATGAAAATCAAACATTTGATATTTACTTAATTCTAGTACTGTACAACCAATATAGATTGGTTTGTTATAATACCTTTTCTCTTTATAGCATTCAACTGCACAATAATTACTGTCATGTACGATTCGATTCTTGAAATTGGGCTTTGAAATGAGTTTATTTAATCGTTTTCCTATCATACAAGTTCCAAATCAAACCGTTTTCGCAAATATTCCATAGATTTGCCAAACATACTATTGTTCAACAGTTTATAGAAGTCTTTTTTAAAGTTACCCTGAGAAAGTTTTCTTTTCTCTGTGTTAAATTCCATGTATTTTGTTAACCATTAATTATTTTGTTAAAGCATAATACTCTGTGAACCTTATTTAAAATTAATACATTTTCTAGTGACTGTTGCAAATTAAGGTAATGACACTCGTATCGTTTCTTTTCTCCAATGTGGTTAGTAGCTTCGATACCTTTGAACCTTGAAGTTTTTTTTATTTTCAGGTAAAAATGGAAGATCATTATGTTGATCATGCAAATAACTTGGGTAAGCAACATCAAAATCTTCAATTTCACGTTTACACCAGAGAGGTCTACACCAGGCGCGGCTGGTTATGACTTAAAATTTATAAATTTATAATTTATTTAATTTAATTTATAATTAATTTATAATTTAAGGGATCAGAATATTTTAATATGGTTTTCAAACACTCAAGCGTGATCAAGACAGATCTGCTCATTCTATTGCCTGAAGGGTGTTATGGAAGGATTGCCCCGAGGTCAGGCCTGGCTGTGACACTCCATTTCAATCGGAGGTGGTGTGATTGATAGGGTATACAATCGTTATATCCGTGTAATTCACTGATTCACTTAATCAAGTTTTTGAACATTTAGTATTGATCGACCTCAATTCAATTGAAAAATGGGACTTAACGTCAAACGAGCTAATAAACGAACCTGATATTGTGTTAATTTCTTGAGATGTTTGGACTCTATCTGGTTTTAAACTAAATAGAACAATGTTTTATAAATAAAATCTACCAAAAAGTCAATTCACAGGAATAGCTACCATTAGTTCGGCAGAATGAAATGTCGTTTGCCAAAATTATGCAGTTAGCGGAGCCTATTTGAAGAAAAAAGAGCTGGAAAGATCGCAGTGTTACAGGTTATACATAGAACACCATTCTGAAAGTGGTGAGATCAATCATGTCTAAATTTTCCCAAATAAACGATGGTGATAACACCAAAATTTGCGAATCCAACCCTATAAAACTTAAATCTGTACCGCTTGTTTCTACTTGCAGTACAACTTAAATTTACATTGATAAAATAAAATAAAATACTCTTCTTCAGGATTCATCAAATAAAAACTTCTTCATTCAAATAGAATAATACTTCGGTTTATTAAATCCTCATTTCCAAATACATAAATTGGTATCAAAATAGAAGTATACTGTAATAATAAAACCCCAATTGGGGTTTAACCAAACACACTACATAAAAAGGCACAACTGAGAGATTTTACTTAATAGCAGATGCAACAAGAACGAACTAAGACCGAGACACGTGGTCACCGGGCTTATATACGAGGAAGACCAGCTTCCAGAACATTCTACCAAAGATGAAATCTGATTGGCTGAAGCCATTTTGCCTTGCCATTACATGTTTTGCTACTCTCGACTTGCAATATATTGAAATATTGTACAATATGGTACAATTCTCCCCCCCTAAAACTGTTAGTTAACTAATAAAAATTTAAGACATTTTGTTAGAACAATTTTAAAGGTAAAAATATAACAATCTTCATTCTTCATAATACAACGACGATTAAAATAAAATAAAATCATATAAAATTTTAAAATGTAAATTTTGGAGCTTAAGAGTTCATGAGATTATAACCTCCTCAGTTCCTACGTAACCTATAGGTTACAATATTTAGCGAAATCTGTACAATGTTCTGTTAGAGTTAGATGACTGCAAGTAGTTCCCGCTGTCTCCGCTAGGTTGCAGCACATACTGGGAATTTTTATATTTCATTATTTCATCATCTTCAGTTCATTTTACAGAATGAAAGATGGCGGATCGCGAGTTTCAGGCTTATCCCAGTTCTACTCAAAGTAAGTAAATTATTATTATTGTTTTTAGTATGTGTAAATCTTTCAACAAAAATTACAATAATCTTAAACATATGGTTGTGAAATAGGAACTGTCAAACAAAGAATAAATATTTATTTAGTCAGCAGTAATGGCCCTGAAAGTTTGTTGTAACCGATTGGTTACGTTGGAACTCTATGTTTCGGGCATCTTTACATGTAATATTATTATTATGGATTTTTGTCATGTGTTATGTCTGATTTTTGTGTGTGTGAGTGTGTGTGTGTGTTTGTTTATGTGTATGCTTTTATCCTATTAGTAATATATTTTTATTTTACAGGGGTTTTAGAGGAGTTTTGCGACAACTACGACTTTAGCGAGCTAACAGACGTCGAAGACCTATCAGACGACGATGATGGAAGATCAATTGAAGTTTCTGCACCTCCGAGAATCGATATCTTACTTGGAATTGAAGAGGACCAAGACCTTCTTGAAGAAGCTGTATGTTCCTCTGCTTATCAGTGTCGGCCGAGGACGTTTCTTGACCAGGAGTGTAGATAACAACTTCAAGTTGGGGATTGTTTGGTGCCTCAGCTACGACAGGACAAATCTGCATACAGCTCCAATGCACAGCTCTACACGGTATCAGATAAGTATAGCTTCTAAAACAGTTTACAATGTACATTAATACTTTTTCCCAAACATTTACTAAACATCAATCATTTCTCCATGGATTTCGATTTATTTTCATTTACTATTCAAATTAAAAATGATATTATCTTTCAATTTATTGTTTGCTTTCCTGTATTTTTTTTTTTTTTTTTACATCCAAAACTAAAACTTAATATTCTTGCAATAATAAAAACAAACAAACAATTTATTGGCATTTGGAATTGTTTATTCTTAATATAAAATAACTCAAATTATACTATTTATTACTCAACTGAACTTGTTTCAATAAAAGAAATTGATCCTTTGTTACTCATTTGTTTCAGATCTCAAGAATTAACACAACATTTACTTCAATGTCAACATACTGTTTGGAGCTTGAAAACGTCTATAAATCTACAAAAATACTACGAAAATTTACGAGCTTGTAAACATTCTGCAAAACAAGAAAATACCTTGCATTTCCACGGGTAAATCAAGTGATGTGCGCACAAAAGAAGTGTGAAGTGAAATTAGTGTATTGTATAGTGAAGTGGAAGTTTTGTCTCAATCAGTAAGTGTCAAATGTGTGCGAAGTACAAGTGTTTTTGTTTGTTTTAGTGAAAAGTGTCCCCCCAGAGTCAAGGTCAATTTAAGTTGTACTGCAAGTAGAAACAAGCGGTACAATAAATGCGCCACTCTGCTAAATAAATACAAACTATTTTGAGAAGAAATGTAGAATATAAATTTGTTTTTATATGTAAAGAAGGATAATTATTTACAGTAGCAAGATTATTTTAATTAAGAAGAACAATGGGGTCTCATGTGGATTCATTATTAAAAACTGAACTAACTTATGAATTGACTGTTAGGGGTGTAAAAGTAGATACTTCAACAAATGTAGACACATTGAGAAAACAATTGAGATCAGTTCTAAAATTAAATATAGATCCTAACCCTATAAACTTAAATACACTGATTGTAGTTGCCGATGAAATAAATACCATTGAAGTAGCTACAGCGGATTTGTCAGTTAAAATCGAAGATTGTATCAAGAGTAAAAGAGTAGTTGACTTTTTAAAATGTAAAGTTAAACTAAATCATTACAAATTAAGAGTCAATATGTTGAGCAATTTTAAAGTAAGTGAAGAAGTTAAAAAAGCGCAAATTAAACAAGTTAGGGACAGCTGAAGAATGGAGCCAAGGCTTGAAATTATTTCGACTGATAGGAGGCCTCCACCTAGGGGCGTGATCACCGGGAGTGTGTACACTCCACCCAGGCCTCCGCCGCCTGTTGCTTCGGTGACAATCGAGTCGAAGGCCATTTCAAATGCGAAATCTGCGGTGAAGGAGGCGGAGAATGAGCTCAAGACTTTGCGCGCGTTGAAACGCGAAAATGTCTATAAAATGAAGGTTGTCGAATATGCCTTGTATGCCTTATGGACTGTGTGCGTTATGCTATCAGTCGTGGTGATGTTGGAGTACGACGGAGATTTGGTGGTTTATTCCGCCAATCGGTTCCATCATGCACAATGTCTTCTGGCGAAGTCGCCGCATGACGTTAGTATGCATGCTCTGGCTCCTCCCGTTACAGTTCGCCCACCCGTAAACGAATCGCAGCAGATGCTCCATATGTTGTCTGTGCTGATAAAGGAAGTTAGGAAGTCTACATCTTCTGAAGATGAAAATGACGATGGGAAGATTGACGAACGTAAAACGTTTGGTGAGCTTCTTTTTAAACGGAGTTTTTACAAGGATTTGATTTGTAGGATCAGTGAGAGGTATGCTGCCATTTCTATGGTCATGCTTCTGCTCTTAGCCGTTCTTAGTGTTGCGATGAGTTATTTGGAAAAAGAGATAAAAGCTCTAAGTAGAAAGATTAGGAAGAACATAGTTATCGCTGAGGATCATGGTGGAAGGAAAAAACATAGGTGTGCTATTCCCACATATTCTGACGTCACTCGGATTGCAAACAAAAGATTACCTGATTGTAACTGTCAAATTAGTATATGTATTTGTTTTGATTTGGTTGTTATTGTTTTTATTATTATAAAAACAATAACATTCAAATAAAAACAAATACATACTAATTTGACAGTTACAATCAGATGATCTTTTGTTTGCAATCCGAGTGACGTCAGAATATGTGGGAATAGCACACCTATGTTTTTTCCTTCCACCATGGCTGAGGATAGTACGTTAAATCAGGAAGATAAAATGGGTGAGTAAATTTAATTTTATTAAGTAGGATTAAATTAATCTTGCCTTGCCAACCAAAACAATCATTTAAAGTAATTAAAACCTTTTGTTAAAAATGGTAAAACGTTAAAGATTTTGCTCAAAAATAAAAGTTTAATTCTGATTAATTATGTATAGTAAATAAATTTGTCTTTAAAAGAATTTCTTAAAAGAAACTATTAAATTAAATATCTAGAGAATATTAAATCAATTGTTTGTTTTCAGGGTTTTACTATTACAGTATACTTCTATTTTGATACCAATTTATGTATTTGGAAATGAGGATTTAATAAACCGAAGTATTATTCTATTTGAATGAAGAAGTTTTTATTTGATGAATCCTGAAGAAGAGTATTTTATTTTATTTTATTTTATCAATGTAAATTTAAGTTGTACTGCAAGTAGAAACAAGCGGTACAAATCCAAAAAGAAAAATAAGAAAAGCAAAGAACAGAAAAAACTTTCCTCGCCAACGGTCCTTCAACGGCTTCCACATCATCTAACGCCTCAAAAATCCTCCTTTTCTTCATCACCATCCACACCAGGTGATGAGTTTGATAAAATTTCAAATAAAAAATAAACAACCTCCTATGATAAGACAACTGTTCCAAACTCAAAAGCACAAACTCCGCCACAAGATGGTAACACCCGAGGAAAAAGGACAATACGTGATTAAAAATGAAATCACCAATGTTCACGATAAAAAAAGTCAATCGGCTAAATACTATTGGACTCAATTCAAAAAGAAAAACTCTGTTCTTAGTAGAGCCTGAAGACAGTTTTTATAAAAAAATACTGACTTAATGTTAACCGTTGGTCAGAAGATATCTGGCATGGCAGGAGTGGAAGTAAAAGAATTTAATAAAAATAAAATAAGAGATTCAATATGAAAATGTTTTCACTCTCGATTTCTAAGTGTAAATACGTGTTTAAAAAGGGTATTAATAAAGGAAACACTGTGAAAAGGTTTGTGTTTTGAATGGTAATATGTGCTCCACTCATTCCAAACCCAAGAATAGTGCAGAGTCTTCTGCAAGCTTCCCAAAGCAATCCGGGTAGGAAGAACGAAAAGGTGTATGAAGTAGTTCTTTGTCAGATGTGTATGGTTTAATCACATCATTATTAAACGTAACGATACTGGAGAGCATTTTTCTATTAGATTGTCTAGAGATGTGATAAGCCCTACATGTCCAAGGAAATCTGATTATCTTATCCGGGATGCAAAGGAAATGTTGTCTTGGTAATCTTTAATTTGCAAAACCAAAAAGAGATAGTAAATATTCAAAAATCAACACTGTAATGATAATTCACTTTTTCCAAATTCTAAAATAAGCACTTGCAGTTTTAATCTTACTCTGTTACGTAGTAGGTTGTAATACCAGTCCTCTCCCCTTCTCACCTACCACCCCACCTACTCAAACTATATAAAAAGGACATGTAGTATTCAACTTTCCTCAATTGAATTTCTTCAACCATGAGTCCGATCAACGTCCCAATTATGAAGGTGGAAGAAGAACTTGAAGATGGACCTATTGAAAATGTTCCTATTGAAGATGTTCCTATTGATGAAGAAAGTGATAGTGTAAATGAGGGTGCTGACGGGGGTGCGGACGATATTAGTGATTATGAAGAGTCTCATGATCCTCCTCTCGTTTAGGAAACTAACCCAGACATTCAAAATTTAATTGAAATGTTATTGAATGGGAGTGCAATTTTGTCATTTAATCCTAGTGAGATTGTTGTCCATAGGGAAGGTGAAGATGATCAACACTTGCTGGTAGAGACAGACGAAGAAGGAGAATAATGGGGTAACATAATATTATATCTATATAACACTTTGTCCTTTATAAATTATAAAAAATGTTTTTTTATTCTCATATCTTTTTTGTTGAAATGATAACTTTTCTTAACCCTGCAAACATGGTTATAATTGATATATTGAATAATTATATCATTAGCTAGATAGCAGCTACTGTTTTTTTTTTATTTATTATCCTAAAGAAGTAATAAAAATTAAATATTTATATCTTGTGTAGCTGTACAAATTTGATTTATATGTTAAACTATTGTCATCGTTGTCCAAACAGTTTATAAATAGTCTGCCAATTTATAAAGCTTTTACTATATAGCAAATTGAAATAAGCATTGGTTACCACTTTAAATAACTATTTAAGTAGATTTAATAGGAAATATATAGGAAATATGAGCTGTTGGCGTGTCCGTGCTATTTGGTTTGCTGTTCCTTTGAGGATCACTGGGATAAATGGATTACTCTATGTTGCGAGTATGTATCTATAAACTTTGGGGCTCTTTAGGGGCTTTAGGTTTTTTAAACTATTCAATTCTTAAGGTAAACATATATTTCTTTCTGTTAGTTTAATGCTTTTTATATGATTAGTAAATCCTCATGGATGACCTCAAATGAGATTTTGACGGTGCATTATGGGAGATATTTAAAGTATGTAGTCATGAAGTGGAGGAGAGGGAGAAGAGGAGGCAGAAAGATAACTTTTAAGCTGCTGCCTTTTTTAAATCTAATTTTACTTAGCTTAGGTGACCCAAGTTTCCACACCGCGGGCAGTTGTTAGGCTAGGCTTGTTTTTAACAATCTACCTGTGTGATTTATAGATGTGAGAGGCTTGGACCATGTGAATTCCTTACTGCACATTTTTGCCCATTCCTGGAGTTTGGCACCAGATGCGAGCATGAGGCAGAGGAGGAGGATGACGTGAAGGAATTTAATGTTGCCACTTTTTTAAATATAATTTTACTTAGTTTAGTTTTTAAATTCTGTTAGTTTAATGCCCTTTCATATGATTTATAGATGCTCAAGGATAACCCCAATTGAAACTTCAACAGTGTACTACTTTGAACTTTGAACACTAAAAACACTTTAGCCCCCCTCTTCCCACCTACCCCCCCCCCTTCTCAAACTCTATAAAAAGGACATTTCAGAAGCAGACTGTTTTCCTCACCGGAATGCAAAACTGAGCTCAAAACCTTATAGGGAAAATGTTCTTCAAAATTCAGTAAGCTAAATTGTAAAAGGCGAAGAAAAAGGGTTTGGAGTGAATTAATACTCGCAAGAACAGGGAATTTATTTAAGTAGCAGAAATTATCCCGAAGCATCCAACGACACCCCAGAGAATTTTAATTCGCAGCCACTTCAGTCATTGCCACTTACCACTTACATCTGAGTATGTGGCAAAGACCTCAAGCCTTTCTATTTTTTCTGAAGCATCAAACGATACCCCTGAGATTTTTTTTATTTTGCAGCCACTACCACCTACATCTAAAAAATGAGGAAGAAATCTCAATCAATTGTATTTTAACTGTTTGCAATGTAATACTCGATATATTTGTTTTAACGTCCAACTTAACTGACGAATGTTTATCCAACTATAATTCAGTCGTAAAAAGAACGCAGCTACATAACACAGTGCATTGGACAACGTCCGAAAAATTATTTATAGAATTGATCTAGTATTCAACGTATTTTATTGTTTATGACGTTTTAGGGTACTGTAATAACTAAGCTGTACCACTGACTATCAACGATAGTCAAAGGTTGTACATATTTTATACTACATAAATAGAAAACAAATTGTTATTTTTTCTAATAATGTGTTTAAGCTCACAGAATACACACAATAATAATGTATAGAGATAGTTTGTTTAGCTATGCGATCGTTTAGCCTAAAACTTTTAAGGCCGGATTCAGTCACAAAGACAAAAAATTGCACAATGAAAAACGAAGCCTTCCTGACCATTGATGATTTCAGTGTTTTTTATTCACGTGATAATTAGGCTCTCGTTTACAGTGGACAAAGAACTAAAACTTTTCTTTCCTAACACTATTAAATAAAAATACATTAGTAAATTTGGTTTTAGATTTACAGTGAAAATAGCATTCAGCTAATTCAAAATCTAACATTTAAACTCGTTTGGCCACACACGCTCTTATCTTTTTATCAGTTTATCAATTATTTCTGATTTACACTTTCTCTTTTGACATTTTTGGAATATAGAAACCTCGTAATACATTTCGTTCAATTTAGTCTAGGTAGTTTGGTATTAGTGTGTAAACCATTACAGTATTTTACAACCACAAGCCTTCGAAATATACAACAATTCCTCATAAGCTAAGATGCAGGATTTGTCATAAATGCAAGCGCATCCAGTAAAACGTACGCTTAACTGAGTGAAAAGCTTTCAGCCATCATAAGAGCATAAAGACGTGAAACATACATTTAAATAGGCTTCAGAAATGTAATGAGACTTAAATGTATAGGGTCGTAAGTCAAGGCTATAAAAATTAATCCACCTACTAGTTAAAATGTCCCCTGAATAAAGTCTATTATAATCATTAGGAAATTATAAATTTGAAAGTGCAATCATATTAAGAGGATGTGCGCTACTTGATTGTAACACATAAGTAATAATTTAACATTAAGATACTCTTAGCATCAATTTACACTATTAGAACTCAATATGACAAATTTTTTAGGTAAAAAAAGTGTGTAAAATTTGAATGGTAAATCGTATTGCATTGGGTTTGTTTAGCCTCGTAAACCAGTATGTAGCCCTATTAAAATACTCACTAGTCTCTCGTATACACACTAGTGTAAATAATCTTAAAAACAAAACACTAAGGTAGAAAATATTAATTTATTTGGTTCAACTAAGTTCTTTGAGGTGTCTGCTTGACTATCAAAAGGTCCGGGATAATAAACAGTTATAATGTCGAGTTTATTTAGGTGTAGATATTAAAATTTAAAATTATACTAAAAGTGCTATTAATACTTCAATTTAATTTATAATAATAAGGCTTTCTATACGTAGAATGTTGAGTTGTGAATTTAAACCAATATAATGTAAAAACTACGTAGAATGTCTCTCTTGCTCATCAAAAAGCACAAAGGATTAAAATTAGTGCTTGGATTAAATTTATGTATTTGTCCAATGTAGGGCAAAAATATATCAAGAAAATTTCTCTTTGTAAGGTAAAAAACTGCGAAGGCATAAAGAAAACGCAACTCATAACTGAAATAAATGGTTTATTTAAAAAAGTTATCTCTCAGTGGATTGATGTAATTTTAACAGCATGTTAACTAAGAGCTACCTATTTACTTTGAGTGTCAGCTTCATCAGTGGTAATCTCGTCGTCGCACTCTGTATACTCAGACACATCCCCACTGCAGTGCGGCTTGTAAACAGCCCAGGCGGCGAACCCGTCCCCTGTGCGGCGCTTGTGAGCCCGGTAGATCCTGCGAGCGCACACTACGTCGTCAGCGATGTCATCGTCCTCCAGCTGATCGCAGTTGAGTCCGCAGGCCAATCCCGAGCCCGGGGGCGAGCACCAGTAGCGGTCGCTGATCTGGAACAGCCCGTGGTCGCCACTCATGTCAGCGTTGAGGCGACCCACGGCGGAAGTGTTGTAGCGAGACTCGTGCTCGGCGATGCACACCCAGGTGGCGAGGTCTCCCGGTGGTATACGGTGTTTGGGTTGAGATAACTCCCTCACTAACTCGCACCTCTCGTACACCTTGCTGCTCACCAGGGCTATCATGGCCAGAGACACTAGAGCGGGTAGGATCATGGTGGCGTGACGACAAAGACACCAGTGGTGTGCGGCTAGCGGGCGTTGACAACAGTGGTGTGCGCGGGCGTTGACAACAGTGGTGTGCGGGGGCGTTGAACCTCGTTACAACCGGCTCACGTAGCTCGATATCCGTCCGGAATTAATTAGACATCAATACTGCAACAGGTGATTTGGCCGTGGTGACGATTGCTCAAACCGCTATTGGAAAGCTAAGCCAATGTCGATTCAGTATTTAGATTTACTTATAACTATGTATAGATAGTTACTCGCCTTTAGCTCGCTGGGGGTGGAGCCCTTAGGCCCCCTAGGGTAGTTGGGGGATTGTATTGGAAATATCCCCGGAGAAAATCTGTTACTGAGTAAAATAATACAATAATAAGAAGTTGGTAAAATACTAAGCACTGTAGCCTGATGCAACTAATGTGTTTTTGATTCAGCGAAAAAACTCTAGTCAATCAGTTCTTCCATAGTAATTACTTAACAATTCTTAAATACCTCTAACATCATTAATAAATCGTCTCAAAAGATGATTGTTACAACTGAGCGCTGGCGGGTAGTTTTGCCACTCGCCTCGCAAATTTGAGGTTGTTGTTATGGCAACACTGCATCAAATACGTTTGAAATCAACTTCGCTCTTTCATTGTTATTCGCGTCTTCTGTTTCTTTCAGAAGAAGATAGAATAAAATGATCAGAAGATGAGTAAGTGGCTAAAATCAGCGAAATAGGATACAACTATTATAATAAAAATACTATCGCATTAAAACGCTCTTTTAGGTACTTATTTTCTACGAATAAACACTTTGTTCTACTAACAATATAAAATTACCTAAACCATTACACATTCCTAAAAGATACCCAACCAAGTGTATTAGAATATATGACCAGGGGTACCGGAATATCAAACAAGATAAATAACATTCTAAGCCGTAAGTCTACACAATTCTTAAAATTCAGTTTTAGCACTAATCACTTGTTTCACTAATAGAAACAGTGCAATTTTTTACTATCTTGTTATAAACAACACGATGCGGACATGTGCGGAACGAAGTAATATGATTGCCAAATTTATAAAGCTTAACTTTCTGATAAGCAATAAACGATCCGTTGGTTTTATCGCGAATTTTCAGGCTAATTATTGAAGTAGAACTATTAATGAATATTTTTCTCGCTCAAAGTTTATTCCTATCCCATAAAAAAAATAATACCCGCTTAGTGACTTTTTGTAGTTCACAAGATTGTAATCCTCATAGTTTTCCCCTTTTAAAGATACACATTATTGATCATAACTAAAATATTTTTGGACCATCAGATTCTGTAGTTAATGCAGATTACAACGATATAAGTTTCATACGGGCAATTTAATTGTGTACATTCAGTTAAGCGTTTAAATGAGCGGTTTGTATATGTTCCGCGCGCTAGCTACACCCGTGGAGGCAGCCCGGTGACGTCACAGCCACACGGCAGTGGGACCACTTTGCTAGTCGACGTGAGCCAGCCCCTGTATTCTATAGCCCCGGTATGAACCCTTGAGTCCAGAGGTTTGTGAGTTTGATTTTAATCTATCACTATGAGTTTTACACACACACTATGGTTGTGTGAACCCCTTAAGTCTAGAGGTCTACTGGATCGATCTTTGTTGAATGTTTGATTTCTGGTTGGTGCAATATGTATATTTTAATGTTGTATTGTAGTTAACTGTTTGTATATGAAACAATGGCTCTAGAGGTTCACGAGTATGATCCTAACCAATTACTAAACGTTTAATTTTTAGTACAGTATCTCTAAGGGGTTTTAAAACTATTCTTAAGGTAAACATATATTTCTTTCTTTTAGTTTAATGTTTTTTATTTTTTATAGATGCTTATGGATGCCATCAGAGGAGATCCTCAACATGCACAACGGGGGTGTTTAGAATATGGCACGATGTGCGGGCATGAAGTGGAGGAGGGGGTGGAGGATGAGATGGAGCCTGAAAGATAATCTGTTGGTAAGCTAGCTACACCCGTGGAGGCAGCCCGGTGACGTCACAGCCACACGGCAGTGGGACCACTTTGCTAGTCGACGTGAGCCAGCCCCTGTATTCTATAGCCCCGTTATGAACCCTTGAGTCCAGATGTTTGTGGGTTTGATTTTAACCTATCACTATGAGTTTTACACACACACTATGGTTGTGTGAACCCCTTGAGTATAGAGGTCTATTGGATCGATCTTTGTTGAATGTTTGATTTCTGGTTGGTGTAATATGTAGATTTTAATGTTGTATTGTAGTTAACTGTTTGTATATGAAACAATGGCTCTAGAGGCTCACGAGTATGATCCTAACCAATTACTAAACGTTTAATTTTTAGTACAGTATCTCTAAGGGTTTTTAAAACTATTCTTAAAGTAAACATATATTTCTTTCTTTTAGTTTAATGTTTTTTATTTTTTATAGATGCTTATGGATGCCATCAGAGGAGATCCTCAACATGCACAACAGGGGGTGTTTAGAATATGGCACGATGTGCGGGCATGAAGTGGAGGAGGGGGTGGAGGATGAGATGGAGCCTGAAAGATAATCTGTTGGTAAGCTAGCTACACCCGTGGAGGCAGCCCTTGTGACGTCACAGCCACACGGCAGTGGGATAACTTTGCTAGTCGACGTGAGCCAGCCCCTGTATTCTATAGCCCCGGTATGAACCCTTGAGTCCAGATGTTTGTGGGTTTGATTTTAACCTATCACTATGAGTTTTACACACACACTATGGTTGTGTGAACCCCTTGAGTATAGAGGTCTATTGGATCGATCTTTGTTGAATGTTTGATTTCTGGTTGGTGTAATATGTAGATTTTAATGTTGTATTGTAGTTAACTGTTTCTATATGAAACAATGGCTCTAGAGGTTCACGAGTATGATCCTAACCAATTACTAAACGTTTAATTTTTAGTACAGTATCTCTAAGGGTTTTTAAAACTATTCTTAAGGTAAACATATATTTCTTTCTTTTAGTTTAATGTTTTTTATTTTTTATAGATGCTTATGGATGCCATCAGAGGAGATCCTCAACATGCACAACAGGGGGTGTTTAGAATATGGCACGATGTGCGGGCATGAAGTGGAGGAGGGAGTGGAGGAGGGGGTGGAGGATGAGATGGAGCCTGAAAGATAATCTGTTGGTAAGCTAGCTACACCCGTGGTTCTTTCTTTTAGTTTAATGATTTTTATTTTTTATAGATGCTTATGGATGCTATCAGAGGAGATCCTCAACATGCACAACAGGGGGTGTTTAGAATATGGCACGATGTGCGGGCATGAGGTGGAGGAGGGGGTGGAGGATGAGATGGAGCCTGAAAGATAATCTGTTGGTAAGCTAGCTACACCCGTGGAGGCAGCCCGGTGACGTCACAGCCACACGGCAGTGGGACCACTTTGCTAGTCGACGTGAGCCAGCCCCTGTATTCTATAGCCCCGGTATGAACCCTTGAGTCCAGAGGTTTGTGAGTTTGATTTTAATCTATCACTATGAGTTTTACACACACACTATGGTTGTGTGAACCCCTTGAGTCTAATAGGTCTACTGGATCGATCTTTGTTGAATGTTTGATTTCTGGTTGGTGTAATATGTAGATTTTAATGTTGTATTGTAGTTAACTGTTTGTATATGAAACAATGGCTCTAGAGGTTCACGAGTATGATCCTAACCAATTACTAAACGTTTAATTTTTAGTACAGTATCTCTAAGGGTTTTTAAAACTATTCTTAAGGTAAACATATATTTCTTTCTTTTAGTTTAATGTTTTTTATTTTTTATAGATGCTTATGGATGCCATCAGAGGAGATCCTCAACATGCACAACAGGGGGTGTTTAGAATATGGCACGATGTGCGGGCATGAAGTGGAGGAGGGGGTGGAGGATGAGATGGAGCCTGAAAGATAATCTGTTGGTAAGCTAGCTACACCCGTGGAGGCAGCCCGGTGACGTCACAGCCACAACGCAGTGGGACCACTTTGCTAGTCGACGTGAGCCAGCCCCTGTATTCTATAGCCCCGATATGAACCCTTGAGTCCAGAGGTTTGTGGGTTTGATTTTACCTATCACTATGAGTTTTACACACACACTATGGTTGTGTGAACCCCTTAAGTCTAGAGGTCTACTGGATCGATCTTTGTTGAATGTTTGATTTCTGGTTGGTGCAATATGTATATTTTAATGTTGTATTGTAGTTAACTGTTTGTATATGAAACAATGGCTCTAGAGGTTCACGAGTATGATCCTAACCAATTACTAAACGTTTAATTTTTAGTACAGTATCTCTAAGGGTTTTTAAAACTATTCTTAAGGTAAACATATATTTCTTTCTTTTAGTTTAATGTTTTTTATTTTTTATAGATGCTTATGGATGCCATCAGAGGAGATCCTCAACATGCACAACAGGGGGTGTTTAGAATATGGCACGATGTGCATGAAGTGGCATGAAGTGGAGGAGGGGGTGGAGGATGAGATGGAGCCTGAAAGATAATCTGTTGGTAAGCTAGCTACACCCGTGGAGGCAGCCCGGTGACGTCACAGCCACACGGCAGTGGGACCACTTTGCTAGTCGACGTGAGCCAGCCCCTGTATTCTATAGCCCCGATATGAACCCTTGAGTCCAGAGGTTTGTGGGTTTGATTTTAACCTATCACTATGAGTTTTACACACGCACTATGGTTGTGTGAACCCCTTAAGTCTAGAGGTCTACTGGATCGATCTTTGTTGAATGTTTGATTTCTGGTTGGTGCAATATGTATATTTTAATGTTGTATTGTAGTTAACTGTTTGTATATGAAACAATGGCTCTAGAGGTTCACGAGTATGATCCTAACCAATTACTAAAGGTTTAATTTTTAGTACAGTATCTCTAAGGGTTTTTAAAACTATTCTTAAGGTAAACATATATTTCTTTCTTTTAGTTTAATGTTTTTTATTTTTTATAGATGCTTATGGATGCCATCAGAGGAGATCCTCAACATGCACAACAGGGGGTGTTTAGAATATGGCACGATGTGCGGGCATGAAGTGGAGGAGGGGGTGGAGGATGAGATGGAGCCTGAAAGATAATCTGTTAGTAAGCTAGCTACACCCGTGGAGGCAGCCCGGTGACGTCACAGCCACAACGCAGTGGGACCACTTTGCTAGTCGACGTGAGCCAGCCCCTGTATTCTATAGCCCCGATATGAACCCTTGAGTCCAGAGGTTTGTGGGTTTGATTCACTATGAGTTTTACACACACACTATGGTTGTGTGAACCCCTTAAGTCTAGAGGTCTACTGGATCGATCTTTGTTGAATGTTTGATTTCTGGTTGGTGCAATATGTATATTTTAATGTTGTATTGTAGTTAACTGTTTGTATATGAAACAATGGCTCTAGAGGTTCACGAGTATGATCCTAACCAATTACTAAACGTTTAATTTTTAGTACAGTATCTCTAAGGGTTTTTAAAACTATTCTTAAGGTAAACATATATTTCTTTCTTTTAGTTTAATGTTTTTTTTATTCTTTATAGATGCTTATGGATGCCATCAGAGGAGATCCTCAACATGTACAACAGGGGGTGTTTAGAATATGGCACGATGTGCGGGCATGAAGTGGAGGAGGGGGTGGAGGATGAGATGGAGCCTGAAAGATAATCTGTTGGTAAGCTAGCTACACCCGTGGAGGCAGCCCGGTGACGTCACAGCCACACGGCAGTGGGACCACTTTGCTAGTCGACGTGAGCCAGCCCCTGTATTCTATAGCCCCGGTATGAACCCTTGAGTCCAGATGTTTGTGGGTTTGATTTTAACCTATCACTATGAGTTTTACACACACACTATGGTTGTGTGAACCCCTTGAGTATAGAGGTCTATTGGATCGATCTTTGTTGAATGTTTGATTTCTGGTTGGTGTAATATGTAGATTTTATTGTTGTATTGTAGTTAACTGTTTGTATATGAAACAATGGCTTTAGAGGTTCACGAGTATGATCCTAACCAATTACTAAGCGTTTAATTTTTAGTAGGGATGTTTTTTTAGTGTTGTATTATAGTTAACCGTTTGTATATGAACCTATAGGCCCAGAGGTTCGCGGGTTTGATCCTAACCAATCACTAAATGTTTTATATATGTTTACTATGACTTTTAGTACTGTAGTGTGAACCCTTGAGTCTAGAGGTCTGTGGGTTTTATTCTTACCAATCGCCAAACGTTTTATATTTTGTTTGAGTTTTAGTATTAAAGTGGGAGTAGTTAACTGTTTGTGTATGATCTCTGATATGAGGTTTGTGGATTTGATTCTTGTCAAATGTTTCATATCCGATATGAGTTTTAGTATTAAAGTGGGAGTAGTTAACTGTTTTAGCGTAAAATCCTGAGGTTTGAATTTTACCAAATGTTTCACTTTCAGTTGATATGATTTTTATGATATCGGGAGTAACTTGTGTCAACAATTGTATTGGTGTTTATTGTATGAAATTAATATATTGAACGATTTAGAAAACTCTTCTGATTAAATAATTTATGGGTTTTAGGTTAAAAAATAGGTGTATCTATTCCATTACCTTAATATGTATGGTATACAGTGAACATATAAGGTATATGCTGTGAGGTGTTAGTGTATGTAGATGTCAAATATTTCTTTAGTTCTTTTTTATTCAAATAGTTATATGCACAAGTTAAATCAACAAAATAATACTTCCTGTTATATGTTAGAAAAGAAACCACACACTCTGATAAGGGTCTCACTGGTTTCAGTTGCCTCTATATAGTGTAGTAATAGAGTGATAGTTTTTGTGTTTCTATGACATTAAGTGAAGATATTTTACAGTGTTTTCTATATTTCTGTATTTTGTTGTAGTGAAAACTCCAGGTAGCAAGTATCAAGTGACAGTCTACAATCAGCAGGTAAGTCACTGCTGAAATACCATATGACTTTATTAGTTGTTTTGTTATTCTATGCCATAAAATTTAGTAAATCATAAAAACTTCCAAGATACACTTTTAGTAATTCACAATTACTGGCTCTTTGCTGATGTTCAAATAAGCTGTTGTCATAAATTTAGAAAGCCTGTTGGTAACTATATATTGTTAACAATATTCCATTTAAATACTATTTTCAAAATACCCGATATTTTTTTTTTAATTTTAAAAAGCTCCTGTGTATATTGCCACAGTATCTCTAATAATCTTGTTCTCTCTAGGCATATTATATGAAAGTGGAATAATTGCTTTTAGTCAACATAAATATTATGATAAAATTAGAGTAAGTGTAAAATTAAATGAATACTTAAAAGCAGTATTGCTCTGTTGTAAGATTAAAAATACTTATGTGAAACAATTATTGTGGGAGCTGCTTAAACATGTTGTTGAGAATTATTTATATTTTGACATTGTGAGATGTGTGTCTGGGAAAATATTACTAACCCCACCTTTACTCTGAGGGTGTATATGGAATTGAAAACACAGTTATTTCGATACAAATATTTATTCTATAAAAACATTATGGCATACAAAAAAATATTTAAACCATTATGGGTGAATTGTGTAGAAGTTAACTCTAGTGCTTGTGATTGCCATCAGGGATCTAACAGAGCCACCGAAAATCCGAGCTGTAAGGAGGGTCAGCACACGTTTTGGGACTATGGTTATCGTCCTAGATATTACAACATCTTCTGGAGAGGAGAGGGTGACCTTTCTTCCCTCACGGTTCACAGCACTCCTCACAGACGAGGACTTGGAGTTTTTTACCAACACAAAGATATATAGCGTGAAATGTACAGGTATAGTGGGTAATTCAACGGGAATCCTCCAGATCAAAACAAAGACAAGTCCAGGCAAAAGAGAAAATCTCCACCCGCATGCGGGTGGAGAAGAGCCATTCAACTTACCAGAAGCATGGGTGTTGAATCGCAATGACAGACGCCACCTACCAGACGTGTTAGCGTGCGAACGTTTCCGGGCGATAGCTATGAACACAAGGATAGTCACTGAGGACACAGTCGACAGAATGGTGAAATCCACACGGTAGAACACACACTACAAAACACAGCCACAGCGAGGCTAGATGGAGTCACGCCCATCGAAGATAATCTAATTAAGTTTGGGGTCTCACGAGTGAACAATTTTAATTAATTTAAAATATTATATCTTTCCATACACAGCTACAAAATGTCAAATGAAATAGAAGTTTTGTTTACGTTCATCTAAGAACACGAGTTATTTTATTATCTATGAAATTTAACTATTTATTTTGAACAATGTCAATAAACATCTTCGGGTTAGAGAAAAAGAAGAATAGTAAAGAACACTATGTGTATCCGATCAAAATTACTAAACAACAAAAAGAATACCATCGTGATCTTTTGCTACTCAAGAATGAAGAAATAACTCACTATGCATATATTAAACATTTTGAACGCTTAGTATCAAATCAAATGACTAAACACCACAGTAGGATTTATATTTGTAAAAGTTATCTTGTACACTTTACGTCTAAATCTGTTTATGATAGACTTAGGCTCATTTGTTCCACTCACAGTCCGGTTAAAGTCGAAATGCCTGATGAAACAAATAATGAATTAAAGTTTTCTAATTTCAAACATAAACAACAGATTCCTTTTGTAATTTATGCAGATTTTGAAGCAATATTACATAAGGAAGCTCCATGGAAAAATTGTCAAAATTTTACTTGTGAAGCACTTAAAGATTGTGATAAAAAAAGAAAAACTAAAAATCATTCAAGTACAATCAAAGAAAGAAAGCATGTATCAATGAGCTTTAGATTTTTCATTGTAAATACACTAGGTGTGAAAACTGAACCCGTACTCTGAAGAGAGAAAATGCTGGTAGGGTATTTATAGAAATGTTAAAGGATGAAGCCCTTAAAATTTAAAGAATCTAATTTCCAATTTGTGATTCAACGGAAGATGAGATTCAAAGTTTTAATTTAGCTACATCATGTCACATATGTGAACATGACTTTGAATTAGATGAAAATGAAAGTTAAAGACCATGACCCGCTAAGCGGATTATACAGAGGAGCAGCCCATAATCAATGTAACCTTCTATACCAGTTATCTAATTTTGTACCTGTAATAATGCATAACCGGTCATCATATGACTTACACTTCATCTGCCAAAATTTAGCTATAGATGATCTTGATATAAAAGTCATACCTTCAACAGAGGAAAAATATATCAGTCTGAGTAAAAAAGTACGGTCCAAATTCGAATTACCCTTTATTGACAGTTGTAGATTCATGGGTAGCAGTCTTGATTCTCTAGCTAAAAACTTAAGTAAATCTTAATTTAAAGAGACCACTAATTATTTTGGCCTTGACAATATTGACTTAGTTACTCGTAAAAGGGTTTTCCCTTACGAGTACGTATCCAATTAGGAGACACTAAACGAAACTTCTTTACCAAGTATTGAACATTTTTATAGTTCCTTGAACGACTCAAATATCACTAAAAATGACTATTTAAATCCACAGACTGTTTGGAATACTTTTAACATAGCAGATTTAGGTTCCTATTCAGATTTATATCTTAAGGCAGATGTACTTATTTTATCTGATGTATTTGAAAATTTAAGAACTGTGTGTAAAAATCACTATGGCTTAGATGCATGTTGGTAATCTACTGCTCCTAGGTTATCATGGGATGCCTGTTAAAACTTACTGATGTAGCATTAGAACTAGTTAATGATTACGAAATGTTATTTATTATTAGAACGTGGTATTCGTGGTGGAATTATTCAATGTGTTAAGAGATTCAGTAAAGCTAAAAATAAGTACTTAAGTAATGACTTTGAAGGCCCGGTAGAGAATTCCAATGATAATTTGAAAAGTAATGAAACAGTACAAGGTAATACAGATAAGTCAAACTACCTTATTTATTTAGATATCAACAATCTCTACGGGAACGCGATGAGTCAGTATATTCCATATAAGGGGTTTAAATGGTGTACCAATGATGAAATGAAAGTTTTGCAACCAACCATTTTAAATACAGAAGAAACAGATGATGTAGGCTATATAATTTAGGTAGATATTCTGCATCCATCTAGTTTACATAAAAGACATTCTGATTTTCCATTTTTCACTGAAAAGAAAAAAACCTAAGAAAGGTAGATTTGAAAAACTATCATTATATTATTCATATACAGACATTAAAGCAGGCTATTCAGAATGGTCTAGTGTTAAAAACCATTCATAGAGCTATAAAGTTTCTGCAAAGTAATTGGTTGAATAAATACATTGCAAAAAATACTGAACTGAGAGCTGCTGCAAAAAATAATTTTGAACGAGAATTTTTAAACTTATGAATAATAGCTATTATGGTAAAAAAATGGAAAACCTTAGAAATAGGTTGAATATGCAGCTTGTTTGTAACAATACTAGAAAACTAGAAAGATTAATATCAAAACCAAACTTTATTGATAGACAAATATTTACTGATGAACTAATTGCAATCCATTTGGGTAAAACTAAAGTAATATTTAATAAACCGATCTATATTGGTCTCACAGTTCTTGAACTTAGTAAAAAACCTATGTATGATTGAAAATCTTAGTCTTTGTTATATGGATACAGATAGCTTCATTATGACATACTATGTGATGATGTCTATTTATAAATTAAGGAGAACTTGCACTGGTTTAATACAAGTAATTATGATGTAAATCATCCATGTTTTTCAGAATTGAGGAAAAAACAAATAGGGTACATGAAAGATGAGTTTGGTGACATTCCTCTTAAAAAGTATCTAGGTTTGAGAAGCAAATTGTACTCATTGGTTTCATCTACTTTAGACGGTATTAAAAGAGCTAATGGAATGAAAAAATATGTAATTGAAAAAGAAATAATGTTTAGTGATTTTGAAGCAGTTCTGATTAAAAATGTAAATTTATTCTAAAGTATGAATTTGATACGAAGCTACAAGCATTTAATATATTCAATTAACTTAAACAAACTAGCGTATCATCTTTTGACGATAAAAAGGTAGTTTTAAGTGATAATGTTCATACTTTGCCCTATGGACTCCACTGTTTTGTTTCAGATAGGAAACGTAAAAAAAAGATCTATGAGGAGTTGAAGAATAAAAGAATTAAAATTAATTAATTAAGATGTTAAATGAAAAAGCTTCTATAGTACTATTTTCATTTTTTTTTCTCTTTCAGATACAGAGTATCACATAAATGAATCACAGTTACTTTATGTAGACACTGATACATTTGTTACCCCTGTTTAAAAATATATTATTTCAATTTAACATAATCAAGGTTTTTTTCTTTTTTGTTTCTAATTTACAGATCGTCAAAGAGTCTTTATCAAAATACGCAAAGCACCGTTGTACGAAGTGTATGAGGAACTCGTGACGAGTCCAAGCTATGCGACCAATGGCAGCAGTGGGATGGACTTACACGCACATCTCCCCGGACCGTGTAATAAAGTAAAGATTTATCCCTCTCGTAGAGGAGTTATTTCAACGGGAATAGAAATCGAAATCCCTCCAGGGTATGAGGGACAAATTAGACCCAGATCGGGGTTGGCTCTTCTCCACGGTTTGACCGTGTTGAACACGCCCGGGACGATTGATTCAGATTATCAGGGAAAAATTTTAGTTATTTTACTAAATCTAGGAGAGCGAATTTTCGAAGTGAGTGATAACATGAGGATTGGGCAATTAGTAATTTGCAAAGTAGAAAAACTTAAATGGTCGCTCACTGACACTCTTAGTCGGAGCAAGCGAGCTTGAAGTGGGTTTGAGTCAACAGGAATCCACGGTCCGCCCGAGACAATCGAGTTGGACTTATCGGATGATGATAATGATTCAATTGATGCTAATGTTGGTGATAATGATTCAAATGAGGCTAATGTTGGTGATAATGATTCAATTGAGGCTAATGTAGGTGATAATGCTTACAATGATGATGTTGATGATGATGATGAAGATGATAAATTACGGTCAGAACAGGACCTAAATGAAATTGTAGTATTATAAATAAGCTTTTTTATGATTGTGTATTTATGTTTAGCTATAAATCAATTTTTTGGATACGTCAAAAAGATTGTCACATTTGGACAAAAGTAAGCACAGGGTGAAATTCTACGGAGACATTGTAGTCTTCAAGGTGTGTGGAGGTTTTTACCCCCTCGCCAAGTGGACCTGGTTTGCAGAAGTGTTATCATCCAGTCGTAGACCACGACTGACTGATTCACTAAGGCGGCGTGTGCCATCGCATGCGTTATCGCTGCGGGAAGCCAGACACTGATAAGCCTGTCTCTGTTGTAACTTTGTATCAAATAGCAAATACTAAGCATAAAATATTTGATATATTTCAACCTTAAATTTAAAAAAAATTGGGTTGAGAATTCCTTTGAGATTGCATTCTAGGAAATGGGTAAATAATTGTAAGACCAAGAATCATTCAAGACAAGACACATAGTTTTATCAAAGTTTTCTTTATTTTGGTCTCACTTTTAGAAAGAAGGGGCGAATGTTGTGTAATCACATGGTTTAATTTATTAGTTTACAATCTGGTTCAGTTTATACTTGGAGCAGCGAGCTCAGCCAAAAGTTAAGCAATAATTTTCCAAATTTTAGGAGTTTGCAACATTATATCATAACCATAGATGGTTTGAGATGAATCTGGAAACTAGCATTGACGTCATAAACCCTCACCACTCTTGAGGTTAGATACGGTAGGTTCTTGTGAACCACAGAGTTAGAGTCAAAGTCTTCCAAGACATCAGTCCACTTCACATCTGGACATGACCCTCCCGGTGTTGCTATTAGCAGGTATGTGATAGTAGGCTTTTGAGAGACTTTTGGTCCATTAGTAGCCCTCTAAATTATTACCCTCTAGTAATGGGGATTTCTCTGTGATATTAGTATTTTAGTTAAAAGGAAAGATATTAACATGTATCATTGTATGTGCTTATCCGCTCAATAAACGAACCATATTAGCTTCACGCACGAGTATTCATTCTGGACACCCCCACCCATTAGCGGTTACAACATTTGATGTCAGAAGTGGGATCCTTTTTTTGAAGGGGAATGCCCTTTAAAGTGGGTTTAAATTTTTAAAGGGAATGTCCTTTTTCAAGGGGTACCTTATTTTAATTTAAGGATTTTTAATTTATACTAACGGATGAATGTTTAATGCTTTTCGTTAGGATTTAAAAAAGGCAGTAAAGGAAATAATTAAAATGTGAAATTGTAAATAAATTATAAGGGGATGACTGGAATTAAGGACAGGGAATATCTTTCGTACGTAATTTTACTATGATTGCTTAAATCACATATTTACTGAAGATAAAATAGCCGTGTTAGTATCTGTCCATGTATCTGATGCAAAGACACATATTTTGTTCGAGAGACTGACACAGTATTTTTCAAGGAAATTTAATATAATAATACCTGCAGAAGAAATAGATGAGGTAGTGGATATTAGGGCCATGTTACCGGGAATTATTAGAGTTTGTAGTAGCTTTACGGTTGTGAGTATTCGTTCGGTACAGGTACGAACTAAGTATGCAACCGTTCTATTGTGGCAACATTTGTAATAAGTTATGTATGTGGATGATATAGAATTTTAAATTTGCCTGGTGATGATTTATGTCGGTATTTTGATGCTATTAGTGACACATTGTTGGTGTTAGGCCGGAATTTAAAATAGTAGGCTTAACGCTGGGTAATATATAAACTAAAATTAGCGTGCCCTCGATGTCAAAACAGCCAAGGCCGTTTGGCACCGCTCCAGGAGAAATAACTAAAAATACTGAGCCTAGGTTTACATACAGTGGGTATCCATTTTTCACTCGTATTGAAACAAGAACTGCCGAAGTGACGGCTTACTATGAGCATATTGAACCAGATTTTCCTACAGAGGTCCGAAATCCAATAGCTAAGGGAAAGTCCCAAGCAGCTCCGTTAAAGCAAATACCGTGTTTGCCAGAACCTATGGTACCTCCACCACCTTAACCCCGGGAATTTGACGAGAATGGATACATGATTCCGCGACAAAATGTCCTATAATCAGAGTGTATATCCCGATCACTGATCCCAATTGGTTGTTGGAAGGAAATTGTTATCTATTAGGAGCTATAGTAACGCGTATAATTAAGGGTCGAATTAACCATAGGACTAACTATACCGATGTGCCAAATATCATTGGTGTCAGACTAACTAAAATAGAGATCCGATTTTTGCCAGAGTAAATTTTTCTGGTAGTAACTTCTTAAATTTAATCCCTCAAAATTACACATTTTTTTAATAAATGAATTCTTGCTCCAAGCAATTTGTAATCATTGCGTTGTTGGTGGGAAAAATGCATATTCTAAATTAATTAGGTACTATAACCACTAGATACATTTAATTAATGTATCGAATTGAATTTAAAACGTGAGCTTGGTCCTGGTTAGAGGGATTTTTCATAGGGATATTAGTGGGCGTATTAGTGATCTTGTGTGGATTGATCGGAATGTTTTGGTACTATAGTGTTGTGGTGCTAATCTAACCCGGTATCGCACGGGGTTTTAGTCTGGGGAATCCTGCGGACAACCCGATGACCACTGCCCAGAGCCCGAGGAACCTACAACCGAGAGTGTCATCAGCACAATTTGTGAGAAGTTCTTCGCAATCACCAGCCCCAGGCGAGAAGACCATGTGCAAAACCCGACCGGACACCCAAGCCCTTCCTACACCCCACCGATACCAACTCCTACAAGACCGTCGTCAATAACATCGGTGAGACCACGGTCCTCGCAGTCACCGGCGTCCGGAGAACGGCGAATGCCCTCGTCCGTACGAGACAAACCTGCCCCAAACCCAGCTGGTTCCTCACGCCATTCCAACTACCCACCGAGCCGAACATCGCCGAGACTTTCATCAGTACCACAGACAAGACCACAATCCTCACAGTCACCGGCGTCCGGAGGAGAACGGGAAATTTCCATGTCTAGGCGAGACGACTCTGTTCAAAACCCGATAGAAACCCAACGCAGTGCCTACTACCAGCAAAGCTGTTCGGTAGAACTAGCTGAAAGAAGTGCTTCTCAGTCAACATTATCTAGAGAGGAACATAGAATACCCACCTCTTTGAACCCGATGCAAACACCATCTTCCAACCATCCACCCCCACGGAGGAGCAAAAGGACGACAAAAAGGAGTGCAGTAAGGTGCACATCGGACGTATCGGAATCATCGGACGGTGGGTCGGACGCGCCTTCGTACTCTAGTGGCAGCGGTAGGCGGAGAAAATCCGGACGACTGGACGAGATGGCTACAAGGATGCACGCAGAGGAAGTGTCCGTGTGTTTGCTGCAATTTTTCTTCTAGTCGCTTTCTCAGATCTTCATATTCGCTCTTATTTCCCTGTATTTGGTGTCCCATTCGAGACAATCTCGCGACTTCATCGGAAATGATCTTATTCATTTCCCTAGCCCACCGTTCAATGGTTTCCCACTGAACGGTGACTAGTCTGTCATCAAGCTGCATTGTGCTGTACATTAAAATGCAGAAGGATATTGCTTCACTTATTTTTTTATCCCTAGTTGTTTTTAAAACACTAAGGAGTTCTTGTAACTCATGAACAGGGCTATGCATAACAGATATGGTTACATATTTCACAGTATCCTTAATAATCCTACTGTAATTGACACTGAAATTGCCGTTCATCGATTTGTCTATGAGTGTCTCCACCAATCTTTTGGTTTCTTCGATGATGTATCTATTTAGCCGTAGAGAAAACATCTTGGGTTGGTCTTGAATAGCACGGCCACTCTTGAACAGTTCGCTGATCTGTGCCGTCAACATAATCTTTAAAATCCGACGTAACCACCATCTTCCGAAATTCCACCTCCGCTGAAGCGCAAAAGGACGACACAAAGGAGTGCAGGGAGGGAGGATTCAGAACATCGGAGAGTGGGTTGGACGCGAATTTATACTTTAGTGGCAGCGGTAGGCGAAGAAAATCTGGACGACTGGACGAGATGGCTAGAATTATGCGCGCTCATGCGGAAAAGCAACAGTAGGCCCAATCGGTAAACAGACACGTCTCATTCCAGCCGACACCACCAATGAGCCTACTGTTGACGACACCCGTCGAAGAAGAGTGGAGCACATCGGGTATCAAAATCAGCGAACCGTTCAAGAGTGGCCGTGCTATTCAAGAGCAACCAAAGATGTTTTCTTTACGGCTGAATCGAAATATCGTCGAAGTGACCAAAAGATTGGTGGAGAGACTCATTGACAATAGGAAACGGCAATTTCCTTGTTAATTACAGTAGAATTATCAAGAATACTGTCAAACATATAACAATAGCTGTTACGGGTAGCCTAGTTCGTGATCTTCAGGAACTCCTTAGTGTTTTTTATCGTCTAATGATCAAAAGAAAAGTGAAGCAATATCCTTCTGAATATATTTTTGTACGGCACAATGCAGCTTGACGACACTCCCATTGTACGGTGGGCTAGAGAAATTAATAAAATCATCGCCTTTGTGGAAGGACACCAGATCCAAGGGAATGCAGCCGAATATGTAAATTTGAGAAAGCGACTGGAAGAAAAACTGGGCCAAAATGACGGAAACTTCCTGCAGATGTGTAGCAAGTTGGCCAAAATAAATGATTAGATCAGAGCGGTTGTGGCGTGTGGCAACAAATTTTGCCTAACATGTGTTGACGAATGGAGACGTACGACCAAGACCTGCTGCCCCATCTGCAGGAGACCAGACGTCTTTTAATTGGTTATATTGTACATTCTGTTGTTGTGTCATCCGTCGTCCAGTATGGTGTACAAGAAATGTGACTCTTGCAAAAGGGTTTCAACATGTACCCAATTGCTAAGGGATTATTACGAAACCGGATTTTATGACATATGTTGTGGATGTGTATGTTTGAACAATTTCTACTGGAAGTACGGAAACAAAAAGAGTGGAGGCTTCCCTTACGAAGCATGAGCAGAAGAATAAATGGAAAAACAGGTCCTGCACAACAAAGAGGAAGACAGGGCAACGAAACTCGGCGTCACAACACAACCCAATACTTCCGGAACAGTTGGGGAGAAGCTTTGTGGAATATGCCAGGGCGAGTTCAATATCAGAGCGGTCCTCAGTTGCGGAAATGCATTTTGCTTAGGATGTTTAGACACATGGAGAAGACGCAACATGACCTGCTGCCCCGTCTGCCAGAGACCGGATGTTATCGAGTGTCTGTTAGTACCTGTTGATTTTAATCAATGTATTGATTTAGAGTAATGATGTTGATGTAAGTTGTGAAAATTTGTATAATATCTCGACCAATGTGAAGGATGTATGAAAGATATAATTAGGATAATTATGTTATGCCTTAGATATAATCTATTATTATAACTTTTAACCAATACCAAATAAAATTGTATTATGTCCATACGATGTGTGTTACTGTTCATTTTGTTTGTACTCTCTATTACTATAATAAATAAAAATAAAAATAAATATTAAAGAAAAACACGAGACTATCCAAGTGGGTGTGTAATCAACACTCCCTCCCCCCCTGCCAACCGAGAGGCCTTAAATACGGATCCATCAGTTGTCAGTCAGCAGTCAGCTTGATCAGTGCGGGTCAGTCCGGGTTGTTAAATAAGTTTCTTTGTGTTATTTTCAATTCATATTTTACAGTTTCACTCCTATCTTAAATTTCAATTTAAAATTCTTAGTTCAATTTAATATTAAAATGGCATCTAGATCATCTGTCTACGAGGATGAGGTGGATATAAGACCGAAGGAGTTGAAGAATTCGTTGGACAACTGCTACATCATCGTTGCTCAGATGATGGGGAAAGGCTCCTATAAGAGGTATGTGCCGGTGGACGTGCTGTTAAGGAGGCCATTGGAAGTAGAAGGTGGGGAGATTATACGGATCCAGCGATCCGATGTGGATGGTCCTTCTATCAATAGCCAGGTATTGGATGCAGTTATCACACCGCAAACCATACTCTACAACTCCTGCTCCACGGTGCTACTTTTCGAAGACCTGTTCCTCGACAATCCGCAAGTCAATTTAACAATTGATGAAGATTTGACAAGATCAGTGATAAAACAACTGGACCGTGGAGGTGGATATGACACCGAGGGAGTTGAACACATCGTTGGACGAGTGCTACATCATCGTTGCCCGGATGATGGGGAAAGGGTCATATAAGAGGTATGTGCCGGTGGACGTGCTGGTAAGAAGGCCATTGGAAGTAGATGGTGGGGCGAGGATTATACGGATCCAGCCACGGCTGATTCTAGTTTAGAAGATGTATTAGGCCTACGATTACGGGGGTTGATGACACCCGTAGAAGAAGAGTGGAGCACATCGGGTATCAAAATCAGCGAACGGTTCAAGAGTGGCCATGCTATTCAAGAGCAACCAAAGATGTTTTCTTTACGGCTGAATCGATATATCGTCGACGTGACCAAAAGATTGGTGGAGAGACTCATCGACAATAGGAAACAGCAATTTCCTTGTTAATTACGGTAGAATTATCAAGAATACTATCAAACATATAACAATAGCTGTTACGGGTAGCCTAGTTCGTGATCTTCAGGAACTCCTTAGTGTTTTTTATCGTCTAATGATCAAAAGAAAAGTGAAGCAATATCCTTCTGAATATATTATTGTACGGCACAATGCAGCTTGACGACACCCTAGTCGTTGATTGAACATTTAAAAACCGAGTCTTCAAAATCTCTCTCTGGTGATTCATTTCAAAAGACTATGTATAGAGTCAGAAAATTCGTTAATATTTTACATTTTGTTGACAACAAAAAACAAGTTGTCACTAATAGTTTTCAAAAATTATTCGAAAACGGCCTGGCAGATCTTTCCGAACAGTGGAAGAACGTGGATCTGCCTGTAGTCAAATCTTTGCCTCATGGCTGGATTTGGATCGTGACGTGATTGGCATTATGCTTGAATGTAAGCGAAGAAATAATCAAACTGTGCAAAAAAATTCTTGGATCTGAGAGGGAGGGATTTAATAATATTTTTGGATCTATTAAAGGAAGTGATCAAAACTGTTACCAAAATTAAACCAAGTCACGTGAGGGATACAATTGAAAGTCTGGGGAATCCTGCGGACAACCCGATGACCACTGCCCACAGCCCGAGGAACCTACAACCGAGAGTGTCATCAGCACAATTTGTGAGAAGTTCTTCGCAATCACCAGCGAGAGCCAGCCCCAGGCGAGAAGACCATGTGCAAAACCCGACTGGACACCCAAGCCCTTCCTACACCCCACCGATACCAACTCCTACGAGACCGTCGTCAATAACATTGGTGAGACCACAGTCCTCGCAGTCACCGGCGTCCGGAGAAGAACGGGAATTTCCCATGTCTAGGCGAGACGACTCTGTTCAGAACCCGATAGAAACCCAACGCAGTGCCTACTACCAGCAAAGCTGTTCGGTAGTACTAGCTGAAAGAAGTGCTTCTCAGTCAACACCCATGGAAGAAGAGTGGAGCACATCGGGTATTAAGATCAGCGAACTGTTCAAGAGTGGCCGTGCTATTCAAGAGCAACCCAAGATGTTTTCTCTACGGCCACATAGATACATCATCGAAGCGACCAAAAGATTGGTGGAGACACTCATAGACAAATCGATGAACGGCAATTTGAAGTGTCAATTACAGTAGGATTATTAAGGATACTGTGAAATATGTAACCATATCTGTTATGCATAGCCCTGTTCATGAGTTTCAAGAACTCCTTAGTGTTTTAAAAACATCTAGGGATAAAAAAAATAAGTGAAGCAATATCCTTCTGCATTTTATTGTACAGCACAATGCAGCTTGATGACAGACTAGTCACCGTTCAGTGGGAAAACATTGAACTGTGGTCTAGGGAAATGAATAAGATAATTTCCAATGAAGTCGCGAGATTGTCTCGAAGGGACACCAAATACAGGGGAATAAGAGCGAATATGAAGATCTGAGAAAGCGACTAGAAGAAAAATTGCAGCAAACACACGGACACTTCCTGTAGATGCTAGGCAAGTTGGCCAAAATTAATGATTACGCGACCTTCGTCCTGTTTGGGATGAACATGGACCCAACAGTTTCAGCCACTGCGGACCTAATGGTTAAAACCATAATCTTAACGTGGAAGATGAAGGGGGAGTTCCCAGTGGTGGCCGACAATGACCAGATAAAAAATGAATTCTGGTCCCTGTCATTTGCCTATGTTACCCATCTGCAGGGATTTGGACGGCCAGTTCTAGAGGAAACCGAGTCAGAACCTCATTGCACAATAGACGACTTCCTCAGGGATGGCATTGAGTTGGATGCCTCTTACAGACAGTGTCAGCCCCCTCCCCCCAGAGTCGGACGGACGGGTGGAAATGAGTCTGCCATTTGCTGATTACGGTAAGTAAAGCTTTTATTCAGTTAATGTAGTACTGGACTGTTTCTGGAAAATATTTTGTAATAGTATTTTTATTTACATACATATGCTTGTAACCACATCTTCCCACCCCCTCCCACTTCCCTCCAATGCTTTATTGTCTGTCACTATCATCATTACCTTGCAAGATGCCTAACACAAGAGATTGCTGGGCTTGCCGGTGCTTTGTATATTGCATCTCCTCAGAGCACTGGGATGAATGGATCCCCCTATGTTGTGAGTAAGTATTTTTTAAATTTGGGGTTCTTTAGGGTCTTGCAAATTATTCTCAAGGTGAGCATGTAATTCTTTCTGTTAGTTAAATGATCTTTTATGATTTATAGATGCTCGCAGATGACCTCAGATGAGGTCCTGACGGTGCACTATGGCTCCTATAGGGTGTATGTGGCAGAGTGCCACAAAAATCATGTGGCATGTGTGTAAACATGTGTGTAACAATAGAAAAAATTGCCAGAAGTAACTCCCGATCAATCAAGACTGAAACAATTCTTTGAGCTATTGGATCAAGCACTAATTTTAGGAAACTGGAAGCCAAAATGTAAAATCACTGTATTGAGGTTTAAATTAAAGGGGACCGCAAAAGCGTTTTCGACTTCTAGGTTTGACTTCAGTCATGTGGACAATGACGGTCTTCCGGATTTGAATTTAGAGAAGATACGACAGGCCAGTATTGAGCGATTTATGCGAAAGAAGACAGTTCCTTATAATTCTCTGGCATTACACAGCGCCATGAATCATCTGGCATGAATCAGTTGATATGTTTGCTGAGCGTATTCGGGAGCGCAGACGGTCACTAAATCGGATTATCCTGCCACGAGGGCAATAATTCAATCCCAGAGACTGTCGTCAGTAGAACTGGGGTTTTACTTTGTAAATTACATTATTATATGTGGATATAACTAACTGCACTGATAAACACACCCGTGTTTATCACGAGATGAGCACCCCCCTGTTTATCTTGGGAAGAACACAGACCTGTTCATAGGAGGATTTTAATAGGAGGATTGACAGCTGCAGGAGTTGGTCTTTACAATTACGTAACAAATAATGAAATTGCAAATAATATAGAAAACATAAATAATCATAGGATGAAGGATGATTATCAAATATACTCCATGGCCTCTAATCAAGCTCAATATACAGAAAAGTTAAATAACCTATATTTGAAAATGTATCATGGTTTTCTAAACAATGAGAAACATTTACTAGACCTATTTTGTAACGCTTCTAATAAAGCTAAAATTGCAAGTGCTAGGCTGGGACATGCCGCAATATTAGACCATTATAAAATTTTTATAAGTCAAGCTATGGAAAGAGTTGTAAATGAGTTCCTAATTACTACAGATCTACTCCAAAAAATGATAGATACCAAACCAGAGCTCCATGATACTGTCTACTGTTGTAAGAAAGACTTTGTAAACCAAAAGTATGGCTTTTATTCATTCAAAATTACAACCATGTTTTAGTTAAGAACAAATACAATATTTACAAACAAATCTAATAATAAATATTATCAGGTGATAATGTTCACATCACCACATTCTCCCCCACTATTTTTCAAGGTAGGTATAGCATATGTAATCCTTTAGATATGACGGAGGCTTGACATTCCTCTTTGGACGTAGTTCCCCCACAGCCGTCTCTGAAGTTGGGGTCTGAGATACCGATTGTTGAGTTTCATTTTGAACTTCATTGTGGTCAATGTCTGAATTTATATTTTCAACAATCTCTCTCTCAGTAGTGTTGTCTTCATGAGGTAGATCACCAGGAGGTAGGCCAGCGGGTGCAAGATGTCTCAGGGATACTTGTGATTCTGACCCATCTCTTCTTCTGACGAGAGCGTACTGTGGATTCGATTCCAAAAGTTGAACTGGCTCCACAAGGTCATCATATTTATTAGATCTTACAAACTTTCTAAGCAGGACAGGACCAGGAGCGGATAGCCAAGATGGTAAGGAGTCTCCATTGGTAGTTCTTCTGCTATGTATAAAGAATCTTTCGTGCGGTGTGCAGTTTGTCGCAGTGCATAAAAGAGATCTGACTGAGTGAAGTGCCTCCTGTAATACTTCTTCCCATGCAGCAACTGGCAGGTTGTGGTTTTTCAAAGCTAGTAGGATGGTTCGCCATATTGTTCCATTGAAGCGTTCAATCTGAGAGTTCCCTCTAGGGTTATAAGGTGTCGTATGACTTGTAGCTACTCCGTACTTGTGAAGAAAGTCCGTCAGCTCTCCCGACATGAAAGATGAGCCTCTATCTGAATGTACAAAGGACGGGGCTCCAAACATAAAAAATAGATCTGAAAAACATCTGATAACTGTTGCTGAACTAATGTCCTTACAGGGGTAAGCAAATACAAAACGAGAATACTCATCCACCATGGTTAAAAGGTAACGGTTTCTGGTTGTTGATGGAAGAGGGCCCTTAAAGTCAATATTTAGACGTTCGAAGGGAGTGGTTGCCTTTATCAATTTGCCTTGGAATTGGTGAAATCTTGGCTTCACTTCTGCACATGTTTGACAAGCTGACGTCATCCTTTTTACATCATCCAGAGTGTAGTTTAGATTTTTAGTTTTGTATTATTTTTGTGGGCATGACAGATAAACTTATGTATTAGATGTATTATATTAGATGTATCCATTTTGAATAGTGAGCGAAAAATCCTAGGACTCGCTTTAGTGAAACTTGGTCTTTGGGCACAGGAAGTGACAGTAGAGATTCTAGCCGATCTGGATCAGGTCGAATAGAGTTATGGGAAACTAAATGTCCCAACAAGGTTATTGAAGTCTGGTTGAACTTGCTCTTTTCGTTGTTGATTACAAGTCCATACTTAGTTACAGCATCTAAAAATGTTCTTAGATTCTCATCATGATCCTTTTGATCCTTTCCACATACGGTCAAATCATCCAGATAGGCATACACTCCATTCAGTTTTTCTTTTCTAATGATTTGGTCCATGGTCTTTTGAAAACATGCCACCCCGTTGGTTACGCCAAACGGAATTCTTCTGAATTGAAAAAGACGACCAGCAGCCTCAAAAGCAGTGTACTTCTTCTCTTCGTCAGAAATTGGTATTTGATAGTATGCTTGCTTTAGATCAATGGCACTAAAAACCTTGTTCGTCGCTACAGTGGATACTAGATCATCTATGTTTGGTAAGGGATAGGCGTCTAACAGAGTAAATTTGTTTATCGTTTGCGAATAGTCCACACACAGTCGCTTCTTCCCTTTGTCGTTTGTAACAACCAACACCTGTGCACGCCAAGGTGACGAACTAGGTTCAATGATCTCCTCAGTCTGTAGTCTTTCCATTTCTTGTATTATAAATTGAATATCTTCATCTGAGTAACGTCGTGATTTTGTGGCTATTGGCTGACAATCTGGAGTTAAATTGCAGAATAGTTTGGGTGGTTCAACTTTGGCACAGGAGCACACTAACAGAGGAGGTTTCTTACCTCCAAACCAAACCTGTATATTTGAGTGGAGTTTCATGATATCATGTCCGATAAGCACGTCAGTACAAAGATCTTCAAGAACAGTCAACTTAAAATTGTTGTAATTGTGATTCAACAGATTTAGGTTGATTTTAACAAACCCGTGGACGTTTGATTTCATATTAGAAGCAGCTAGTGATACTTGTCCACTTTCATTATACATTTTAATTTTGTTTAACTGAACAAACTTCAAGTTTACAAAGCTTGATGTACTCCCGGTGTCTATTAAGCAATTTGCTTTCAGGCCATTCACTTTAGCTTCAACTGTAGAGTCCTTCAATACAGATGTATTATGTGTTGTTGCTATTAGTGCAGCTGATGTACTAGACGTCTTCTGTTTTACTTTAAAATGTTGAGTTGGATTACTTTTACAGACTCTCGCATAATGCCCTGTCTTGTTACATTTCCCACAAGTTGCTTCTCTGGCTGGACAGCGATCTCTAGAGTGTCTGTCATGCCCACAAAAATAACACTTGCTATCAACATTTTTAATAGCGGAAACAGTCGCTTCTTCCTTTTGTTGTATTGGGAATTCGTACTGACAAGCTTGCTTTGCCAATTCATTTGTTGCACAAGTTTGCATTCCGTTCATAGATTTTGGATAGCTCTCGACTTGAGCTTGAGCCATTTCAAGAGCTCTAGACTGTTCCACTGCTTCAGCTAGGTCTAAAGTTTTATTTTCAAATAGTCTCTGCCGTATGTATGACGAGGCTAAGCCATTGATAAAAGCATCACGAATGTAGTGATCCCTGTATTGAATCGCATTAACAGCTTCAAAAACGCAATCTTGGCTCAAAAGTTTCAGTTCCGACACATATTTGTCAATAGTCTCACCTTGTTGCTGTTTTCTAGTCATTACTAAATATCTTGAGAATATTTCATTCTTTTGTTTCATGTAAATTGAGTTAAGAACTCTCAAAGCGTCTTGGTAAGTTTCAGATTCCTTGATAAATCTATAAGTAGTAAAAGATAATCGATTAGTTAGTAGTTTCAGTTTGTCCTTGTCTTCAACGAATTCTGTCATGGTTAGAAAGTCTTCGAATGTTTGTAACCAGTGCGTCCATTCCTCTGAGGCAGTTGGAGATTCCGGGTCAATTTGCAATTTGTCTGGTCTAAGGAATTTCTCCATTGTAATGTAGCACTAACTGAGTTTATCAATGAATGAATAAAATTGTTGTAAGAAAGACTTTGTAAACCAAAAGTATGGCTTTTATTCATTCAAAATTACAACCATGTTTTAGTTAAGAACAAATACAATATTTACAAACAAATCTAATAATAAATATTATCAGGTGATAATGTTCACATCACCACATCTACAAAATAGATCCAGGACTTTTCTATATGACATCCACCAGCATGTTAACAAAAGTTGACCGTTCTCATCAAACAGTGTACTTTCTTGTAACAACACCCCTGATAAAACAAGAAGATATCTCTCCATTGTACAAAGTCTATAATTTTTGTGGATAGCCAATAACATATATCTACACTACAAGCTACCAGATTATTTTTACTACCTAACAGATAACATTAAGGGAATAAAGATGACAGCCACTCCTGACTTAACGAAGTGCCAGCATAAAAGATGTCTTTATGTTTGTAACCTAAAAGAGTCTACTACAGGAGATGGAACCAATTATTGCTTGCAGCACCTATTGCACTCGAATGAGACTAAAGGATGTAAAATTGTATCAATCACCACTCTACCGCATTGTCATTACTCGGCTTTAAAGAGTGGAGTTACTGTTTTTGGTTCTCACTTTGGTGGAATCTGGGAGGCCGGGATTAAAGCTGCTAAATCTCGCCTTTATCATGTCATTGGTGAAAGAATTTTAACATTTGAGGAGCTTTCAACCATCTTCACTCAAATAGAAGCTATCCTTAATTCTCGTCCATTGTGCTCTCTTTCAACCGATCCTTCAGAAATAGATGTTCTCACTCCAGGCCATTTTCTCATTGGACAACCTATAGTAAGTATACCGCAAGAAGATGTCACTGCTTTACCCTTAGATCAAATATCAAGATGGCAACTTATAAATCAAGTGCGGCAACATTTTTGGAAACGATGGTCATTTGAATATCTAAATACGCTACAACAACGAAGCAAATGGACCAACCGCACTTCAAATCTTCAAGAAGGAGATGTGGTGATCATCAAAGAAGAAAATCTGCCACCGCTTACATGGAAAATGGCCAGAGTTAAACACTTGCTACCTGGTAAAGATGGAATCGTCCGAGTTGCAAGATTGCAAACAAGTCAAGGAGAAGTCATTCGACCTGTAGTAAGACTATGTCCTCTACCAACAAATTGAATGAGAAGAAAAAACAAGTTTTTTGGCGGGCGGTATGTTTGATACTCTTTGTCAAATTATCATTGCTTGTTTTCTTTATAACATTTGTTTTGTGCTGATTTAATTAACATCTGTTACCTATATTCATTGTTTTTTTTTTAATATACACAATTTTACAGTCCACAAAGCTCTTTAGTCATTTTTTATTATAAGTTTATTTTCAACCTTTAATTCAACGCAACGCAGATACCCAACATTTTGATCCATGGACCAGCTCAGCCTGTCACAGACCTCCACTTGTCTACAGGAGCATTTAGGACTAATATACCAGAATTCATCATCCAGCCACCAGTACAACATTGGTAAACTAACGTCCTGCATTATCAACCCCCTCCATGACCCACTCCAGTTATCAGGACAAATCACAGCCCCCATAATTCAATACCGTGTCGGCCAAATTCTAAGTAAAATTTATCAACGCAATGGTAATCAGTATAAAGACAACATAGCCATTAATCGTCTTTTAACCTCAGGACGCTTGTCATATTGCATTGCGAAAAATGATGTTGAAAACTTTCGGAAGCAGTTGGCAGATCTACTCACCACACCTACTCTGACAAGTGACCCAGCCACTAAGCAGAAGAAGGATAAAAGAAAGAAGGATTTGAATCACAAGAATCTAGATAGTGAGCTAAGAAGAAAGATTCTGAAAGAATCAAAACTGAGCTCGTTAGTCTCACAACATCTCGGACTCGATGAGGCTATCTTACTAACGGACAAAGTCGACTTACGCGGAAAAGTGCTGCTTGGATTTAATGAAACGCTCAACGCTGATCTAAATATCGTTAGTCTGGAAGACCTCATGGAGCTAAAACTCCTTAGACACAGCGGCTTCAAAGGGAATCTGCTTCATACCATGAACTACGGCATTTATGCCCACTATGTCGCTCCCCACATTAGAGCGCTTGAGAACATCATACCCAACATCTGTGTTAACCAGACGTAAATAAAAACATTTCCTATGTACAGTCTCATGGCTTAGCCACAACCTATTACCAGACACCCTTGCCAGATTACCATACAGGCTGATTAGTTGGCACATCAACGGTCGCAACATTTCGGACTATGTGGTATCTTCGAGAGAGTTGTTGATTGAAGACGTATTAGTTGACATACACAGGAGATTCCCGCAACTGCCTGCGTGCTTCTACTTCTCCAATATGCGTGTGGTGAAAAATTTTACTATTATACACACTGCAAAGACAAAAATCTGCTTCTGCGAATATTCGCCGACATCAATGAACTGCCGCTTAGTGTCTTGATTAAGCTGCCATATTATCTGATTCACAGACTGCTGGACGAGACGAGTGTTAAATTCTACGTAATACATAGTAAGTTTGTTCAAGATGAAGATGTCATGAACGCCATCAGAGCGCTTTTTCCAAGTTTGGATTTGGTGTATTTCCTGTCAAACGACCGCATTGTCCGCAGGTTCATCAGAGGTAAATACAGCATCGACTGTTTCATCTATAAAGTGACACTGGAGACGCTCAACAACCTGAAACCCAATGGAAAGATAAGAAGAAACTTCTATTACAAACTGTCGAACTGCGTCTTGGACCATGACCGCACCAGTGTACTCCATTATGTACTGCGAGGTGAACGAATACAGGAATGGCTTCTTTTTTGGAGACAATTTTTTGAATGAGGTCATTTGTTCTTCAAACAGGCTCACTCACCAACCAGTATGCGTCTTCAGAAGGGGGATGAATAATGTTGTCTCCTATAAGGAGCTTTTAAAAAACTGTGAAGATGCACGCCTGAGGCGAGTAACGTTCTCCATACCCCGATCTTTTGACATTTTCAGCATTGACGTGACCTTTGACGGTTTTGACGTAGCATATTTGACTGAGAAGACGGTAATTATCTACAACGAGGTGGCGAGAGCATATGATGTGGCGCCTGACGCGATCAGGCTGGTGTCACAGACGGACTTTCTGCCACAAAGTCTCGGAAAGGTCTTCTTAACAAACGACTCTATCTACAAACTGTACGTGCAAAACCACCTTTCATCTCACATGGTGACTATCATTATGGAGTATCGCTATTTTATAACCGATGAATATCTGTACCTGCATTTGTGAGAACTGTTGCTGTACCATTACAATAAGACAGATGTCAATGAAATAGTTTGTAGATTACATGAGTATAACCAACTAGATGTATAAATTAATTCAAGTTTCTCTCTCTGTACAGAGTTCGTCATGGATGTTGGTGAGGATGTGCAGCCCGACATGAACCTATTTCTAGTCCGCCTGTCCATGGGGATCTGGTTTGCTCTGTGTAAATACCCTGACCTGGCCACGGTTTTTCACCTCATCATGAAGACCGGCATCACCGTTACAAAGAACACACTAAAAATGTACTACAAGAAGATGGATATCGAAAAGATGGTTTACTCCAACTTGGACTTTTACTGTATGATGACTGGATGCGAGAGACTGAGATACATCAAGCCGAGCCACAAGCTCAGACTTCTGGCTAACGTAACGCACAAGATAAACAGGGATGAGTTTTTGAATTTGATGTATTGTTGTAATCTAAGGTCGGCTGTCAGGAAAAGGGCGGTGTTTAAACGTAAGGATGTTGTCTTTGAAATGCTGAGCAGATTGGATTTCACTAACCACCTTGACTTGTATCTGTTGGACTGTCTTGACACCGAGAATGGGGAACTGTTCGCCGGTGGCCTCTTGAGGCCCCGTGTTGTGAAATTCCTGTACAGAGAACTTAAAAAGAACTATATCCACCACCCTCATACTGGACCGCTTAAATTTCTAAACTATCTCAAACATGGGGATTTGTTAATGTTCGCCTCTTTCTTCAGACACTGGGAGTTTTTGGACTTTAGCACGGTCCAAAATAGATCGTTGGTAAGTCTGCTTCGTAAATTCTCTCCCATGCCTCATGACTTGCTACACAAATTCCCACCCCGTCTGGTTATGTCCGACCTGAACACCGGCAATGTGAAGACTTATATAATAAAAACAAGATTCCTAAGGTATGAACGTGATTTGGTTGAGATGAGAAGACGATTTCCGTGTGTCGATTTGACGTTCTACTTTGTCAAACACCACTGTTGTAAAGAATTTCATCAGAGGAAAAAATTCGGCAGACTGTTTCATCTATAAGATCACACTCGAGGATTTAAATAGTTTTATACCAAATGGCAGGATAGCAAAGAACCTTTACTGGAAACTGATCTCTTGCGTGTTGAAGTATGATGATCTCCCATTCGGTACAAGAAAGGAATTGGAAATCCTCATGAAGCTGTTGCACAACAAGCGTATAATGTCCTCCGAAACAAGTTCCGTCTGGACGGACATTGTTAAGTATGGGTTTTTGGTGTTTGTCTCGATCAAGTCGTTGGATTTGATGTACAAAATACCCAGTTACGCACGACGAATACTGTCATGGTACAGAGAGCACAAGACGCTGTACTTTCCCGAGTGTAGACAGATTTTCATGTCCACAAAATACAACCCCACACAGGCGACCAAAATCTTGGACAGTTTCAGCAGTTTTAATTCTGTCAATGTTATGAACCACTACGTGGACAGGTTCATGAGGAATTGCTCAGTCGAATCTGAAACTGGTGAAGTCCTTCGATACTCCGTAAAAACCTACATCCACTCGACACGAGACCGAACAGTTCAAAAGTACTTCTTTGTACACGATACAGATGGGCATTCTACCTACGTCCATTCACATTTCTTGTCGAGACGTGTGAAAAACGACGAGGTCCTCCACTACAAAACTGTATTTGATCTCTTTGAAAGGCCATTGGTTCGAGACACAGACAGCTTGGTAATATCTTTTAAAGATTTCGATGTGGACTTCTTTGTAAAGCGAAACATCTTGAGTTACAATGACAGAGAAGGGGCGTACGACATACACAACGACATCGTCCTCATCTTGGCTAAAGGGTGTTTTCTAAACGAGAGTCTGGGTAAGATAGTGTTGACTCAGTCTGCTGTCACCAAACTGTTTGTGAACAATTGTGTTACGCGATCAGCAAAGTTGTATGTGTACACCGACTGTGGTGGTTCTATAAAGTCGCTTAATTTGTCAGATCTGATTATGTTTCACTACTCCACAGATTTTGTGAACTCGGTGAACATGGACATACTGGACCACAGAGTCTCACTGTTACAATGGCCTGTAAAAGAAGATTAATGTTTTAGTTATCTCCACTATTGATTCAACTCTGACCCCACAAGATAAAGATATATTGTAAGTCAGAGTAATTATAACCCTATACACACTCACCTAACACACTTCATTAACACTTTTGTAACACAACTAGCAGTTCAAGCGAACAACATACTTTATAAAGGTTTCTAGCTCCAATCTTGATTGTTCTATGGTAAATCACATGTCTGACTCCAATCTAGATTCTATATTGCGTCATAGTGAGTAACAGTTATTAGAGGTCAACATTCAATTAATATAAACAAAACTGGACTTCGGAGATGTTTACAATAGTACGAATTCTAAACACTAGACCGGTTACTTATAGGATTGCCGATCAAAATGGCGAAGAAATTATAGGCGGATTCTATGAAAAGGAACTGCAGAAGACTACTCTCTAAATGTCCGGACTTTGAGGACCCCCGTTCTAGGACTATACCCCACTCTGGGACTGTACCCCGTTCTGGGACTGTACCCCGTTCTAGGACTGTACCCTATTCTAGGACTGTACCCTATTCTAGGACTGTACCCTATTTCGGGGCTGTACCCTATTTCGGGGCTGTACCCTATTTTGGGGCTCTCTTCCCTCTTCCTGTGCTAGAAGGAATCATCACATAACTACTGACGTGCAAATGCACCCATATGTCTCGTGGGTTATGGAACGTCTTCTCAGTTGAAGACATCGTTGCCCGGGTGAGTACAGAAGTAGTGTTTGTGGCTAGGGTAAAGCCAGGTAAAATGAGAAATATGAGTAATAAGAGTTGTAATACTTGTGGAAGTATTGTTGATGTTAAGGTCGTACTACCTACGTTGTTGTATATTGAGGATATTTGTAGTTGTGGAAACAATGTTGTTGTAGTAAGATCCGTAAGTCAAGTAGTTAAACAAGACGATAAAAAGTCGTACGTCCAGTCTTGTATTGTAAATTTAAATGATTATGATGTTATTATGGCTCGCAAAGTGCCGGACACTAGGGCTGAAAGGGTAATGATTTGAAAATGGATTAAGTGGTTGTTGAAATAGACGGGTCAGAATTAAAACCCAGGTACAGTTGTGTAGCTAGCGGGAGTAATGCTTACCATTCAGTAAATGAGCAGGGATATTACTTAGAATTTAAAGATATTATTTGTAGTGATGTTTGTGCACTGTATGTGCAATGTATGTGCCCAAAAGGCAGGCAGTACATAGTATTCAGAGAGAACTGTTGACATTCCCCACAATTTCTGCCCTGGCCATTGAGCACGCAATGGATGTAGGTAGTCAAGGACATTAAGAAATCAGTTTTTGATTTTAACGACGTATTTTGAAGATTAAAATCTACTTAACGTCTGATGAGCTGAAACTAGTTGATGATAAAGCGAGAACACGTGCTACGAGCGAGAAGATTGAATTGGTGAATGTGAACAATCCAGACTTTAAGATACTAATTGATTCATCGGAGTTGTCTATTTTCAAGTCTGCTATCACTAAGACATATCAAATCGCCAATGTTTGTCATACAACGAACACAATATCTAAGATGAATGGGCATTCATCCACCAGAGAAACGATTCTGAACAGAATGGTTGTACTACCGTATGTATCAAGAAATTTCTCAACAAATACCAGAGGATCAATCTTGTCGCAATACGCACATGATCATCAGAAGATCTTTGCTGGCCATCAATTCCCTACAACATTTGTCATGTTGGCCGATTCGTGCCATTTAAATGGAGCTCTCCCATCGTGTCCCATTCACACTGAAGTCAAAATAAATTCACAGCCTAACCAAAAGGATTCACTACTAATTGAAACACTAAGTGGCAAATTTCATAGCCTACTCTCTCTGACATCAAAACCGTATGACACCTGCGTTCATTGCAACATATTGGCGCTCGCATGAAAATTAAAGAAGGTGTGACTCTTCATGCGCTTGGTCTAAGAGCCGAGACAAGCGATATTCAAGGTAGGCCTCAACGTGTTATCGTGATGAGCAGTAAGAGTGAAATGTATGAGAAGGCGGTGTGAAATGCCGTGTTACTCATTCGGAAAAATAAATCAATGGGGTTATAACGGATGCATGCTGATCGACCAGTATGGAAATGCTACCACCTTCCCCACAAGATTGACTACACATGTGTTGTCAATATCTGCTGGAGTGCCGGCGTTGAAGAAATGGACCACCGATTCATCGATAAATAATATTTTGGAAAATCTAAACAGCTACTGGCTTTGGACATGAATAGCTAAATGCATTAACAACAAAAGATAATTGATTGCTTTTATCAGTGTTTATAATATATTTTATTTTTTCTCATTACAGATTCAAGTGCAGTAACCCAATCCAACCCAGAGCAGAAAGAAAGTTGTGCCTACTATGGATATCTATGTTTCATCTAACTGTTCTGCAGATGACAGCACAAGTGCCGAAACGGATGTAAACTCGGCAAGCGTGGTGGCGGCCAAGGCAATTGTTATTGGACATTCCCAACTCGATGAGTTTTTTCTGCCTTAAAGGTCCCATCAATGACCATTGACACGTACTTAAAATACCACAGCAGTGACCGCACTAACTACAATTCATTATAAGCAGTGGTAAGTTTTTCTATATATGACAACCCCCCAGACACGATGTCCCTCTGGTTGCTTCCAGGTATGTCTGGTTAGGTGTTTGGCTCGTCCTATCAAATCTTGCTCCCATTTAGTAATTATTCTAAAATTAATGTAAAGTTTAGTCCTGGTATTTTGGTGCATTTTATATTAAGTTTGTTTGTTTGTAATACATATTATTTGGGGTGTAATAAAGGTCATTTGTTTGTCACCCTGGCTCACCAACCTTGACAAATACAACCTGAAAAAGAAAGATTTTCTAAAATCACTCAAAAGAAACAAGGATGAACTTATCTTGGTTGAAAGAAATACGGTTCTACAATCGGACAGTGGCCTATGGAAAGAAGAAAGGCGCAAGTTGTCGAAGGTCTGTAAACGTCTACCAACAACGGGTTGTGGAAACCTTGGACAGACACTGTTGTATAGTGATGTTGATTGTTCGGCGAAAAGATATGGAAAAGAAATTCCAAAGTTTCAATAAAGACAAAGTGGTAATAAACAGAAAACACAAGTTCTTTTATCAGATCCAGGGACAACTTCACATATCAAAACGAAAAAAATGTTACTTTGCTATGTAAACACCTCATGGAATCAAAATTGAAGAAATCGTGAAGGATGGCGATTTTTGGCAAAACCAGATGGAAAAGAAACTGAAAAGGTCTTACGTGGATTGTATATTACCAGAATTAGTAGATCCCCGTCACCCCAGGCCCATTAAAATAAGAAACCCAGAATATATACAAGCTGCCATAAAAGAACAGAAACAAAAACGAGACTAGAAAAATAAATTACATTCAACAACTTAAGGACTTCCTGAATAAACGTGCCAAAAATTACATTAGATTTTGAAAATAATTTATTGATTAATTTAGTTTTGAAACATTTGTTACTGTGATTTGGACAGATCTTGTATAATTTGTTGATTACGATTTGATTTTGATATTAATGTATTAACTGTTGGTCGTATGTTTAATTTTGTAACTATAATTAGGTAATCGTTAATCCATTCATACATCATGATATTCATAGAAGCTTAGCGTAAAATGCGATAGGGTTCAATAATATGTAAAATGCTTATGTACTGATTTTTTCTAAGAATATTTTTCAATGCCGGTACATAAATTAATTTACTTGCCATTTTCATTTTTTATATTATTATTTGCTGTATTATAATTTTCTACCTATAGTTCGGCCGCTTAGAAAGCGACCTCCTCCAGCATTGGTTTAGCATTAGCGTGCAGGTCGTTTTCTAAGCGGCCGAACTATAGATAAAGGTATTATTGTTATTATTGTCATGACAGAGATTTTTTGCATTACATACATATAGCATATAAACCATTGAAATATTGTTTGTTGCAATCATATGTGTGTGTTATAACCCTGCAAAAATATAACAGAAATATCTTCAGGAACGAAATGGCGGCTATATTGTTAACTCCTTAAAATATCCTGCTGTAGTACTGTGCTGTATTTTGTTCCATAGAAATACCTTTGTTTACTATTTTCTTTCATTTTAGAAGAATAAAAGAACAGATTATATAAACTTGTATTAAGTGGAATCATATCAAGGAAATTAGTAATACATTTCAAAAGAGTTTATCACTACCATTTATAATATAATAAACTTTATTTATGTTTAAAGAGGCCACCAAATAAATATCTTTAGCATAGAGTATTCTAAGACCGACGCTAGTATTCTAAGACCGACGCTAGGCAGGGTAGGGCCAGGGTGTTGATACCGCGCGGACTCGTGGCAGTGCGCCTGTGGTGACGGCTAAAATAACGATGATTTTAGAACGGCATGAACACTAACCCCGCACCACTCCCCGCTCACCTATCATCTACCACCAAGTCATCCCCCCCCCCAAATCTTAAACAGAGCAAGGGTGACGATGCCTCTTAAAATGTATTTTTTTCTATAATCCTCTGATTATTCTGAACATTTTGGTGAAAAACTATTGCTTTACGTCACATATTGTAGAAGTTATGGATTTTTTTATATGAGAACGCCGCCAAACCTTTTCGCCTTGGAAGCACCCTTATAAGCGTAGGCTATTTTGTACAAAATTTCAAAAACTCATAACTCAAAAACTATTTAAGATATATTTTTTTTTTAACTTGGTGTATCTTATTTAAATGGTCAAATGAAGAAATAAAAATTGTCAGCCAAATCTGAGGTCATGGGTGACATAACCTGGATGAAATGCATGGAATGACCCACTTTTTAATATTTACTAACAGCTGACTATTTAGTATAAAGTAATATAACAAGATTATGGCACATCTCACTTTTAAAGGAGGACATTAAAATATACTTAAATGCAGGAATGAGGAATCAAACTGGAGAAGGCATGGAAGACAGGCTGACAATGAAATCAGAATTTTCTATCACTCCCGCAGTGATGGAATTCATTAGAAAGAATCTGATCCCTGTGCTGAGAGTACAGAACCTCTCTTGGAAGGACAATATAGGGGCAAAATGGTGTTCAAAACACCCAAAAAACCTCTTCATTGTGTCTCGATGACATTCAATGAGTCTTCGATTGGGTGTTGACAGACTGGGCTTCATCCAACAAGAAAAATCTGATGGAACCATCATATTATCATAGACAAAAAGAATTAAATATAGACCGTCAGCTGTGCTGCGGTTACCATAGGTTTTGGCGCACACCGCTTGGAGCACCACGGTAGTTACGGCGTACGCGCTACGTAAACTATTGCGGTGTGCGCAGGAACCTATGGTAACCATGGCAACCGTAGCACGGCTGACAGTCTATATTTCATTCTTTTTGTCTATGATATCATGCATGTGGGGTTACGTACACACAGGGCACCGCGAGACAGAGGCACTCCTGACAAGGCAGATGATGTTGCACACCTTTGAAGTATCATCTCACGCTCGAATTTCAGCCTCCCAGCTGGGAGGCACAAAATCGAGCGTCTGGTGGCTTTTTTAGCATCCGACGCTGGCATACCTAGTATAATCGCCCCCACTTGATTTAATGCCCTGCTAGGACGCCAGCATCCTAGTAAAATCGTAGCCTAAAAGTTTTAAACTCGTGTAGGGAATATTGGTGTTGTCTGATTTGTACCATTTCAGATTTATACCTTAGCATGGTTGGTTACTGTGGCTGTGCTTAATTTCGTGCTGATTGCTTCTGCTGATCAGGAGGAGAGTATTTGTAAAACAAAAGCAGAGGTGAAGTATAAGAGCTTTGCTTGCTTTGGACACTCCGCTCAATTAGATTTTCAACTGTAATCAATAAATATTTTATATCCATCTAAAACTTTGTATGAAACTCATAGTTTTTTATTTTGCTAATAATTGATAGGTCAACTACTAATTTGTGTGACCCAATTAATTGATATGGTTCAAGCTCAGTTGTGGACAAAAAAAGGAATTAGGCTTAGTAGGCTACTGAATTTATTTGTTTGTAACAATAGAATAGGTTTTGGACTCAATTAATATTTTTTTAATTTTAGTTTCTGTGCAGATAGTCACCATCAGAGCTGGTGACAGGCACTAACTTGGCTCAGTATTCCGATGCAGTCACACCCAGAACACCTAGTACTTAGTGCTACTGATTGTGACCATGGAAGCCTTTTATCACACACCTAAAAGTGTTGTCTGAAACTCACTTGAAAACGTCACAAAACTTTTTTAATTTTATTATAATAATTGAGTGGAGCCAAGGCACCACTAAATAAACAGGCCGTAATGTTTCTCAGGCAAGACGTCATCGTAGGCGACGGTGACGGCAATGACGCAAATGTTATTTTTTTAGTTATATTTTCGTTTTCCAGGAAAAGATTAACCCTCCGAGTGTCCATAGTTTAGGCCTTAATGTCCACCTATTTTTGGCCCCTTTGCAAGGTTTTATTAAAACGGATCTGAGAAGCTTAAAACAATGTTAATTCTAATGTTCTATATACCATTTTGTTTGGAAAATCATGGGCTTCAATATTATATATAAAACATAAGGAACATTTTTTCAAAAAAAAAATTTTTAGGTAAAAAAAAATATAATTTCGAAAATTAAAAAAAAAAAAATAAGTTCGCGCTCAATGAAATTGTATAAATTATAGGCCTATAAATATTTGAAAATAGCCACTTTGTTCTAAATTTAATGAGGATTACAAATATATAATCATATAGCGAGGTAAGTTATCAAATAAATAAGTTATGAGCGAAAAACGGATTTCAGTACATAGCGTTTAGCTAAGAATGCATAGCCTAACCATAGCTAGGAATCTGGCTGATAATTTACATCAATATCACTACCTACTTCTTCAGGATCATCAACCAGCACTTCAAAACCACTTAAATCTTCTTATAATGCACCACGTATATCACTACTTTTGATTTTTAACACTAAAACAATGATAAACGTAATAAAACACATCAGTCATCGGTCCGGGGGAACCTAGCTGTTTACAAATACACGCACGTCAGCTGTCTGCTACAATATTTTCGGAACTAAAATGAATAGCGCTTAGAGACAGACCTCTGGAGAAAGCTTAGAATATTACGGAAAGAACGATACCTAACTCGATCCAGTTCAATCCGATTCAGTCAGTCATAGAGCCTTCGCCGTAAACGATGTTTGTGCGTCATAAAAGTGACGCGTGACCCTACACAAAGTGTGTTGTGCGTCATTTTTATGACGCCTGACACTCGGAGGGTTAAAACACGCAGCTGATCATAAATGGCAAAAATTACATCATTGCCGTCGCCTATGATAATGGCATGCCAGAGGAGCATTACGGCCTATTTATTTAGTGTGGCCTTGGTGGAGCAAAGCTAAGCTCTTTCAGATGGACTTCAATCCAAACTTTATAACTTAATAACGGCTTAATACATTTTAACCAAACTTATAGGTTGTTTCGACAAACGTTTGGAAGGTTTAAGACGAAACATAGTTTCAATTTTTGATAATTTCTATATAATTTAAAAGTAACTCACCAAGTATGGTATCTACATTTTAACATTGACCTTATGCGTTGCCATGATGGTTACAAAAAACAACGTAAATGTAAACAAAACAAAAAATCATAGCATGTTTAAAATCAAGCCAAAATATAACCTAAACACAGTACAAAGGATAAACATTCCGATGATGACCACAGATTAATACAGAGAAAAAGTATTACAAGCCATTTGGAAACTACCACCACCACTGATCGGATATGTTCTTTATCTTACAGATTTGTTTAGGCTATGTAATCTAAATTAGGTTATATCAAATAATATTTATCTTGTTTGATTGGGAATTGAAATATCTTCACAAATCAGCAGTTTTAAATAGCTAGGTATTATCAAATCAATTTGTTTATCTAAATAGGCTAATATTATAGAGATGCAGTCTTATAATTTACTTTAAATAGTGCAAGTAAACTTCTAATCCTATTGTGAAATTTAAAGTGAAAACATTTGAGTGTGCCAATGTCGAATAAATATAACCACTTGTGTTTGATAGCAAAGATATAATATTGATCTTTTACCTAACCCGCCATGTTAAACTTCCCTATCCCAAGTGTGATGTATACAGCTTCTTTACTTCACGAGTGAAGTAAAGTTTTCAAAACTCACTCGGTGAAGTAATGAAACCCCATTAAAAAATACATTGAGTAATCAACTTAAAAAATATACCTCTATGGACCCATATACATGTATACTTTTAACGACGTTCAACGCTAGAAATCAGCTGTGCGTGTTTTATCATTATGCTTGAAAGAATTTTCCTAATCTAACTTTTGTTTGTAAAAGAACGTTACTGTTAGAAGATGAGTGAAATGGACAATGAAAAATATTGTACGTAACCCCCTGTATATTGTCGGGTCAGGTAAAATCTTGTAAGTTACACGTTATGAAAGAGCGTGTTTACATCACTTAGGTGAATTATGCAACTCGCCACGTGATGTAAAAACACTCTTACTACACTTGTAAGATAAATAGCCATAATCTGCTTTTAATTAACGAAGCATATTGTTAAATTAATTATATGCAAGTTAGCTATTATTATCTACAAAAGATGTTGTCTCCTACTGAGTTTAAACAACGCATACTTCCCAACCTATTGTAAAATTGTATACATTTTTTATGATAGCATCGTGTTGGCTTGATGTTGTATTGATCTGCATGATTGCAATAACTTGGGGTATATAATTGCCCAAGTAAGTAAGCCTAAAGTAGTTTTTTTGCATTTGTTTTGGATTTACAAGATAATACGTAACTCGCATAAGAGTGCCATATTAAGGACAATAATTTCAGAATGCATTCCCAAAAACTGCCTGATATTTAAGGAAAATGAAGGCAATAAATTAATGAACGCCCAAACAACTTATAATGGCTTCTGGCAATGTTTTGATATAATTGAATGTAGAACAATTGCTTGAAAACAGTGCTTTTCATATGTTAAATTTACAAAATTTAAGAAAACAGACCTTAGGTCTATAGGGTATGGTGTAAAACTATTCGTGAAACTCTCTAAAAGCAAGCAATTCATTAAAAAATTACATCTGCTAACGTGGATTCAGGATTATTTCTGCCTGAATTGCATCTTAAATAATTGATAATCGATTTAATTGATTGCCAAATCTTTTAAAACATGTTGATTGATCGATCGGGTTCAACCAGAACTGAGGATTCCCCACATGACATTACCAAGAAAACAGAAAAAATACTGATACCAAGGAAATGCATCTAATGTCCACATCTTTACTTATGAAACTTGCTTCAGATGTTGGTAGTTCTGAGACAAACTGACAAGTTAAATTTATTAAATAGTTGTAGTCAATAGACATTGTTTTAATTTATCGCTTTATTAAAAACCATGAAACGTGATCAATTTAAGCTCAACTGGCTTTCACTGTTAAATCAATCCTAGTATTTAGGCCAACTACTTATTAGTGTGACCCAATTGAGATGGCTCAAGCTCATTTGTGAACAAAAACATACAGTACAGCATTTCATCAAACTAAATGTTAATAACTCAAAAGCGACAGAACATTCCAGGAATGTAAATAGCTGAACTCATAAACAGGGTAATTAACAACTTACTTTTTTATATCAGTGTTACATCTGTATCTGGTAAATAATAAATGAAGATGTTTAAACATTGAGCACACCTTGCACGATCTCTAACAAATTATCTCAATGCATAAAACTCAATTGAAAGCATCTTAATAGTTTTTGATTTTGCTAATAATTGATAGGTCAACTACTAATTTGCGTGACCCAATTGAAATGGTTCAAGCTTAATTGTGGACAAAACAAAGGAAATTTGGTTCAGCTTCCTCTAGCTCATAGTTTTTGCAGTAGGCCTACTATACTACCCGTTTTATTTTGGCATAACTAATGGACACCTAGAAAATGTTTGCTACAACCTTGCCCGAAGGGAGGATATTACAGTGACATTACCGGTAATAAGCCTATGCTCATTAGATGTTATTGAGACCTTGAATGAAATAGAAGTTTACAAATTGTTTACCAACGTTTAGCAGCTTGACTAATTTTGACAGGTCCTGTAGCAGCAGAAGGGGTAGCCTAATGTGGTTATAAATGTCCAAAAACATTTACAATTGGTTTCATTTGTTGCTTGGGTTCGCTTTTAGACTGGTATTAGCCGGAATTATATTTGGTAGATTTTATCGTTTATTTGGTTAGCCCTGGGGTTATATAAAAATTTGTTATTTAATTTTTAAACTCCCCATTGAGTTATGTGCAATGTGTTTTAATTTCTCGGGGAAAAAAGTATCTTTAGAAATTTTTGAGACATATAATCAGGGACAACTGATGGTTAAATCATCAGAAATTTTGATCAAAAGACAAATCAGGATTTATAGGTTTTCTTTTTGTATCATTGCATTTACTCAGTTTTACAAGTTTAAAATATTCAATTAGGCTACTAAGGAGTCCACTCATCCACCCAAACATGTACACCTGAAACAAGAAAAAAATAATTAATTAGAGTTTTAGTTTCTATCCAAATAGACAAACAAAACAAGACATTGGCCATTGGCAGTCCTCCATCACATGGTGAACATCCTGAAAGGTGAACATCACAGGTATCAGTTCAGACAATCTGCTTTTAAACATAAAAGCTGCTGATGATTCAATCATAGGCTACCGGTACCCATTTCGGCTATTTTTGCAAGTTTATTGCATCTTTAATTATAATATTTAAATAGGTACGCATAATTCCCGTCTCATGGGTATTGTGATTTATGTTTCACAGAAAGCTTTAAGTGGTGAAGATTTTTTTTAGATTTTAAAGCTTATAGTAGTGTACATAGTTTGTATTACAAACCAAGTCACTAAGGCCTGGCGCACACGGTCGATTTTTCGATCGGCCGATTTAAAAATCGGCCAAAAATAAATCGCCCTTGATTTATGTCCAGGCGCACACGTGGCGATTTTTTAGTCGAGAAATTGATTTTTTTGAGTGCGTTTAAGCTATCCTAAAATGAACTTTGTTGAATTAACCTGTGTTTGTGCTCTTCTAATTAGACCAAAGAAAAAAAGAAGACAACTTATATATTTGGTTCATCCGATAGTAAGTCAGAGACTTTTAAATTGACAGTTTTATAAACTATACACTTTACGTGATGACAGAAAAAAGTTCTTTAATTACTATAGAATGTATGTTGAAAGTTTCAGTTTTTATTATAACAGCTGTGGCCTTTTTAGCAAAGAAAACAACACAACTCACACTGAAGTTCATTGACTAATGTGGAGAACAACAAGCGACTGGCCGATTTTTTAGTCGATCGTGTGCGCGGACTGATAACAACCTGTACGTTACAGATTTTTGGGCGACAATCGCCTCGCCTACGAATCTGTGGCAAAACCCAGATTTTTAAATCGGCGCAATTCTCGATCGCCTGTGTGCGCGCTTCCATTCAAATACATGATGCACAGATCGGCCGATGAAATAGTCGCCTCAAAATAATCGCTCGTGTGCGCCTAGCCTAAATTAAGATAAACAGCTGCTTTCTTCTACAGCTTAAAATTCACTAATAAGAGGTTCTTCGCTATACGAGTGATGTTTATTAAATGTTATCAACTACTGGACACCTCTAGTTTGAATAAATCTGAACTTAGATTCAAGGCAATTTTATTCAAAGCACATTTATATTTTCAATCAAATTAATCTTAAAATGTAATTAAACCTTCATTGGTAGTTGGCTAAATCCCTGAACCACCGGTATTAAGTACGTAGACCTAATCATAATTTTTATTAAATGTTATGGACTATTAAAATAACATTTTTGTAACTATTTAAATAGAAATGTAGTAAATTAAATAAACCAAATAAAATTCTTCTCATAAGCCCTCAACATGTGTGCAGATACACATATAATGCTTAATCATTCTGATGGATGCATTTGCTGCCATGGTGCAAAGCATTGTGAATCAGTGTGTTACTGATTCAGAAGTACAGTTGCAATTTTGAAATTTGGAGCAGCACTGCTCAGTAGTGGGATTTGCGGTTCAGGTGTAGGTTCTACCTAAACGGTACTGCTTGGACGGAATAGCAGCTGTTATTGTAGCTAATTAAGCGTGGCGAGGCAGCATGTGTTTAGCTAAAAAACATGCCTTTTGTGTTAAATTTAAAAAAGACAGGGACCTCCAACTCCAACAACCAGTTACATATTAAGAAGAAATACCTATGTAGGCCATTTAACTTGCAGAGGAACGTCAAACACTATTGAGGATTGAGGACATAAAAAACAACAGAGCTCGTAATCAGCTGTTCCATCCACTCCAAGGTCAAAATGCTACCAGACAGGTAGTTGCATCAAATCCGTCTCCGCACGTGTTATGGCCGGCCGCGCATTATTTCATGTTAATGTATCGTATCCACGTGTGCTATATTGTGTGTTGTACATTTGAGTATTGAAGACGACCTTAAGGCTCTAATGATTTTAGGAAGGAAGAGGCTTGACAATTCAAAACTAGTGGCCCAGACTAAAAATTAGGATTGATGACGTAATTAAGGCATGTAACTCAACTCGCAAACATTATTGGACACAAGTGAGTCCAACTCGCAAAACTGTCATGGCCCTAAAACATGTCATTGGCCGAAACCAAGTCAGACTCGCAACAATCCATTGGTAGGATGTGAGTCGCCTGCCTCAAAAATGTGATGATGGATCAATATTTTTTTATGGTTCTTGTTGGTTTCTGTTTACACTTAAGATAATGAATATGTGAAACTTTTTGAGTTGTTAAATGTTTTTATATGTTATTCTAGTACAATCAAAAATAACATGTTAACTGAGAGTCAGTGCTGAGATTTTGTCACCCAGTGGCTTATGGGTGGTACCGGCATATATTTTTTTAATTCACACTTTAAATTAATCGGAATTTAAAAAGTATTCTAGAGCAAAAATTGCACATTAAGGAAACGCGGTAAAACATCATATTCTGCCATAATTATATCTACGTACAGATAATTACAGATTTTTTTACTCATAGACTTGTATATAAATTTGTAATTATCAGTACCGGTAACAATTATGGTTATGATTTTCGCCTGTATAAAAATAAAAAGTGGAAATTTACATTGTAGTTTAATGTTTAACGTATATATTCTGAACATGTTTGTGCCCCCAAGTTGTTAAAATGTTTGTACTAGTACACTTTAAAAATTAAGTTATGATTTTGAGCCAAGAGATTGTGAAGGGAGCCTTGGCCTGTAACAACGTTCAAGAATATGGAATTAAGTGAGAATATATGGACTATTTACACACAAATATAATCGGAAAATTCATGAAAAAATTCATGGAAATAGGCGTTTTCACTTTAATTTATACAACATTTTTCCCAAGACCCCGCTTTAAGTATCCATTCTCCCCAATCCCCGGTAAGTTCGGCGCCATGGTCGCCCAGTGGAAATCCTTTAAAATTTGCTCCGAGTACGATTGGTATAACTTAAATCTAACAATTAAAATTTGGTACCGTACACTATATGTTAGAAGGGGTATATTAGCATATTAGTAGCATTATATTTATTTGTTATTATTATTATAGTAGGCCTATTTAACTTTTTCTATAGGTAGGCCGACAGGTAGGCCTATATTTCTTGTTTCACTAACATTACTGTGAAAAAGTAGGCCTATGTATTGAAAACTTAGTCTTCGCCCGCATTGTGTGAAAGGCTTATCAATGTTAATTAAATGTTCATTTTGAGTCTATTTATTGTGTGGGTGTGACATCGGTGTCCGCATTTACGGCAAAACAAGTAGGTGTTAATCTGACATCAGAAATTTTGATCACATGTCAGGGTATTTTACTATAATTAAGTATTAGTATTGAATGTACTAGAGTTAACCACGAGTTTATTCGAAGAAACCAGCTACCATCAGTCCGAGTTAAGTCGAGTTGGACTCTACTTGCAACTACAAGGCGAGTCAAGCCAGCCAGGAAAGTACTCGACTCGTCACATCACTCATTTTAAAAAATTAATTTAATAAATAGGAACTTTATTAAATATTTAACATCAGTTGTGTAAACCTTCAATAATTGACACTGAATGGAGGGAGGAAGGGGGTAAGTGATACCATCGAGTATATAACTAACACGGATTAAAGGGGACACATAGGCTAATGCTAAAGAGTGGTTACCGTAGGCTACCGATTTTGGCGACGTAATTTGGGTCGCGGTAATGCAGTGCACCTCTGAGCACCTTAAAATCATTTAGCAGTAAAAATGCATTGTAAGACAGCAGAACTATGACTAAAAAGACCAAATTTATCAACAAAAACAACATATTACAACCAACAACAAACTCAATATTTAAAAAACATCCAAGACATACAGCATCACCAGCATGTCTAAGGTGAGGTAGTTCAGGCCGCTGACGCTAATCTGCAACAGCACTGTTTAGGTAACGGTAGCCCCCATAGAAAGTCTACTCTAATAAGAGTATAATCAATGGTAAAACTAAAAATTCTAAGCAATGGAAAATCACATAATCAGTTTTGAAGCCGTCCCTACCTGTGGGAGGGGGTTGTCAAAATAATCAATCTGTGATTTAGGATACCTAGCCTACTAAGGAAAGGAAATATGCAAAAAAAAAAACAACAGAAGGCCTAAATAACTTAAAGTAGGCTACGTTTGACACACATAGGGAATTCCATTTGAAAGTTACACAACAGGCTAGGGCTCATAAAATCTTCAAGGAATGCTAAATCCTCAATAACTAAAAACTTATTCTAAAGCTGTACGAGTTAAAAACTCTGATTGTGGAACCAGCAGCAAACTAAAGAATCAACTACAAGGCCTAAGTTAATTAGGCTACTAAAATCCTAGACAAAGTTAAAGAAGTAAGCTGTAAAACATATTAGGTCAACATATAACATTTCCTCGGTAAAAACTGAAAAGTGTAATCAAGTATTTTAGTGGTCGTTAAATAATTATAGATTCCTTAGATTCATTCCTTAGATACCGTTACCATTTCCTATAATTCTATGGTGATGGTGATAGAGAGATTCTTCCTGAAAACAGTAAAACCAGGCGACGCCCTTGCACTACAGACGAAGACGACTATGAAATGACGTAAAGGAAAAGTTCTGTATTGACGTAAGCTTCTGACCGTGAGTTGTCATTGTCGACGTGGCACATCAATCTGGAATAATTCAGCCAATATAATGTTGCCACATGCAATCATTGACTATATAAACTGAGTCGTTTTTATTGAGTATTTTTAGTCAATGTTTTCGCCAAACTAATTAATGTATAGACAACAGTTTATTTTAATTTTCATAACTCCATAAAATTTGTTTTTTTTTTTTAGATCACGCCACTCATCCTACACTCATCCTACACTCGTATTTGGGTAAAAATACGCACGCACATACTGGCGTCCCCATCTTAACTGATAATTGATTGAATCAAATTTTTCAATAGCAACCGAGAAGACGAACAGGCTGCACTTGCCTATGTCCTATATCTGCTGATTTTCTATGAAAAAATCAATTAAGTAATGCAGAAATGTCCTTTTTTAGTGAATATCCCATATAGGGAATACCTATTACCGTAGATCTCATGGTAAGACCTGGATCCGGGACCGATTTTACGTTTTCATTTTAAGGTCCCCAGAGGCTCAAAACACCATCCGTTCAAATTCATGTATATACATATATTTCTCTATTTATAAATGTGTTCGTTGGATAACTTGAGAAAAAATTACCTGATTTTGATGAAATTTGGTATAAACGCGTAAGCCTTAAGATTTGTTCCAACGATGAGTTTGCGAACCAGCATGATCGAATTATGGGAACAAGGGTTTTTTTGGGGTGGGGTTTGTGGGGTAAAGAGGGGGTTTTCCCATTTTTCATTCCAAAAACATAAAATTTTGCAATTTCTCTCCAAACCATTTTGTAGAGTAAAATAAAAGCAAATAATTTAGTATATTGAAGTGTTGTTGAATGCCTGAGGTTACGGAATAAATTCAAAAATTGTTAATTTAAAATTATATCATGTTATTCTTATGGAGAATAAATAAACTGTTATAGTAGCTTGCTTGTCTATGGACACGTGGGGTCTCATACCTTATAATGTCATAGCTCATAATCACGAATTTGTTCCACAGCTTATAATATTTAAAACGTGGCATAGCTTATAATCAGTTATTAGCTATGGCACACTTTCACGAGAAATTATAGCTATATGCGACAATTTCTCTAAAACTTTATAAGGTATGAAACGTTTTAAGTTTCACGACTTATAATTCGGCTAATGACTTATAATTCGGCACAGCTTATGATTCAGATTTTGTTCTATAGCTTATAATGCTGAGTTTTAGTCATATATTATAATTCTGGTCGTTAACATTTCATAGTGTACCGACTTTGGTGCGGGGTAATCGCCCACTAATATATTGCTATTTAGGATCAGAACAATATTTTGGTGGTAACTTGTAACTAACCTAAAACACGGAGCATGAAATATCACCCGTTCCTGCGCAAGACTCACGGACGATCTTTTTCACCCTTCGAGAGACGTATCATTAACGTGACCATATATTTTGGAGTTCAAAGTGGGACAAACCATGCCAGGGGGGGGGGTCTGGTCTGGTATCATCAACATCGGAGCGTCTATAGTAACGTGTGACGGCGTGGCGCAAGGGTATCCACCCGTGGAAGATACTTTCTCCGAGACCTGCATCGAAGATCGAATCCGCACAACTCCCCAAACTTTTTATTTTGTAATCTCAACATGGCCCTAGTAGTTCCTACTACGGTGGCTAACAGATCGTGCGTTGGCATTCTACAACAGTATTCCATTCAAATAGGCAGATAAAACGATCTACTGTCAAACTTACAATTTTGTTGCTTTCTTTTTTTATGATAAAAGAATTTATATATAAAACCCTTTTGACACACTGGTGTGATGCCCAAGAAGCTACTCTACTGGTATTGTCGAGTGAACTAAATTTTCTGTCTGCCAATAATCCTGATGGTATATCCTTTGATTCGATTTCATCTACGATTTAATTACTTCAATGAACAATTTAAATATTAAGATTGGAAATAAGGAAAGTGATCTTCAGTCTTTAAATGCAGACATGAACTTATTAACTGCAAAATTGGGCATCGAGAAGGACATTAGACAAGAGGAGATGAATTCATCTTTTAAAATCCAAAAACAAACGAACGACGTTGAGATTCTCACTCTCAACGAATGCATCGAGGCTCTACAGGCGACCCTGTGGCAGCGGGACCTAGCCATCTCTTCAGTCATCGCCGAAACTGACGCTCAAAAACTTATACTTAATGACACTCAAAAGAAATTAGACCAATTTAAATGTGAAAACGCAACTAAATGAAAACAAATAGACAATCTAAACTTAAAGTAAAATCTCGCTAAACAGAAAGTTAGCTGAACTCAATCAAATTTCAAAAGACGTATGGGTTTACGATAATGTAATTATTAACGAATATTTTAAGTCAATGCAAGGTAGTGACTGTAAAATTAAATATCAGTGCTTATTCCTTAACCCCACCGTATCTTAAAAAAAAAAACGAAAATAAAAAAGTTTTGTCAGATATTTTAGAATCTTCATCCTACAAATCATGCAACTACCTATATTGATAGCTGTAAATGAGATGAAACAAGTGGTGGTAACGGTTCTCACTGGTCTTTGGTTTTCATAGACAAGGGCAAGAGTTGTGCTTACCACCTCGACTCTGCCGTAGGATTGAATTTGAATGCGTTACCTGCAAGTTCTATATAGCAACTAGCTTTGATATTCCAAACGATCAAATAAGACCAGTGTGATTTGGTCTTATATGATCGTTGGATATTTCTGCAGAGAATGTTCTAACCGTGCGTTGTTTTCGGATTAGCCCTTTAATTCTGGAATGTTTTCAACTCAATTCAAATCTGGACTTTGCACCTAGGGTAATATAAGGAAAGCGTTAGAGAAAGTAGTATTGATTTATAGCGGAATATTATGTGCAGATAGCGTTAATAAGCAACTTTCTAAGGTCAGCCCAATCACAATCAAAAAGAGCCGAATGATGATTGGACACAGGTCAAAAAAAAAATAAAAAAAAACAAATATTAAAGAAACTCAGCTATTGTGACTTTTGTGGTGAGAGAAAACGCCAACAGTGACGTAGTTTTATCGTCAGATTGTAGAACAAATAATGAGACTACTCCCTCTTTAAACCTTTTTGACGAAAACCACTAGCGTCTCATTTTCCTCTTCCAGGAACTGATGAGAACCTTTTCTGCGAAGGAGTGGGGGATTGTGGGAGAGCCTCTCACGTCGATTTAAGAAAATCTTTAAATTCATTTTATAATTTTTTTAGTTATAAAATGATTTTTTTATTATAAAATTTATTTTTTATAAATTTTATAAAAAATTATAATGTTTACTTGTAAACATTATGTTATCTCATGATTTGTGGAATAGAATCACAGCATACACAAGGTAATTAAAAAACTCTAAAACTCTTATAGATTTGTACACTGACCTCCTAGTCGATCGCTTGAGTTGTTATGTAATGGTCACTGCTTTGTCTGATCATCATGCACAAAAGTAGCAGTTGTTAAGTTACAAAGATGGTCGGGAGAAAAACCACCCTAGGTGCACTATTAAACACTAATTTTCTGAGGATAACATCAGAATCTTCAAATACTGTACTTTCTCAGCAAGGAGACCTGGTTTGATGTTTTTGAAGCAGATTCCGTTGATGAAAAAATGAACATATTCCTATCTTCCATACCCTTTTATTGAATAATCCTTTCCGGAAGAAAAGACAAAAGTTCAAAAGCTTCCTTTATACAGCAAAGTGTCCTGCTTTAATGAAAATCTCCAGAAGTTTTTTCATCTTTGTAATTTTTTATTTGTAATGGGGATTTTCCCATAAAACCCATAAAATACAGAAAAAATCAGTTTTTCTTAAAAATGGCCCGAACGATTTTGTTAAAAATTTAGTACGTTATAGTTCTTTAGATTCCGAACAAAATGGTACAAATCCCACAATGGGGCCGTGGCCTGGTAGAATTGGCAACGTTGCAAGTGGACGTCGTTAGCTGTTGTTCAGTGACAGACGTCCCATAAGATAACATGGCAGACAGGTGACATCAGCTCATTAATTCGCACTTTATTTATTTAAATTTAAATTTATGAACATAAATTTATTAAAATATTGAAAATGCAACTTACAGAATTGAAAAGCTAAACAATATGAATTAAAATCTATATCTGTACATTTTTAAGCAGATTCAATATTGTCATTGTCCAGTAGCCAATCTTTCTTAAATACACAAATACCATTAGCTACTTATTCCAAACAAAAACAGCTGTTACAACACCACTTGCGACGTTGCCAGTTCGAAGGCTGCGGCCTGAAGTTAAAGGCGGCCGTGCATCCGCTCATTAGTTCACACTTCGTTGATTTAATTTTAAATTTATGGACATATATTTATTAAAATATTGAAAATAAAACATACAGAATTGAAAACCGAAACAACATGAATTAAAAATCTATATCTGTACATTTTAAGTGGAGTCAATATTGTCATAGTCCAGTAGTAGCCAATCTTTCGTAAACACACAAATACCATTACTCGTGCTGCCAAACTAAACAGCTGTTACAACACCACTTGCGACGTTGCCACTTCGAAGGCCGCAGCCTGGAGTTAAAGGCGGCCGCGAATAGCATAGATGAAACATACTCTTTGCTAATAGCGGCTATATTTGTTGTTTCATAGTTTCGTTTCTTTTTTTTTTGTATCGCTCTAGCCTGTAGCGTAGCCTCGAGTTGATCAGAGTGGTGAGCACTTTTTCACCTCAAATTAGTTGACGAATATCGAAACTGGAAAATCGATACTTTTACAGCTCGATTGTTTTTATAATTTAGTACATCGCGATATCGATAGTCCACTCACTCCCACTCCATCTCCATCCTTTCCCGTTCTCCTTTGACTTGACAGTTTGACTTAATTAAATCGTAGATCATTAGGAGAGAACAATATATAATTGTACGTCCATGTCACTGGCCCGGCCATGACGGAATTAGTACATAAGAATTATGCTAATATTAAGTACCTATTTCGTACTATTTAGTACCAACAAACAAAAAATTAGTACCCCACTCGGTACCGGATAACTAATTAATTTAGGATTCCGGGCCAGTGACATGCTGGCCCGGCCATTTTCGAATTTGATCCTAATATTTATACCATCATTTAGTACCTATTTCGTACTATTTTGTACCTCCATTAATATAATTTGTACCTCAAAGAAAACCAAGCTACGGGCCCGTTAACTGTACAGGTCAACGACCCCTCAGCCCGGCCATATCGTAACCTATGGTTTTAAGCTATACTACTATTTAGTACTTATTTCGTACTATTTTGTACCTCCATTAATATAATTTGTACTTCAAAGATAACCAAGCTACGGGCCCGTTAACTGTACAGGTCAACGACCCCTCAGCCCGGCCATATCGTAACCTATGGTTATAAGCTATACTACTATTTAGTACTTATTTCGTACTATTTTGTACCTCCATTCATATAATTTGTACTTCAAAGATAACCAAGCTACGGGCCCGTTAACTGTACAGGTCAACGACCCCTCAGCCCGGCCATATCGTAACCTATGGTTTTAAGCTATACTAATATTTAGTACTTATTTCGTACTATTTTGTACCTCCATTCATATAATTTGTACTTCAAAGATAACCAAGCTACGGGCCCGTTAACTGTACAGGTCAATGACCCCTCAGCCCGGCCATGTCGTAACCTATGGTTATAAGCTATACTACTATTTAGTACTTATTTCGTACTATTTTGTACCTCCATTCATATAATTTGTACTTCAAAGATAACCAAGCTACGGGTCCGTTAACTGTACAGGTCAATGACCCCTCAGCCCGGCCATATCGGAACCTGTAGTTTTAAGCTATGCTACTATTTAGTACCCTGTTCGTACTTTTTACATATTATATGTGTAATCATGTTATTGTTAGTGGTTAATTACCCCTCAGCCCGGCCATGTCACAGTTTCTAGTTATAAGGTATGCTATTATTTAGTACTCAATAATTAACAAGTGATGCAGTTATTTGGTGGTTATCTCCAACTATTTAGTTCTTCATATTAAACAATATGCAACACAGTACAACAATGCAACAATATGCAATATCATACAACCCAAGTAATCAATGTGTCGAGTTTTAGGCTATTTTGGTGCGAGGGGACTGTGGTGATTTTTTTATACCATTCAACATTAATTAATAACATAAATTAATCGCTGTGGCCCGTCCTACGTACGGGAATTTAGTAGTCAACTATAACTCATAATATAATATTATCAATATATTATTGTTATATATTGTTTTATATTATTGTTATTATATAGTAATATCAATATTTCTAGAATGTAGAATGTTAGCGTCGGCTGCTAGACTTTTTACAATTTTAAACTTATCTTTTAAAAAACTGAAACCCTAAACTAAAATTATGGCTTCAACAATTCCCTAGTTTTCAAAATTATCTGTCTTTCAACACAAAAATCTTGAAAATCCGTCAAGGGGTTGATTCAGAATCGTGAAATAAAAAACCCCTGCCACGTTTTAATATTTATGATGATCAGCAAAAGTTTTAAACATTTGTATTATGTAGTAAATATTATTGCATAAATCATTCATTAATTTATTCATTCATTCATGTAACTGCTGTTTTGCTGCTAGCTTTGTGATTGTGAGTGTGACTAGAGTGAGCCGTAAGAGGGAAGGCCGGAAACGGTGGTCGTGGGAGAGGAGGTGAGGAGCGATAGTTCCCTCCCTTCCTTTTCAAGGTCAGCCGCCTGACCTTGCTTACTACCAGTGATACCACCTCTTCCTCCTACTCCGAGCAAAATATCCCTAGATCCATTATTATATTTTTGCCTGGAAATATCAAGATGTCGTAAAATGTCCCAAATATGTCCCAAGACTTACACTTGTGGCAATAAAGCTCCAAACATGAGTTTTTAGAATCAATTGTACAAGTTTTTGGTTATTGATGATGAATGTCAACGCCAAGCAAACCAATTCACACACTATTTACACTTTTCTTAACTGTATTCAAAAAAGGTTAATATGTTGGTATAGTTGTTATGCTCGGTTATTCTTTCATTCTTCGCCAAAATAGGTACTACAATAATAATTAAGTTTAATTCCAATATGTACTGGTGGGTTTGTTTATAAAACAGCTACATGGGCTATATGTATTTATTTATTTAGGGGTCATAATTTATGAAGTTTTCAGTGAAATAAATTAAATATAAAGTCAAATAAAAATCCCTATAAATGATTTTGTCCCTAAAACGGTCCTTGCGTTTTAAAAAGTCCCTGGATTCGGGACAAATCCCTATGAGTGGCAACACTGCTCAATGGCACAGCCGAATGGCGAATGCTCGCGCCCATCCTTTTGCACGTGAGTGCCATGAGATATACTTCTTGTGTTGCGATCTGTGTGTAACTCTCGTCATGGAGTGAATCAATTGCCTTGTCTTAAGTCAATAGTTTTTGGTGAGTGCTGTTGTAGTGAGTGCTTTTGCGTTTTTGCAGTGTCATAAAAAATGAAGCGTGGTAGGCCTAGAAAAGTAACTGCCGAGGAGGTGTGCGCAACAATTTCGCGTTACAAAACGAGTGTTGTTATTGCGGGGAGGGTTGTGGCACCGTCGAATCCTGTTTTTACCGAATTATCCAGTGTTTTAAGTGGTCAGATGACACCAAAGGCAATTTATCTTTTCATAAAAAATAATAAAACTGCTCAGCTGAAGCACAAGGAGTGGGGACTGGATGTTAACGAGGAAGAAGTTCAACAAATGATGGGATCGGATATAAGCTCAGACCTGTCTTCAGTAGAAGGTAAGAAATTATATTATTATATGTACCAGCTGCTTTTTCATGTTTGCAGAATTTACTTTGATTCACAGTCCCATTATAAAATTAAGTAAATATTATAAAATTAAGTTCTACACCGATTACTTTTTTCTTAAAACAAATTTCTTTCTATACGGCCCATTTTTTACAAATACAAACTAATAGGAAGAATTATGGTTAGCCAAACATATGTTAAGTTACATCTACATTCTCAGTTACTAAACTAAGGAATGCAATACAAACAAACAAACAAAAAACTTTAGTAGTAAGGTTTTTGGTGAGTGGCTCATTTAACTCTGTTATTTTTGAATACAGTTTTATATTATATAATTAAATAAAATTACGTATCTTTGTATGCTTGCCATTTCTAATTTGTATTAAAGTAAATCAAATGTAGAATGTAATGCAATGTAAAATTTGCTTCTTTATATTTTCTGTATACTAGTATTACACATCTATCATAGCCATAATGTTCTACCACTTCACCTAAACAATAGAGAAAAAGAAATTATTAAAAATTCGCAAAATATCACATAACATCCATCAAATTAAAATCATAAAAATAACTGTAAACAATCCTACTTTGACAGTTCTCATTGCGTATCACAGTTTTTTGTTGCTGCTTAGCTCAAGTTAGCTGTTTTCATAAATAAATAAAAAGAAATTATAGTGTTGCACCCTGTTGGTGAATCTTATAATTTTGTAATGCTTTTGCATATCATATGAATATGAATATCATTAAAACAACTTTTTGAGTTGAAAAATCTGACTTAAATGTTTTTAATACTCACAAGGTTAACATGGGGAACTGCAGAGCCACTGGGGCAGAGCCCGGAAGGGTTTATGATCGTTGAGATAAGAATGTGAATGTAGGTTAATCGGGAATGTGATCTGTCATCATGCCAAATTTCAGCTTATCCGTCCAGTAGTAAATGCGTGATTGAACTTCAAACAAACAAACGTACAAACAAACAAACAAGCAAACAAACAAACGTACAAACGTACAAACAAACAAACAAGCAAACAAACAAACGTACAAACAAACAAACAAGCAAGCAAACAAACAAACAAACGTACAAACAAACACACAAACAAGCAAACAAACAAACGTACAAACTTCAACATTTATAATGTTTAGCATAGATCAAACATATACTCCCTTCGTAGATTTCTCAGCCTTATAAAACAGCTGAAGCCAATTTAACTGTTATAGTTCTGTCCGGTGTATTGTAGAGTCGTGTTTTGTTTACGATTCGTTTCGAATTGGTCTACATGAAGTACATAGACGATTTAGATTGGTAATTTAGAATAAAAATTACCAAAATAGGCCACGAACTATTGATACATAAACACCGTAAAGGCGTAAACAATTCATGATGGTTTGCTCAAAAGATATTTTACTCAAATGGGTTATCATTTTCTTAGCATGCTGGGTATGCTAAGATTTTGGAATCCATACAGAAAAAGCAAAACTTACACAGTTAAGACATTAATTAAATTGAATACGGCTCTAAGGTGCAACACCAACGACAACTAATTTGTAAATTACAGTGATGTGTTGGTATGTAAAGATGATTCTTGCAGCTACCAACGGTTCTGGTAAAGAACCAATACCAAAAACCAACGTTTATATTTAAGAACTATAGTATATCCTACCAATGAAATGCATTAATCTAGTCCCGAGGTTATTGATCTCTTGGTACTGTATTGGATCTTCTCGTAAAAAGTTATAACTTAACTTTAACTTAACTTTTTTTAGTATGTAAACTTATCGGTGTCAGTTAAAAAAAAAACCATATACCAAACAAATTTTTGTTATTTAATAGATTACGTATTCTCTAAACAATGATCAGTATATCTATTAACATTAGAAGGGAATGTAAGTGAAGGTTTGCAGGAAGAATCTCCATACAGCTGCTCGTTAATATTTATAGACGACTACAGTACTTATTCTTCTGGCAGACCATTGGTAGACTAACAATAGTGTTGGCTAGTATCATTGACTATTGGAGTCAAAGCTAGTATCCAATAGCAATGTATGTTGATAATAGCTCAGAGTAATAAATAGCCATGAATGAATACTGTAGCCAGTTTCGATCGATACTGCAAACTGCTCAAGGTCAGAAACTAGTCGGGTTGCGGAACGTGCAATTGCAGGAGTTGCAGATTGACGTTTTTTAACTTGACTCTTGGGCCTGCCACCTCTTAATGGCGAATGACGATTATGGTAAAACTTAGAATAAATCTTTCTAATATGACATCAAAAATCTTTTAGCTTCGTATGAACACGTTGAAACAGATCGAACTAAGCTTAAGGAATATACCAATTTAGTGAATTATGTGAACAGAATGGTCAATAATTGTTTCTCAATGGACAATAGGGCTATAAGTTTTATTGTGTAAATACAAACAAGGAAAGCTGAGTCATTTTCAGTGTTTGTATAGTACATATTGTTGTAAGGAAGAGCTAAAAATTATCATTTGTATAGCCTAATAGTTTATTTACAGTTACTGTATTTATATTTTTGTTTTCCTTATGATGTCCCTTGCCAATGCCAATCTTACATTGTAGGCCTACTAGTTTAAATATTGACAAAATTTAGTAATTGGATCACGAAAGAAGCCATTCCTTGTCAAACACCAACTTAGTGTCTTGATGTGAAATTTTCTAACTACTAAAATTCTATATAAATATTTCTAATGTACTAACTTAATGTGAAATTTTTTACACTTAATAGAACATGTAAACCCATAAAGTAGGCAATCACTGTAACACTACTTAATTTGTTATTAATTACACACCACCAACACCAAACGTACTGTAACCTGGTTTTATAATGTAAATTGTTTATCAGTTGTTTTTTAACAATATAGTAGCTGGTATGGACATAAGTCCCTAAAAACCCCAAATGTTAAATAAATTATCTATATATAAAGCCAAAAGTACCCATTAACTTTTGAGAAAACAACACCCCCCTAAAGCATATGCTTAAAATGTTCGTCATGACGAGAAACCTTGCGCAATATTATCCATTTTCTCTTAAATTGCCCTTTAAGGTCATAATATCTTTCCAAAGGGAACTTTCCATATACTTAATGTCAAAAATACCTCAGCTGTTGTTATTTGTATGTTATTCTTTCAATTTATTACCTTATTAAAATCTGGTGTGATTGTTTGTTTGTAATGCTGCATTCTGTTTTGTTTATTTCAGCTTAACTTAACCAATCAATAGTTTTATTAATACTTATGAAGTCAAACAGTCGAAGCCCGTGTGTAACAGCTAGTTGTAAAAAATAGCATTTAAAGAAACTCATAATCAAATCTCTTCATCATACTATTTATAATACTAATCATCAAACACATGTACTGTTTATTTTAGGTCGAGAAATAAAATATATGAAACTAGGGGAAACCCGTCGAAATCGACGGTTACTTTCAAGGCTTACGTTAATTCATCTAACTGCGATGAATTGGGTGAAATATACATATTTTGAGCATTTAGCATTGTTTAAAGGGTAGTAAGTGTAAAAACAATAATGATTTTAATTGCGTTAGTTGCCAAATTTGGTTGATCATTCAATGATTAAAATATTTCCCATACCGTACGTCATTTGACTCATCGGAGTTATTATTAGTATGTTATATGATATCTCTTCCTTTGGAAGAACCTTTAAATAGTATTAAAATCGTATTGGTGGGTCTTTTGTAGTTAAACACTTCTGTGATTTCATCAGTGTAATATGATTTTATTTGAAAGGAAAATATTTTTTGGGAAGAAATGTTCTAACTTCAAAGGGAGGTATGTCCGTTACAGTGTAAGTTTGATTTTTCCTTCGTCACGTCGCGTCAGTTCATATCGTGCTTCTGTGCCAATGAATGAACCCTCTAGCATAGTTATGAGAAATTTATTGTGGGGTTACTGTTAAAGCTGGAATTCCTTGACATGGGGGATGTCAGTTAGTTGTCTCAGCCTCATCAATAACATAAAGTTGTCGATATAATCTCTCTACGGAATGATAGGTGTAGTGGAATACTTGAAGTGAAGTTGGCTTTTATTCTTAAACTGTTAGGGACCTCCTAGTTTATATGGTCTTGCGGCTTCATTGGCAACAAATAATGCAAATGACATAGCAATGGGACATTTCCAAAAAGAAAAAATACTGTAAATTGGCTGTTGCGTATATATTGACGTTTACATATTGTAAATCAACGTATCTTATAAAGGATTATGAGGTCTAGTTTAAAAGGAATATGACCTTTCTGTCATGACAGTAGCTGCTAAAATAGTATTTTCTCTTTGTACCATATTTTACAGCCAAAATGTCGTGTTATTTTCAATAATGTTACCAACCCAGTGCGCCAAAGTCCGTAATATAGGCAGGTGCAAATAATTTGTCAAGACGGGTACCATTTTAGGCAATGTTTCTATGTTTGGATTTTATTAGACACGATAAGAGCAGATATTTCTACATGAATATTTGATATGTGTAGAATAATATGATAAAATTTAGGCAAAAGTGGTGAAAAAGGCAGACACTAACCCGTACAATAGATATAAGATAGTTCAATAAGAAATAATTTAAGAATTTCTGTGATCAAAGGATTTTCCACTGATTTCGTAATAGAACGTTATATTGCAAAACATGACATGATAAAGAGGAAAAATTAATTTTAAAATCAGAAAATAACATTGCAAATACTTATTTGGTACAATTCAGTAACCCAATAAATATGTGTGGTTTGAAATACAATAATTTAAAAATGAACAGCTGTTTTATTAAAAAGTATTATTCACATGGCCAAAATGTAAACAACTCTGTGGAGGGATCTTTAAAGGCTTCTGGGGCAGAGCCCTAAGGGATTTTGCTTAGTTTTTCTTTTGATATCTCATCTACAGACCAAGACCTTTCTTTGGACACCTCTACCAAGTTTCTACGGCCAGCCGTTCTCTCAAATTAGTGGGGACAAAGTTCCCAATTAAATATTTAAATTCCCCCATGTTAATCTTATGGGAGAAAATCCAACTTTGATGGCCTGTGGGGCAAAGCCCGAGGATTTTTATTACATGAATTGGTGAAAGGGGGCGTCTACACAAAAAATACTTTATTTTGAAACGTCGTTTGTAAAAATCCGTCCATTATTAACGGAGGAGTAGTGTTTTCAAGAAATCGCCTTCACGTATTATATACAGGGTGTTTTTTTAAAAACTTGCATCTTTATTTATGTAAAAACCGCAATAGATAGAAATATGCAGTTTGCGGGAATCATCTATTGACGTAGGGGGACCAATTGTTTTGAATTCAACGTTACGTTCACATTCCCCCCCTTTCCCCCCCAGCCACCAACTTATTTTTTTTAAATAGCAAGGTACCCCTTGTGACATATCAAATAAAAGAGCATAAAAAAAGAAAATGTTTGATGAAAAAAAATTGAAAATCGGTTCATAAATTTGTGAGATATTCCCCCCCTCACCCCCCCGGAACTTAATTTTTTTTAATAGCAAAGTACCCCTTGTGACATATCAAATGAAAGAGCATGAAAAAAGAAAATTTTTGGTGAAAAAAAATTTAAAATCGGCTCATGAATTTGTGAGATAATCACCCCCCTTTTCCCCTACCCATAACTTGTTTTTTAATAGCAAGGTACCCGCCCTTGTGACATATCAAATGAAAAATAAATTACGCCAAAATTTTTCTTTTTTCATGCTCTTTCATTTGATATGTCACAAGGGGTACTTTGCTATTAAAAAAAAATTAAGTTCCGGGGGGGTGAGGGGGGAAATATCTCACAAATTTATTAACCGATTTTCAATTTTTTTTCATCAAAAATTTTCTTTTTTCATGCTCTTTTATTTGATATGTCACAAGGGGTACCTTGCTATTTAAAAAAATTAAGTTGGTGGCGGGGGGGAAAGGGGGGGAATGTGAATGTAACGTTGAATTCAAAACAATTGGTCCCCCTACGTCAATAGATGATTCCCGCAAACTGCATATTTCTATCTATTGCGGTTTTTACATAAATAAAGATGCAAGTTTTTAAAAAAACACCCTGTATAAGGATTGTATAAGATGTGATCTATTTTGATTGTAAAATGTAATTATCACTAAACTCAATAGGAAAACATATGTAAATGTATCTTTCATATTTTTATACGAACCGGAATTACTTGCTGTAAACGTTCTTTCGTAATCTAGAAGTTAATGATAGGGGTGAGGTTCATTTATCCGAGTTTGTTAAAAATTACAAGATATTACGAAAATCAGTTGTCCGAAATTTATTTATACGAGGTTTATAATTATTTAAAAAATGTTGAAATATCTTTTGTCCGAGTTTTCAACTGTTCGAGTATCATCTGCGCCAAAAGCGACTCTGCTACCGAGCCGCTGGTACAGTCGTATAAGTAATCATTACCGTAGTACGTACGGTTATTAAAGTGGATAAAGTGGATATTTCAATTATACGGCACGTTTACTGGTTGATTTTATGATCGTATTGTATAATTAATCGTTTTTATTTAATTAAAACAGCAGGACTCTTATGCATGGTGTTTTTTTTTTAATTTTAAAATTACATGTTTGATGAAAAGAAATTGAAAATCGGTTCTTAGGCTCGTCACAGGCTGCGTCCGGTCCGGTAAAATCGGATCCGGTGAAAAACACCGGATCCGGCAAATCTCCACACACTGCATCAGGCGTTCCAGTTCCGGCGACCAGTCTGAGTCTATGCGAGGACAGCGGTATTGTGAATTGAAGAAGTTTTTAACCAAAAACATACAGTAGTTTGTTTTAACAAAATTTCCCTAAAGCAATGAGTGACAGTGACGGTGAAGAGATCTTCGTAGATGCAGCAGCTCTTGCTTAAACGTCCTTGTGGCCTAGGTCGTATAGCTCAGGGTACGCCTGTACTAGCACAATCAGTTTCTCTTCCAATGACATTTTGTAAAAAGTCGTACAGCGTAAACAATAACCACAAAACCACGTCTGCTGCTACTGTCAGTGCCCACTGTCACTGTCACGAGGTGAGTAGACGTCGTCTGCGCATGCGCGAGCTCTCCGGCGTCGGAAGCTTGCCGGAAGCCTATCGCCAATGAATACACAAACTATAAATGTTCATGCTATCGCTTCTCGACCGAAATCATTTTACCGGACCGGACCTGAAGCACCGGACCGGATGCAGTGTGGGGACTTCCATTTGAATTAATGGTTTTTGAATTCACCTGATCCGGCATGCCGGATCCGATTTTACCGGACCGGACGCGTGTGTCGTGCCTAAATTGTGACGTGAGATATTCCCCCCCCCCTTCCCCGGAACTTAATTATTTTTAATAGCAAGGTACCCCTTGCTTTCTTGCTTCTTCATTATTTGTTGCTCTTTTATTTTATATGTCACAAGGGGTACCTTGCTATTGTGGGAAAGAGGGAATGTAAATGTAACGTTGATTCACAAAAAATTTTGCCCCCTACGTCAATAGATGATTCCCGCCAACTGCATATTTCTATCTATTGCGGTTTTTACATAAAGATGCAAGTTAAAAAAAACACCCTGTATAACCTAACCTAACTTTAAGCTACCGTTAGTTTATTGACGTTCATCCATTGAATTTAATATGCATAGCACTTTACTATGAATACAAATTCATGATTTCTTAACCTTACCTAACCAAACCTTACTTTACCGCTTCTTGCGCGGACTGTACTAGCGGCTCAGTGTTAGAGTCACTTTTGCCGCTGATGATACTCGGAAAGTTGAAAACTCGGGCAATTGATACTTTATTTAAATATTTTAAAATAATTGAAAACCTTGGAAAAATGAAAGCTCGGACAGTTAATTTAACCAAATATTATTATTATTTTAACAAACTTCGGACAAATGAACACTCGGACAGTTGAATCAACTAAATAGAGAACTATTTTATTTTTATTTTGTAATTTTAACATACTGACAGCTGAAGGCACTGAAAACTTGGAAAAATGATGTGATCCAAATTAGGGTAGGTCTATAAGTTATTTTGAGTCTTACTTTATAAGTGACATAAGTGTTTAGATTAGATTTTTGGTGGCAGTTTTTACTGCAGTAAACACGTTTTTAGGTCAGATATATAAATTATTTTTCGAAGCCGTTTTCGAGATCTTTGTGCAAGCATGCATACAAGTAAACATTATAATACTCATTTTTATTTACAGGTACTGACAGTGAATCTTCATGTAATGAATCAGTTCAGGCAGAAACATTTGACATAACTCTCTCACCCAAAGAATGGTCAGAAATTGCTCCAAAGGATTTGTTATATAAAAGAAAAAATCAGATTGACAAGAAAAAGTATACAGGTTTAGTCCCTTATGTTTGGACACACATAGTAAATGAGCATTTTTGGTTGATAGCGAAAAAGACCTGCTGTTTAGTGTTTAAAAGAGCAGTAATTTCAGAAACATCAAAATACTATGTAAAAATGAATGGTACGTGTAAAGGTTGTAATGGCACCTTTGTTGGTTTCATCAGTAGTGTTCCAGAAGAAGGAGAAAGGTAGGGGCCTTAGTTATAAAAATATAAATTAAAATTATGTAAAAAACTTAAAAATCACCCTTAGGCCTACAAACGTAATATGTTTTGAGGAAATTAGGTCAAACCAGTAATACCGATCGTACTTAAAATTACCTCTTAATTTATGATATAAAAATATACAGTATATACAGGGTGTCTCCCTCAGAGGTTGAAAAGTTTGACTAAATATTACTTTCCCATTTATGCACCAAACTTCATAAAGCCTTACACAGTTAACGTAGGTTTCCATGAATAATTTCTTTTTACAATGAAATATTCACTGTAAAATATTATTACAGCATATCACAAATATTAGAACAGACTCAGTATAATTGATTATAAACAAAAACAAATGATGTAACCGAAAGAATCATGTTATAATGAAATTACATTAACATATGGTTTGACAGCTACATTTAAGTAATATTAAATAATGTTTACATTCAGGCTAGTGTCATCATTATTGAACGGAGCGAAGCGAAGCGAGCGAAGCTCTTATACTACACTCCTGCTTTTATTTTACAAATACTCCTCCTGAATGGCTGAAGCGATCTGCATGAAATTTAGCACAGTCATAGTAACCAACCATGGGAAGGTATAAATATGAAATGGTACAAATCGGACCACAGGGATTTTCTCTATGTGAATTTAAACTTTTAGAAATTTTAGAAACTTTTAGAATGTAATTTATGAGAACCACATGAACCATTGATTTTAGATACTGCAAGTAGACATTTCATTTACGTGAACCAAATGTGCCATCGACATTAGATACTTCAAGTAGACATTTCATTTATGAGAACCGGATGAACCATTGACTTCGGATCACAGAAAACGTACTACTATAACCGTTATAGTAGTACAATATAACGGTACAATATTGCATATACAATATACAATATTGCAAGCATAAGACTGCATTGCACACCTAGTTTTAAATATGATCCTTACCCTCTCTGTTCTAATATTTGTGCAGTATTTAAATAAATGTTTAAACCAGCTGTGTGGAATTGTCAAATCCAAATTCAATGGACAGTTAGTTAGTTCTGCTTGTTTACATTTTTAAACTTTGTGTTATTTGTTACCATGGATACCATCAATCAATATTTACTTTTAAATGTCTCTCCTCAAATTTTTGAAAGCCCAAGGGGCAGAGCCCTAGAACAATATCAAAGCGGGAATAGTTCTACTGTATATGTATCCTCAGAGCTGTAGCTTCATTTGTGTGCAATTTGAGGCCAGTCGGTTCAGTGGTTTTTGAGATTATCTCATAGAAACACACAGACACCACCTCTTCTTTATAATAGTATAGATAGATATAGATAGATTTTGATCGATTTTGGAAAATACATTAATTTCTTACTAAACTATTAACATTTAACAAAAAAAAAAACACTTTTTTACCCTCCCTGTTGCAGCAAACGGTACTTACGTATTAAACGGAGGCCACATTTTGTCAGCGCGCTGCGGCGGTTATGTTAGGTTGGGTTATCGTAAATATTATGTGTGTAGGACTTTCCTCGTTTCGTTATGAATCGATACCAGACTAGTTATACTTTATATTATGATAACCCAACCTAACATAACCGCCGCAGCGCGCTGACAAAATGTGGCCTCCGTTTAATACGTAAGTACCCAGCAAACCTAGGTACTCGTTAAACGTATTCTATCTAAATAGGGATTAAATGTGATATTTTTAAGGAGGCATTTTAGTGTAAACTCAATCAGGCTAATGCAAATTCACTTAGTCTGCAGATTTGCTGTGGTGGGGGTATTTACTGATAATTTATTTTTTATTTTCAGAGTTGTAATACGATGCAAGTATACAAGTACAAAAAAAACATGTGATGCTACAGACAAAAGAATGTTAACTGGTATTGCTAAAGAAAAAGCAAGAATTGGGTTAAAAACTGAATCTGCAGGGGGCTACAGAGCAAAGCTAGCCAACAACATTATGACCTATGGTGACAACGAGCCATCACACCTCCCATCGTCAAATGCCTTGAGATGTGTTAAGTACAGAATGAAAGAAGAGGATCACGTCGAAAAACAGGTCATTGACGCAATTTTAAGGGTGAAATATTCAATCCCCTTTAAGCAAAGCATTCACAATGTTGGCCTTGACAAATTCTTTGTACATTACTGGACTCCTTCTCAATTAAATTGTTTCAGAGAAATCGCACAATCCCGCACTATTTCTACAGTTGCGATTGATGCCACTGGAGGTATCGTCAGAAAACTTCATCGCCCGTTCAATAACAAGTCTGGATCTATATTTTTGTACCAGGCTGTATTTGCTGGCAATAAAACATTTCCTATCTGTCAAATGTTATCCGAGAGGCATGACAATGTTGCCATCCAATGTTGGCTGGAAGATTGGAGAAGAGCTGGAGCACCTGTTCCAAATGTTTTTGTATGCGACCGGTCTAAAGCGCTTATGTCGGGTATTGTTAGATCTTTTGCCAACTGCAGCAGCTTAATGGAATATATAAACAGGTGCTATGTTACTTTGTTTGAAGATAATGAAGAATCTCTCCCTCCTACCTTCGTACGATGTGACATTGCACACTTAATAAAGAACATTACTTCATGGAAAATAGTAAGAAACATGACTTATGGAGTGAAGCAATTTTATGTACGGACGATCGTCCAGTTGTTGAAGTGTGACAACATTTTTCTTATCAAAAAACTATTAGAGGCTTTATTCCTTGTGTGTGAAAACACTACAATAGGCAAAAGAGTGGAAAGTGACGAAACAGTAAGTGAAGATGATACACCATCGGAAACGGCAAGGAAGTTTCTAAAAGAGTCTATAACAAATGTAAATTTTGATGAGAACATGACATTTGAATCAACTGATTTCCAAGAAAGGGCAGACACCAACGAGGGAGTGGAAGACGACAAATCAAAGAACAACTTTTTTATTTGGACCAAAAGAATTTTGGACGACGTAAGAAAAAATCCTGTGGTAACAGGTGAACACTACAATGCTTTATATTGTCCCCAGATCATAACCCACATTTTAGATTTAATGAAAGATATGCCTCTAGTCACAGGAGTTATGTGCCCCTTCTTTCAACATGAAGAATCGAATCCCGCAAGCTCTGCCTCAGTCGAAAGTGCGTTTAATATAATAAAAAATGTATTGTTTCGGTCTGACGAACTCCCTATGAGAGCTGATGAGTTTTTAATAAAACATATCCCTCGTATTGAAGGCCAGTTGAAGCTCGCAGCTGCTACAGAGCTAAGAAAGGAGACCGAGGTGGATGTAAGGAGTGAAGAGTTAGTAGATGATTGTTTGCCAGTGTCGACCGTATTTAATCATACAGTAGTACAAGAAGATGTGTGTCCAGAGTGTTCAAAGGGCAACTTTCCAGGTGGAGCCCATACCTGTTTGAAATGTAACACCCCTGTTCATGTTATTTTCAGTTCCTGTTCAAAGGCTATTGATAGTGAAGAGGGATATGGACAGAAACGATTGTGTAACAATTGTTTTAATGACACTCAGTCAGAAGACTTATCTCGAGAAAACTGGAGAGGTCTTGGGTACTCTCCAGTAAAACCCGCCTCACAAAAGTTATCATTGAAAAAAAACAATAAGGTAGATAAACGGATTGAACAAAATAAGATAAAGAAAATTAGCAATAAATCTTACCTTATTCGACAACCAGATTTTGCTCATGTAAACATATCTGGAAAAGGGCCAAAACCAGTTGGCCTGCTAAAAAATGGAAACAGGTGTACTGAATTGAAACCAATTAAATTGAAGACTGGTGACGAAGAGAAGGTCACATTAACAAATACATGTGCATTTGATAGTGTCTCCCAAATTTTCGCTTGTTGTTATAACGACAGTGACAAGTTAAAATCGTTTTTGGTAACATTTTGTAAAGACTCACTAACAAAGACCTTTTTTAATTTCTGTCAGCAATTAGCCACTCAAGGAGTTACACCTGCTACTTATAAAACCAGGCTAGAAATCTTATTACACATCTTTGATAATAATCAGAAAATTCCGGGGGGCATTGTACTGATGAGCACAGAAAGCACAGTGACACACATTCTGAGCAAACTACTATATGAACTTCCCGTTGTTGTGGATGAAGTAGATTGCAACTACTGTAGTTCCAGGACATCACAAAAAGGGTTTTGTTTACCTATTTGCCTCACAGCTAACCTACAGGAGTTAAGTACTTACTTAAACCAAACACTTGAAGACCAACGCAGCCAATGCAAGAAATGCCAAGAGTCCAAAACAGTGAAGCGGATCTTATCAAAGACCTTTTTAATTATTGAGCTGGTGGATTTCATTAATACAGACAGAGCAAGTGGCATTTTAAGGGAATATGAAGTAAGTATATACTTTAGTAGTAAAACGTTCTTAGAGGAAAGTATTATTGAAATAACTGAACTGTTCATAATAAATGTTCATGGTTTATCTGAACTAAAAACCTCTGTTCCAGGTTATCCTTGATTTAGATTTGTTAGTATTGCGTATATTCATAGGAAAGCCATGTAATTACCACAATACATTTTATAAGGCGTAAGAAAAATATTTCGTAAGTTTTTAAATGCTTGCAATGCATCATATTGGACATTCAATTATTTTTAAAGGACATCTTTAGCTGGGAGTTTTGTTTTGTACGGACATGATTCATTCACACGACATGTGTTATATAATGTAGGTATTTTATTGTGTCTTATATAATTCACAATATTCGTTGTTTCAGACGAAACCATGTGAACTACCAGCTACCGTAGTAGTTCAAGAAGTTGAATATATATTAAGAGGATTCTTGGGGTTCTGCGGAAGAACAACATCTTTTACAAGTGTTGGACATTACGTGGCATACGCTAGAAGATCTAACGACACATGGGAACTCTACGATGACACCAAAGACTCGAAGAGTTTTGTCTCTCCTAGTAAACAAGTGCCGTGTCAAGTTTTAGTTTACTCCATTTAAATTATCACAGCTAAAGAATCTTTGTTCGATTGACATCAAATGTACAGAAAGGCGTTATGCATACTGACAATAACTCAAAGTAATAATAGTAACATTTTCAATATGTAAACTTATGAAAGTGTAGTGTGATTCTTTAATGTGTGACTATTAAAAGTTCATTCAGAATTGTTTTAGGACAAAATGTAAATATAGACAACATAAGATTGTTATTAATACACTATTTTCATGAGTCGTAATCCTAATTACCTAACTCCATAAAAGGTCAACTTTAATTTGATAATATACACAGAAAATGAAAGATAATTTGTTTAGGCTGCACTTAAAAAACAGGCTGTTGACGTCCCACACTCATTCGATTCACCATATCGATCGATATATCGATTATTTCATTCGATTTATCAAGTTTGGTTGGATAGGTTAACGTAACCGAATAAAGTAATCGATATACAGTATCGAAAAATCTATAGCCTATATCGATGTGTTCATTCGAATGAGTGTAGGACGAAAACTAAAGTGAAGCTAAATTTTAAAATATTACACTTTTCCTGTTAGTCTAGTTTAAAATTGTTTGTTAGTTTGATATATTTTAATAGCCGGTGTTAAATAAAGGCATTCCTCATAACTACAGATTGAGCCATGGCCGGGCTGAGGGGACATTGGCCTGTACAGTGTACGTGTCAATAGCTTGGTTATCTTTGAGGTAAAATTTATTTTAATGGTGGTACGAAATAGGTACTAAATGGTAGCATAGCTTATAACCACAGGTTACGACATGGCCGGGCTGAGGGGTCGTTGACCTGTACAGTTCACGGGCCCGTAGCTTGGTTTTCTCTGAAGTACAAATTATATTAATGGGAGGTACAAAATAGTACGAAATAAGTACTAAATAGTAGTATAGCTTATAACCATAGGTTACGATATGGCCGGGCTGAGGGGTCGTTGAACTGTACAGTTCACGGGCCCGTAGCTTGGTTTTCTTTGAAGTACAAATTATATTAATGGAAGTACAAAATAGTACAAAATAAGTACTAAATAGTAGTATAGTTTATAACCATAGGTTACGATATGGCCGGGCTGAGGGGTCGTTGACCTGTACAGTTAACGGGCCCGTAGCTTGGTTATCTTTGAAGTACAAATTATATGAATGGAGGTACAAAATAGTACGAAATAAGTACTAAATAGTAGTATAGCTTATAACCATAGGTTACGACATGGCCGGGCTGAGGGGTCATTGACCTGTACAGTTAACGGGCCCGTAGCTTGGTTATCTTTGAAGTACAAATTATATGAATGGAGGTACAAAATAGTACGAAATAAGTACTAAATAGTAGTATAGCTTATAACCATAGGTTCCGATATGGCCGGGCTGAGGGGTCATTGACCTGTACAGTTAACGGACCCGTAGCTTGGTTATCTTTGAAGTACAAATTATATGAATGGAGGTACAAAATAGTACGAAATAAGTACTAAATAGTAGTATTGCTTATAACCATAGGTTACGACATGGCCGGGCTGAGGGGTCATTGACCTGTACAGTTAACGGGCCCGTAGCTTGGTTATCTTTGAAGTACAAATTATATGAATGGAGGTACAAAATAGTACGAAATAAGTACTAAATAGTAGTATAGCTTATAACCATAGGTTCCGATATGGCCGGGCTGAGGGGTCATTGACCTGTACAGTTAACGGACCCGTAGCTTGGTTATCTTTGAAGTACAAATTATATGAATGGAGGTACAAAATAGTACGAAATAAGTACTAAATAGTAGTATAGCTTATAACCATAGGTTACGATATGGCCGGGCTGAGGGGTCATTGACCTGTACAGTTAACGGGCCCGTAGCTTGGTTATCTTTGAAGTACAAATTATATTAATGGAGGTACAAAATAGTACGAAATAAGTACTAAATAGTAGTATAGCTTAAAACCATAGGTTACGATATGGCCGGGCTGAGGGGTCATTGACCTGTACAGTTAACGGACCCGTAGCTTGGTTATCTTTGAAGTACAAATTATATTAATGGAGGTACAAAATAGTACGAAATAAGTACTAAATAGTAGTATAGCTTAAAACCATAGGTTACGATATGGCCGGGCTGAGGGGTCGTTGACCTTTACAGTTAACGGGCCCGTAGCTTGGTTTTCTTTGAGGTACAAATTATATTAATGTAGGTACAAAATAGTACGAAATAGGTACTAAATGATGGTATAAATATTAGGATCAAATTCGAAAATGGCCGGGCCAGCATGTCACTGGCCCGGAATCCTAAATTAATTAGTTATCCGGTACCGAGTGGGGTACTAATTTTTTGTTTGTTGGTACTAAATATTAGCATAATTCTTATGTACTAATTCCGTCATGGCCGGGCCAGTGACATGGACGTTATAATTGTAGCGCCTAGAGACGTAATGTCAATTTTAAGAGAATACATAAATTTGTTAATACCTTACGAACAAATTCCTCTTCAGTTTCTATTTATCAGTGGTAGTAATGGGGAATAAAATTAAATGTCAACAGTTGAAAAGTTTATTGCTAAGGTTATGTTCATTGACCAGAATTTGTTTTAATAAAAACTAAATATCATCTGATGGAGGCCATTTCTATTACCTAATTTGTATTATTGTTAGTATCAACCTAGCTCTTGTAAAAAAATGCCAAAATTCCTCTCCTTCCTGAGAGGGTGTGTAATTTACTCTTTTCTAACTCTTTATAAGACTAATTTTAAAGCATAATGATGAATTAAAAATTACAAAATTTGAAAATTATGACCTTGCTCACAGTTCTTAGAAATTTTAATCCTGATTCCTTCATTAATCTTTTTTTTGTCTGGAGGTCGATATGATTATAGTATCTACTCAAGAGTATTGAATTTTGAATTGAATGTAACAGTAACTTATTTAATATCAATTTATTCAGCTCAAGGGGTCTCTTTTATAAGAGCCCACCACTTAAAAGGTTTAACTAATATTTAATTTAATATTAATTATATTAATATATTAATTTAATATCCTATTGAAAGTTAAAATTAAAGCCATTGAGTTTGTAAAACTTCTTAGTCAGTCTCAGTCAAACCATTAAAATTTACTCCGATTCCGATTCGATTACTCTCAAACAATCGAGCGGTAAAAGTATCGATTTTCCAGTTTCGATATTCGTCAACTAATTTGAGGTGAAAAAGTGCTCTCCGATTAGAGTCTACCTCTTCTGCCATGCCAATGCCACGAGACCTTGCCGTCAGACCGCCACCGCCCACCACCGCGTCGTGCAGAACGCATCATACCGTGCTTAGCCACGGCCGCCTTTAACTCCAGGCCGCGGCCTTCGAACTGGCAACGTTGCAAGTGGTGTTGTAACAGCTGTTTTGTTTGGAAGCAGCTAATGGTATTTTGTGTATTTACGAGAGCTTGGTTACAGGACTATGACAATATTGACTCCGCTTAAAAAAGTACAGATATAGATTTTAATTCATATTTGTTTCGGTTTTCAAATCTGTATGTTTTATTTTCAATATTTTAATAAATTTATGTTCATAAATTTAAAATTAAATCAATGAAGTGCGAATTAATGAGCTGATGTCACCTGTCTGCCATGTTATCTTATGGGACGTCCGTCACTGAACAACACCACTTGCGATGTTGCCAATTCTATTAGGCCGCGGCCTGTAGTTAAAGGCGGCCGTGGCTTAGCCGAACTGTTTGTGGGACATTGTTATCTCTATCACTGTCGCTGTCAAAAAGTGTCGTTTGTAGGTTAAATTAAAATTTATTTAGCTGTCATAACCTAACCAAACTTGCTGATAATGAAAATTTCGAATGAAGGTTTACTAATAGGCCTAACAAGAATAGTTCTGTTCATAAAATAAAATTATAAATGTCTCTAAATCAATTATATAATTTTTAATTATAAAATTAAACTATCATAACCTAACCAAACCAACCAAACTTGCTGATAATGAAAACAATCGAGTCAAAAAGCTAATGCCTCCGGTAGGTTTCGAACCGGCTACATCCGGGCATTGAGTATAAATCCTATACTAAAGTTATGTTTATACTCAATGCTCCGGGTTTTCAGCCCGTTGCGCTATCCACTACACCACCGAGACCTACGGCTTTTGGCTGTTCAATGTATCGTTGCGGTAATGGTGTTCGCTTCGCTCGTTCGCTCGCGCAGTGGTTGGCGGTGGCGGCCTGTCTGCAAGGGTTAATCACTTCACTAAGCCACTAAGCCAGTAGCCAGCACAGAAAACGTACTAGTAGTACGTTTTCTGTGGTAGCCAGTCGCCTGCATCCGGCGTCTCTACTACTACACTCTACAAGTACTCTCTTGCTCTTCCTCTTCTCTACTGGTCTACTTCTACTCTCTCTCTACTCCTACTGACTAGTGACTGAAGAAATAAATGAACTGATGTTAGGTTATAGTCCAGGCGCTAAACGGGTTGAGTATGCACTTTAAGTCTGACAAAATTTGACTTTTGATTATTGTTGGGGACATCTAGTAGATGAAAAAAATCGATGATGTCGCATTTCTAGGGTGGTCACAACTCGGGGGGGAGGGGGGGAAGTTGCGCGGGTCATCGGTTTACGTTTCCGCGTCTAACTCACAAACGGTTAATGATAGAAAGGTGGTTTAAGCGTCTATCTACGCCTAAATATATTTTGCTTCAAAAAGGTTATTACAACCTTTCTTCTATCTCTTATACTTTAGGCGCTAATCAACATCTTTTGCAAAAAATAAAATTTTAAACTACTTTAAAATCAAATATCGGAAATATTATACGCGTTAAAGACATGTTACAGAGGATTTATGGTTAGAAAAACTAACAAATAGTACAAGAACACCAAGTTTAAGGAAATATGTGCAAAAACAACAGAGCTACGTTGATTTCAGTAAGAGTAAACGTGGAAAATTCGTAGTAGTATCGAGGCGCTCATGGACGGTACGTAGCCCAGTCAATATAGGTTTGATGTTGTAAGTAACTATGGGAAAGTTGAATTTTTCTATGCTGTTAGACCATGTTGAGTTGAGTAATTTCCCAAAAGTCCCCACTCCTACCCCTTTGTTCTTTCCTCTACCCCCCCCCCTTTTAGATAAATTTACAGTCTCTTAGAAATTAAGCTATAACTTTAAAACGGGTAAGGATAATAACGCAGTCTTTTATTAATCATTTTGCGTTACGATATTCTAAAAAAAGTGTATTTACCATGGTATCCTAAATATTCATAGTTAAAAATTTTTTTATAATAATTTTTACGGATTAATTTATGAAACTTTTCTTTGTAGATTTTTCATACGAGGTCGCACAACAAAATGTTTGATACACAATTTGGGGTGCATAGTTTACATTTTAAAATGATACATAGTTATTAACAGTTTGTTTGCATATAGTGGGTATAGATAGTACATTATATTGATTTTACAGGACTCTGACTTTTTTGTGCACCGCAACAATGAAAAAAATTACGTATATTATGGTTTTTGTATTTGAATTTGCCGCTTTATATAGATTATATTAACGTTATGTAGCTCATTCAGTACATATACAGACTACAGTGGATACATATGAATGAATATCGTGCATTTGCTGCTGTACGCCAGAGCCTCATTTTATTATACAGGGTGTCTCACCTAAAGTGAACCAATAGATAACTTTTTTATTATGATTTTATTATATTATAGATATAGAGTTAACTTCTTATGGGACACTACCCTTTATTTTAAGATGTTTTTTTAGTGGTTTCGAATTTTAAAAATATGTTCGCCATTTTCCAATATGGCTGACAACTTTGTTAGTCCGATGGAATACCCTGTATTTTATGATTGTTTTAGAATGTAAACGCACAATTTTTAAACCTTTTTATTCTTGACATTTGTCTCTAAAGCTACTTGTTTAGGAGTTACATCGAAGAAGAAATGGTTTGTGAGTACATCCTGCATCCTGTAGCTCATAAACGAGTAAGTTTAAGAGCGCAAATACAAAGAATAAACAAATTTTCAAATCACATCTACATTTTAAAAAAACCATAAAATAAATTGTTCCAATATCAAAGTAAGCTACCATTTTTGAAAATGGTGGCCATTTTTAAAACAACAAAATCAGTATTTCTTAACGTATTTTATATATTTTTTTGAACGAGGACTTATATGTGACTTATTTATTCTTTGCACTTTCTCTCTCAACTTACTCGTTTATGAGCTACAGGATGCCGAATGTACACCACAAACCTTTCTTTTAGATATAACACGCTGTAACTCCTAAATGGGGTAGGTTTAGAGAAAAAATGTCACGAATAAAAAATAGCTTTTAAATTCTAAAAGAATACTAAAATACAGCGTATTCCATAAGAAATAACAAAGTTGTTGGCCATATTGGAAAATGGTGGATATATTTGTTTTATCCGTAACCATCCCTAAAAACATTTTTTACAAATAAAGGGGGTCGTCTAATAAAAAGTTAACTCTATATGGAAAATAAAATTTATGTATGTCCACTATGTAATCTCAACCAGGATGAAACGTGTACCCTTTTATAGCAGAATGTCCAATTTAAAAAAAGATACGTCAATTTTGGTCCAACAAGTAATATTCAAATGAATATGAGTTTTTTTGAATTTTTAAATGGCAAAGATTGGCGGGCACTTGGAAATTATCTTAAAGAGGCGTGGAGTTAAGGGTGGGAATTTATTTATTTATTCATTCCGACGGCAATCGCCATTTTACAAAATAATACATTAGACAAGATTTACATGCAACAAGATGATACAATAGAAAACATCAATAAATGAGTAAGAAGTTTGGTGGTGGTGGTGGACAGTTTGAGTAAAATTTCAACAGTTACAACATTGTGAAAAAAAGTAACAATAACAAGAAACAGCGTAAATAATTAACATTAATAACAATAACAAGAAACAGTTTAAATAATTAACATCAATAACAATAACAAGAAACAGTGTAAATAATTAACTACAATAACAATAAGTGTGAATAAATAATAACCATCAATAAAATCAGTAATCTTCAAAATGACAACATTGTATATAATTAACATTAATAAATTTACTATACATAACAATAATAGACTATGGCAATATATAACAATATAATAAACTGTGAAAAAGCTAACGTAACATAAAAACAAAACTATAAAACAAAAGGATGGATCTGGAGTTAGAAAAACTTTTCGATAGAATGCTGACAACAAGACACTTGGCTTTAGGGAATTGATAATGGAGCATAATTATTAAATTTAAGAATTGAGATATCAATACAAAAATGGGAAAAATCTATGTAATTTAAAAAATGTTGTTTGTTAAGTACCTATCTATCAAAGTAAATTATAAAAGTAACAGGTTTGTTTTATGAATTATTAACTGTTTGTAGGAAAAATTCAGATTCTCAGTAGGGTACATTTAAATTTTATTATTCATTCAATTGTTATCTGATCTTTATTATTATGTAGTGCTATTTGTGTATATTCTGTATTTGAAATCAGTTTATTTTATGAATAATTGTATGTGATTCATGGAATTTTTTTAAACCGTTATAAAATATTTTAAAATCAGTGTGTCTAACACAAAACAGACGGTCTTTGACCATTGTTCTTTGCATTTAAATAAAAAACACTGTATTGATATTTTATTACAATGAACACATTTTCTTCTTCTTCTTCTTCAGAAATCTATAATAATTCTTTTTAAATATTTATTTATCTAATAATTCTTTTTGTAGATTATCGTAACTCAAAATGATTAATAAAAGCTTGCATTATTATCCTTACCCGTTTTAAAGTTATAGCTTAATTGCTAAGAGGCTGTAAATTTATCTAAAAAGGGGGGTTAGATGAAAGCACAAGGGGGGAGGAGTGTTGACTTTCGGGAAAATGATCATCTCAACATGGTCTAACAGCATAGACAAATTCAGCTTTCCCATAGTTACTTACAACATCAAACCTATATTGACTGTGGGCTACGTACCATCCATGCGCGCCTCGATACTACTACAGTACGAATTTTTTACGTTTACTCTTACTGAAATCAACGTAGCTCTGTTGTTTTTGCACAGATTTCTTTAAAACTGGTGCTGTTGTACTACTTGTTAGTTTTTCTAACCATAAATAGTTTGTAACATGCCCTAAACAAGCGCAATATTTCCGATATTTCATTTTAAAGTATTTTTAAATCTTATTCTTTGCAATAAATGTTGATTAGCGCCTAAAGTATAAGAGATAGAAGAAAGGTTGTAATAACTTTTTTGAAGGACAATATATTTAGGCGTAGATAGACGCTTAAACCACCTTTCTATCATTAACCGTTTGTGAGTTAGACGCGGAAACGTAAACCGATTACCCGCGCAACTTCCCCCCCTCCCCCCCGAGTTGTGACCACCCTAGAAATGCGACATCATCGATTTTTTTCATCTACTAGATGTCCCCAACAATAATCAAAAGTCAAATTTTGTCAGACTTAAAGTGCATACTCAACCCGTTTAGCGCCTGGACTATTAGGTTACCGACCGGTTGCGGTTGGTTACAGGTTACATATCGATGCAACTGACTCTCGTACTCGTCGTAGAGGGTTTCTTCAGAGATTGAGATCTTGACATAGCCTACTTCATCTTTTTAATTTTTTTATCATTTTTACAACGCAGTGTTTCAGTGTTTGTTTTTCTACTTGCTGAGTATACCTCTTTCCATTCAATGTGGGTTTGTCAAGAGTTTGTTTCAGGAGTTGGGGTTGGGTGTGAATAGTATCTATGGACAAGTTAGACGAAAAGATTAACTTTCTAAAACCCTAAGAGTAAAGATTTCCGTTAGTTTTACAAAAGATGGTCTAGCTTCGTTATGGGATATAAGTTATAGCCTACCATCGTTTGTACAAATAAGAGCCTTAATGATGAGCTCCATAATACAGGATTGTCAATAATTAAGTTAACTTATTAGCCTAAGATAGGCCTTAGCTATTCCCAAGTTTTATGTTGTAGGTTATATTTTTTGTAGGTAGTTTTATAGGATTTCTAGGTTAGGACTAGCTGCACACTTTTGGTGTTGCAGACATCTTGTCTGGGGCATGTTGTAGGCCTACGTGGAACATGAAACCAACCTGTGTTATCATAGAGCTTATACACTGCTTGAGACATACAACCTATGTTCAGACATTAAGTTAATCTCTGTACCGGACATGTTTCTAACGAAATCGGTTGTTTGTTGTCAATGTTGGGGGTATTCATCCATATCTGTTGGCACAAACAACTGAATGAGTAATATTGATTATTCGATATATCATTTGGTTAGTTAGGTTACCTTACCTAACTAACCAAACGATATTTTGATCGATATTTTCATTTGTTCGTGCCAACAGATATGGAAGTGTACACAATATTGGTACGATATGTCTTACGAGACACCTTCCCTCGTGCACGCGGCTGACGCATCCCACTCTCCCCACTAGCAGTCTGCTACAAAGTTTGTTGAAAGTAACTTACCTTTTTCAGATCTTATCCTTTTCAGGATGATAGGTTAAACAACTTAGCTGTTGTGGTAATAAACTGACTTGAACCCTCAACATTGGCAGTCAAGTCCAGTAGGGGAGGACTTAATACCCACGGGGAACCGGTAAGATGTAACACCTTCACCGACGGCGTCTTTGTCTCACAACTGCAAGTAGCCTACCGAACAACTTTTCATCTTCCTCTGATGACATTTTGCAATTGACTAAGTTAATCGAGCATTCAGCAATCGCAACCATTTGACATACCGAAGCAGAGGAGGCCTATTACTGACATAAGTATACCGTACAATAACTCTATAACTCGTTTATTGAACCAAGTAGACATAATTACATGTATAGGTTACGTCAAAGTTACAATGGAATTGAACATAGATTAATATTAACTTATTGTAAGTCTTAACCCTCAGTTAACTTACTATCATAACAAATTACAGCTATACTATCGTATGTCAACTTTACTATCGAATGCAGGGTGAATATACCCCTTGTAAGCGTTTTAAGTAGTGCCAATTTTGTATTGAGACAGGGATGGATTCGGAGGGTCCCAGCACGTCAACCGAAGCTTATTGTGCACGTCAACCGAAGCTTTTTGTGCACGTCAACCGAAGCTTATTGTGCACCCCCACCCACATTAGTGATAATAGTTTATTTTTACTGAAAAAGATTTCATTGGAATCTATTTTTAAAACTTTGTATTAGCTCGCTTTCTTGTCTGTTTGGTAGGCCTAGGCCTACAAATTTTGCAATCGATTTTTTAACTAACTTCCCAATGAGCTAGAGACTTGAAACTTGTAACATAGCTTACAATGCAATAGGCTATTAAATCATTATATTTTCATATCTCAATTTCCAAAGTTTCAGATGTTTACATTTTGAAAGAATGGAAATATATCAATTGAGGTCAGCTGTAAAAGATTTGACAGTTAGTTCAAAGAGCAGAGTTTAAGAGGTACCGGTAAAGGTTCTGCTCCCGAGAGATTCTAAAAGTTTATGATTATGAGAGTAGTAGCCACAACATGTGATAACGGTTGAAAAGGTTTTGACTAGACCATATAAATTAGATTTTAAATATCGTACTTAAAACATGTTAAAGAATAAAAAGTAGAAAATAATTCATAAATATGTGGAGAGAAAAAATTCTTCTAAGGTTGAAAACGGAAAATGTGGGGCGCATGCCATGGATAATAATTCAATAGGTTAAGATAATTGTAAATAAGGTATTGCATGCGCCCCAGGTTTTTTTTAGATCTTAAATCAAAAAAGAATTTATTCTCTCCACATAGGCCTGTTTGTGAATTATTTTCTACAAGTAATTTTTATTGTGTTTAAAATTGTGGTATTTTAAAAAGTTTTATTTAATAATTATTGCTGATAAGGTGCATCATAAGCTAGTTGTAGCTTTTGGAAAGATGCCTCTTTAGGGCACTGAACAACAAACTGTGGTACCTAAATACCACTTGTGAGCAGCTAGGTACAGTTGAACCTCGATAGTTCGACACTTTGTTGACTTAAGGGATGTCAAACTATAGGGAGTAAATGGAGTTTAATTTTATATATGAAGTTTTGATTTAAAAAAAAAAAATATACAGTATTTACATAGCAGATTTTTTTATATATTTATATAAATTCAAATTTATTTAAAAAATTGAAATCTTACTACACATTGTAGTCTGCTGTAGAACAAAGAATAATATTACATTAAATTTTGCAAGTTTGATTAAACCTAATTATGATAGTTGTTATATAGGTGGTTTCTTATAATATTAATAGAAAATTTTATGGCTGTTAAAGATATTAAATATAGCACTTGATTTTCCAACTTGAATTTCTTCCAAAATTTCTCAACTTGTTGAGGAATTGTTCCTCTTGATCCAATGAGTAGTCCATATACTTCGAATTTTGATATTTTATATTTCTCTGAATAATATGGGATAGTTTTCTTGTAAATATTTACTTTTTCTTCATGGACTTCCTGTGGCTGATTTTCATTCGTCTCAAGACGAACTGTTGGGTCTATAATGAGACCGAAATCTTTCTCCTTGTCTATAACAATGATGTCACTCCGCCTCACAGAGCCCTCTTCTTCTATAACTGTGACCTCTTCATAGACCTCGTAACTTTTCTTTCTGAATTGATCAGCTATGATTTTTCTGATGGTATGGTGGCGGGTATTTCGTAGAAGACTACTAAATGGGCACTTTCCAAGGACGTGGGCAAGAGTTTCAAGAGTAAATTTCTCAGATACAGGACAATGCCTGCACTGGTTCCCGTCCCTGGATCTCCCATGAAGACTTCTAAGAGGAATAACGTCTCCGACCATTTTCAAGTATTGTTTGAACTCAGCTTCTGTGAGGCCACAACCTCTAGCCAAATTTTTATTGATCTTGTTACATTCTTTGAAAAGAACCACCCCATTCCCTTTGTATGGAAGTTTACACCAATTTTTATACTCTAAGTCTCGTAAGGTTTCTCGCAGTATCTTGGGTTTTGATTCAATAAATTCAATACTTAAATTCAATTTTTCCAGACAAAACCTAATTTCTTCGTCAAATTGACGAATATTAAGTAAGTAGGGGTTTCCCGTTTGTTTTATAGCCTATATATTCCGTTCTATAACTCAAACCAATGAACTCAAAATAATTTTTCAAAATATACAAATTGTGAACAATTTCATGAGGAAAAGAATGATATATAATACATGTACCTTGTTCCTAAAAAAAATTACTTATAACGGTTTTTATTACTATAGGGCAATTCCACGGTGTCGGACGTAGATTTCAGACACATTTTTCTGCTATTTTAATGCTTTAAAATTACTTTTTGTAAAAAACCTTAATCTTTAGTATTTTTATTTGAAAGAACAGTTCTTTAAGAACATTTTCATATGTAACATTTTTTAAATTTTAAAATCTTTAATGGCCAAAAAAAAATTTTTCTGCGGTGTCGGACGTAGAGTGCACAAAATCGATATTTCTTTTTTCCTTATTTGACTTTAAAAATCTGTGAATTTTAAAGAGATAAAACAACAGAAAAAATCATGGATGTAAAGAAACTTATTAGCTTTAAAAAGAGCCTAGGTTCAAGTTTTTTGGTTCAATAGTTTTGACACAAAAAAAAATCTCCTACGGTGTCGGACGTAGAATTTTTGGTGTCGGACGTAGGTTGTGTGATGTTTTTTAGATTTACAAATAATAGGTAGTAATTAAATGTAAAAAAACGTTCACAATTTTATATGAACCCTTTTAAACATTTATTCATGCATTTAAATGAGCCTGAGCAAATAAAATTAGCCTACTAAAATCCTCTATACCTGGGTTTAAAATATTTAAATTTCGAACATTTACGTTGCACAATATGGTTTGACATTTTACCTTCAGGGAAAAAGTAAAAGACTGATAAACACTTTACATCTTTTATTAGATATTTTGCTTATTTAACTTAAAAAAGTTACAGCTTCTTAATTCCTACAAATTACCCATTCTCTACAAATTAGTCTCTTTAAAAAAAATAATGAAATGAAAAATTCATGGGCACTTTGGGTTATATGCCTAAAAGTAAGACATGAGAAAATGTGTTCAAGGGAGCACATCTGGAAGTGGACCGATGATACTTTTAAATTTATAGTGTTCTCTTGTTCCTCCGTAAGGTTCAGGAGGCTCAATTTTCTTCACAATGTCTTTGGCTTTGTACATAATACAGTCTTCATCAGTTGGCCAGAAATAGTATGCACCTGACTTGGAGCAATGCATTACTTTCACTTTGGCTTCATTTTGTTCAACACACTGTACTTCACCTGGATAGTAATCATTATCGTATTTAACCACAACCCAGTCTTTTTGAGGCACTAAATCCTGAAGGTTTAGGTCATTTCTCTCTATTTCGAAACGCTCGCCATACTCCTGTTCTGAGTCATCACTGTCCGAAGACTCCGGATTTTGAACAATTTTTACTTTTCTTTTTACTAAATCGTCGCTTGTGTCGCCTACAATTAAGAAATCTTTTGATCCAGCTGCCGTCACATAATGCACTTTGTGAGTGTTAGGTACTGGTACGGAACACTCCCATATTTGCAGACCCTCAATCACTGCTTCTTGAATATCCTTACTTGAAATGAACTTAACTAAAACATTGGGGTTCCTTAAAGCAGCAATCTCGGCAAAATCTTCTGCTGTGCTCAGAACATGACCTGCATTGGCTTTGCAATAGTTCCAAACACTTCTCTTAACGGTTCCTCCTATGCCGTCAACCACACCTTTGCCGTGGGAAGTTGCAAAGAAATGCCAGTGGATCTCAACCTCAAACTTACTCTGTAGAAAAGGGAGAACTGAAAACATAAAGCGATTCTTGAATTGAGCTGATGTTCCATCAGAAAATACATTGACCTTAGTAATATCTGGTTGGATTGATTTTAGTTGTTGTAGCAAGAAGTTCAAATAACAGTAAATTTGATTTTTTGTGTGCTCCAGATCATCAGATACAATAACACAGCTTTGACTGACATTTTCCGCAATCCAAGCATACGATGTAAAGACAGTAGCCTGGCTATGGGTCCAATGTGCTGACTGTATTTCATTTTGGTGTAGAATGGTCGCATTTTCTGAAAAATCCATTTGAAGTAAAATTTCATTTCCATTTACGCGTGTTTTGATCTTCTGGAACTCATTAGCTTGTCTCCTCTTGACGTAAGTATGGATCAAGAAAGGTTTCAACTGAGTTGTCAACTCACAAAATGCTTCCTCAACCGAACTCAATATTTCGATTTTCTGCACGTGCCCATCAACCTTCTGCCACTGTAAGTACTTTAGGGGTACATTTTCCCCTTTTGGTTTGTACAAATCAATCAGATTGACGCATAGATGGCATCCTCTAGTCATGCATAGTTTTGATTGCGAGTCACAAACAACTTTGTCAATAAATGATTTAAAAGTGGTTGAAAGTCCTGTGTGTGGTTCTAGAGACACTAATAATAAGCGAATATTCTCATGATAAGAGCACACACAAACATTGTGCGGTATGTCAGAAAAACATTTAACATGTTTGGGACGAAGACTGCAGAACTTTGATAGTCCTACCTTTACACCTGGATTTTTCTCCTTGAAAAGTGTCCACGCTTCTTTTAAACTCATTACGAGATATCGAGTTTGTACAGTGTACTTTTCTTTTTTTCCATGTTCAATCTTCTTTCTGTAAATAACATGGTCCTTTCGTCCCGGAGCCTGCCAAGTTGCTAAATTACTGTTGTAAAACTCTTCAACCTCCTTATAACTGTCCTCATCAGCTACTTCTTTATTGGGAGAAGATTTCTTTTTTAGCTCTAGTCCACACTGCTTAGCCAAACACTTAACGATGTGAGCCTTTTTATTTGGCGAAAACGGAAGGCTGCTACTCACCCTTTTAATAGCCTTGCCTTCTGACTGTTTAGTTTGGTAGGGTGACACTTTTTCAGGAGTCTTGAAACCTGTTGATTCTTGGTTTTCTTTTTTCGCTTGGTACCATTTTTTAAATCTTTCCCTTTCTTTCTTCTTGTGTTCATCAATCTCTTCTTGGCTGGAATTCCGAAGAGCAGCTTCCCTTGACAACCTCTTCCTTTCACGGTCCTTTTCCAACTGGGATTTCTTTTTATCTGGGTCTGCATTTATTCGTTCCCTTTTCCGGGCCATTTTTTCTTTGTTTGATAAAGGCATGTTCCTGGAAAAAAAATTGTTAATAGTTTGAGATCATATTTACTTGTGATTTGATTTTCAATAACACAGTAGGCCTACCTAGCCTATGTAATAAGGTTTTTGTTAAAACTTGGTTAAAAACATTTGTCATGTTAAAAATAATCAGAAGCCAGGTCTGAAAACCATACAAAAATCCAATTAGATTTAAGTCATTAGATTAGGCTTAAATAACAATGCTTACATTTAAAAATCAATGTTGATGTATCAAACATTATTTTGCATGAAAAATTCACTTAAAATACATGGATGAAAACTTGTACTTAACCATTGACTATGAATCCAAAGTCAATGATTAAACTAAATAATCAATGTAAACATCTTGCTTGAAAAGTAAACATAAACAAACTGAATTTGTTTTGGTAAATATTTTTTATTTGTTTTGAGTTTCAAATCATATGACTAAAATCATATATTAAAAATGCAGTTAGGCTTAAAGGCAGTTAGTAGATTAGACTGGAACATAACTGTTTAGGTAAGTTTGATTAGTTACAATTTATTAAAACTAATTTAGATGTTTGAATTCAAATATAGGCTAAATTACAGAAATAAGCTTACCTGAATATGAACTGATTTAAAAAGCAGTGCAAAATACAATCTATGAATCAAACTTGGAAAGCAGAAGGAGCTGTGTAACTGAACTCAACTAACATAACCTCAACTTTACACACCAGTGTGCTGTGAACTTTCCCTCCAATTTAAAGATGTTTTTTTCTTGCTGTAAATGTAGTGTGCAGAGAAACAATGTTGCCAAATTGCGAACTTTCTGGCATGCTATTATATTTTCATAGGTAATGTGTACACTTAAACGTTTAATGGTTTCCCATCATGTTAGCCTATATGGGTTTTGTTTAAATACTTTAAAACACAGTTTAGGAGATTTAATAACCAACAGTTGCAGCAAATGTTATATATTTTTTTTTACTTTTGAAGCTTACAAAAACTTATAAATTTGGGTGATATGTTTTTATTTATGTTTAACAATGGGGGTGTGGGATAAATTTTACATCTAACTAAACTGAAAGGTTCCTTAGTGCAGGTTAATTGAGTACTATGATAAAAACTCAACTTAGGGTTTTATAGTATATGCAGCATGTTACGGTATTTAACATACACTACCCAATTTTAGTACTTTGGTGTCGGACGTAGAGTCGGACGTAGGAAATATTTTCTACGTCCGACACCATGATTTAAAAAAAACCATACATGATAGATTTTTTTCCAAACATGGATCATTTAGACCTATGTAAACTTGCTTTGCATACTAGTTTTCAAGCTTTAAAAAAAATCCCTCTAGCCACAGTAAAACTAAACGTACATTTTTGGTGTCGGACGTAGAATTTAATCTTTCTTAATGTTAAACATCTGTAGGGTGGACAGAAAACCTTTTTCTTAATTCTAAATTGCATTAATATTTAGCTTTACTCTTAAACTATCAAAAAAATTATTCATAAGGCTTATTTGAGTAAATTTTGTTTGTTGGTTATGAAAATAACCAACATGGTTGTAAATCGGAGTGAAAAAAAAAAAACGGTAGTCTATAAAAAAACATGTATATATTTTTTATTTATTTTTTTTTTTTGTAACCAATGTTATGAGTGGAAAGCTACACTAACGAGCTTTCCAAAAATGTATAACAGTAATGGGTTTGATAAAGTTGACAAAAAAGTATAGAGGTTGACCATTTTATGGAATTGCCCTATATACACATTCGTTGTACAACCTACACGAATACTTGAAGCAAAACGTTCAGGTCTAACTTCATACAAGAAATAATTTATAAAATACTCAAGTTATATTACATACCTAGATAATCCCAGGAATGGTTGCCTGTAGAAAAGCCACTGTTTGTTTTTGGAATTTCATATACACACTATTTACATAAGTTTATTTACTTATGTACACGTATCGGTTACGTCACTCATCACTCTCTTTACTCCGAATCACTAGAATGCCTTCTCTTCCTGCCCTTTTTTGTAGGCCTGTAATAGTGGTCTAGAAGGTGATAACAATTCTGGTGAATTCCCCCATTACAGCCAGGACACCAATAGGTGGTCTTTCTTTATATATTTTTGTCCAGACACACCACACACAGGCGATTGTTCTCTCTAGGTAGTTTGGTCAACTCATGTCGAGGTCCAAGGACATCACCACCTGGACCTGGTACATTATCAGGCTGGGCTTGGTCAGTGGACAAATCCTCTATGATGTTCATCAGAAAGTCCCTGTGATTTTTCATGTGTTCTCGGTCAGGGTTGGCTTTGTACAAAATGTACGCATTGTGAAGCGCCATATCTAGAAAATTTGTGAACACTTTTTTCCAGCAGCGTCTAGTTGGCCTGTCACAAGAGTAGGCCTAGTGATACATGGTCTTATCCTTGGTATCAACCCCTCCCATGTGAGCATTGTACTTGGCAATAAGTACAGGCTTTATAGCCTCTCTTCCACCTTTGCTCCTGACAAGCTTGTTTTTGGCATGGCACGCCGTTGTCAGACAATAAACAGGTTTACAGGTTTTCTTTTCTTTAAATCCAACATGAAGGATGTTATTTTTCCTAAAGTAGATAGTCTCTCCTACTTGAAGTGTCCTCTGCAGCAGATTTTTAGATAAGCCCTTTGATTTCTTTCTAACGGTGCCTGTCAGGTAGGTGTTTTGATCTAAAAGTGCTTGTGCCAGAGGGATTTTAGTGTACCAATTATCGGTAAATAAATGGTACCCTTTACCGAGGAGATTACTTTTTGTAAGTAAATCCAAAACCACCTTCTGTGCTATGGGGTCATCTCCATCTGACATAAAGTCCTTACCGCTGAACAGTTCCGAATGGAGGACGTAAGAGGTTTCGCTGTCACAAATTTCGAATTTTTTTATGCCAAACCTGTTGTGCCTCTTGTTAGGCATATATTGTATCTTCTTCATCCCCACCATGCTTTCATCTATGCAGATAGGCTGTTTTGGCACAAAAAACTGCTTAAACTTACCATTTAATTCGTCTATATATAGCCTAATTTTCTGCCAAGGGTCGAAATCAGGTTGTCCGCGAGGAATCGCAGGTTCACAGTTGCAATGCAGCATAGATCTAAAGATATGGACTTTCCTGATTTGTGTGTCAGAGATGAGCTGATAACTCATGGTCAGGCTATTTCCAACTTTCTCAATGTAAAGTTTGCAAACACCTCTAAGGATATTAACTGCATACCTTGTTTGGATACTGCATCCAAGTTAGTAAATAATTTTATGATTAATCAAAGAAATAATTTCAAATTCAGACATGTATCTGTATCAGAAATTAAAACTACGATAAAAAAATTAAAAAATAAAAAATCTGTAGGATGGGATGGGATTTCAGTTGAAATAATAAAAAATATTATGAACTTTATAGCGGAGCCACTGTGTCTGATTTTAAATCAATGTTTTGATGAAGGAATTTTTCCATACCAATTAAAAAATGCTGAACTGAAACCACTTTTCAAAAAAGGTTCAGTAGAAAACCCAGAAAACTATCGTCCGGTGTCAATTTTACCATCTCCATCTAAAATTTTTGAAAAAATAGCATATGAACAAATGTACTCTTTTTTTGAAAACAATGATCTGTTTACAGATAATCAATTTGGCTTTAGATTGGAAAAAACACAATATCAGCTGTCTCTGATTTCATAAATCGAGTGTCGGAGGGCTTGGATGGATCTCAGAGTACTGCAGCAGTGTTCTGCGATCTTTCCAAGGCGTTCGATTGTGTGAACCATAATGTATTAAGCAATAAACTTAAATATTATAACTTCTCTGATCTGGCGCTGTCTTGGATACAATCTTATTTAAGAAACAGGCAACAAAGAACTGTCATTAAGAAAAATGGTAGAAATTTCATTTCAAAATGGCAAACCATCAATTGTGGTGTACCCCAAGGATCAATTTTAGGTCCCTTGTTATTTTTAATATTCATTAACGATGTACCTAATAATGTACCTATCATCAAACCTAATATTATATGCTGATGACACTACAGCCATAGTAAAAGCAAAAGATGTACATACTCTTAGATTAGAACTTGATCAATCAATTGTAGACTTAACTAACTGGTTTGCGGCAAATGGTTTAAAACTTCATAATGCTAAAACACATATTATGCAATTCCAAACACTACAAAATAAGCAAAACATAATTTTTGAATTACCGTACAAAAATGATATTTTAGCTTTTGTTGAACAAACTAAATTTTTAGGCATAAATATTGATAAAAATTTGACATGGAAACTTCACATTGAAATACTAGCTAAAAGATTACATACAGCTTGTTTCCAGATGTATGTTTTAAGAAACATAATTGATTCTAAAACAAAGCTGATAGTTTATTATGCGATATTTTTTTCCATTATGCAATATGGTATTGAGTTATGGGGCTCAACATCATATGCCTCAACAATTTTTAAGGTACAAAAGAAGTTTTTAAGAATCTTATCATTTACACACAAAAAAAAGTCATGTAAACCGCTTTTTGAAACATATGGAATTTTAACAATGCCTTCACTTTACATTTATAAAATTCTGGTATACTTTAAGAGTAATCCACAATTATTTATAAAAAATCAATTTATTCATCACTACCCAACACGTTCAAAAAATAATTTGCAGTATCCAAGACATCGGCTATGTGTTTACGAAAGATCACCGTACTATATGAGTCTGAGGCTTTACAACGGTTTACCTGCTCATTTTAAAAACATCAATAATATTATAAAGTTTAAGAAAGAATTCAAATTATTCCTTATAAAAAAGAAATACTATACAATAGAAGAGTATTTAAATGATTGTTTTTTAAAAAGTGACTAGTTTAATTTTAATTTTAATTCTTAGATTTAGTTTTTCATTTTTGTTAGCTAAGAAATGACAATGTCATCTGTTTCACCAGCTTTGCTGGAAATGTGAAATGTTTTATGACAATAAAGTGATATTATTATTATTATTATTATTATCGCTTGTTGCCGGCGTCTGTTCTGTTGTTGTTGTTGTTTATTTCGCGTTGTGTTTGGTTAGTTTCGGTTATAAGTTTAATTTTTTATTGAAATGTGAGTTTATTTCACTTCAAGATGTCTGATCGTAACTACCGTGACCGATCTAGTGAATTACGAGAGTTGATCTATGACCCAATTCCAAGTGGCGAGGAGACTAGTGATAGTGAACCTGACGAAAATACTCCAAGTGACAATCCCCTAACTCTTAGTGATGATGAACATAGCTTAACCGACTTTTCTTCTAGTAGCTCGAATAACTATGTGCCCAATGAGGAGGAAATATCAGATTGGACTAGGGAACATGATACAGATTTCGAACCTCAGGTAAGAAATGAAGAGCCAGTTAGGCCTGACTCACCTATTGTGCCTGGGCCTAGGCCTAATGAACCTGCTGTGCCTGCTGACAATATGTTGCCTAATATTCCTAGGCCTTTACCAATTTCTAATGACCCAAGATGGGAGTTAGTTTACCCCTCAGAAGAAGAAAAGGTTGCAGACTTTTTGGTAAGGGAGGGATGCACTGGAATTCAGAACTGTCCCCCGCGTAACTCTCCACCTATAGCTTATTTATTTTTATTTATTACTCAGACCATATGGAGGATGATTGTACGTGAAATTAATAAGTATGCTGCAATAAACATTCAAAATGCTAATGATTCAGGAAGGATGCGTAGGCACAGTCGATTGAGATCTTGGTATGACGTCACGGTGAAAGAAATGAAAAAGTTCATTGCAATTATGCTGAATATGGGTCTAATCCATAAGCAAAATATTGAATCCTATTGGGACGTCTAAAACTCAAAGAACACCTTTCTTTCCTGAGACGATGTCATAACAGGGTGACAAAAGAAGACTCTTAACCCAAAACATGAACATTATTAAATAATTCTAATGCATGAAGGTTTTCCTGAGTATGCACTTGGTTTTTATAATTCAAATCACGCTTGAGTGAGTTTTTATTCTCAGTGTCCTTCACATTCACTTCACATAACACTCCTTAAAGGAGAGATTCCATTATGAGCCATGAATTTTTTCTCCTCACTTTTTTCTTATTTCTTGGGCTAGTCTCAATCACATCTCTATTTTCTTTGTTTAACTCTTTTTTTCCATCTTAATTTAAAAAAACATCATCTGAAAATTTCTCTGCAAAAATAATTTCAGTGTCATTGGTTAGTTTTAAATGTTTTCTTTAGGGAAAAGGGATTTCTTCACTGCCACTGTTGGTAAGCACACTGATTTCAAGAGGTTTGTCCATTTTATAGCTTTTAAAGTTAAAATTTGTTTTTTAGCTTGCTTTTCTAACTCAAGTTGCCCATTTGTAGACGTATCGTTTATTTTGTTCCAAGCCCGTTTAAGTGAAACACTCTTAACCGTGTTCCAGGAGTCTGCAATCATGTGGCAACAGTCTTTCAAGTTGATTTTTTTGTAAGAATTCAAAACTTGTTCTTCGTCGTTCTCTTCAGCTGGGAGCAATTTACAAAGCATCTGTTGTCTGTAAAGACGTTTTATGCACTCAATTACACCCTGATCCATGGGCTGGAGCAAACTTGTCGCGTTAGGAGGTAAAAATAGACACTTAAATCTCCCCTTTTCTCTCACGAGAAGCTCCAGTGAAGGATGTGTCAGCGCTTTGTCCATGATAAGTAAAAGCTTTCCCTTTTTTCCTGTTTCCTGGTTAATTTTTTTCACTTGAGGAATAAAGGTTTTATTGTACCACTCCAAAAAAATCCAAGCATTCTTCTGATTAGTGTAGCAAAAAGATTAGTGTTGCAAAAACCAAGTAAAAACTGCATTTTCCAGCTTTCCATCTTTAGCCTTTTTTATCACTTTTCGCTATGAACATCCATCATCACTTTCCAGCGTTGTCACAAAACTTAAAATCTTTTCCCTGTTATTTTTTATGTCAGTAATCGTAGCCGCCCCGACACTAAATCTCTCCGCCAATACCTTTCCCGCCACTCCTTTTTTAGTTGGTTTATTATTTCCACTTTGCCCTTTAGCAATAGGACAAAAGGTTTTACTCATGTAACCAGGGGCGGTTCCAGGGCTGAGTTTCGGGGGGGTCACTGGGGGGTATGGAATACCCCCCTGGCAGGCAGGGGGGCCCGGGAAATTTTTGAAAATTATGTGCTGAAATTAGCGTTTTTAAAGCTATTTTGAGACCCTAGCTTTAAGATTTATAAATTGTAACATTTAAGGTTGTTGCCTCATTAAGAATAATTGTGGAATTTCATGAACATTTCTTCAGCAACTAAGTGCAAACAGTCAAACTCGAACCTAGTTTTAGGTTAGGTTTATTGATACAATTCAAGAAAAGTGTATAGTATAGGCATGAATTTGGTCCCAAATGAAGTTGTAACACTAAGGTAAATCACCCAAATTCCGAACGGTTAAGGGTGGTTGAGCTATTTAAACATATTTTTCTCTGACTTAATTAAGAGTAAAGGTAAATTACTTTGTTCATATGTATTTGCAAAGTTATATTCTACAATTTAATATAATGAACGATACACTAAATAAAATAAAAACAGATAAAAACGGCAATATCAAAGTCGAACAGATTGGATGAGTAATGTCCCAACACCGAACGATCGACTCCCAATACCGAACGACCTTAAAATCAGTCTAAAATGGTTGAACATTGACGAAAATGATGATGTTGTAAGATAAAATGAAGTTACTAACCTTCTGTTGCATTACCACATTGATGACGACTCGTTAACTAGATCGGAACTGAACTGAACTGTCAGAACAGAACTGAAAGTCACTGCCATCTAAATATAGTACGAAGGAAAAATAATTACAGAAATAGTTATGAACAAGAATGTATGTTTTTATTTTGACAATACAAAATAATGTTTAGATAAGTTTCAAAGATTAACTTAGGCCTAATACAAAGAATTACAAATTCGGACAAAAAATAAATTGGAGACAAATATAAAATCCATATTTAAGTACCTACATCATATTTACAATGGGTGGCTTCAGCAAATCAAGAAGTGTGTGCTCAAGCGGCTACAAAAGGAATGTGGACATAACTTAGTTGTGTTGTTTTAAATGTGAGCATGGACTTGAAAAATTACTGTCACATGGAAGAAATATACTTGAGAATAAAATCAAATCAACCTATAACTACTTTGAAAACACGTCTTGAGACAATTATTGCACTTAAAAAGTCATATTTGAACAAGTAGATTATAAACATTACAGGTAACAAGAAAGACACTTTAATGTACATACAATGAAAATAGAACTTACAACTAAAAATATTTACAATATTTACAGTCCTATACAATATTTACAATGTGCTGAAGTCACTAACTTATTTTGACATGATTTTATCTTTGAACGAAAAAAACCCTCTTCTTTCCACTATAGGGGCACTCAGAATTTGGACAATTTCAGACAGAAGGACATCATCTATATCATCTTCCTCGGGCCAAACAAATTTGTTACCTTTTCTTGTTAGGAATTTGATGCTAGCAGATCCGTCTTTAAGCGCCTTATTTTGTCCTGGGAAAAAGTCTTTTTCGCCTTTAACAAGATAAGGGACAACGACCCAACTGTTGATGCTCAGGTTTGCCAGATCTTCGGGCTCAATAGGTGAAGGGTCGTCTTCACTTTCGGATGAATTCAGTTCTTCTTCGAAGCAAATCTTTTTAGCAGTCCGTTTCTTGCTGGAGACATTCTCTTTTTTTATAGCTTTCTTTGTTTCTCTAATTAGTCGCCTTTGCTCTTTCTCTTCGTCTAGTTTTCTTTTCTTCTCTTCTTTTTCTTTGATGTACAACTTGTAGCTGTCCCCAGTTATTGCTGCTGGAGTGGGATCTCGGGATTTCTTTTTCTTGTTTAGGGATGTAGGAGATGGGTAAGGAAGGCATCGCTTAAATGGAGAGGGCATAGTTTTGGTAGGTGTTGATGGATTGGTTTGTTGTGGTGGTGGTACATTTACTGGGGTGTTGATGGGTTTATGGGATGAGGAAGGTGTGGGTGACAAAGTTGCAGGTTCGGGGGAATTGTGAGGAGTTGGGGTAGATGGTATTTTTGCAGTTGGGGAGGCATAGAGGTGGTCATAGTGTGCCGTGGAAGTAGATGGCTGGTGAAATATGTCTGTTGGGGTATTGTCAGATACGATTGTTGGACTTGTCACTACTTCTTCTCCAATCTCGACTTCTTCTACTCCAATCTCGATAACCATGCCGGTTTCGAGATTGGCAAATCCTAGGTCATCAACGAGGAGTTGCAATCCTGTGTCGTCCAACGACTCGTCCCCATCTGCAATTACACGACCCTCTTCAATGCAGACAGCTTCATCATCCACTTCAAACAAAGGCTGGTCAAGGTTTTCTATCTGTTGGTGGTCGGGGCTGGCTAGAAGAGAATCTTTAAACTCGGGAAGAGGTACTGATAACTCGGGGTCATCGGGATCGATGGGGGAATGGGGAGGAGAGGGAGGAGGACCGTTTCTCTGGGCTTGCTGTTTTTTCTGTAGGATGGACTCTTCTATACTCTCCAATTCCCTTCTGATTTCGGTCCATACCTGGAAAAGGGATTCATCCCTGGTTTGGATGTCATCTTCAGTGACGAACTTCCTTACCTTTTCAAGGCCAATCTTGGTTTCGAGGAAGTTTAAGTGAGCCCTAATCTCACTTTGTTTTCTCTCGAGAGATGTAGTAGTGTGGTTCAAATCCGGCTTCTTCAATATGAGGTCATAGTGGACCGAGTCAGGATTTAGTTTGTCAAGTCCAGTCGCCTTGAAACCATTGATGATGATTTTTTTATCCAATTTGGAGATCACGTCATGTAGCATAGGGGCAAACTCGTCCCTCCTCATCCTTCTCCCGTCATTAGAAAAACGCCATTGGTTTACAGTTTTTTTCCATATGGCCTTTAGGGGTTTGAATACAGCCACATCCAAAGGCTGTAATAGATGTGTTGAGTTAGGATAAAGTGCCACAACCTCAATTTGATTTTCCGAGCAATAGTCTGAAAGATATTTGCTCATATGTGATGTGTGGCCGTCAATAAACATCAGCACAGGAAACTTTACCTTCTCAGAGATGAGCCAAGGATGGAACACATTAGTGACGTATTCGAAGAAAGTCTCCCTCGTCATCCATCCTGACTCAGATTTCCCCAGACCCCATTCTCCTGGGAAACTTTTTATAATCGTAGTTGGTACCCTCTCATATGGGTAGACAACCATTGGTGGTGCCATTTGCCCATTTTACATTTGTTGTCATGAGAGCCGAAGCCCCCTGACTGCTTACCCGGTACCTATCCTTCAGGACATACCCGGGCCCCATGATGTAGGCCGAAGCTTACGCATCAACCTTTAGCACATCATGGGCGGATGACTTAAGGTCATCAGGCTCGCCGGCTGCCGAAGCAGACCCTTCGGAAAGAGGGTTGCCCCTCAATCCTAACCAGGGATTCCGGCTGCTTGTTTAAGCGTCACTCCACCTGGGTTCCACTAGGTCGGAACCTAGAGGTCCATAGTAGAGCGCCCCGACGCATTTAGTGCAAGCAACACTCGGGACCTATCTAATCCCTGACAGGCAGAACCCGCCATCGATAGCCAGGAGGAAGGGGACCATCAGCACGCTGACGGGGGGAACCCCAACCTCCCATTTACACCACTGCCCGATCGAGGCCTTACCCATTGCTGGGAAACCAGAGGTAACCAGAGCGATAGATCCCCAGATACCCCTGGCGGGCTCGGACCCAGCACCCGATCTACTTCGTTTGCCCGTCAGACCCAACATCACTGCCAGGCCATCAGGGTTTCCCAAAAGGAGGCAGGTATAGAAGTGGGACCCACCCGGATGAACCTATCCACCAGAGGTGGCGACACCCTTGACTCAATTGAGGTTCCGGGAAGAACCCCCCACACTCAAGATAACCATACCGTCCGTGCTCAGAGACAGGGATAGGTTTGCATAAGTACCTACAAACCGTTGCCCTCACACTGCGGAAAGTTACGTTGCCCTTGAGTGTCCCCGTGAGCTGCGGGTACTTGCCCGTTTTCACCTCCAGGAAAGGTTACTTCCAAAGTCGAGGATTTGCCCACTGAATGCTGGTCGCACACAACAAGCAGGCCGAAGCCCAAAGAACCACAGACACAGGTAGGTTAGAGATTATGATGTACTTCCATCTCTCCTAGAGCTAAACACCCCTCCATCCTGGATAAAGGAATGTCACTGGGACCCGATGCCCAGTCGACCATGTCTGTGGCCAACTTGAAAATGCCGATACCAACACGGAGCATTTACCTCCCCTCTGGGGGCTAGGTATTTCACCTCCCAGGACGAGGCTACTTCCAAAGTCGAGGATATGCCTCACAAAATGTCAGTCGAACACAACAGGTAGGACTCAGTCACAACCACAGTTACAGGTAGATGAGGAGAGGCGGAATTAACGGCGTCACTGAGAGCTAAACACCCCCCCCCACCCTGAATGGAGGGAATGTCACTGGAGGCTCCCCCTAAGGGGCTGGCGCTTACCAGTCGTCCATAACTGTGGTCTACCTGAAGTGCCGGGTCTGACACCGGGCAGTTACCTCCCCTCTGGGAGAGCTAGGGTCCGCGTGGTCGCCCAGGCCACGAACCCACGCAAGCGTGAGCCCCCTGCGGTTAACCATTTGCCCAGCGGCGTTTGCATTGACCAAGACGGTTAGGCATTCTTTTTCGTCGTTGCCGGTTTTTGTGTACACGGCCTTCTCCCCTTTTTTGGCCAACACTTTTTTACCCTTGGGGCACAGGTAAAATGCTGATTCGTCAGCATTAAATACTCGTTGTGGCTCTTCAAAGATATCCAACAAATCTTTGCTTTGAAGATAGTCACGGACCTCCTCAAACCAACCACGGACTTGGTCTTCTGTGACGTTGGCCCGGCTAGATGTTAGTGCCTGCGTCACTCTCTTGGCCACTTCAGGGTGGCGACCAAGGAACAGCTGGTACCACTTTTCCCCTGGTACGCTGTCCGTGAAGGGGTTTGGCCTGTTCAGTTCCTTAATAAGCTTGGATACGCTGTCGATGAGCTGCTCCTTCACGACGGGGAAGCCTGCCTTGGCGACGTCGAACACCCATTTCACAATGAGGTCCTCTTCGTCCCTGGTGAGAACAGATGGGCGTCCCACAGGAGCTTCTTCTTTATACTTCCCCGTCAGCTTATTATGGAGTGTGGTTTTTGGAACATGAAAATCTCTGGATGCTGCAGAGATTGAGTATCCATTGTTCTTGATCGCATCCAGCGCCTTCCTTACGTCCTCCTGTGTGTACCGCTGCCGCGATCTAGGGCGGTTTGGTGCAGGCATCTTCCTGTTGAACCGACAACAATAATCAATTCACTTCAAAACTAGAATAATTAGTTAAGGAACCATTAAATGGTTCGTTAACTAATTATTTTACTTTTGATAAATAATTAATGATAATTATAATTATTAATTAATTTTATTGATGCAATGTGTGAGGAAGTCTTTGGGTAGGTTTGTAGGTTGTAAATGCGTTTACAGTTTAAGATGCATAAATACGAATATTTCGTGTTACAGTGAGTGAAAGTTTTGGAAAATAAATGCCAAATTTGTAAATCACAATAAATTTACAGGTTTTAAAGTAAATTGCATTCATAAATCCACGTTATTTGCTAAATATTAGGTCGTTCGGAATTAGGATGCCTATCAAGCCTTATTCCCGAACGCTCGTTCCGAATTTGGAACAGCGCTGTTTTGGCATGCCTAATTCCGAACGGCTTCGAATCATTATTAAATTGTACTCAAACATCTTGAAAACTATTTATTATACTAGGAAATATGTATTACAACATACTAGAAGTGGTTAACGCTTGATTGGATACATTTTAATCAATATATACGTTGTTTGGCTTACCTTCCTTACTCCTTGACAGAACAAGTAGATCGCCGCCGAACTGTCTTCTGCCGCCTACCAGCTGACCACGGCCTTCGTAATTAACAATTCCAACGTTCCAAAACTTACTTTTTTTTGTGTATGGAGTAAAATAATCGCCGGAAACAGTGACATACGTCTTTTTACACGGCTTTAACCACAAAGCTTATTATTTCAGTTTAAAAATAGGTCGTTCGGTAATTGGTAATCGTTCGGCGTTTGGGTGGGTGACCTTAATTGATCTGCAAAGCCTACAAAAATACTTTAACATAATTGTTCGCAATTTTTAACTGTGGAATATTTATTTATGGATCAGGTATAAGGAATAAGATCAAAATTAACGTTTAATGATGTAACTACTAATACTAAACAACAAACTCTAAGCGCCTGGGTCCCTTTTTTGCAAATCTTTCTATCACTTTATCAATTTCTACGTTTACATTTCTGTGAACGTGAAGCAGACAAAGACCTGTAAGTCTGGTCTCCCCCATTCTCGATCTCAGCCAAGTCTTCACTCTTCTGAGAGTTGAAAACGTCCTCTTGGCTGTCGCCACGCTGACTGAAATTGAAATGATGATTTTATAATCATGATTAAAAAATAAACAAGGCAAAAAAACAGATTAAAAATTTAAAAGCAGGGTTTTTGGTGTGCTGGATCTAGTCCAACAGCTGATGTATTTCAATTCCGACTCAAGATCTAAGTTCTTGGGACCCCCTGAGATCATGATCTTTCACTTGATACGTAACATGCACGCCACGGAGCATTTTTGTTCTAGAGACACCTAAAACTCGTGGGAACTATTCCAAAACTCATTTAATGTATAATAAATCATAACTTAAATATAGGTATAAAGTTAACTATATTACTTTACTATTGTTCTTACCTGGAAGTGTTGCCAAGATTTTCAGCAAGCTATGTATAATTGGGAAAATCTTTGATTCACATTTGTCCAAAACTTCCAATATATCGTCCAATATATATATATTTTAATTTTTCATATATCCAATGGTTTTTCCACAGTTCTAGTTCACCTTCAAACAAAACCATGTTTGTTATTTTGTCTCCACTACCGATAATGGGGGAGAACTTTTCAAATCCAATTTTCAACTGTTCGATTATGTTATTTTCATTGCCTTTGTCTTCTAGGATTTCAATCAAAATTGACGGAATCAGACCTCGTAAGAAAAAACATTCCAGTGAGCTAGAGGATAGTCTAGATTTGAGGTCGTTGGAAATATTGTCCATTAGAGGTATATAAATGGAGTGTTTGTAATATTCTTCAATATTTCCAGGGTAGTTAGCCCTTTTCGTCTGTTTGGCAGCTAGCCTGGGCAATTTAATCTCCACATCTACCCCTTCTGCTAGTTCTTTTGTGTCATTAAATATTTTATTGAAGTTTTCATTGCTGTTTAATCTTCTTTGGTCAATTGTGGATATGGTGTTTGTTACTGCTGTCTATGCTCCTTTTATATCGAGAGATATAGTCTGAAGGAGACGACTCAGTGGCAATGTAATCTTGAGTATGTCAATCAAAGACATTATTGACATCAAAAACTCGGGTGTACACATTGAGTTTAGTAGTGTGGTTGCTACTGTTGATGTTTTAGCATCTTTCCAAAGTGATATTGTAGTCAGTGCTTTGACTATCTGGCAAAACCCTGACCTGAACTGAATCACTCCTTCGTGCCGTTCAACCCAACGAGTTTCGCACAGGCCACTCAGCTGGTTTCCTAGTGTGGCCCTAAGTACTTGGTTTCTCTTCGCTGACATATTAAAAAATGATACTACTGACATCACTCCTACAGCATTTCTGATACATTAAAAACCTATCAAAAAAACTACGCTCAGCAACATTTGTTCTCACAATAATTCGGGATACTGCTAATCTAGAAACACAAATAGTAGTATATCACGCATATTTTTCATCGATTATGAATTATGGAATTACTGTATGGGGCTCATCAAGCCAGGCCAAAAAAATATTTATTCTCCAAAAAAGAGCTGTAAGATTAATGGCCAGAGTCTCCCGTAGATCACATTGTAAAGATTTATTTATTAATTTTAAAATTTTAACTTTTTTTAGCTCTTATATTTACAAATTGGCATTAATGGTTAAAAGTGATTTCGACACATTCATGGACTGTCAACAATCTCATCCACATAACACAAGATTCAAAAATATTATAAAACCAGTTCAACATAGGCTTAAAATCTTTCATTTATCCCCTCAGTATATGGGACCAAAAATTTACAATAAATTACCCGCTGGGATTAAAAACATTGCCTCATTCTCTAAATTTAAACTATCTTTAAAAAATTTCCTTTTTGAGAGGGCATTTTACTCGTTAGAGGAATATCTGGAAAATGAGTATATTTGAAAGATATTGCTTCTCCCATAGGTTTGTAGCTTATTATATGCTTTATTTCTTTTGTAAGCTATTTTATTTTAAAATGTAGTATAGTATTAGTATTAAGGTACGTCCACACCGAACGCGCAGAGCTGCGCCGCGCTGTGCAAAGCATATTGCGCTGCGCGAAACTGCGCTAAACTGGGCGGAACAGAGCGCCATGTTCATAGTTGCGCGGCTGTGATCCGTGTTGTGTGGGCTACACAATCACACCGATGTAGAAAATGGACCCTGCAATAGCTGCTTCGGTTTTTATTGTTATTTATAATGATCGGTTAAAAAGAAGGAGAAAACCACGTCGTCATTGGGTGACGCCCATACTGAGACGTCGGGAATCGTATGGAGGGGAATCCATGCTCAATGATCTCCGTCTTGGTGGGCAGTTTGAAAATTTTTGCCGCATGTCGTCTGATGATTTTGAGTATCTTCTCAATTTGATTGGGCCAGAAATCACTCGACGGGATACTAATTATAGAAAAGCTATAAGTGCTAAGGACAGACTGGCGATAACTGTTCGCTTTTTAGCAACTGGAGACTCTTTCACAAGCTTGATGTACCTTTTCAAAGTGTCTAAACAGAGTATTTCATACATTGTGATGGAAGTTTGCAGGGCTTTGAATAATGCACTGAGAGACTACATACAAGTAAGTAATATAGTTTATTAAGCAGTAAATTTAAATGTACAACACTTTTATAAAAAACTGTACTTTAGGAACGTGATTGATTTAGAATTAACATAATTAATATGCTTGTAACATTTTCAAAAATGGTTTAAAAAAACTAACAAAAGTTTTCTATTTTATTTTCTATTTTATTCTTTTAATGATTGTTGAGAAATACATAAGCATTTTTAAAATTATTTATTGAAAAAACAAATTTAACTAGAAAAAAAATGAAAACCAAAGGCATGGATATTAATAAAAAATATCAAAATTCCCCCAAAAGATAACTTGTAACAAGCCCTATTTCATAAACAATTGTTCATTGGCATTTTAAAGTCTAGCCATTACAGAGTAGTAAAATGTTCTGAATTATTATCCACAAAGGCACTTATAAATGTTTGTAAAGGGTTGTTGGCATGTGGATTGTATACTTGTTGCAATGGAGGTGTAGGTGAATGACTAGGGGTAGACATTCGGCTTGCGCTGGATTCACCGCTGTGCTGCATAGGAGAACGTATGTAAACAGTGTCAACCTCGATTTCTGTCTCGTATATCAATGTACTAATCTTGTGCATCAAATAATTACGTTTACGGTCTTTAAACTTTCGGAGCTTTGTCGCAATATGCTCTCCAAATGTTGAACATTCATCACGAGGTGTTTTTGTCGCATTATCCATGAGGTTGTACGCCTGAGCAAGCCGGGGGTCGTCAACGGCCGTTCTCCTTCGCATTTTGGGTTTCGGTGGTACAAATCTTTGTTGACTTGATGTTGAAGCACGCGATGCTGTTGCCGTGCTTTGATTTCCAGATGGTACAACAGGTTCAGATTGATTACATTCTTCCTCCTCGTCTTCATCAGGATTATTTTCAGACTGTTCGACAAGAACCTGGGGGAAAAAGAAAATTGATCTAAAACCAATTTCGCTATAACAATTATTTTACTTACAACTGACTATAATACCGGCTGTCAGCATATAGCATATAGCATATATAGCATATAGCACCTTAAAGTCATTTGTTACAGCTGCCGAGCTCACAACAAGAATGGCTACGGTATGAAAAGGAGTTTCAAGAAACGTGGAATTTCCCACACTGTTTGGCAACAGTAGATGGCAAACATATCGAAATCCAAGCACCTTGGGATAGCGGAAGCGAGTACTACAATTACAAGTCTTTCTTCAGTATCGTTCTGTTTGCGCTCGTAGATGCGAACTACAATTTTATGTTTGCTGACGTCGGTGCTCAGGGACGTATATCTGATGGCGGTATATTCAAAAACTGTGCATTGTGGAAAAAGATTGAAGGGAAAACTTTGAACGCACCGCAACCAAAGGCACTTCCAGGGCGTGAAAAACGTGTTCCTTACGTTTTTTTAGGAGATGAAGCGTTTGCTCTGCATGAAAACGTTTTGAAACCCTACTCTGGGGTCTCACAAAATGGATCCAAAGAGAGGATTTTCAACTATCGTTTATCACGAGCTCGGCGAGTCACAGAAAATAGTTTTGGGATTCTTTCAGCTGTATTCAGAGTTTTGAGAAAACCGATGCTGTTGGAGGCAGAAAAGGTTAGAGATGTGGTGCTTACAACTCTTTTTTTGCACAATTTCCTCAGGAGGAGCGAAACATCCCGGGACATCTACACTCCTCCCGGTACTTTTGACAACGAGCTACCGAATGGCACTGTCATTGAGGGGAACTGGAGAAAAGAAATCCTTGGTACAGCACTTCGTGGTATGAGAAAGAAAGCCCGTAAAAGTTCTGATGTTGCACAGGCAGTTCGCAATGAATTTGCAGAGTACTTTGTTACAACAGGACAAGTCTCGTGGCAAGAAAGTTACGCATAAACCTAAACCTAAAACCTTTCAGCCAAGGGTTACTCTAGACTATGAATCATCTTGGCATTTGAAGCCGGATATTTTTAGAGAGTACAAGAAATATGTGTTAATGTTTTGTAATTGTGCATCATGTGACGTGTGTAAACAGTATGTAGCCGAACTCATGTTAACAGTAGCCGAACTGCCATAACAGCCCATGTAAATTTAAGCGATTTCAAGTAATTTGTTCTCAGATACCCTTTGAAATACTATTTTTGCATTTGCAGACATTTATATATGTGTTTTGCTATGTGTTTGTCTCATTTAAAACTGTTTCATTTTGTTAAAGGTTTATACAGAGATCCTACATATTAATATTTGTTTACTTTTATTCTTATATTAAATCACCACCACCGATAGGCTATAATAGTGGAAACATCATTCTACAAATGATAATATTACTGCATTGTAAAACATGTATACATTTAGATTAGTAAACATAAAATATACTTACGCTTTCTGTATCCAAAGTATTGGTTGGTGTATCCTTCTCCTTCAGAAATGCAAATAGCTTGTAGGCAAACCAAGTGCTCACATATAACTGGTCACGTCCTGGAAGTAAACGATGTCATGTCAGTATTGCGGCTATTTCCTCCATGTGTAAACATATAAGATATTTAGTTGTTATTTACTATTTCACAAAAAATGGCCGCCTATGAATTATGTCATCCTGGGCTATAGGCAAATCCCATTATGTCTGCAAGAATCAACATTTTGTTGATGCGTTGTATTAATTATTAAATGGCCACCATCTTTCTTTGGTTTTTTAAGCAATTTTTGCATGTATGTACTCATTACAAAAAATCTGAAATTTCTAATTTAATCACGTGTTTTACATTAACAATTAAGTACAGTTAAGGATGTATAATGTGGGCCTATTAAGTTGTTAAAAGGTATAATTATTTCTTTAGAAATGTTAGTAGTACTGACTAAAAGACAAAAATATACCTGTATCCATCGGGTTTCGACGGGGCTAGAGATAGTGTAAAATTAATTATGCACGGACTCACCTGAACCAGTGGAATTTTGAGTCTTCTTTTCCTTTGCCTTTTCTCGCCGGAAGGATGAGAGCAGGGATGTCATTTTTGATTTCGCCTCCATGATCACAACCCACCTCACTGGCAATTTCACGCCAGGCGTCACTTTTTCTATTTTTAATATGGTAGTTATTGTCTTTTGGGTCCCATAACTCCGTTCGAACTCGATATGCATTCACCAGAGTCTCGATGCACTCACGACTCCATTCAAAAGCCATTTTGATCATACACAGGTAGTGACAGTTCGAGCCGAAACGACGCGCAGCAACAACTGAGCAAATGCCCGTCCACACTGAGCGCGCAAAGGCGAACAAACTTCAAAGATGTTCGTCAAAATACCGCCATCAGTCGGATCGTGTTCGCGGATGTTCTCGAGTGCGCGTAGCTGCGCGGTTCGCCGTCCACACCAAGTGCGCCGCTCGGCGCGCACATGTTTTGCGCAGCGCGGCGCAGCTCTGCGCGTTCGGTGTGGACGTACCTTTAGCCTTTGTGACAAATCACCTGTCAAGAGAATTGATGTAATGTGATGATGTTTAATAAATAAATAAAGCCACATTAACAGACTTCGACAGAGAGTTATTTAAGGCATGATTCAAACAGGGACACCTACATGCATTTTTTGCAACTTTTAGAATTTCAGTTACTGCTCCAACTGCTTCAGAAGACATTACACTGCAGCTATCAGTGCCAATTCCAACACAGTTTTTTGGGTCTAAGGACAGTTCTTGAAGCAACTTAAGGACCATAATTCCTAAGGCCTCTCCAGTTAGTTCAGGTCCAGAAACCGACGACACTGGATCTATTTCACTGATGTCTTCGTCAGCTTTGTCTTGGCTGACTGTTGTAATACTTTCGTAACAATCGATAAATTTGACAAAATCTTCTCGAATTTGGTTATTGTACACATATCTAAGGTTTAAGGACAGCTGCTCTGTGTGCGAAATGTCCGTTGTTTCATCAAATATTACAGAGAAGTATTTAGCTTCAGAAACTTGTTTTATGATGTTTTCTGTAATTTCTTCACCGCAACATACTATGAGCTGATTTTGAGTAGTATTGCCAATGTACGTAGCTCTGGAGGATGCTGTATTCAAGTGGCGTTTCAAATGTTCGTCTCCTGAGATACTTTAAATCGTAACAGCTCTCTAAAGTTTCCTTCATTACTGGGCCCTGCCTCTTCGTCCAAACGTCCATCATCTTGATGGCCTCTTAACGGAATGTTTTGTCGGCCTAAAAATATTATGGACTCAATTATTGGTCGCAACCTCTCCCTATTTTCTTGTACGAGTTGTAACTGATGAGCATTCTCTTGATTGTCAATAGATTTTTCTGGATTGCGGTAGCTATTTAAGAAGTCGATACCAGCTTGGACACACATTTTATGATAATTGGTGTCTTCATGTGATTGCAAGTGACCGTCCTTACCTAGAAGCTTAGCAAAAGAAGTCAAAGGTTGGGTAACAAAGTTCTTTGCTATCACTCCTTTATTGTGGCCACACTTTTCACTGGCAAAAAGTACACAGAATTTACAAAACAGTCCTTGTTTTGCATCTGAAAGAACTAACCACTTCCTTCCTTCCAAGTGCTGATGGCCCAAATAGCGTTTTATCTCCTTACCGTTTTTTGTATGAACAGAATGGGGAAATGTATATGACTTAGGTGGCTCCCACGCCTGTTCCAATAATTTATACTTTGTAAAGTCATCAAGATTATTTGTATTAACATAAATACCAATGTCGGTCTCGTTCGTAAATTTGTTTGAACTACTAATGGTAGAAGAGGATTGTTCTTCATCACCAATCTTTGTATCTGAATCACTGTAAGGAGTAGGCCTTTCTGTAGCATTGTTGTCAACAACTTCATTATGCTTAGTGGCCCAGGATCACTTATAGAATACAAATGGTTTATATTACCTGTCCGTCAGTGATCCTATTGTTGTCGTCTTATGCGACCGGTTTCAGGATTAAAATCCCATCATCAGGCTGATAAAAATGTCATGTCACTCAAGTTGAGGTTGTCGGTAAACATAAAAACACACACATACAACACGAAACACGAAAATACGGAATAACATTGTTACTGGCCAGTACAGGACACTACGACGCGGCACGGGTAGTTGTAGTTGCGTGGTCATGACTGAGGTGTCCTTGCTCCTCTCCCGTTATCTATGGAATGCCGGTGGTATTGTTGTCCTATTCTAATCGCTGCGTCATAGATAATGTTGGACTTAAAAGAGGTCTGTTCATTTAAAATGTGTTGTGGCTCATTCTTGATGGATTTGTAGATCTCGAATTCCTCTAAACAATCTAAAAACCGTCCTTTTTTAGGGTAACTATGTAAAATGTGTAGCTTATTGTCAAGGCTGGAATAATTATGGTTACTGTCTGCGAGGTGGTTGGCGAAAGCGGATTTTTGTTGGGCTATTGTTTTGGATGGAATGTGCTCTTTAAATCGTTGCTTAAATGAGCGAGTAGTCTGGCCTACATAATATTTAGGGCAATCTTTACAATTGATCTTATATACTCCAGTCTTATTGGCTTTATCAAGACTGTTCCTTTTGCGCTCTTTAAATATTGAGTTAAGTCTATTGTTGGCCCTGAATGATACACAAACGTCATTTTTGGCTAGTTCTTTCCTTATGGTGTTGTTAAGGATATTGCCATAATTAGCAGAGGCGTACAATTTACGAGGTTTATCAGGTGGTTGGGAACTGGCGAGTGGTTTGTGTTTACGTTTATGGATTAATTTATCAACCATACTGCTTTTGTATCCATTAGCCACAGCTATGTGTTTGATGATGAGGACGCAGGTGAAGGGGTGAAGTTAACCAATGGGCGTATTGGAACTTGGTCTTTATGAACCTTGGGCAAACCACGCAGTTCAGGGGCTTTAGGGTTGGTGATTTTGCAAAACATGATTTCATGTGGTGACAATAATTCATTGCTGTTGTTGATGACTTTGTTTATTTCTTTAGAATATTTGGATGTGGGGTCATTGGGTAATTTGTCGATATTGTTGGTAGAGATGAAGTTGAAAACTTTGTCCAAGTAGTCTTGCTTGTACATAATGACGACAGAGTTGCCCTTATCTGCCTTCGTTATCAGCGCTCCATTGTCTGCTAGCTTCCCCTGTATGCTTGTGGCGACTTGTCGTTTAGCTTTAAATCTAGAAATTAATTTGTTGTTAGACCTAGGATTTTTCAGTATACGATCTACTTTGTTGTGGATAGCAACACGAGCAATATTTCTATTTTGTTCGTGTTTTATGGTTTTGATGACTGCTTCTGACTGAAAAAGCTCATTTAGCAGCCCTTTAGAACTACTGGTTGGGAAATTAAAGTTCAAACCTTTATTTAATAAGTTGATTTCATCATCATTGAATTCTATGGTGGTGTAGTTGGTGACAATATAGGGATCAATATGGGGTCAGTTGATCAATATAGGGTCACACCTTTTAGGATATCCACGTCACAAGCCGCCCTAGTTCGAGCACTCGACTAAGTATTTGATGACAGTGTTGAAGACTTCACAATGATCTATGTAGACGACATTTGTATAATATCTCCTGATTTAAAAACTCACTTAAAACATTTGGAGTACATTTTCAAGAAACTACATGAAGCAAATAATGATGATAAACTTTTTAAAATCACAATTATTCTGCTTGAATTCAGTGCCATTTTTGGGCTATACCCTGACTGAAAACGGGTTGGAAATGGATCAAACTAAGATAAAACCAATATTAGATTTCCCCAGTCCCAAAAACCGAACACAACTAAAATCTTTCTTAGGATGTATTAATTACTATAACAAATTCTTGGATAAATTTGCAGCCAACGTACAGCCACTTTTACGTTTAACATCAAAAAAGAATAAATTCATTTGGACACCCGAAGACGAACAATCTTTCACTAAGATTAAACAACTGTTCTTAGCTGCCAATGTTCTACATCACCCAGACATTTCCAAAACGTTCTACTTACAAACAGACGCATTTGATTTTTCCATTGGTGGACACTTATTTCAGTATTTGGAAAATGGAGACAAGGCAGCAATAGTATTTTTGTCCAGGGCCTTACAACCATCAGAACAAAGGTATACTACTACGGAAAAAGAACTGCTAGCAATAGTATATTGTTAACAGAAAACCCGATACAACATCTTGGGAGCAAAACTTAAAATTTTGACTGATAACCATGCATTACTTTCTTGCAAACCTGTAAATTGTTGAAAAATCTGTTAACTCGCTGGACTCTAGCCATACAAGAATACAACTTTGAAATTGAACATTGTAAAGGATCAGATAATCTCACACTCACAGCAGATGCCCTAAGCCCCATCACCCATTCAGAACAACCAGAGTCAACAACTCCTGAGTTAACCATTAACCCTTTTACTGCCAACCGTTTTTTTATATGTTACTTGAAAAATGCCGGGTCTAAGGTAAGACTAATATGCGAAGACTGCCAGGCCTGATTTGAGGAAAATTCAGTATTTCACAAAAACTTGTGTATTTTTTTTTATTTTCCATCAGAATTTGATAAATAAGGCCTTGTTTTGTTTCTAATAAACAACCAGTCTTCATAAAAACATATAATAATTATTATAGTAAAAAAAAAATTTTTGTACCGTACATAAATTTATATGGTCAAAATTTTTTTTTTATTTTTTTTTAGGTTTGGCGTATAAAAACTATTCCTAAAACAAACACATGCTTAAATGTAATTATTTTAGTTTGTAGAGCATGCATAAGTTATTACATCAACAAACTTTCATGCCCTTAGGCTACCTTGAAAATTGTAGAAGTTGTGATTTTATTTTTGAAATGTCGTCAAATAAAAGTTTACCCGTTTAGGTGAAAACACTTTACTAAGAGTTTGTTCATGATCATATATATATATACAAGTGGCCTAAATGTTTTGTAATTCACAATAATGTACATTGCTAGAGAGCTAAAATAATGGTAAAAAAAACGTATGTAGCCTACAAATAAATTTAAAAGAATATTTACAATATTTACAAATGAAAAAGTTCCGATCATTGACATTTGTGTTCACCGAAACATGTTGGATGAACCCCTTTTTTGCATTTCTTGCAAACAGTCCTGCTCCTCTTCCTGGTCCCTCCTGCACTTGTACTTTGTAGGCTACACACTGAACAATTTCTTATCATCCTTCCGGGTAGAGATTCTAGGCCGGATCCAGAAGCTTCTCCAGCGTCTCCGCCACCGCCCACCTCAGCAACATGTGGCTGGTTCTTCAGCATTAGCCAATCAGTAGAGAGCTCTTCAATTATGGAGTTGGTATAGTTAAATCTTGACAGTAATTTACCAGAACAATTTTCCTTGTAAATGATATACGAGTTGAGAATCATCCTGCCAAATATATTAAACACGACCTTCTTCCAGTACTTAACAGTTCTGCGCTCATCTAAATAGCAGTTGAGCATTTGGTCTGAGCCATCAATCCCCCCCATATACACATTGTAAGTTCAGGCCTCACTTTTGGGTTTTCTTCATGTCTTTTCCTTCTTCTTACTTCCACTGACTTTGCAGATGCTTTTGTGGAGAGTAAAAGCACTGGTTTCTTTTGAGAAGCTTTTTCTCGATATCCCAAAAAAGCGTGTTCTCCTTCCGCAAATATGTCTTCTGGCCAACAGCAAATTTTTCTTTCAACTGTGGAGGTATTCCTTTTCTATTTTTCCTAATTGTGCCAGTCATGTAGGTTTGGTTTTCGTAAAGGTTGTTCGCCAGAGGGATGCTCATAAAAAAATTGTCAAGGAAGAGATGGTAGCCTTTTCGCAAATACTGACCTATTTCTAAAAGCTTGGTGACAACTTTGAATGCAAGGCCAGTTGATTTTCTCTTGTTCTTATTTCCTTTGTAGCAAAAAAAAAAAACCAAACAATACCTGGAGACAGAGTCACCCAACATCCACATTTTGATGCCCCAACGATGGTGGTGCTTGTTGGGCAGGTATTGCATAATTTGTGAATGACTCTTAGTGCCAACCAGGCTTTCGTCAATTGATATCTAACGATGAGGGGTGTAATAAGTCCTAAAAATCCTGTTTGCATGTTCCAATAGGGGGTTAAATTTAGCACAGGGGTCATAATTTGGATCACCTGGTTTAGCCAAAGTGCTTTTGTCGACTATGTGGAAAAATTGCAATAGACACTCAAACCTGTTCCTACTAAACATTTTTCCAAACCAAGGTGTTTGAAGTGATGATTTTGTCGACCAATAGCTTTGAATAGTTGGCTTTCTTACAAGACCCATATTCAAAATTGTGGCAATGAAGGCCTTCATTTCCGGCAGGGTGACATTTTTCCAATCTCTGGCACGTGAATTTCGAGTCAAGTCATGTATATGTGCAGTGATGTAGTCACTGGCATACTGGTTGGTCTTTAGCACAAAAGAATTCAGGAGATTTACAGTAAAAAAAAAATTAAAGTACAATATTGGAGGTGCATCATGTGGGGGGCAATGTTTTGGCCCAGGCAATTCGTCAAAAGGAAAAGTGTGGTCAAAACCAGGATCGTTACCTTCATCAAGGGGATCCCATCCAAGATGTTCATCAGCATCAGGGTCATTTAGATTAGCATAAAGTACATCTTCCATTTCCATAACATCACCTTCTGGAAATGTGAAGTTGTTTACAACATCGTCAATAACTTCGTCGACTGTACTGTGGACATCAGCAGTGGGAGTAGGCCTAGGCCTACGTCTAGGTTGGGGGATTCCATTTTCTGAGTCGTCAGAGGGGTCTGAATTTACCATGTAATCAGGGTCTTCGTCCGTATCGTCCTCAAATTCTGGACCTAATCCTTCACTTTCAGAATCTGAACTGGGTTCAGAGCTCGACTCAGAAATATTGTCTACAAAACTATCACTCACATCACCATCGTCAACATTCACACCGTCACCCAATAGGTTGTCTATTATTGTATTTTCACTCACCGGCGACCTAACTCGTCTATTTCTCATTTTTACTAAAACTCAAACTAACCAAGCAATCTCAACATTACTTTTATAGCACTAGTAAACAATAACATAGCACTAGTAAACAATAACATAGCACTAGTAAACAATAACAAACACCTTTCCATTCGCAAAACTCAACTAAACACAGATGACAAACAATCTAGACACAGTAGAGAAGTAATCAGCAACGCACAGACCAAGAGGAAACTCAAACTATGTAACTTCGTTGGTTATAGGCTCATACTGTGTAAAATTGTCTGTAAACAGCTTCATTATAGTCTGCAAATAATCCGAGTCGAATTTGGAGGGGTTTGGAAAGCATATAAGGCCAGTAAGTTAGAAAACATTGAAGTGCTTTATAACGCACGTCGGCAATTTTCGCCCGATAGCCAACGAGCGTTATTGCGCACGTCGGCCATTTTAGCACAAACCCCGACGTGCACATTTGCGCTCGTCGGCATTAAAAGGGTTAATTACATTCGTCGTGTTCCTGATCCTCAACTGAGAGACGCTCTTCAGAATTTACCCAAATTACAATCAGAAGATTGTCGACTCCAAGCCATACATCAAATACTCTCTAATCCAGAAGATACACATGAATTCCATCGAATCTCAACGAAATACAAACTTCATAAAGGGATTCTATATCAGAAATACAAAGATAATTGGTTAATCAGTGTTCCGAATTGTGTCATTGACAGATTAATATGGGAATGTCATTATTATTATCTGCATTGGGGACCAAAGAAATGTTTTCTTCTACTGCAAGAATATTTCATTTTCAAAAATATGCATCGACGTATTAGAGTTAACCTAGCCACCTGTGACTCATGTCAAAGATGTAAAGTTTCTCCTCATACTCTATATGGTTCTGCTCAAAGGATTAGTTGCACTGGTAAAAATGAAAACACATAATCGGACATAATCGACATAATCGGACCACTACCGACTAGTATTGGAAAAGTAAAATCCATATTGATCGTTCTAGACATTTATACTAAGTTTGTCAAGTTATATAATATGAGACGTGCCACTACTCAGACTATTTTTAATAAATTGTTTAACATTCATTTTCCCACATATGGTATACCAAAGCGATTGCAATCTGACAACGGTACTTAATTTAAGAGCAAGGCATATATTAAGAAACTAGAAGAAAATTACATTACTCTAATCTTCAGTCCAGTATATTATCCCCGATACAATATGGCAGAACGACCCATTAAAGAAGTCAAGAGGTGCTTGCGCACATATTGTGCTCATCAACAACGAAGGTGGGCTGCTTATATTCCAGACATTAATGAGTGCCTTAATGAAATATATCATGAGGGAACTGGTTTCTCCCCAAATGTATTACAATTTGGGCAAAGAAACATCCGCTTTTGAGAAAAATACATTAAGAATCCTTTCATCAATGAAGTACCCCTTCCACACAAACTTTATTTAACTTCAAAGAGAATCAGAGAAAAGTGTCATATAAGAGCCAGAAGAAACCATAACAAATCACATCCAACTTATTTTCATCCAGGCGATTTAATAATTATAAGAAATCATCCTCTTTCAAATTTAGCGCAAGGCGAGAATAAAACCCAGAAGAATTCGGTCCACACCACATTTCTTCAAACAAGAAGTATTTTCCCCCCATGATCAACAAAAATGTTTAACTCCCTTTCCTGTTCTCTGAAAATCAAGGGCATAAACAATCTTTCAGTGAAAATGACCGTGTTGTTTAAAAGACTTATAGTGCTCAGGATAACATTTTATAGAAGATGAGAGGACTGTGTGTTCAGTGATGATAGACAATAGGAAATGGTTAATTCCCAAATACACACTCGCACATCACAAATATATATACACAAAACCACTTTATGATATCAGAACAAAATATTAGCCATAAATCCTGTTTGTTTGTAATAATAATATTATTAATCATGTTTTGTTGTGTTAACGTTCCATGTTATGTTTTATCAGGTTATGTTTATGTTTTCAATGTCTGTGTTTATTCTAGATAAAAAAAAGGTTCTGTTTATGTAAATTAGTTAAATTGTCTTATCATTAATTTATCTTGTCATTAATTTATTATCTTATCGTAATAATGTTCTGTTGATTCATCTCCATACCATCATTTCTGAGGGGATATTTGAGATAAAACATGAATGTATTCAAATGTGAATTGTAACTAAATTACTTCAATATTTATTAATTACAGTATTTAAAAAAATATATTTAAATTTAATTAAATATAAATAGTGAAGAAGAAAAACTGTATTCAAAAATAATATCCTAAAATGAAATGGTGTCTAGGTATGAAATATTGCTTATGTACTGTCCAGTGTCCAGGTGTGAAGTAGCATTGTTGGAAGAAAAGCTAAAACAAAGGAAGAAAAATGGGTTTGTGGTGGAAGATCTAGATGGAAATGGATGTGGGAGCCAAGTCTCCAGTGATTAAATATTCAAAAGTCCATAAAATTTACATTCAGATCATATAGAAATATCGACTATAAGGAGAAATTATGAAAGAAGATTATTATTCAACAAAAATTGGTAGTATCAAATTCAATAGACATTTAAAAATCACCATTAATTTCCAACCACCATCACACCATTGTGAATAGACTAAATTCAAGTGACTGTTTCAAACTAAGAACTTCTAGCCTAATTTGTTTGACTCTCATATTATTTAGCCTACATTAGTATAAATGGTACTTTCCTGTTATCTGGTACCTGCAAAAAAATTCTTTCCTGTTATCTGGTACCTGCGTTTATTTATTAATCAAACAAAAACAACAAACATTGATTACTCAAATTAATCCAACAATAACAACAAACAATGATTACATCAGAGTTATCTGGAACCTGCGTTTATTAATCAAACAAAAACAACAAACAATGAATACATTTGAGTTTCGGGTGGCCAGAAGTCACGAATTACTTCGTAGGCTCAACTGCTCGACAACAGCTTCACGCATGTAAGCGTTCCAATCAACGGCTGTGTTCTTGTTCATGTCCAGTTGCTTGTCGCACCACTTGATCGAAGTCAATTCTATGGCCCAGGAATAGAAGAAGCGGACGGCTGTGACGAATGACAAGCGTGAGCCCACAAACCAATTACCGTTACGGATGGGGACCTTCTTGCGGCAAGAGTTGACGTTGCATTTCCAGTAGATGCTAGTGCTGAAGTAAAGCTTCATCTTATGATTGTTCGGACAAATTCGTTCGGCTGGCAAGATACCCTTTTCTTGGAGGAACGCGACGGCCTCCTCTTCGGTACGTGGCAAGTCAAAAATCTTCATTCTAAGCAACAAAAAATTAAAATATCGGATGGTTACTATAAACAGCTCGGTACGTGGCAAGTCAAAAATCTACATGCTAAACAACAAATAATCAAAATAACAGTTGATTTAAAACATCCAGCCAGCTACATAAACAGGGTGGACAATAAAAAAAAGTTTGTTTGCGTTATAAATAAGTTTGATTAATTTTCGAGAATTTTTTTGTAGGTACTAGATAACAGGAAAGAATTTTTTCGCAGGTACCAGATAACAGGAAAGTACCGTATAAATTAAGTTAATTAGCCTATCAGAATTTCATACCCGGCACGAACCAACCCCTAGATTAAGATCATTGCTCTCAAAATTGTTATCTAGCCCATCTATAAAAACCTAGACCAAAATCGTAACCCATGAGATTGTTGTAATATAAGCTATAGAACCAAAATACATCTTATTGTTACTTTGTTTGAATTTTTATTATCTATTTTAAGTAAATTTATATTTATGAAATCCATTAATAAAGTGTAGTAGGTTGCAGAACTCTATAAAATATATTCTGCGAGGATGGTCTAGTCATATCAAGTGTTTACCTATTCTTCAACCAGAGAACTCTTTAAAATATATTCTGTGAGGATGGTCTAGTCATATCAAGTGTTTGCCTATTCTTCAACCAGAGAACTCTTTAAAATAAATTCTGTGAGGATGGTCTAGCCATATGAAGTGTTTACCATTCTTCAACCAGAGTTCTCTTTAAGACATATTTTATATTTTGTCACAGTGATACTAAACTTGAGAGTTATGTTCGTGGTTAATACGAGGGCTGTTCGGAAATTAACCTCCGGTTTTCTATAAATAAAACACAGAAGTAGAAACAACATTTTTATTATATACATCATAAAACTATGTCTTACATCTACTTTTCAACATAGTTTCCTTGGACATTCAAACACTTATATCTATGGACTAACTACTTTCAGTTCATCATCATCGTCAAATCGCTGGGAGCCAAGCCATTTTTTCATGTGACTGAACATGTGGGTAGTTGCTCGGAGCCAGGTCTGGGCTGTATGGAGGATGTGGAAAAACATTCCATTTTAACTGGTCCAAGAGGTTCTTGGTTTTCTGGGCAGTATGAGGACGTGTGTTGTCATGCAGGACAACACTAGACGATAGAAGACCGCGGCTTTTGTTTTGGATTGCCCTTCTTAGGTTCTTCAGAGTTTCAACTTACGAATCCACGTTGACTGTTCCACCTTGTTCCCTAAACTCAACCAGCAGAACCTCTTTGGAGTCCCAAAACACAGTTGCCATGAGCTTTTCTCTGGAAAAATCTTGCCGGGCTTTTGTTGGTTTGTGTGGCGATGCCGTATGACCCCACAACTTGAGACTGTTCTTTAGTCTCAGGATTCATGTATTTGACCCAGGTTTCATCTCCAGTCACAATTCGGTTCACAAAATCTCCTTCCTTGTCGTACTGAGTCCAAAAGGTCCAGATACGAGGTCATTTGTTGAGTCGTGTGGTTTTCCAAGTCTCACAGTAAACTGTATCTTTTTTCTGTGAATAGCAAAGCCATTCCCTTGAAATTTTAAGTCCAGTTCTTTTTAGTTTCATAATACTTTATAGACCACCCCTGCTGACGGCTAATATCACCGCAGAAACGCCTAGACTGCTAGCCCCAGTGGTGTTTAAGCAACGATATCAGCAAGAGTTTCCATGGTACTTCCCCGTAGTGCAGGGGGGGAAACGCCTTTTCGGGGGGCTTAGCACTGATGAGGTAGGCGAAAACCAGGAAACTCGGACCCGGCCCTCCAAGAGTATGTGGGGGTTGAGCGTCAGGCCAACTACTCACCTCGGAAAACCACAAAGTTCAGAAAAACCAACACCATGCCTCGGATACAGAACGGATTGCACGGATTAGACCAAGGCCACCCTTAAGGACTATGAGACTTGGAACATGGAATGTAAGAACGCTAGCGATACCAGGAGCCATTGACATATTGTCGGAAGAGCTCAGTAAATATGAGATGGATCTAGTAGCTCTACAAGAGACCAGATGGCCAATAGCAGTGTGATAGAAAATATTCCCAGCTGTTGTTGGACATTGTTATTTTATTTGTTTATGTTGAATGTTTGTAATCATTATTTTATTCTATAGATTTAACTTTACTTATGAATTCCATTACTTGAATTGTGTTAAATAAAGCCTACTCATTCAAGGCAAACAATCTTTATTCTTCAACAATTTATTTAACACAATATCTGCAATCATGGAAAAACATTTTGCTCCAGCAAAACTTTCAATAGATCCAAACTCTTCAACAGCAGCAATGGAATGGAATCACTGGCACAGGACATTTAAAAATTTCATTGAAGTGACAGAAGCAAATGAATCTGAGAAATTGAAACTTCTAATCAACTACGTGGTGCCTTCAGTATATACTTATATCAGTGAATGTTTGAATTTTAAAGATGCAATTGGTAATCTTCAAAATCTATATTGTAAGCCAGTGAACGAAGTATTTGCTCGCCATAAGTTATCTACTCGTCAGCAACAACCAGGAGAATCAGTTGACCAATATCTAGAAGCTTTAAAGATACTCAGCAAAGAATGCAATTTTAAAGCTACCGTAAGACGGGGTGACTTGATACCACTTTTGAAGTTTACACCATTGTATGTTTGTAACTAAGCACATTAGAACTAATTTAGCAAAGCAATAGAACTTATTTTTATATACTTATTACAGTCTTAGCTTATACTAACTATTTACAAAGTAACATTTTTTTACCATGGTTACAAGTAATAGAAAAAAAATAATAAATATTGCCGGTTCAAGTCACCCCTGCAAGTGGGGTCACTTGATACCAGCCTATATGATTACATGTGATTTCAATGTAATATAATATTAGGCTTAGTTAAGGCGTGATTTGAGTCCATCTTTTTGTTCTGAATCTTTTGATATTTTTTACATATTTTTAGCATAATTATTACTGAAGTTATTAACAAAATTATAAACCAAAGTGTGGAGTTTGTTGGTAAAATTAAAAAATCTGTAAAAAGAAATTTTGGACCAAAAACAGTATAGCTTACCTTAACATAAACTAGAAGAGTGGTGTGTTCAAACAAAACGATAACCAAAATTTTAATTACTTATTATTAATTTTTTTCTTCTTGGTAAAATGTCACAATTTTCATGTTGTCGCAGTTATACTTGAAAAAGTGGTCTAAATTTAAAAAATGTTTATTTTTCAAAAATTATAAGACCCGTCAGCTTAACTAAATTGTTCATTATATACACTATTTACAGGGCTTCTTAAACACTTTATTCGTTAATTTTGTCCTTCAGCCTCCATTTTTTTTTATCTCGGGGACTGTGAACGTTCCCCTCGCGTTAATGGGCAATGGAGGTGTAATTTGTTCTTTGATATCACATTTGTTATACCAGCATACATCTGGATTGGTTGGCCATTTAAAATGGTTTGGGCCACTCATTGACATTGCAGTTATTTTGTAGTCCTCCCCAGAAACTTCTTCTATCTGCCCTGGAAAGTACTCCCCTTCATACTGAAAAATTAAGAACGAACCAACAGTGAACTTTCCGGTATTCTTAATATGCCTTCCACGTACAAGCTGTTTTCCATTTCCAGAACTTTTTGACTTTGCCACTTCTTCAGCTGATTCTTTTTGTTCACAAGAGTTTGTGGTAAGTTCATCATGTTCGATCGTTTTAGGGTCATCAGGATCAGACTCAAGGTCACTGAATGTTTCTCCTTCAAATTCACTATAGAGGGAAATTTCACTCTCACTTTCTTCATCTGAGTCAATTACTTTTTTAGATCTTTTATTTCCTCTTGTACTGCTGCTTTTCTTTACTGGCTTTTCTGTTGTTAAACGTCCACAACTATCTCCTGTTTCTGCTTGCACGAAGTAATCTGCCATTACACTTCTCCCCGGTGCAACATTTACCTTCTTCCTCCTTTTCTTCTCATTGACACCTTCTCCATACCTCTTGCTTTGCAGAAAGTGAAGCACGGAGTCACTTAGTCTGACAGCTACATCATCAACATACTTGGCTCTTTCACTGTGTTCTGTTGGTAATCTTGCTAAAACCTCTTTTCTGTCGAGAGGATATATGCCTGCTTTCCGAAACTCATTCTGAATACATTTCAATGTTGTTTGTTCCAACTGACACATTAGTTTCTTCAACAATTTAGGGAATTCAGTTTTTGGTACGATTAAGCAGTTTGTTTGTAATTTGAACTCTAAAAGAATATCACGCCAACATCCTTTCATAGGTCTAAAGTAAGCAAGGTCAAGTGGCTGAGTGAGGTGGCTGGAGTTAGGGGGAAGACATATAAACTTTATACTATTTGCTTGGCTTTTTTTATGATGTCTTCATTTAAGTGGCTTGATAGATTGTCCCCTATTAAAACCTTAGTACCCTCTAATTTGTTGAGTTTAGGTAATACAGTACCAGAGAATTAAACCAATCATCAAATGAGCTTCCGTCGAACCACCCTGACAGAGTTCTATTGTACCTGCATCCTGGGGGCCCTCCAATAGTCCATGTATTCCATAGCACTTTTGATTTATAGACTACGTAAGGCGGTAGTACGTAGCCAGCAGCACTTACACACATCATAATAGACACAGATGACTTTGAGGAATTTAAAACCCTCTCTGGATACTTTACGCCCCTCTTTGTGATAACTTTCTTCTGGCCATCGGTCAAATTTGTCTCGTCGTAATTACAAATCCTTTCTGGTGGTACATCCTTAACCTCTTCGGCCAACAAATCAAAATACTCATTTATTATTTCTGGAGACACTTTGTTTTTTTTATATTTGAAGCCAAACGCTCTGTTAAGTCTGGGTGTCTAGACATAAAGCCCTTAAACCAATCGGAACCTGGTAGGTTATTTTTAAATTAGGAATCAATCCCATGTCGGTCTAGATGTCCTTTTACAAGAGACCTGATGTCGAAACTGTCTAGGGGAAAACCAAAAGAAGAAGAAGTCTTAACATACTCGGCAAGTACATGTTCTGTCACAGTGTCCAAAATTGGCTGTCCTAACTTTTTGGAATGTAGTCCTTTCAATTTTCGAATTAGAGTTGCACGAGGTATTTTATACTTTTCAGCAGCTTGTCTTTAAGTTATTTTGCCACTCTTAATGTCCTTTAGTGCTATATTTAATGTCTCTTCAGAATAGTCTGCGTAGGAACGAGCACCAGGTGTTCTTGAATACTTCCGTGGCATTTTAACTTAAATTACACAGTCACTAACAACTTTTATGGTAGATATTTCTATGCATCAACAGACCAATGCCTGAAACAAACACAATTAACAGATAAATGCATTAAGGCCTGAGGACACAAAAAAAGATAAAAATTATTGTAAGAAGGGCATCTATCATGTACAGCCACTGTGGTATCAAGTAACCCCAACGACAGGAAAATTATGTTGAGTTTTTATAAGACGAGGTTTATGACAATCCTATCATAGATAAGAGATAAAACTATGCTGATAATCTAATTTAAGAAGTTAAAAAAAAGAGAAAAGAATGCCCCAGGTTTCACAGGGTCATTGTTCTAAAAAAAGTATAATATTATTCAAGTTAAAATTTTTGGGAAAATTTTATACTTTAAAATTTTATTTTTTTTACATTCAATTTTGATTCAATTGAAGATATTATTATACGATATTGATGCTAAGGTATTAGGCTTCAAAAAAAGTTTAAGTGTACAAGTAATTTATTACAGTTAAAAAATTAAAAAAGTTTAAAACTTTTTTTAGCTTTTGGTTTCAAGTCACCCCGTTTTACGGTACTTCTGCAGAAGAAAATAGAGATGACTGCATTAGAGATGCATTTGTAAATGGTCTGATTGCTCCACACATTCGCCAGAGACTGCTAGAGAACTTTAAGCTGCCTCTTCAAGATGCTTGTGAACAGGCCCGTTGTTTGGAAAGTGCACAACAACAAGCCCTCCTATATCAACCCAGCTCAAACCTCAATTCAGTTTTAAAACAAGAAAACTCAATCGTTCAAGACGATGACACAAATAATCCAACCATAGCCGCTACATCTGGGAGTAATAATAGATGTTTCTTCTGTGGATTTAATAGACATCCAAGAAATGACTGTCAGGCAAGAAATTCTTACTGTAAAGGTTGTGGTAAAAAGGGTCACTTTGTTAAGGTATGTAAGTCTTCCTCTCAAATAGATAAATCAAGTTTTGGTCAAAACTCAAAAATTAATCATACAACTTCATTAGTCAAAAGCCACATAAGTTGTTCTTCAAGTTATCCCCTAGGTCTTTCAAAAGCTGTTGTCCCAGTTAATGTAAATGGTAAAGCAGCTCAAGCCCTAATTGACACTGGTAGTACCACTAGTTTCCTGAGTAGTGACTTAGTAAATCAGAGAATAAGAAGAATAAGAATAAGAATCTTTATTACCCTTTAAACATTTTACAGTGCAATAGGGTTCGTCATTTGCTACATAACATTAAAATATAATTAAATATTTCACATGAAATAGTAACAAAGATAATTTTATCAAATAAGTTAAGACAAGCTGGCCTAATTCTAATCTAAAATCTAGTCTACTAATGGCATGGTGAAACACAATGCAAAAAATATGAGCAAAATACAAGTCAAAATAGAACGAGTACATAGAAACAATACTAACATGGCAAGATGATAAAAATTGATTTTGAAACAAATTGTCAAAGGTAAATAAAAATATGACTATATCAAAATGGTTAACATCAGAAACAAGTTACTTAAATAATATGACTAGAATGACACAAAGAATTAAACAAGTTGGGGACATTGCGGTTGCTTTTCAAATATCAATTTTGAAATATCGCTTTTAAAAAACTCATCTAGTTTGTAAAAAGGGTGGCTAGTTAACCATCTGTACAAAGTAGTCTTAAACACATTATAACTAACATGGTGAGAGGTGTAATTTAGTTTGTTGAAAAGTGTTATACCTATGACTTCAAAAGAATTTTTTACCTTACTTAGTCTAGCAAAAGGAACATGAATCAAGTGAGAGCCTCTAGTGTTGTATGAGTGAACATTTTCATTTAAAACTAAACTACTGAATTTCCTTTTAACATGCAACAAACATAGTAAGATATACATATTTAAAACAGTCATTATTTTACTATCAACAAAAAGAGGCCTACAGTGAGCTAGATAGGGTGCATTATTTACAATTCTAACAGCTCTCTTTTGCAAAATCAAAACATCATAGATATTACTGCCATTACCCCAGATAAGAAGGCCATAGGTCATGACACTCTGGAATAGAGCGAAGTATACCATTTTAAGGTAACTAATTTCAACAGAATATTTTAATTTCCTCAAGAGGCAGATGACCCTACTGAGTTTTTTGCAGACATTATTGATTTGGTGGTTCCAAGACAGTCTAGAATCAAGAGTGATACCTAGAAGGCTAACAACCTTATCCTTATTGTTCTCAGAGCTCTTTAAAGAAAATACAATTTTTTGTGTTTTATCTAAATTTAGTAACAATATATTTGATTTGTACCATTCATTAGCTTCATCAATCATGTGACTTAATTTAAAATCAGTTTCATTAGCATTTGAACTTGGACAAAAAAAAGTTACATCGTCTGCAAACATTACAGAACTATAGCTAACATTGTATTCCAGATCATTGATCATAATTAAAAACAAGAGAGGCCCAAGAACCGACCCCTGTGGTACACCGAAGTTAACCTCAGATAGTTGGGAAAATTTACCATTTGCAAAAACTTTTTGTTGCCGATTGCTGAGGTACGATTTAAAAAGAGAATTTTGAACACCAATTATGCCATTAAATTCAAGTTTTTTCAAGAGGATGTCACGATCGACGCAGTCGAAGGCCTTGGACAGATCACACAGAACTGCGCAAGTGTCTGTGCCAGAATCAAAACCAGATAGGACACCTGAAACCAAGCCCCCGACCGCATCAGCCGTAGACATCCCCTTTCTAAAACCAAACTGACTACTAGAAAATAACTTGTTTATTTCAAAGTAAGAATTTACCTGATCTTTCAGCTGAAAATAAAAACCTATCCTTCTAAAATCAGTCAAGTATCAATGGCGGCTTCTGAGTTAACTTCTAAAACTAAAGGTGAATGCAAAGTTAATTTGAAGATTCTTGGTAACTCATACAATAATGTGATTTTGTGCATTTTACCCAACCTCTGTTGTGATTTGATAATAGGTCATGATTTACTCAGTCGTCATTCTAAATTAGAACTCGCATTAGGCAGACCCGAATCTCCTCTTGCTATAGTATCTGTAGCTGCTGCAAATGTACCACAAGCTTCACTATTTGAGCATATTTTTACATGATTGTCACCCTATTTCTCGCCGTCATACAGTAACAGATTATCAGTTTATTTCAGAAGAAATTTGCTCACTATTGCAGAACCAAGTATATCTCCATGGAGAGCTCAAGCTTTTGTTACCAGCTCCGAAAACCATAAGAAACATATGGTAAAAGACTACTCTAACACTATAAACAGAATTACAAGTCTCGATGCTTATCCAATCCCAAATCTTGAAGAAATTGTCAATAAAGTTGCTAACTATGAAGTGTTTGGTGCCATTGATTTAAAAAGCGCTTACCATCAAATACCGATCAAGGCTGAAGATAAGCCTTTTACAGCTTTTGAAGCATGTGGTCAGCTGTATCAATTTACCAGAATTCCTTTTGGGGTGACAAATGGAGTTGCTGCATTCCAGAGAGTTATTGATGGCATAATCAGGACAGAACATCTTAATGACACCTTTGCTTATTTAGATGACATAACAGTAAGTGGTAAAACACAAGAGGAGCATGATAGGAACCTAAACAGGCTGATGAACACTGCTAGCAAGTATAACTTGACTATTAATGAAAATAAATGTTCTTTTTCAATGAAATCTATTAGTCTCCTTGCAATACAATAAGCAACAAAACCATTAAGCCAGATTCTGATCGGCTTTTACGTCCAAAGAACTTCCCCTTGCCCACAAACGCATCATCCCTAAGAAGGGCAGTAGGAATGTTTTCCCATTTCTCAAGATATGTCCCACGATTTTCTGAAAAGATTAAAGTTCTGACAACCAGCTCTTTCCCTTTGTCCGCAACAGCTATAAATGCATTTAATGAAATGAAACAAGAGATTGAAAATGCCTCAATGAGTCCCATAAATCATGATCTACCCTTCACTGTTGAGACTGATGCATCTGACACTGTAATAGCAGCAACACTGACACAGGAAGGAAAACCTGTAGCTTTTTTCTCAAGAGCTCTGACTCATCGTGAACTAAAGCACAGTTCGGTTGAAAAGGAAGCATATGCAATGGAGACACTATTTGCTAGGCAGACATTTCAAACTAATGACAGACCTTTCATGTTCAACTCTTAAGATATCGGGGAAAATTAAGAATGACAAAATCATGAGGTGGAGACTAGATCTATCGAGCTATAGTTATGATATGGTTTATAGACCTGGTAAACTGAATGTTGCTGCTGACTCTCAATCACGAGTGTGCTCGATGAGCGACAAAATGAACAGACTTCATCAATATCATGAAAGAATGTGTCATCCTGGTGAAACTCGTATGTATCATTGGATAAGAAGCAAAAGTTTACCATACTCCCATGATGAGGTAAGAAGAATGACTGCTTCCTATAAGGTATGTTCTGAAGTAAAACCAAGATTCTTCAAACATGATGGAAAATTAATAAAAGCAACATCACCGTTCGAACGTCTTAGCCTGGATTTTAAGGGTCCTCTTCCCTCTTCTACAAGAAATCGGTATATGCTAACAATCATTGATGAGTACTCACGATTTCCATTTGCGTACCCCTGTCCTGATATGTCCTCTTCATATTGAGACTTTGGCAGTCTCTTTGGTGGAGTCATTGCGTACGGTGCTTTTAGTGTTCCATTGTGTGAGTTTTTTACGTTAAACCTTTTATAGATTATAGTGTTTTGTGATTTGTTATTAATTGCATGTTGTATCATGACTTGACTGCTATACAGTGCATACTTTTTGACTACTACCCCTCTGTGGTCTATTCCAACTTAGGTTGGGCGTTTGTGTATTGTTAGTTGTAATGTGTTAGTTAAGTTTTTTTCACCTGAAGACGGGATCAGATTCCAGATCCCGAAACGTTGTGTATTGTTTTTTACATTTGTGATGGAAAATGTCTGCAATAAACCTTTGAACCAATGTATTACTAAAAAGTGATCATTTTATAGATTAGGTGGTTTCCCAAATGTTGTAGGTGCCATCGATTGTACTCATATTAGAATACTGTGCCCTCCAGGAAACAACAATGAACTTTTTAGAAATAGAAAAGGGTTTTTTTCTTTAAATGTTCAAGTAATATGTGATGCTGATATGAAAATAATGAATGTTGTTAGCCGATGGCCAGGTTCAACACATGACGCTAGGATTTGGGATAACAGCACAGTCGCTGCAAGATTTGAAGCTGGCGAGTATGACGGTTTACTTGTTGGTGACAGTGGCTATGCGTTGTCACCTAACCTAATGACTCCAGTGCAGCAACCTACAACCCAAGGGGAAAGACGATACAATTGTGCACATATTGTGACTCGTAATATTGTGGAACGAACTTTTGGAGTACTAAAAAAAAGGTTTCAAATTCTGGAGAAAGGAATGAGATTTGATCCAACCAAGTGTGGAAACGCAATAGTAACTTTGGTATTGAAGTAGGTGATGTTTTTCAAGTGGATGAGGTGGATGTAGAAAATGAACCTTATAACGTGGAAGTAGCTGAAGAACGGGGAAATGCAGTTTGAAGAGCCATAATTCTAAATTACTTTTCACATTAGCATAACTTTTTGTGTGTCTTAATTATAAACTGAAAAGTATACTTCTCATGGTGTAAATCTTACACAGGAACCTGTATAATAAGTTTGTAATAAGTTTTAAAAGGTTTTATTGTTATTATTTCTCAACAGATATAATAATTATTACACAAAGAAATTGTCAAAGCACGTGATAAAGCACATGATTGTAAGTAATGCTGTATTTACATAGGCAATAAGTTATCTTTGCAAATCAATAAATCTCCCATCGATGACAAATTTTGTAAGTAGACATTTCCACCTGTGTTTTCAACCAGTTGCTCATAAATGGGTTCACTTGAAGAACTGGCAGTGGGGACATTATCATGTATCTTGCGCAATATATTCATGCGAAAATTGTGTTCGATTTCAGCGAATTCTCTTTGTTTATCAATCAACATCATTCTAGCATTATGCTCTTCACGAAGTAGCTTTAGTTTCAATGAATGAAAATCTGTAACTTTTTCTACAATTTCACTGCTTGGGCATTGGCGTTTTGGAGGTTTTTTCTGCCATGGATCTGCCTTGCCTAAAATGTACAAGAACCATTAACAACTTGTCTTTGGCAGTAAAGAAAATTTATACTAATGTAATAAATTTTATTCCAAACAAAATTTATTTTATTGAAAAACTGAAAACACCTATACCCCCATAAATTTAATATTTTAATAACAGCTTGGAAAACAGATCTAGAATATAACAAATACGTAGGCTAGTAGCCTACTGATTCATTGTATATAAATTAAACTAGTGGGCCTATTCCTATATTATGCAAAACCCGCCCTTGTCAGTACAATCTAACTCACTTACTTTTGTTTGATGTGTTGCTAATAATCTCTTTTGATGTGGACATCTCTTCTGTAGATCCGCTTTCTTGTGGTGCAGGATCATCTTCCTTCTCCGAATTCTCTTCTTCGTGACTTATCACATCTTGTTCTTCCTTGCCATCTTCTATTTCTGACACACTCTCAAAACATTGGGGAATCATATCAACAATGTATGGGAAGATATGGGGGTTTAGTGAGTGGGAGAAAATTTCGCGCCGTTCCGGCCAAACCTCGCATGCGGGGTTGGTTCGGCAGATTGGCCACAACCTAAACCCCAACTCTCACTTGTTAGCTGCGGAGAGCTACCTTCTGCCACTGGGTGTTGGTCCACCTACAGAACCAAGTGAGGGGGGCCCTAGACTAAGGTGTAATGCGATCCGTGCCAAGAGTCTTGTGGCACTGGGGGCCTAATATTCAGTGTCTTAACGGAGCCTTCTGGGAACCAGGGGTAACCCAGTCGTACACACCCCTTACCTCTCTAATCGGGTCACTGGGGAGGTGGACTTAAATACCTGGTATTCGTGAGAACAATGTAGACAGTCTGACCCAAATGGAGGAGGAAGGTCTACTGAAATCTGACGATGACGACAAGCTCGCAGAAACCGGAAAGGAACGAAAAACGACTTTCCAGGGGCGAGTTGCAAAGATGGAGGATAGCGGATGCTTTAGCCAAAGGCGAAAAGGTGCTATCCAGAAGTGAGAGGAGGCTGGTGTGGGCTGCCAAGCACCCTAACTCTGCTGCCTGCAAAGCCAGTTCCTCCGGGAACTAGGATGCTGGGAAAAAGCAGAGCAAGGGTGGTACCCCCAAAGCTGACTCTAATGAAGCCTCCAGGAAGAAAGGTGGAGGCTGTGCTGACGCAGCCACAAAGGATTGGCTGGTCAAGCAAGTTCAGGAGCTGAGACCTTTCAGGGAAATCTCGCTACGGCTTGCCCCAGCCAGAGACCTTGTGAAAGCTGTGAAGGTATATTTATGTGCCCAGCCCTACAAGGTCTGCGTATGAGATCCCTCGTACGAAAATCGACTTTCCAGGGGTGAGTTGCAAAGACGGAGGATAGCGGATGCTTTAGCCAAAGGCGAAAAGGTGCTATCCAGAAGTGAGAGGAGGCTGGTGTGGGCTGCCAAGCACCCTAACTCTGCTGCCTGTAAAGCCAGTTCCTCCGGGAACTAGGATGCTGGGAAAAAGCAGGTCAAGGGTGGTACCCCCAAAGCTGACTCTAATGAGGCCTCCAGGAAGAAAGGTGGAGGCTGTGCTGACGCAGCCACAAAGGATTGGCTGGTCAAGCAAGTTCAGGAGCTGAGTCCTTTCAGGGAAATCTCGCTACGGCTTGCCCCAGCCAGAGACCTTGTGAAAGCTGTGAAGGTATATTTAGGTGCCCAGCCCTACAAGGTCTGCGTATGAGATCCCTTGGCCTATTGATGGGAGACCAAAGGGAAGAACAGGTCACCATAGTCAAGAGGCTCTCACGGTTCACCAAGGACCTGGGATTTGACGGAGAATGAGGACCTGTGAACGAGGGTGCACAATAAGCTGTTCTAGCTGCGATGCAATCCCATGGTAACTTGTAAGCCTGGCCCTCTATTAAAAAAAAAAAAAAAAAAAATATCAACAATGTTTTTTGTGGTAGAATCCAGTTCATACTCTTTATTTCCACCACCAGTTTTGATTCTTTCCCTGTTGTCCCTAGACATTGTTTTTTTTTGCTTTAGCTTTGCAGTCTTTCCATAATACCTTCAACTGGCTAAGTGTTCTTGGAACTGTAGCCTCAGCATTGAAATCGGCGTGTATATCATCCCAAGCTTTTCTCTTCTTTTGTATAGTAAGGTTGTCATGTTTTTTTGATTCTATTACACTCACATAACCTTTCATCACTTCAATAAACATAGCCTTATCGGCATCTGAGATATGTTTTGCTTTCTTTTTTTTACTTCAAGAGCCATGTTGAAATAAAGTCCGTCTACCACCGTCTAAAGACCGTCTACAAATTAACTATTTGAACACGGAGGTTCTAACAAAACACAGTTTTCAACACAAAACACTGAAGCTTCATACTAATTTGCACAAAACACAAATAAATATTGCAGTATTCCTATATTTTGAGGTTATGTTCTGCACGTGACTGCACAACTAAAAGAGTATTCACAGACTACAGAAGTATCAACTAAAGAAGTATCCTGTACTTGAACTCTCCAAACAAATCTCCAGAAGTAAAATACTTCTGTAGTTGAATACTTCTTGTGTTTTAACACAGAAGTTTCACTTACTAATGAAGTATATTTTACTAAATTTGGTGCTCGTCACCATTGGTCTGCAATTCATTTCCTCAACTCTCATCGTTCTTTCAATCTGGCTGGGGAATCCCAGTTTTCAAAGAATTTTCTCGCTTATAAACAGGCAATTGTTGCTTTCACTTAAGTAGGAAACAAACTATTGAGATATGGCATTATTCTATGGGGTCAAGCTACTGGTATAAAATCTATATTCAGGTTACAAAAACATATTATTCGCATTATCACTAACTCTCATCCTCGCAGTTCTTGGAAGAAAGATTTTCAAAATTTTAAAATTCTGACATTAACGGGGTTGTATATTCTAGAATTATTAAATTACATACATTCAGTTGAAAATGAGCAACCAGATACCACAGATATGAAACTCAAAATTAGAATATATTTAGACTACCCAGACACCGTTTGATCCTATATAAAAAATCTCCATTGTATGCTGGGCTGAGATTGTGCAATGTGCTTCCGCCATGTTATCAAGTCATTAGAAATATGTAAAGAGACAATAGATAATTTACTTATTGACAAGGCTATTAATCAATTAAATTTTTTTACAGAACTTAAATTTTGATTTTTTTTCGTTTTAAGTTTTTAATTTTAAGTTAAATTTAATTGTTAAATATTTTATGTATGGATTTAATTTTGATAATGCACCTATTCTAAATGTGACATATGAAATGTTTTGTTCAAATAAAGTATGTCTATGTCTATGGTAACAAATTTAATTTACTGATTTTATAATTGCATTGTTTAATTTAAGCGTAAAAAAGTTTGAGTTTAAAAATTCCATAAAAAAATAATTCTTTAGTTTTGAAAATGTGTTATGAATTGAGTGTTTATGCCACTAATTTACGTTAAATACCAAATAAAGTAAGACATTTATAAATATATAGGTGTGCTTGAGCAAATATTTACTTACTGAACAGAAGAAGTTTCAAGCGTTGGTGTTGAACTGGGGCAATTTGTGGTGGCTCCATCTGTTCGACGTCCAAGTCAATGTCGGAGTCGTCAGATTGGTCCATGTCGTCTGGGTTGTCGACTTCCACGTCTTCATGTCCACTTCCTTCTGTAGACATAGACACGTCAACGTTTCTCTCTTGGTCCTCTTCACCATCACCATCATGTTGTTCAAGACGTTTCATGAACAAATCAAATAGCTTTTCTAGGTTGACTGTGTCATTTTTGTATCCGTAATGAGCCTTCATAAAACTTTGCAGTTCTTTAATATGATCATTTGGTTTCACCTGCTTCAATTTTGGCGGACAAGTCAACTGCTGGATGATGCAAAGTGTCAAAGGACCATCTGGAACAAAACCAGTGGGACTGTTAACTAGGGCTGTTAGTGGGACTATCTTTATGCAATCGTTGCGAAAACAACTACTATATAATAGGTGTTAGACACCATGAACTAAGGGAGACTGAGCATCAATCTTTGAGACTTTTTGAATTAAACCACAAATACCTGTAAACGTGAATCACCATGAATTGGTCCAGATCAGACGCAGTGAGGATGACGTCATCGTCTCTTTCACAGTTAGCCGACTCCGATGGTTTCATGAGTGTAACTTGAATTCTGTGATGCAGATTTTGACGAAATTTGCATAGCAGATGGTTTTTTTAAAACCACACCTTTGCCTTGCAATGCCGAACTCATTCTCCAAGGCGTCTTGTGTTAAACGATTCTTCAGCAGAAACTTTGTGTCCTCTTCCTTGATATCATTCCAAAGTTGAAGGAATGACAAAACGGTTTGGTACACCCTGACAAACAAGGTGGTCGGCTGGATGATCTGCTTGTCTTTATATCACACTGCCAGGTCTGTATCCATGGTATTGCATTTTTCAAGGATTTTTTTCTACAAGGCTAGTGTCGGTTGAGGAGACTGCGCATTTCAGTGGATTAGGGTCAAACTGCACTTTGCTATTCAAGCAATCAAATATGTCATTAAGTCTACCGATAAAGGTTGCCGTGTTAACTGCATCAGCTGGTAGTTGGCCAGTGCCTACAGCGGTGTGCATGGCGGCAGTGACAGAATGGCTGAGTATCTGTGTTGCCAATTTCACTGTCTGTCAAATGTGTTTGGCTCTATATGTTTTTCTGTGATTTTGCATAAGGATCTGGCTTTATCAGGTTTGTTGTCTATGTTGTTCAATGTAACCAAGTGTTCTCATTTAACCCAAACTCCATCACCATGTTTGATGTTCGTTTTTAGAAGAGCATTTAAGATTGACTTTAAGTGGAGCTTCAAAATTAAAAAAGGGACCAATGTTGCTCAGTGACGTGATACAGTCTTTCAATACAGTGGCAATCATGTCTCCTGACATTGTATGGCTCGTGACGAAATAGGCTACTGGCATCTTCCATTTATACGCCAGGCCTCTGATCAAAAACATTAAATTGTGGTCTCCTACTCTTGGTGTTCTTTCATAAGCGCCAAAGTCTTCAAAACCTTCGATGACATCTCTTTTTTCATTGAACTGTGAACTTTTTTTATAGCCATTTCGTCGAACATCAATGTCACTTGTTTTTCCAGAGGAGACATGTTATTTACATTAATCTTCAATAAGTTAACTACTTCTTCATGGGAGAAATGTGTCAGAATGCTGATACTGTTAATTTACTTTTCAATTAATGGCGTGGGAAGCACGCCGTCGCTCTCTAGATTATTGCTTTTTATTTTCTACGACCATTGACGTTTCCCGTTAGCCGGATACTCATTGCCATCTTATATCTGCAAGCCCTTAGGGTCTTTAAATGTTATTAGTACAAGGGTAAAAAAGGGAAAATATACTTCTAACAATATGCGTAGATTTTCACTGTGATGTACACGAAAAAGGATTTTAAAGAAGATGATCTGGGTTGTCTCTTTTGGTAGCATTGCATCTAGAAAATTCACCCTGGTTTTTTTTGCGAGGGCATTGTATAAAATTTCTTACAGACTGTTATAAAATTTCATTTTTGAAAACAAATAGTACCAAACAGGAAGTCACTAATAACGTGAACTAACTTAAAAGAGCTAATAAATAAATAATATCGTTCACCTATATCACAGTTAACGTATTCACAGAATAAAGACTGTTCTCAATGCCACTTCTCAAAATACTGACTAGTTCGGAGGGAGAACTTAGGGTAATAAAAGATGCACACAGACAACCCATTTTATAACACAAAAACCATCCAAGAGGGGGTGTAAAGTTGTCAAGTAGTGCCACACTGCCTACGACCTGTGACGATTAGGAGAAAGTGTAAATTAAGTATTAAGTATGTATCAAAAATCGTCTAGCAGGTGGCTGTACTGGAGGCTCCTCATCTGAAGGCTGCTGCAGGGTAGGTCGCTGCTGAGCAGGTTGCTGTGGGGCAGGTCGCTGCTGGGCAGGTCGCTGCGGGGCAGGTCGCTGTGAAGCTTTCGGTACAGTTATCTTCCTTCTCCTGGCTTGGGGCAATTCCAGTGTCAGAGGAGTCATTGGCCTAGGGGCCGGGTTGTCCGGGTCATCTGAATCATCTTTCCCTAACTCTTCCCTAGGTCCTGGAAAAATATACGGAGGGATGTCCCCTCGTTCGGTTGTTTCTAGCTCTTCAAGATCAGGAATATAGTCATCTGAGCTGCCGGATGAAAAATCAAACAGCTCTTCTTGGTCATCAACATCTACGTCTGACTACAAGTCAACTGCTGGATGATGCAAAGTGTCAAAGTATCATCTGGAACAAAACCAGTGGGACTGTTAACTACAGGGTGCGGCAAAACAAATTCCGCAGTTTTGAGGATTAATAAATAAAAAACGTGGATACTTAGAAACATAATATTTTAATCTTATAAGTACATAGAACATCCCATTTTTAATTTACTTAGTTTTGAAGATGATGTCGTTAAGGTGGCGGCCATTGGCTTCAATACACATTTGTAGTCGTTCTCTGAATTCCGTGCAGCTCTTGAGCACATTTCACGGGGTACGGCATTCACTTCTTCGATGACCGCTGTTTCAGCTCTTGCAGATTATGAGGCCGACAAGTATTAAGTATGTATCAAAAATCGTCTAGCAGGTGGCTGTACTGGAGGCTCCCCATCTGAAGGCTGCTGCAGGGTAGGTCGCTGCTGAGCAGGTTGCTGTGGGGCAGGTCGCTGCTGGGCAGGTCGCTGCGGGGCAGGTCGCTGTGAAGCTTTCGGGCAGAGTTATCTTCCTTCTCTTGGCTTGGGGCAATTCCAGTGTCAGAAGAGTCATTGGCCTAGGGGCCGGGTTGTCCGGGTCATCTTAATCTTCCCCTAACTCTTCCCGAGGTCCTGGGAAAATATGCGGAGGGATGTCCCCTCGTTCGCTTGTTTCTAGCTCCTTAAGATCAGGAATATAGTCATCTGAGCTGCCGAATGAAAAATCAAACCGCTCTTCTTGGTCATTAACATCTACGTCTGACTTGTTTTCAATTTTACTGTCTAGAATTAGCATTAGCCTATGGCGAGTTTTAAAACGTGTTGGCCTACCGCTGGTCTGGAAAGCCTGGCTGGAGTGTGGCAGGGGGAGTACAATATTGTGCACTAGTACCTGGTTGATCCAGTATCTGAGCAGAAGGGGGGGCTGTCAGCAGGAAAAGGTTGTTCTGGAATGTCCTTATCTTTAACTTCCATGCTAGGCCTAATTTTTGTAGGGCGAGTTGGTGGAGGTGGAGGAGGAACATGTCTAGGCGTTGTATTTGGGTCTTCTTCGGGTACTCCAGGGTCATCCGGGTCCTCTTCATCGCTAAATATAACCGCATCAGGGCATTGCAAAGCGTCCAATATAAACTTTTCTTCCTGAGGATTCATTTATAACTACACTAAAAACACGTTTCTGTTCAATAAACACATCTGTGATAATGCACAAAAAACACATCAAAGTCACGTCACAATCAACGATAAACTAATACTAATAAAATAAACTCAAGAAAAGTTCGACAACTTCCTACGAAACACTACTATGCCTTTTTCAAAAATCGCACTCCTTCACCTTCAAAAAACACCCTAATTTCGAAATTTTGTAAATTTCTTTCAAAATTTTAACGGTTTTTGCTATTTTTTCCAACCTAAGTAAATTAGTTTTGCAGATATTATTAATGCTTTGTATTTTCCTTACTGTACTTAAAATTTAAATAATTTTATGTTTTTTCGTAACTATACTCCTTGACCCCCAAAACTTAGGTTTAATGTCAAAATTTGGAAGTTTTTACGATCCCCATGTTATTCTTATGGAGAATAACATTGAAATTTAATGACTTGGTATGGTCATCAGAATCGTTTAGAAACATGCTATAGACTTGAAATTTGGTAGTATTGTAGTATGGGATCCTTAGTTAATGGGTAAATTTGCAAAAATCCCATTTTCAAATTTTAACCCCCAAAAAATCCAAAATGGCGGAAAACTAAAAACGACAAAACACATTTCTTTTAAACGGCTATAACTCAGCAACGATAAGAGCTAGCAAACCACGATTTGAAAAAAAATTCATGTTCAGGAATTACACTTTCTACAAACCACTCTTAAGTGTTCCGAAAACTTCACCCCTTTACCCCTAAAAACTCCATACTTTACATAATGGGTAAAATTCTTTTAAACTGTTTATGGTTTTTACAACTTTTTCCTACCTTAGCAATTTGTTTTTGAACATTTTAATTATTTTTTGTGTGTTCCTTAGTTTATCTTACATTCTACTCTCTACATGTTTTTTTCGTAACTTTACTCCTTAACTCCTAAAACTTAAATTTAATGTCAAAATTTGAAATATATTACTACTTTTACAAGGTTTTAAAATACTCTTTACATATTCCATAGGTGCAAGGGTATTGAAACTATACATAGTTTACTGTATTAGAACTTACACCGAAATATAAATAAAAAGGAAAATGTAACCCCCCCCCCCCGGAAACGATTTCTCCCCTAATGTCTTTCCTAGAGCCACCACAGGTGCATCGATCTTAATCGTGTTTACCTACTTATAGATTAGCTGGAGATTGAAATTGGACTCGATTGCAGGTCTTGTGCCCTTTTTAAAAAGTAACATCTAACAAAATCAAGTTTATCCATTTCTAGATTAGCTGAAGATCTGAAATTTGGTAGGATTGTTGGTTGCAGATAGTCGCTGCTAATGACGACTAACAGCCAGAGCAGCGAGCCAAAGGCGAGTGAAGACGTATACAGTCACATAAATGAAATTGTTTCAAGTGTTATTGCTGGAGCTGGCCAACTGTGTCATATTTACTATTATGGTAAAGCAACCAAGAACAAACTAGCTTTCAAATGGAGAAAAAACAGACTCCTTGCAACGTGGATGGTCATCATGTTGGGTATGATGCATGGAAGAAATCATAATAACAGTTTTTTTTTGCTTTGGCACATATGACATAAGAGTGAGGTCATCGGTGAATACTTAAATAGATTATGTTACAACCCGCTCAGCATTCGGCTCCAACTCCTCAGAGATTTCCATCTTATTTTTCTTCATCGTCCCTACATAGGTCAAATCTCTCTTCTTCAACTCGTTAGCAAGTTCGATGAAACGTTTCTGCTTGATCCTTAAATAAGTTTCACTAGTCTCAGGACCGACTGTGTTGGGTTGCCAAGTTTTCTATCAGAAACAGATAGTCCTTTGCAATAAAAATTTTTTCCACTGTAGACATAAGCATTGTACAAGAATTGAGTGCGGCCATAATTTTTATGCCATACTGCTGGCTTGTTCAGCATGTACATGCGGAAGCAACATCTACCACGAAAGGCACAATTAGCATTTCATCCACACCTGACATTGGACACTGGAAACCTGACACTGGAAAACCGGAGATCATCTAAGTTTACAACCATACAAAGGGAGGAGTTAATGGCCTGGATTTCAAATGTGCAAATTATTCGCCTAACAGAACGAAGAGATGGCCAAAAGACACTTCACAAGAAAATCACAAGAATGGACTTCATGAAAGAATTGGCAGCATCCTTGGTCCAGCCTCATATGCGCAGGAGACTCCACAAAGGACGTCTAGACAAGGACCTGGTATTCTCCATCAGAAGAATTCTTGGAATTCGTGATGAACTTGAACCTGGACACCATCCCGACGTGCTGGAAAAGAGGAAGACGTGTGCCTTCTGTCCCCCTAAGAAGGAGGGGCAGACAAGATTCCCATGCAAAAAGGGTGGTATGCCCATATGTTTAGAGTGTACAAAAAAAAGTGTGTGCCCGATGTTACACAGGTGATGATGAGTTAGGTCCGGAATACCTCAACCGTAAGTTGTTTTGACATGTGTTTATTTAGGTTTTGCTTCCTATGTATGTTTTTCCTTCCTGAGCTTTTGATGTAGCTTGTGATGTAGGTATAATCTCATTTTATTTTAAATTTTTTATTTAGATGTACAACACTCCCACTCAAAATTTCGGTTATTTTTGTTACCCTAGCTATTTTTTTAGAGCACTGAGTTATCTTCAGGGAAAGGTTCTTTGCCAGCTCATTTAATGAGTTGTGTTGTTTCTTATCAAAGCTTATATATGTATTGTATTCCCTTTATTTTATATCTAGATAGATTATGGCGTGTCCCTACAATAATAAGTCAGGAGTTTATGCTGCAACAATTAAATAATATACAACAAATTTATTAAATATAACATTCAGTCTTATTTCAGTCTTATTCAGTAATTATCACAGTGATATTTCTCACTAACAATTCACAAATATTAACAATTCACAAATATTAACTTGAAATAAAAAAAAATTACTTTATATTATTAACAAAATATTAATGACTCAACAATTCCCTAATTAGCAATAATGTATCACTGAGAAAGAAATGTTGCTAATAAAAAGAACCCTAATCTGTAGTTTAGTTTACAAACTTGCAGCTCTTACCAACTCCAGCACAATTCCGATTGTAGTATATGCCGAATGTAGCTTTGAGGACTCTTCTCTTCTTCGTTATGATATCGAATTCGTGGGTGTACGTATTGTAGGTTATCCCAACTTATTCATTAATAAAATTTTACTTATCATTACCTTGAACTTGCAAAGCATCAAAGTGTTTATCGTAGGCAACTGTACAACAACCTAGGCTATTTGAAATGACGTCTTTTATTGGTTATTGTTCGAGCCTATTAGAAAGTTTGATAGTAATCTATGTTTGGTTGATTGAGTATGCCTATTATATCATTATTACGGCGGTTAGCTTTGGTAACGTTGTAGATGTTGTAATAGTTGTAGATTTGTATAATTTCTAAAATTCTAATGTAATTACACTCTTACAAACACACTGAAGTTCGTGTGTTGTGATTGCCCCTAAATACTCCAAACAATATTTTGTACGATAGATTCATTTGGCATATATCTCCATTTGTTCAAATGTCATACCAACAATCACTAAAAGGCTCATAAGATTACAATTCAATGCACTAAAAACAGAACAATTAGGAAATATCAAACAAAAGTGAATGACGTCTGTCAGACGTCACCATAGTGGATGTGTAAGTTTTTACTTACTATGTACGTTACATGTTATTTGTGCGTTTTAAAAGTAGAAAATGAGGGTAAATAAACTAACTACAAGCAAGTTAATTCACTAACACAAGTTAACACTAATGAAAAAAAGAATAGTACAAGATTTGATCATTTGCAAAAATATTTCTAACTGTCTAACGTTAATAGTAATAATAAGAAGATATAACTAATATGATGTAGTAGATGTTTCATTAAGGGACTAAAGAAACGGTCGAGATAACACCCAGACTCGTGGAACAATAATTATAGGTCGAAACAAAAGTTGAAAAAATAGACGTCTGAAAGTCGTCAGAAACAAATGGTGTAACTTTTTACCACAATAGTAACTAAGGGTTAAGTATAATAGGGCCTATGTTACAGTACTACAGTAGAAACTCGATAACAAGACTCTCATAGGGATTCTTAAATAAATCTTATTATGGAGGTTCTTATTGAGGTTTGCAGTAACGTGTGATTAGGGGTCTAATATTGAATTGAATTGAATTGAATTGAATAAATATTATGAGATTTGAAATCATATATGTCTACCTGTTGTTGAAGATTGTAGTGGAGACGACGTCGTCGATGTGTCTATCGTGTCTTGGTGGACTGATCCTGGCGTCGGTGTGGACGGCGTGTGCTGAGGCATCGCTGTTATCCCTATCGCCACTTAATGTAGGAATCACGTGTTCTCATGTCACTAGTGTACCATGAACGTTCGAAGTGACGATCGCACACTGTTCGGTGTCTTAACAGAGACAAACTCTCATTTCCGCAGTTTAAAATCCATCGAGAGCACACTCCCGGGCTACCTACTGGAGATTTAAATACTCGGTCTGGGTTGTCTCTTTTGGTAGCATTTCATCTAGAAAAATCACCCTGTTTTTTTTTGCGAGGGCATTGTATAAAATTTCTTACAGACTGTTATAAAATTTCATTTTTGAAAACAGATAGTACCAATCAGGAAGACACTAATAACGTGAACTAACTTAAAAGAGCTAATAAATAAATAATATCGTTCACCTATATCACAGTTAACGTATTCACAGAATAAAGACTGTTCTCAATGCCACTTCTCAAAATACTGACTAGTTCGGAGGGAGAACTTAGGGTAATAAAAGATGCACACAGAAAAACCATTTTATAACACAAAACCATCCAAGAGGGGGTGTAAAGTTGTCAAGTGCCACACTACCTACGACCTGTGACGTTTAGGAGAAAGTGTAAATTAGGTATTAAGTATATATAAAAAAGTTGCACGGCAACAAGAAGTAAATTTTTGAAAAATGTCATTGGTCCACATATATCTTACATTAGTAGCTTAAAATACATACATGTGTATGAACAGTATACAGGAAAATTTATGTCATGGATTAAATACACTGTTGGTGTTTTCAATTTAAATGTTTTGAAGTATACTCCTGAAATTCAACATTTTAAAAACATTCTAAAGAGCCATAGTGTTCATTACCTGGTGGATTTTCCCACAAGGTTCACAGCAAATACTTCAACTGCTATTGATTATATTTTGACAAACATAGACAAATCACTTTCTCATTTCTCATGTTTCTGGTATTGTAACAGCCCTCTCAGACCATGATGGTCAGATCTTGGAGTTAACTATTCCCGGAAATAAAGATTTTGTAAATAACTACTTGTACATTGAACAAAGAGATTTTTCTGTAAATAATATGAACGTTTTTAATATCTTATCACAAGAGAATTGGATCTCTGAATACATGGCTAAGTAGAAGATAAGTTCAAATTGTTTAATAGTATTTTCCAATATAACTTTGATTTAGTGTTTCCTAAAAAGAGGGTGAAAAACATATTTGAATAAAAGCAAATTTAATTGGATAAACCAGGATTTATTAACAGAACAAAAAGATATTGTTGAGCTTACAAAACAAGCAAAACTGTCTGGTAATGTAGAAATGGTGAATCATTGTAAACTCTTAAATGTAAATTATAAAAGTAGATTGATCAAGGCAAAGAAAACTTTTTACGATCAGAAAACGTTAGTAAGAAAACATTGGAGATAATTAATTTTGAAACTGGTAATAAATCTAAATGTATTAAGGATTCTCCTCATGAAATTATAATTAACGATAAGGTAATATCAGACCCTCTGAGCATCTCAAACGGTTTTAACAATTACTTTATTGAGGTAATAGAGAATTTGATCAATAGTGCCCCAAGTAATATTCAATCTAAAGATGATCAAAATATAACTAGCCATCATGATCAAATAAATATTGAAATTCCTCTGAGATGTAGGCCAGTAGATGAAGATAGAAAAAATAATTTCAACTTTAAAAAATAAGTCATCTAGTGGTCATGACGAAGTACCCTTAAAACCAATCAAATTCATAGGGAAATCACTGTTAAAACCACTCGTGCATTTAATAAACAGTTCATTAATAACCGGTATTTTCCCTGACTGCTTAAAAATGTCTAGAGTAATACCTATTTCCAAAAAAGGTGAAAGGATCGATTGGTTAATCATTTGCATAATAATAATATCTTTGACAAACAACAGCATGGTTTTCGTAAGGGTAAATCTACTACTACTGCTCTTTTACATTTTTCAGAAACTATTATTGATGCTGTTGACAAAGGAAATGGCGTAGTTGGTATTTTTATGGATTTATCAAATGCATTCGATAGCAAATCTCACTAAGTTCTTTTACATAAATTAAAATCATTAGGTATTTTTAACACTACTTTAAATTGGTTTAGGTCATATCTTTCAGAAAGAATGCAATATGTAGAAATAATTTAAAAAAACAAAATACACTAACCAGGTATAGATCAGAAAATTTAACTATTAAACATGGAGTTCCTCAAGGCTCCATTCTGGGGCCTTTATTATTTTTGTGTTATGTCCAAGGAATGCCTTCAATTTTAAAAAATATTTTAGGAACAGAAAGTGAGTTAGTACTTTGTGCTGATGATGCAAACTTGATAACCACTGCTAAATCTTACCCTGATCTTGAAAAAGCGTGTCAAGAGCAATTAAAAATTATTGAAAATTTTTTTATACGGAATAATTTATTTATTAACAGCAATAAAACTAATCAAATGATTTTTTCTACAAAACAAAATAAAAATGCTCGAGAAATATATATTTTAGTGGGGGGAAGTAAAATAGAATCAATTAAAATTACCAGATTTTTAGGAGTTGGGGAAGTTGACAATAATCTTAGTTGGGACCAACATACACTAAAATTGGCTAACAAAATTGCAACGGGTATATATGTTCTTAGAAAAATGTCTTTTTTATGTAGTCTTGACACTTTAAAAACTATTTATTTTGCACATATCCACTCTCACATATCTTATGGTGTAGTTGTTTATGGTGGTACAAGTAAAGGCAACTTAGATACAATCTTGATATTTCAGAAGGAAGGTTTGAGAATTATATTAAATCTAGAAACGAAGTACTAGTGAAAAATAAATTTTCTGAGCTTAATATTTTGACAGTTTATGACCAATATATCCTTGAATGTATAATGTGTGTTAGAAATAAATATAATGAATTAGATCTGCGCAGTAGTATACATTCTCATAATACTGGACATACGAACAATTTAAACTTAACCCAACATAGGCTTAGATTTTTTTTTTTAAAAAAGCTACTCATTTTGGCTCTAAATGTTTAAATCATTTACCTGAAATTTTAAAAAGCAAAATTAATAACCAAAACTTTAAGTATCTGGTTAAAAATTATTTGTTAAAAAAAGCTGTTATTCAAAGGAAGAATTTTTTGATTCTGGTTGATTATTTGAGATGTTCAGCGGTATATATGTAAATGTATATACTTCATGTAATTTATCTTAGCATATACAAATTTTTAAAGTATTGTTATTTTTTTTCAGTAAGTTAAATCTAGTAAGTTGATTAATGGATTATTTCAATTAATTTTTAAATAGCTTTGAGAGAGCTTTGATGTAGTTTACCATAAGATTATAATTATTTTACTTTACTGTGACACTATTTATTACAAAACAAAGAAAATCATTGTAGGTATATACAAGATAAATAAATAAATTTGACTATGACTATGAATATGACTTTGGTTAGAATTTACTTAACATTTATTAATCAAATGAAAATATTAATCACATTACTAAAAACTCTTATTACTAAAAAATATGTTTACTTCTTCAACTCTTCGATTGTATTATGGAGTTCTTTCCATGTCTGCATTGTGCTCGGCCCATTCGATGTTGTCTCGAGGCTGAGCGCACCAAACACGATCAAATTTGTGTCGAAGCTCTTTTTCCTCCTCTAGCAGTTGAAGTAGTTTTTCCTTTCGTTTTCGCTCCCGCTCTTCTGCCTCGATGCATGCTTGGTGTAGGTCAGAGTCTTCAATATTGCTTGTCCACTGTTGTTGTTGTTGTAGGTTGGCCATCTTGTGCAAAGTAAACGAGAAAGATTGAGTTGACTGGTGAAGAGCTGGATGCGAAGTGACTGTTGCGTGTAAAGAAGTGCAGGTCCCTGACGAAGTAGGCGGAGCTAACGCAGTAGGGGTGGAGGAAAGTAGTAGAGGTGGGGTAGAGCATTATGCGGGTATCATTCCATACGTTTTAAAAGTAGTTTGATTATACGTCTTTTTTCTTGTGAGGGATGTTTCCGTTTTTCTTGATACGAGTAGAGGAGTAAGTAATGATAATCACTCTTATTACTAAAAAAATATATTTACTTCTTCAACTCTTCGATTTAATTATGGAATTCTTTCCATCTTTCTATGTCTGCATTGTGCTCGGCCCATTCGATGTTGTCTCGAGGCTGAGCGCACCAAACACTATCAGATTTGTGACGAAGCTCATTTTCCTCCTCTAGCAGTTGAAGTAGTTTTTCCTTTCGTTTTCGTTCCCGCTCTTCTGCCTCAATGCATGCTTGGTGTAGGTCAGAGTCTTCAATATTGCTTGTCCACTGTTGTTGTTGTTGTAGGTTGGCCATCTTGTGCAAAGTAAACGAGAAAGGTTGAGTTGACTGTCGAAGAGCTGGATGCGAAGTGACTGTTGCGTGTAAAGAAGTGCAGGTCCCTGACGAAGTGGGCGGAGCTAAAGCAGTAGGGTTGGAGGAAAGTAGTAGAGGTGGGGGAGAGCATTATGCGGGTATCATTCCATACGTTTTAAAAGTAGTTTGATTCTACGTCCTTTTTCTTGTGAGGGATGTTTCCGTTTTTCTTGATACGTTTTACAATTACATTGACAATAGGAGAACGATTCACATTTTTTACAAGCCATTCCATCTACTTGACATTCAGGTGTTTTGAAACACTTTAGATTACAACAATAGTATTTTAAATCGCATTCAGATTTGTGATCAAAAGATGAATTGGAATTACACTGTGACATGTTGCTCGACTGAATTTTAAAACAAGAATGAGAAGCAATGTGTTGTGAGCTCTTCGATTGTATTATGGAGTTCTTTCCATCTTTCCATGTCTGCATTGTGCTCGGCCCATTCGATGTTGTCTCGAGGCTGAGCGCACCAAACACGATCAAATTTGTGTCGAAGCTCTTTTTCCTCCTCTAGCAGTTGAAGTAGTTTTTCCTTTCGTTTTTGCTCCCGCTCTTCTACCTCGATGCATGCTTGGTGTAGGTCAGAGTCTTCAATATTGCTTGTCCACTGTTGTTGTTGTTGTAGGTTGGCCATCTTGTGCAAAGTAAACGAGAAAGATTGAGTTGACTGGTGAAGAGCTGGATGCGAAGTGACTGTTGCGTGTAAAGAAGTGCAGGTCCCTGACGAAGTAGGCGGAGCTAACGCAGTAGGGGTGGAGGAAAGTAGTAGAGGTGGGGTAGAGCATTATGCGGGTATCATTCCATACGTTTTAAAAGTAGTTTGATTCTACGTCTTTTTTCTTGTGAGGGATGTTTCCGTTTTTCTTGATACGAGTAGAGGAGTAAGTAATGATAATCACTCTTATTACTAAAAAAATATGTTTACTTCTTCAACTCTTCGATTGTATTATGGAGTTCTTTCCATGTCTGCATTGTGCTCGGCCCATTCGATGTTGTCTCGAGGCTAAGCGCACAAAACACGATCAAATTTGTGTCGAAGCCCTTTTTCCTCCTCTAGCAGTTGAAGTAGTTTTTCCTTTCGTTTTCGCTCTCGCTCTTCTGCCTCAATGCATGCTTGGTGTAGGTCAGAGTCTTCAATATTGCTTGTCCACTGTTGTTGTTGTAGGTTGGCCATCTTGTGCAAAGTAAACGAGAAAGGTTGAGTTGAATGGTGAAGAGCTGGATGCGAAGTGACTGTTGCGTGTAAAGAAGTGCAGGTCCCTGACGAAGTGGGCGGAGCTAAAGCAGTAGGGGTGGAGGAAAGTAGTAGAGGTGGGGGAGAGCATAATGCGGGTATCATTCTATACGTTTTAAAAGTAGTTTTATTCTACGTCTTTTTTCTTGTGAGGGATGTTTCCGTTTTTCTTGATACGTTTTACAATTACATTGACAATAGGAGAACGATTCACATTTGTTACAAGCCATATTTTTACCACAAAGTCTAATCTGTCAAACTATTTAACAAAATATAAACGATATTTAATTTTACTTTATTTTTTACGTCACGGTCTCCAGTAACCCTAATACACCACTACTATTGTTTTTTTTTTTAAGCCATTTAAATATTTACCAACATGGGGAAAATATATCTACTATTTTATTACGTTTTTATCAAAAACAACAGTATAAACATCTATCATAAGATATAACTTATTTTGACCTCAAATTTCACCTCGTTATTTTTTACACTAGTGTCGGCCAAATATACCTACTTATGTTTTTATAAATTTGTTATTGACAAAACAAGATTCCCTAATGTCGGGTAAATGTATCAACTAGTTTATTACGTATTTATCCAAAAACACAGTATAAACATCTACCATAGGATATAACTTACATTATGCCTACCTTATTGGTGGTTACGAGATAAAGCTGCTACATTGAGCTTCAGGAGAGGTGGCGCTAGTCGCCACAGTCAAACAGTCTTGGACTTGGACATAGCCGAACACACGCACGCCGCGCCGCGAACAATTTTGGTTTTAAGCTTGCAACGCTGAACACATTTCACTTCTGACTATCTATAGACGGTACATCGTATCACGGCAAAAGACACAACAACGCGGATCGAGACCGAACAGGTTACCAACGCGATAAAGCCGAACCGTACAAGACAACTGAGAGACTGAGCGTATTGCTGTGGTTTGGGTCAGCTGTTGCCGTTGACCGTCAAATCCACTTTCTCCAACTAGTCCACGGTCAAAAACGACCTGCGCTCACTCGCCTCTCCCATCGGGGTCAGGCGCTGCTAGGAGTCTACAATACTATTGAGTATGAATTCAACTACTACATATATCAATAATTGTGTAAACTGTGTTTTGCTCAATAAACATTAAAAAACATCTTATCTGTATCATGTCAGCTCATATCCGCCATCCCTCATAATTATCTACGTCATTTCCGAATGACCCTTTAAACTGAATAAACAAAAGAAGGTACCTACCCTACACTATAACCGTAAACTAGCTTCCTATTATTATTTTAAACAAAAGAGAGACAAAATCTCAGTATTTTTAAGGTCAATAGAAGCGCATTATAAGAAACCGAGTACTACAGAGTCAATTGAATAATCAATTAGCACATCACTTTGTAACGTAGGATCGGAAAGCACCTGCATATACCATTTCCGGATGATTTAAAGACGCAGCTGTACAAGCAGATGGTTTATGCGAATTAATTATTAACTGTATGGTACGTAAAAAAACTTAATGGATACTACAAGTTTTACACTTTTAAATTGTATCACGTGTACCAAATTTTAGATATAAACGATAAAAAACACCGACGGTGGGTGAATCATTTCTCAGCTTTTTTCCGACATGCTCTAAAACAACGATTTTACCTTGATCCTTCCAAATTTTTTCCGATCTTACACTAGTTTTATATCGAGTCTCTTAATGACTTGACCCATTGTCTTTCCATACATCACATTAGATGTAAATTCTACCCCACATACGTTGTTCAGCTTCACAGCTGGCAAACAGGGAGACCCAATGTTACAGGTCTTGCATATATAGTACAATGTAATACGAGAAACTAATCGAAATCGTATTACCACCCTATATTGCAACAGACAGGTATGTTCAAAGATAATTCACAGTGTTCTGTATCGTATTAGTAAACCAATATAACTTATTGTCATTCCTCATGCATTATACAAATAAACAATAAACAAAATAAGAAAGCTATCCTACACCACAAGTGTAGAATAGCTTCCTTTTTTTAAACAGAAACCTATGACCTTGAAAACCACATGATCACCCTCATACCACTATCAATAAATCTATTCCATATGGTCAAATCAGCTGATAGCGCCAAAGTGATGGTTGACTACTACTATAGTACCAATCAGGAAGTCACTAATGACGTGAACTAACTTAAAAGAGCTAATAAATAAAAAATAGCGTTCACCTATATCACATAGGGAGTGGTTTCGTCCTCTCAAGCCTAACTCTGTTGAGGGAGGTGACCATTTCATTGGTAAATTCAGTTGAAATGTAGGACACAACTCTTTTATTTTTCCACTTACCCACCATGACCCCCTCAGCTTACTGGCAAACTCTTTCATCCTTTTTCAGCTTCTTGTTTTTGACTGCAGTTGGATTATACTTTCTGTCAAGTCTTAGTATACCTGTACAGTACATGCTCTTACGCAACAGCGCAGACGCAAGGGAGAAGCTGTTATAGAAATTGTCCAGGAATAAGCTGTGTCCACAGTTCAGCTTGTTTTGTATCAAATGAAGCACTACATTTGCTGCGTGCCCTTTCCCTCCAAAATCATCCAAACACCACAGTACATAAAGAACTTCACTATCAATCCATGGGGGTCACACAAGGTGTGCAGTTTGATTCCGTACTTAAGCATTTTACCTTTGGTGTACTGCTTAAAGTGTAGGCGCTCACGCCACAAAACCATCGACTCGTTAACACATAGTTTCTTTTGAGGGTAATACACCTGGTTCATTTTGTTGTTGAAGTGGTCCACAAGAAACTGCACTTTGCTGGCACGATTACTTGGATCAGGTCGAACTTCAAAGTTTATGCATCGCATGGTGATTAGAAAACGATCCCTGCTCTCAAGAAGGACGAAAAATAAGATTTGAACAGTTTGTTATTTTTCCAATAGTCCTGGGTTCGGGGCAACTCAATAACTCCCATATGGATAACTAGAGCAATCTTCAGTTCTTCCACAATTAAGTCTTTGAACTTCGTGATTCTTGATCCTGGGAGGGTAGACGGTCCACAAAATAAACCTAATGCATAGGTGTTTGTGGCTTTTACTATGCTCTCCAGAAAAAGGTCGTCCACCAGTAGGTTAAAAAAACTCATGGGTGATTTTTCCTCTGGTAACGGAACCAGAAAACCTTCCTCTTTCGTAAAAGGAATGTCTTTCATCCCAATGACACAATGATTGCTCCAGTTTGGAGGGTTTTCTTCGTAATTAGGGTCCTCGTCTTCAGACACCAAATCAAAAGCCATATCATCTAGATTGTCGTTATCTGGGTCGTCTGGGTTGTCTGGATCCAAATCCAAGTCACTGTCATCATCTAATGCGCGTATTCGAAGTGGAGAAAACTACTCACTGTGACCTGGACGTAGATCCATTTTGTACCAAACAAAGTAAAATCAAATAACACACTCCGAAAGGTAAGTTATAGGTCGCTAGAAAGTTTTAGGTTAGGCAAAAATTACCTTTAAGACTGACATGTTTATGAACTTCGCACGTAGGCCTAGTAATGAAATGAGTTCAAAACATTATGGTGGTTATGAGTATAATCACGAAAACAATCAGTTCAATTAACTTTTCACTAAAACCAAATGAAAACTAACTAACTAACTCACTCACTCAGCTTATGTAAATAAACAACTACTAGGAACAAAATGTAAAGAAACATGAAAAACAATGGTTGCGATCAGCGCGCCCTCTGTTGTCAGCTAATTCAACCACCCGTACCCACAGTTCATCCACTCGTAGCTACGGAGATTTCCGCAGATACTAGATAGCAGCACTAATCAGGTCAAGAATATTCCTAATTTTTTTCTGTAGCGGCAACAGCGAAATATTCGGGGGTGCGATCAGCGCGCCATCTGTTGTGAGCTAATTCTTCAACCACCTGGATGTAGTTACGGAGATTTCCGTAGATAGCAGCACTAATCAGGTCAGGAAGATTACTAATTTTGTTTCTGTAGCGTCAAACAGTGAAATATTGGGGTGTAAATAATTTCTCAAAATAGTAATGTGCGTTACGTAAACTTGTTATTATTTATATGACAAATATAAAAAAATACTATCTAAAAACTGACATTGCGAAAAATGCAGGAAAAGTAGGTCCCCACAGGTGGCAACAACATTGTGAGTGTTCCTGAAATGCTGAGTCGTCCATAGCAACATTAATAGAACATTGTTAGGGAACGTTTCGGAACGTCGCCCGCTCCTGGCGCTCTGTCAAGGTGACGTTCCGGAACGTCGGCCGCAGCAAACGTGAAGGGGACTGTAAACGCCTATATTAATCAATGTTAACTTTATGCAGCATATCTTAAAAACTATACAAGATAGAGACATATATATATTTTTTTTTTCATTAGCCTTTTATTTAGTATGCTACATGAATTACTGAAATGTTTAAATTTAGACTTTTTTTCGATATTTTTTGTAAATAAATATTGTTTTTTAATGAAATTTAAAATTACCATGTAGCATACTAGCTAGTCATATCAGGATACTGTCATAAAAATTTGGTAAGTCTATCTTATATAGAAGCTGAGAAAACTTACATCTAAGCTATAAAATATTCACTTTCGGAAAGAGCAATTTAATAAAAAAACATACCAGTTTTCGTTAACTTGCAGGTTCCTCTTCTGTTCTCCTCTCCTCAGTAGTGTCCAGAGCTGTAGGTTGGATTGTCAGGATCTTCAGCTTCCTCATACATATCTTCCAGCCTCTTCCTCTTCAAATCTCTCAGATTTCTGATTTTTTTTTAAGGTCTTGAGCCCTTTTTTCTGCTTCCTGAAGGCGCGACTTTTCCAGCTTTGCAACAGCCTGCACTAAGTTTTTCCCTGGCCACAGTCCAAATTTTTCCACGATTTCCACTTTGCTTCTGAATCCATCATTAAAAGCACACACTGCTGAATGCACACCATATTTCAAAGTTGGTAGAGTTACAAAAGTACGTTTAGGAATAAATGACCATATCACGTTATTCAAGGACTCGTTCGGGTTTTGAGTCTTTCCCTTCACACACTTTTCAAGGAGTTTAACATCAGAAAGGTCTGTAAAAATAGGTCTGATTGCAGCCATTACATTTTCTGGTACATGAAAATGTTTGCTATGGTCATATTCTTCCTTTGATTTGAGGCATTTCTGAAACTTGCACCAGGTCTCAGCATCGTTGGGGCAAAGGTCATGCATGGGCTTATCATTTGATGATGCTACATGATAATACAAAGCCCAGATAGCTTTATACATAGCATCTACACTGGTTGTATTACGCCTAATAGCTAGTCCATAATAGGTTTGTAATTTTTGAATCACAGCCAGTGTAAGTTTGTTTTTGCCCGACCGTCGCTAAGTTTTTTCCTCATCTTCTTCATATTGCGGAGGCGCGTCCCCATTTGCTTTTGGACGTGTCCAATGCACTCAAGTTTGTTAATGTCTACATCTCCATAAACCTTAGCCTCACTAACTGATAAAAAGGCTTTGGAGTCCCCATCACCGAGACAGTTGACATACCGAGCACCATGTACGGATTGCGATCTACTAAATATATCTATGGCTCCTTTTACTTCCATTCCTGCACTAATACCTTGATAATTTGCCTTGCATGTATCAAGATGATTGGTTTTATCAGGACACAGACAATATTTAGACATTACAGATACATCTAACACCTTTCCTGTATCTACAGAGGTGACGGATAGCACTCCATTGAGCGAAACATGGCCCCGTTTCTGCCATGTTCCGTCGACAGCCACGCACAAATCAGTTCCTTCATTTATAACTATAGCCTCTTTAGCTGCTCTTTTCATACTTTCATTACACAGCTCTTCCATTGCTCTTTGAAGCTTATCCTCATATTTTCTAAACCTGGAAGGGGAGGGGCAAGGTTCATGGATCCACAAAGAATTTTGCCAGCGGTAAAGCCTTTGCCGATGGACCGCAAACCGTTGACTAACCTTAGGTTGAGGTCATATGATATACCACATCTTTATTGTCAACTTTCTCTGTTACCTTAGCACAGTTTTCATATTCACTGTGTGCTTCACAGTTAGGGCAAAGTAAATTTATTTTTACAGCTAACCCCTCGATTGATTGTTTTTGTAGCGATAGGCTGTGTAAACAAATCTTACAGACAGCAACCTCATTCAAGGCTTTATTAAATTGATGCAAGTCAATGATTGTATACTCAAAGTCATTAAATTCATTGTTTTATAGTAAGCTTCATTATTTTTGACTTTCAACTTACGGCTTCTAGATGTTCCTTGAAGTTGAGAATTTTCACTTACAGTAGGCCTAGGAGTGGATAGGCCTATATCAGAACTTGTTGATGGTAAAGATTCAGGTTGTGTTTCACTAACACTTTTACGCACTACACACTTCTTTTTGTAACACTTTGTTCTGGAACCTACCTTTTGTTTATTCCCCATCGTAAAATGTAAACTTACAACAAAACTAATAACCTGGAATATAAAATTGGTAACTATAGGAATAATAACCTCAACAGTCAACAATAACAGCCGAGATCGTTACCGGTACCATAGAAACAGAAGAGAAAATATCAGGTGTTACAGACGAAAATAACAACTGAATCAGGTTAGCCAACAACGAAAATTATTTAACTTACTAATTGAACAGTAGATGTATGACAATGCATACTGCGTGGGGCGTGTCAGAGGCTCGCGAGGCCCTCGAAACGCTTGTTATAGCTTAATAAACTATATTTTTACAGGTGTTCTGATTTTTTCCGGTAAAAACTAATTATACCACAGGAAAGAGGAGATTTCAAAGAATAATAACATATAAAAACAAGAAAATTGATTTTTTGAAAAAAAATTTTAGAGTCACAGTCCCCTTTTTAATAACAGCTTAACCCTTTCGCCTATCATTTCAGAACACCGCCATCGTACCCTAGGTTAAATTTATTATGCAGATCATTAAACCTCCCTGTATTTTAACTTCAAATTATAGCCTACTAATGATAACAGTAAAAAAAGTATTAACATTTTTTGCCGTACTTTGAAACGGTTGCAAAACGGTCAATGTTGGCTCACAGCCAACAGGAGATTTGAAGGGGTTAAGCTTAATTTTATTAGTGGAATATGGATTTAAATAAATCATTGAACTTCTCTTTTGTTCAATAACCTATTTATAATCTAAGCAAAATGTATACAAACCAACAAACAAAATTGCTACTTATAATAAAACAATAAAATAAAATATCCAAATTAAAAAAAAACTAAATTAACTCACCTATAACTAATAATTATATTTAATGCAATGAACTTAACCCTAGTAGTAGCCAACTTAAGCACGGTTTCAATCATAGCCAGTTAGCTAAAAAATCCCACTCCCAAGAGCCATACAACTACCATGTAACGCATGACAAAATTTTTTTTAATAAAATAAAAGTTTTAATCAAGGCAAATAGATAAATAAATTTACTAAAACAACACAACAAACAATGTTTTTGAAGTTTCACGGCTGACGACGGCTGAGATTTCGCTAGTCAAATGAACAACTAACTGAGTAAAAAAACGTGTCAAATAACTAACTGTATTGAGTTAAGTTAAGTCTAAAACATTCACGAAATGTATTGGAATATAGTTTATTAAGAACACACAAAAAATAAATCCGTGGTACAAGAATCAGATTTTTTAATTCTGTAATAAAATAGTATATTTCATTACTAGGACCGAAAGTGGCATTTTCCGTCGCGCGCTCAAGTTTTTGTGTGAGGTGAAGCCGAACACAGGGAACATCAATTTCACGTGCGAGGCGAAGCCGAGTATGTGAGAGCTATTTTCACGAACGAGGCGAAGCCGAGGACGGGAATAATGGAGCAAGTGCCGGATAATAACTTTCGGTACGAGTTATGAACGATACTTTTCTTCACGACGCAAAAATACACAAACACAGAATAGCAGACCTCAGTAATATTACAACTATTTTATTTCTCAATTAATTTGATTGAACATCAATATAGAATAAAATACAATTTTCTAAAAGGAAACCTACTATATTTTTCAACACATTTTGTTTAAATATCAAAATGTATTGAAAAAGTAACTATTTTCGATAACAGCTGATATCAATGAAAGTAGTCGTTTCCCAAGCTCGAATTTAGGGCGAGGGAAAATCGATCAGCTGATTTCCCTCGCTCTAAATTTACTTTCCCTCGCTCTCAATTAGTTCTCCATTTATTCACTACGCGCGCTAGTGTTTTGTTACGGTTTAATTTAATGATGTGAACCAGCTGTGTGTATGGTTGAAAGTTGTTTAATTATTTTATTTTGATGTTTAAACAAAATTTATTGGAAAATACGTAGGCTACTTTTAGAATATTTTCTCCTATTTTTTGTTTTTAAAATTAATAAAAAATAAACCTAGGTTTCCTTTTAAAATATGTTATTTTATTTTGATGGTCAATCTAATTAATTGAGAAATAAAACAGTAGCAATATTACTGAGGTCTGCTATTCTGTGTGTGTATTTTTGCGTCGTGATGAAAAGTATCGTTCATAACATGTACCGAAAGTTATTATCCGGCACTTGCCCCATTATTCCCGTCCTCGGCTTCGCCTCGTACGTGAAAATAGCTCTCACATACTCGGCTTCGCCTCGCACGTGAAATTGGGGTTCCCTTGAAAATCCTTGAGCGCGCGCCGGAAAATGCCACTTTCGGTCCTAGTAATGAAATATACTATTTATAAAATTGCCATAACTTAAAACAAAACAAAAATATTGTGGTTTACTAAAACATTATTTACTTACCGGATTTAACCCACTTTTGATTCTTCTGAATATGTTTTATTTCCTCAATTAACATTTTATTCCTGTTTAATTGCCTTACTCTAATAAAAGTTCTTAGTCTTGCATAGAGACGGACAGCTTCCGGACACACATTTGGAAAGTTTGTCTTAAAAATATTATGGAATTGTTGAATAAACTGCCCTCTTCCTATCCAATGATTCACCGTGAAGTTTCGTGAATTCAGCTTCGAAACACCTTATAGCAGCTCTCCACAAAGAAGGCTCTGTCAGCCCTACAATAAATTTCACTATTATTTACGTTATCTATATTTATAAAATAATCTATTAATTTAATTCTTTTAGCGAATCAGTCCCCACGAAATATCCCAAGCATGGAAATAGGTAGCATGGATGTTGAGGATTCATTTTGAGCTTAAGGTCCAAGGACGGTAGGAAAAGTATCAGAAGTTTCAAACATTATCCCTGCTTTGCCCTACAGGCCTTTTTAAAGATCCAATTATTTTCTAATGGAAGTACTGCTACAGTGTTTCAAATGGAAGCTGTTTTAAATATACCAGCTGATGTATATTTATATGTATATTTTCCATTGTCTTCCCATATGTCGCATTGTACATCAATTCAACCCCACTTACATTGTTCAGCTCCACAGCTGCCTGACAGGTGGGGGAGGCAATCTTACGTCACTCTTGTGACGTAAAACCATTATAACTCTCAATTGAAACCGACAGGTGGTCGAATTTCTCTTTACGGTTAGTACTAAACTGAAAAGGAAGCCATATTTTGAACTTGGAAATTGTTTAAAAGTACCACATTTTAGATAAACAACAAACAGCAACGGTAGGCAAGGTCGGGACTACATCAAATGGACTGAAAACTATCATGATGTGGGTAAATTAGGGCAGAACTTCAATCTGGGGTACATCTTCACCAAAGCATAATCATTTTCCAACTGTACAACGTAATATGACAAACTAAAAGCTTCGTGTTTTGCTGGTACACTCTACTAGGGTAAGCATACATTCAAAGTCTGCAGTTTTGACTTATAATTCCAATCTCAATCTCAAAGTATATGTTACTCGTCTTGCATATTCGTTTTCTACTTGTACGATGTATTACGAGAAACTAATCCAAATCACATCTTTGATACTTTTTCATGTAAGGTTCTGTGTTTTCTATAAATAACAAATAAACAAATTAAGGAAGCTATCCTACACTACAACTGTAGGCTAGCTTCCTTTTTTTAACACAAACAAATAACCTTGAACATCATATGATCACCCTCATTATGACGTCAGCTTAAATCCGCTATAAACTACGGCATTTCCACCCCTACCACCCCTAACGGTAAAATCAGCTGATGGCATGAGACAGCCTATCTCACACTACTTGTTTGGAATGTTAGTATATACTTGTGTCCACAACAAAAAAATAAGAAAAAATAAATATGCATATTTAAGTTTGTTTGACCTTGAAGTCTAGTTAACGCCTCCACGCTACAGGTACTCAAAGATTTTAAAGCATCATAAACCTAAGTTGTAAACATATTGCGCAGGTTTTTATTGTTTTAAATATTAGGTTTTACTTGTGTGTACAGCATATAAAAAAACTAAGAAAAAATAAATGTATATATTTAGGTAATTTTGACTAGGTAACGCCTCCACGTTACAGGTAATTAAAGTTTTTAAAGCATCATACACCGAAGTTGTAACGCCTCCACACTCAAGGTACTCCTAATATATGTGAATGTGAAACAAGGATAACATAACATCTTGTAAACAAATCTGAACATGTACGTAAAGCTACGTTGTATCGATATTCCACTACATTTTGTCATTTTAAATGATACAAGGTGAGGCATGATAACAAGCGATTTTAAAAATACTGTTAAATAAAAACCCTTTGTTAAAAAATTATTTTTATTCCACAATATTAAAAAACATGAAAAAGCATTTTCTGCAACAGCAAAATGTCAGTTATTTCTTGAAAATAACTCCAGTAAGATGGCGTCCGTTTAAACGTACACATTCCTCCAGCCGGACCTTGAAGTGACTCATCACATTTCGTAGCATTGCCAGTGGGATTTGACCAACTTCCTGCCGGATCCGCTCTTTCAGGGCTTCAATTGTTCTAGGAGGATTACCTTGGTAAACCTTACTTTTCAGATAACCCCACAAGAAAAAATCACATGCTGTGAGGTCAGGTGAACGAGAGGGCCATGCAATATCTCCATTTCGGGAGATCACACGATTTGGAAACAACTGATTGACAATATGCATGCTTACTCGAGCAGTGTGGGATGTTACTCCGTCTTGCTGGAAAAACATTTCATCGTTCACTTCGTACTGTCCAAGTTGTGGAGTAAAAAAGTTGTCCAACATCTCTGCGTATCTCTGCGAAGTCACTGTCACCGCATTGCCTTGGCCATCTTCAAAGAAGTATGGCCCTATGATCCCTAATGAAGACATGGCGCACCACACAGTTACTTTTTTGGAATGCAATGGCTGCTGATGCAGTTCTCTAGGGTTAACATCACTCCAAAATCGAAAGTTTTGCTTGTTAACATAACCTGAGAGATGGAAGTGCGCTTCATCACTCATCCACAAACGGTTTACAATGTCCTCGTCTTCATTAATCAAATCCAAAAATTCTAAGCTGAACCGGCTTCTGCTTACAAAATCCGTTTCCTTTAGGGCCTGAACCATTTGGATTTTGTACGGGTGGAAGTGCAAATCTTGGTGTAAAATTCGTCTTACCGTTCGGTTTGAAATCCCAAGTGTAACGCTGTGTCGGCGAGCTGAGCGACGAGGGCTTCTGTCAATGGCGACTCTTACACGTTCAACGTTTTCAGGTGTGCGCACAGTTTTCGGTCTTCCTGTTTTCTTCCTTGTCGTTCACGCAGTCTCTTCAAAGTTCTTAACCCAATTTTTAATCGCACAGGCAGATGGCACCGGCTGATTCCGATTAATGTTGAAATGGTTGCGGAATGCACGACGTGCTAACTGGTATGAACTACCGTTTTGATAAAAGGCTTTGACAGCGTACGCACGATGCTGTGGGGTCCAGCGCTCCATTGTGACTAAATGCTATTTCGCGCCAAACGTAACTGATGCTATCCCCTCAACCTCCCTCCAACGCAGCTTGGTTCGCGTGCTTTTTAAAATCGCTCGTTATTATGCCTCACCTTGTATTATACACTTGATTATTAATTAAAAATAATGTTTAACGATTCGTGTATATACAATTTTGCTACTAATATTATTAAAGGAAAACAATTTACAACACACATAATGTAGATTAACAACACATATAATGTAGTATTAACTTTTATATAAATAAAACTAAATATTTTTTTTTAATGATCGGTATCTTTATTCCGAAGTAGGGGGATACGGGTTTCTATTTTGGTATTCCTCCTCAGAGTCATAAATTCTGTCCCTGCAATCAGAAAAAGTAGGCTAATACTAATGGAAATAAAAATACGATGAACTATGTACTATGAACTATGTATTTGACTTATATACGAATGTTTAAAATGTAGTTTAAATTTTGTTGATCAAATGTACACCTTAAAAGTTTTATCAAATGTACACCTTAAAAGTTTTTGAACAAGTTCCTCGGGTTCTGCCCCAGTGGTTTTTAAAGCTTCCATATTATCCTTATATAGAACAATTATTGTCATAAGATAAGATGTTCCTTAACTCTGATCATGCTGTACAGTATAATGCAATTGTCTTCCACCTCTTCCTCTCTAACCTCCTACCTCTGCCCTTCCCCGGCCACCCCTAACCCCCCTTCTGGGTATTGAGTGCTCCAGTGTTAGGAGTATTCGTATGATTCCGTCGACGTCATTGTTGAAAATGTCTGCAAGCAAAGGACACCCAATTAGTAACCTTAGTTCACATTTATATTTTACACTATATGTTTTACCCCCTCTTGTGTAAATTTCTTGTGTAAACATAACCCCCTTGACGGTTCGTGTTAGTATCGTTGTATCTTAAATTTGTGTTTTTTTTATGTCTTACTTGATACTTGAAGTGTTGCCACTGGAAGCGCTGATGCGCCGTGGACGTCAGTTTTTTACATTTTTATATTTACGGATTTGCCATAAAGTCTTCAATTTTATATAATGGTGATTCCGGTAATAAATTCTTCAATTTTTCTTTGAAGGATTCCACCGAAGGTTCTTCCTCAATCTCATTTGGTAGTCTATTAAAAATGTTTACACACTGATAGTGAGGGCTATTTCTTGCTAAAGTTGAATTAATCTGAGGTACATGTAAATTTTTCTTCTGTCTCGTATTAATGTTATGGACGTTGTAACTTCGAATAAAGCATTGGGGAGATTTCTTAACTGTTACTGCTGCTTCAAATATGTAAAGAGACGGTACGGTTAAAATTTTCAGTGATTAAAAAAAAGGTGCATATGGTGTTAAGTAATGTTGCTTAAAAACTGTTCCAACAATTCTTTTCTGTAGGATAAAAACTCTCTTTGCATCAAGGCTATTTCCCCAAAAGAGTACGCCATAGGCTGTTACACTCTGAAAGCATCCATAGTATATTTTTAGTAATACTTCTTGATCGACTATGTTTTGGAGTCTTCTTACTAAGCAGTATACAACTTTCAAACGTTTTATCATACTATCAATATGTTCAGTCCAGTGCAAATTTTCTGTAATTGTAATTCCAAGATATTTGGTACTAAGGTTGATTTTGAGTGACTCCACTTTTCTGCGACTTGCCAGACGTCCACAATTTTCTAGTAAAAATGTTATCTTACAGAATTATATATATAGATAGATACGCTCGGATGATTGGAGACAGCGTAGTTTAAGTTTCTCTTTAAATTCAGTGCTGTCAAATACCATATCTATATTTTCAATCATGTTATTTTCGCTCAATACTGATATGTAATATATGACGTAAACTCCACAGCTGCTGCTATCACGTTGCTGGGGATGGTTTATGTTAATGAAGCTGAATTCTTGAATATTAATAGATTCCATTGTAGATAAACGGTTTCTGATTTTTAGAAATTCCGTGATTTCTTACATTCCTTTTAATTTATTATTGGATCGTCATTCATTGGGTCAAGATGGGTAAGCAATTTATTCTTCAGATCTACAATATACAAGCAAAAATGATTGCATTCGTTGTAGGGAACAAAAACTAAGCTTGGAACGTACCCAAAAAAACACACTTTGGGTTCTGAGCAAGTTGCCTCATTACAAATCGGGCAAGGATTTTGTTAAACTAGCAACGCTTCAAAATCAGCATAACACACATAGGGTACAATTTGTTTATTTTTAAAGTTGGTGAAACGTAATTTACTTTCTGTTTCGTCTGGCATTCCAACCTTTGAAACTCTATGTGCATTACCACCTTCAACAAATTTTGATAATATTGAATATTTAACCTCTGCAGGGACGTTTTTTAGTGAATGTTTTAAAAACTGATAATAATTTTATTTTTTGGTTGGTTTATGTCTAAAATGATCCTGGCAGTACTTTTTTCAACTTTCTTATTTTTATTTTGTAAATTATTAATAAATTTGTTAATGTACTCAAATGAGTACACAACACATATGTAGGCCTGTTGTATTTTAAGAACATTACCCACTTCTGCTTCATGGTCACAAATGAGTACATTAACTTTTACATTACATCAGACTTTCTATACTATGATATATTCAAACGTACTACAGTAATGTAAAATACTAATATAGTATTTAAGTTTAACAGTAATACAGTTATAAAATACTACTATTTTTAATCAAAAAAATTCAACCAACCTATTTCATAAGCATTTGTAAAGGAGTTATCCAAATAATTCAAGTACAAGTGAATAAAAGTATTTTATTTTATAACAAAATAACTGATTTACTGATGATAAACCCAAAAATACAAATGTGTACAAAGTGAAATATTTGAATGTTCTTATTTGCTATAGGCCTAGTTATTTGAAAAAAAAGCATAAAAACCTAAACGCATAAAACACAAACAGACAATCTAAAAATAACAAGTTAATACATAAACAATTTCAGAAAATTTTAGTGTGTGATAAAATAAAAAATCAACATAAACAATTGTAGTTAGTTACAAAAGTTAAAACATGAATCAGTTTATGTACAGTGTACAGCAGCATAAGTTAACTGTATGCTAAGTCAAAGGCTTCTGTCATGAAAGTTCGCCATACACTCAGGGCACACAGGAACTTCACATTTACTGCACTTGTACCTTGTTCGGCTCTTGCAATTTTTCTCTCGGCATCTCCCTGGAACGCTCTTTGAAGGATAGTGCCCTTCACCATCGAAACGTACATCGCCTATTACACCTGGTCGACATCTTTTTTTTAACGGTGGTGTATTAGTGGGTGGTCGACCAACCCTTTTCTTTTTCAGAGTGGTCTTAATCAAGGCATTCGCTATGGCTGCCTTAAAATCCAAGAATGACATGTTAGATGACGTTTTTAGTTTTAGAACAATCCATGCATTAACTATAGCAACGTTGAGAAAATAAAAGAAAATCCGAAGATAAAATCGTTTGCTTTTCATAGCATGAGGGTAGTGAGCAACCATCCTGTCACTGAGGTCCACTCCTCCCATGAATTGATTGTATATGGCCACACAGTGGGGTCTGTCCACCATGATGTATTTTTTAGCCACTTTGTCCCACCTCTCTGCTTTATCTTTGGGCTCGATACCTGCATACGTTGAACTTACGTAAACCACTCCTGTGTCTTTCCACTGTAATATGGTAATATTGTCTTCAGAAGTAGCAACATTCATCTGTCCTCTTTCTTCTTTTGAAAAATCTTTGGCCCCTGGTAGGACAGAATTGGCTCCATAAAGCCTGTCAGATCTTACTACTCCTACAACATGGATGTCATTTTCCACCAGTCTTTTTAGAAGCTTATAGCTAACAAACAGATTATCAAGAAAAAGTTTGTGGTTTAAGCCACCAATTCCTGAGCACATTCTTAGGACCGTATCACTTATTATACCAAGATCTGTTCCAGCCTCATCTCTTTTTCCTTGGTACAATTCAAATTTGGATACATATCCATTGGACGCAGCCAATACCCAAACCTTAAATCCCCACTTTTTGGGTTTCTTCTTTAGGTATTGTTTCCCTCGTGAACGCCCTTTGAATGGGATAACAGCCTCATCCACTGCCAAATATTCCGGAGGAGTCATTACTTCCTGAAAGGTTCTTGCAAGGATGTCAAGTACCGGTCTCAACTTGACAAAAATGTCTTTGTTATCCTTAGGAATAGTATCGTTGTCTTATCCTTAGGAATAGTATCGTTGTCAACAAAGTGAAGGAACCTTTTGATATTTTCAAAGCGTTTTAGGGGCATAATATTGGCAATCAAGTCCATCCGGAGTGAAGGTAATGATGACCAATACATCCGGTAGTTGGGGTAGTGTATGTATGTCATAATTATATTAATTCCCAAAAACACCCTGATTTCATCACTACTAGTTGTAAATTCTGGATCTCCACATTGTGAGGCATAACGAGTTGTCTCTCTTGCTATGATATCAAAAATTTCTTCTGGGAAAAGGTTCATTAAGAAATGCAATGGGCTTTCAGTAGCATGAGGTTCACTTAAATTAAAAGTCATACGTCCACGAAATTCAGGAACGTTATTAATAAAATCATTATCTTTTAGGGTCCATTTAGGATAGTCAACTTTTTTTTCTTCTGTTGGCCACTACGAAGGTCAGGCCTACTTTTTTTATTTTTAGTAGCAGCTGGCTTAGTTTTGTCTTTGTTTTTCTGCAAGGGAGTTACATTGGTTTTTTTAGATTTTTGCTGAATTTTTTCTTCTTATCATGACTGAAAGAATTATTGTTGGGCCTATCTGAAATGGATCCAGCTTGAGAACTTGAGGGAATTGGTTCAGTGCCTGAAGAGCATTGTGCGATAGCTGGGTCAGATGAGGCTGGAATACTTGTGAGAATTTGGTTTACAGTTTTGCCATAACCTGATGACATTGTGGGTTTATCCCGCAAACTTGACGATGTCACAAGATCATTTGGGATTGTAGTTTTAGAGGGAATTTGGTTAGTAGGCAACTTTGCCTCTAAAATGGACAGTGTATCTAGTACTACTATGTTAGACGTTGCATTGTTTTGATCACCAACCGAGTTGTTTCTTTCATACGTACCTTCTTTAACTGAAACACCTTCATTGTTTATATCACTTCCACCTTCTTGAATTGAAACATCTTCATCGCTTATTTCATATCCACCTTTTTGAACTGAAACACCTTCATCGTTTATTTCACATTCACCTTCTTGAATTGAAACACCTTCATCGTTTATTTCATATCCTCCTTTTGGAACTGAAACACCTTCACCGTTTATTTGATGTCCACCTTCTTGAACTAAAACACTCTTCATAGTTTATTTCATAAGAACCTTCTTGAATTGAAACACCTTCATCGTTGACAATGTCCACAAAATTTAAATTATGGTTTATTACCTCTGTGGTATCGGAAGATGTGATATTTGCATCATCCTCCTCTTGAAAGTTGTTAAGATTGTCTGCTTCAAATGTAGCTCCTGGTATTTGAAAATCATCATCTGGTAAATCATCAAATAACTGTGATTGAAACTCAGGTAGGCTGTCATTCTGATCTTCATTTGAATCTTCTTCTAAACAATCATCAATTTCTAGGTCTGATGAATTTGGGTCATCTAAATTTGTTAAAATGTGTTCTATTATGTTGTGTTCATTTGCTAAGTTCAAATGTCTATCCATGTTTTGAAAACACTGAAAACCACTAGAAATAAAAAAAAATTGTAAAATGCATTTGTATTGTAATCACAATTTATCGGTTACAAACAGTAACATTCGATGTAATTTGTACAAAAGTACAGTAGGCCTATATGTAATAAACTTATATTTATAGTAAACGCAAATAGAACTGGCGGGTGAATAATACCAGCTGGCCTATTTCAAAACACGATATTGACCCGCCAATTCTATTTGCTTTTACTTTAGTAAGACTCATCTGAGCAAATAACGCATATGGGTACATTAAAAAATGCAACTAAACCACATTTGAGCAATGTACGCATATGAGTACAATAAGCATAGTGCCACATTTGAGACTTGTACTCAAATGAGTACGGATATTAAATTAACGATCGTGTTTTTATCTGGTAATATATTGGTGTATATTAGTTATTATTTCAAAATATACGGTATAAGGTATCACAAACAAAAATTATTAGTTGTATACCTACATTACAAATGCATTTTACAAGACTTGAAACTCGCACAACCGACTCACTTCACCAAAACGTAAACAAAGGTTAGAACAACTGAAACACAGCTGAAACTAGCCTTTTGGAAGAAAACCCAATCAATGCTACCAACATTGAAGAAGTTAATGTACTCAAATAATGTCTTTTAGCAGATGTGGATGCCTATGAAATATAAAATAAAATTACTTAAAGTTAATGTACCCATATGCGCCTTGCTCCTTGAAGAGGTTAAAACAGTTGGGGATCATCATTTACGACATTTACAACTGTATGTTTAGAAGCTATATCCGCAGGAAGGGGAATATGTTTCTTACCTTTAAGAGGTGTGTATTTGTCTATTCTGATTTCAATACTAATAATTTTACTAAGACTCCAACCTGATCCTTTACTTAGAAAATCGTTTTCCTCCTTTGATAATTTAACAAAGAACTCGTCACTAAATTGATCAAAATCTCTTGATTCAAACACCGCCTCATTGCGGGTTTTAAAACCTAACTCTTTCCTATCTTTCAGGATACCATCTTTCACATAGAAAGATTTTAAAATAAAATTACATTTCACTGCCTTACATGTAGGCCTAGCAAGCTCGTCCTCTAGTATATCAATGTTAAACTGTTTACAATGATCAAAAAAGCCGATATAGTCTAAAATATCAAGACCATTTTTTTTAGAAAAAATGTCAGTAGTCTGCATTTAGCAGCGCTTTCAGTTTCAACTATTGGGCAAAACCCATATAGCTTAGTAAAATGTTCAAGGCTTTTTAAATGTGCGTCACTTTCGCGGTACCACAAATCACAAACCGTGCAACGTTTGCACTTTATAGTTGAAATGTATGACTGCATTTTGAATTAGTATTTTTTTCTTCTTACCTAACACTTTAAAGTTTAGAAAATACTAGTTTCATTCTTCACAATTAACTTTTATTTATTCCCACTTCAACTACAGTTCACTTCAAAACCTTAAAACTTGGAACTGGCACAAAAACTTAATTGGTTTAATGCTGAAATAGATAACTATGAAAGGAATAACAAACAATACATACAAACAATTTTGTTTGGATACAAACAATGATAAAGTAACATGTGTATTATAGTTTTCAACAAAAAAAAACTTAGATTAGCATAAAGAAAAAATTTTCAATTGTAAATAGTGCTAAAATGGATTTAAGTTACATGAAAATATTGGTTAGGCCTGATCCTATGCCTGTTTTAACAATCGATTTAGTTATAGGCCCATATCAAGGTTCTGCTGCGTAGGCCTTACCAGGACTAAACTACCGGTAGAATAGGCCTACCTACCTAAAATATCTATGGGCCTAGAAGCAATTCAATTGACTAGGTCTAGATGCTAGACCAATGCTTTGTGGTTTCTTTACATAACAATTACTGGACATAAATACACTACTAGAAAAGTAACTGAATTACTATTGTCATGGTCATTATTTCATTGGCTAGTCAACATACACTAGGTTTCTAGGTCATTAAGTTATATAGCAAATCTACTTGACTACACACATATTTACTTGCAGTGCAGATGATTCTTTGTTAATATCGTGGATGTTTAACGTTTTAATAATAATTCTCTTGACTTAAAACACGCATGTTTTCTGTGGTTATATGGACATGAAAGTTGTTTTTAGATGAATAACTAAGCAAGACTAGACAATTTTCTTTGGTGCAAGTTGTACGAGGGTAAAAGTAGTTTAAATTAAATGCACTTACCTTAACACACAGCTCGTTGATGGATTTTCTGATACTGTAAGCAGATCTTCAAATACATAGCCAAATCAAATGCAGATCTTCAAATAGCCACTTCAAATTTTCACTTAGTTTACTTACAAAAACAAATAAGTTAAGTAAAATAAAGCTAAACCTTATTTATTAGCAGAAAGGTAGTATGATTATGATGCAAATTGCAAAATGTCGTCGATCCTGTCAACGAGTACGAATGGGGTTGGATGGAACTTTGATGGTATGCCTACCAGCGCTCCCCGCGCTTAACTATCGAACTACATGTTTGCCAGTGCAAACTTGCTGCAAAGATGCGGCAACTTTTATTACTTTAGGGGCAAGAAAGTTGCCATGGCAACTGAATGAAAAGTTAAGACAAAGTTACAGAAACAACTTTGCCCCGACCAATCAACGGCAACTTTGCCGAAAAAGAGTTTGCTATCTGGGCTGGAAAGACCTTTGCTTTCTTGATATATTTTGCCTAGGGAAATTAAGCATCGGTTGTTTGGGTCCGACAGAAGCACATGCACTAAGATCAAGTGGCCCTCTAATTTAATTACTTTACTCGTCAAAATGGATGTTCATTTCAGGTCACTAATGGGCAGATTAGTGTCATTCTCATCTAATTCTAAAACTGACTTTTCTACATTGGAACTAGTGTTGAAAGACACTGACTCTTCCTCATCACGTGTAGGCCTATTGGACAGTTCATTGTTTGTCTTTGATAAAGCCTTTTTAAATTTCTCTAAACCCTTTTCCGTGGCACAGGACTTTGAGTTTATAACACAAAACACTATTTAATTAAATAACGTAAACGAATGTCTACAAAAAACATATCAGAACCAAGTGCGAAGCGCAGAACAACTTGTGTGTGACGGCAACATATAGGTTAAGTTTGTCCGCTGTCATCGACTGACACTGGCACTGGCGCCCCTGGCGGACAGCGGCTGCGTGTCTCTGTAGGCAGTGTGTTGTGTTGTGTTAAGGCGGGGACACACTTGTCATACACCCTTCCGATCCTACTACGATCCGATTTGTGGGATTCCAGAGGGATCGGGGCGTGATCAGAGGGGGTGAGCTCACATGTCATACACGCTTCCGACCCATCTCCGATTCCTCCACCGGGTCGATCTGGGAAAACGAAGAATTTGGGTCCATTCTGCATGGAAGGAAAGATCCTCAAAAAAATCATGCCTCAACTGTTGAACGACATTTTACCAATATTTTCGAATGTCGGAGTCAACGTTCAACCAGTTGGAGCTCGAACTTAGGGAAAAAATAACCAAGCAAGACACGTACTTAGTTATAGAAGTAAACTAAGAAATCTTACAAAGATTTTATATTAATAAATATCTGTAATATAATATACACGATTTCTGTCTTGTTGTAAAAAGAAAGAGAAACATGAAAAAGAAATTTTTTTGCCTTGAAAGTTACATAATAGATGTAAACTTGCCTTAAAAGTTACATAATAGATGTAAACTTGCCTTAAAAGTTACATAATAGATGTAAACTTGCCTTGAAAGTTTAATAATAGATGTACACTGAAATCTTACAAAGGTTTTTATATTAATAAATGTCTGTAATAGAATATAGAGGATTTAAGTCTTGTTCTTCAGACAACCCTTCCTACATCCGACAAACGAATATGCTGTAGTGTCGGTGCGTGATCGGAGTCAAAATCGGAGTATGACGTGACGCGTGTCGGAGAGGAGTAAACACCCGCGTTCAAAGTTAAGTACCATTCCCCTCTCCGACAATCGTACCACAGTATGATCGGAGTCGGATCGGAAGGGTGTATGACAATAGTGTCCCCGCCTTAGTGCGAGAGCGGGAGCAGTCTGGCGTCAGACTTACACACCATCGACAGCGAGTACAGTACGACGAACGAGCGTCGAACAGTCTTAATTTTCCTGTCAGGAGATAAGCAAGATTGCTCAAGCTCAACAAATGCAAGCAATGTAACCTGTGTTGCCAATGATCATATTAAACTAACGCGGTTTCAAATTTTAACTAAATCACTCGTAGCTATTATAACTCACTTGTTAATATTGCAAGTATCTTTCTTTCCTTATTAATTACACTTCTTTATTTCGGCCTGTTTATAATTTTATACTATTAACCAAGTGTATCGTGGTTACATTTGAATGTTAAAAGACTTCCATGATTAATACAATTAAAACAACTTATAGATATAATTGTGATAAGTGGTTTTTGTTACTTTCTATTCATGGGTTCCAAGCAAAGATTGGAGCTGCCCTCCCGGCAGTAGTGTGATGATAGTTTTGGCAATGAATTTATGAAAGCCTCTAAGACCCATCTGCCTTCTACATGTCTGATTTTCCAGTTATACCACTATCTCGTTTTTGTTGAGCCACAACTTTGCGACTCGGTGTTATTCCATTTCCTGTATTGCTCCTATTTGCCCAACTTCAAACTGTCAATTCTACGAATCCATATGTGATCAAAAACTGTTCCTTGCAAACTTCCACTGATTTGCTATCTTGAAGTTTTAGGGTGCACTTTATTGTTTCTTGTCTCCTCGAATTCTCTCCTTTCTTTGTAACTGTTTTTTTTTTTTCAACACGTTTGGCAAAAGTTATTGAACAATTCTTTTCCGTAACCCTCCTGTATACGGTGGCATCCTCTCATTTTAGATCTTATGCATGAATTGCTTTGATATGAATGACCCATTTTTCTTACTTCTTTTTTTATAACATGTTAATTTAAATATTGGACAGATGATACGCAAAAGAAATTATAATATGGATTTAATATTTAAAAAATAACATGTATTGTTTAGATTTAGGAGCACCTGGAAGTACTAAGTACAAATAGACTGTTTCTATTATTCGCTCAGTAACCATGCTTCTAACTCAACAGACAACTGCTCTACTCTGAGAATATGCGTACAGCTGAAATACCACGCAGCAAAAATAGTGCATGCAGCGTTTTGCATTTCGAGGGTAAATTTTACTCCGCCGGTGGCGGTATACTATACCTTCGCCTGTTTGAATAAAGCATTGGGGAGATTTCTTAACTGTTACTGCTGCTTCAAATATGTAAAGAGACGGTACGGTTAAAATTTTCAGTGATTAAAAAAAAGGTGCATATGGTGTTAAGTAATGTTGCTTAAAAACTGTTCCAACAATTCTTTTCTGTAGGATAAAAACTCTCTTTGCATCAAGGCTATTTCCCCAAAAGAGTACGCCATAGGCTGTTACACTCTGAAAGCTTCCATAGTATATTTTTGTAATACTTCTTGATCGACTATGTTTTGGAGTCTTCTTACTAAGCAGTATACAACTTTCAAACGTGTTATCATACTATCAATATGTTCAGTCCAGTGCACATTTTCTGTAATTGTAATTCCAAGATATCTGGTACTATGGTTGATTTTGAGCGACTCCACTTTTCTGCGACTTGCCAGACGTCCACAATTTTCTAGTAAAAATGTTATCTTACAGAATTATATATATATATATAGATAGATACGCTCGGATGATTGGAGACAGCGTAGTTTAAGTTTCTCTTTAAATTCAGTGCTGTCAAATACCATATCTATATTTTCAATCATGTTCTTTTCGCTCAATACTGATATGTAATATATGACGTAAACTCCACAGCTGCTGCTATCACGTTGCTGGGGATGGTTTATGTTAATGAAGCTGAATTCGTGAATATTAATAGATTCCATTGTAGATAAACGGTTTCTGATTTTTAGAAATTCCGTGATTTCTTAGATTCCTTTTAATTTATTATTGGATCGTCATTCATTGGGTCAAGATGGGTAAGCAATTTATTCTTCAGATCTACAATATACAAGCAAAAATGATTGCATTCGTTGTAGGGAACAAAAACTAAGCTTGGAACGTACCTAAAAAAACACACTTTGGGTTCTGAGCAAGTTGCCTCATTACAAATCGGGCAAGGATTTTGTTAAACGCTTCAAAATCAGCATAACACACATAGGGTACAATTTGTATATTTTTAAAGTTGGTGAAACGTAATTTACTTTCTGTTTCGTCTGGCATTTCAACCTTTACTGGCGTATTTGAATTACGCATTATTTTATGCTTTTCAAAACCCGTTTTTGTTGTGAAATGAATAAAGCAACTCTTACACACTTAAATTCTTCCATGATGATTTGTAATTTGGTGACATACTAGTTTCTCAAAATTACTTATATACGCAAAGTGTGTTGTTGTATCATTTTTTAACAGTAACAAATCCCTATGGTCTGATTTTTCAGTTTTACAAATTTTGATTGGAAATACGTAATGTTTCTTAGTTTTCAAATCTTTTTCCAACCCGAACACATTCAAACTAATGTTATTAGCTTTTTCAAACTTAGGTATATCTTTTACAGAAACATGAAATTGTACAGTATGACATCCCAATTACATTCATTTTCTAGTTCTGGATTGTTTACATATTTTGAAACTCTATGTGCATTACCACCTTCAACAAATTTTGATAATATTGCATATTTAAAACAGTTGGGGTCATCATTTACGACATTTACAACTGCATGTTTAGAAGCTATATCCGCAGGAAGGGGAAATGCTTCTTACCTTTAAGAGGTGTGTATTTGTTTATTCTGATTTCAATACCAATAATTTTACTAAGACTCCAACCTGATCCTTTACTTAGAAAATCGTTTTCCTCCTTTGATAATTTAACAAATAACTTGTCACAAAATTGATCCAAATCTGTTGATTCAAACACCGCCTCATTGCGGGTTTTAAAAGCTAACTCTTTCCTAACTTTCAGGATACCATCTTTCACATAGACAGATTTTAAAATAAAATTACATTTCACTGCCTTACATGTAGCAATCTTTTCCTCTAGTTCATCAATAATAAACGGTTTACAATGATATCAAGTCCATTTTTTAGAAAAAATGTCTGTAGTCTGCATTTAGCAGCGCTTTCAGTTTCAACTATTGGGCAAAACCCATATAGCTTAGTAAAATGTTCAAGGCTTTTTAAATGTGCGTCACTTTCGCGGTACCACAAATCACAAACCGTGGGCATTTAAATCTTGTGGGCATTAGATTTTTCGTGTTCGTCTGCCATTTTCCTTATATTTCCAATCATTATATCCGGCTGAAGTGTGAACTTCATTTCTGAGAACAGAAAAGTGCCGGTAAAATACTGCATCATTTTCACTTGAGTAGTCTATCCAGGAATATTGAGAATATGAAAAGCGCTGGAAAGACCTTTGCTTTCTTGATATATTTTGCCTAGGAAAATTAAGCATCGGTTGTTTGGGTTCGACAGAAGCACATGCACTAAGATCAAGTGGCCCTCTAATTTGGTTACTTTACTCATCAAAATGGATGTTCATTTCAGGTCACTAATAGGCAGATTAGTGTCATTCTCATCTAATTCTAAAACTGACTTTTCAACATTGAAACTAGTGTTGAAAGACTATGACTCACCTTCATCACGTGTAGGCCTAATTGACTGTTCATTGTTGCAAGTATTTTTCTTTCCTTATTAATTACACTTCTTTATTTCGGCCTGTTTATAATTTTATACTATTAACCAAGTGTATCGTGGTTACATTTGAATGTTAAAAGACTTCCATGATGAATACAATTAAAACAACTTATGGATATAATTGTGATAAGTGGTTTTTGTTACTTTCTATTCATGGGTTCCAATCAAAGATTGGAGCTGCCCTCCCGGCAGTAGTGTGATGATAGTTTTGGCAATGAATTTATGAAAGCCTCTAAGACCCATCTGCCTTCTACATGTCTGATTTTCCAGTTATACCACTATCTCGTTTTTGTTGAGCCACAACTTTGCGACTCGGTGTTATTCCATTTCCTGTATTGCTCCTATTTGCCCAACTTCAAACTGTCAATTCTACGAATCCATATGTGATCAAAAACTGTTCCTTGCAAACTTCCACTGATTTGCTATCTTGAAGTTTTAGGGTGCACTTTATTGTTTCTTGTCTCCTCAAATTCTCTTCTTTCTTTGTAACTGTTCTTTTTTTCAACACGTTTGACAAAAATTATTGAACGATTCTTTTCCGTAACCCTCCTGTATACGGTGGCATTCTCTCATTTTAGATCTTATGCATGAATTGCTTTGATATGAATGAACCATTTTTCTTACTTCTTTTTTATAACAAGTTAATTTAAATATAGGACAGATGATACGCAAAATGAAATTATAATATGGATTTAATATTTAAAAAATAACCGCAGACTGAACTACAACTGTGTTTCATCAGTAATAGCAACACGGTATTTTATTTGTGTAAATCCTTTCTCTAGATATTTTTGCGTTAGCCTAAAGCCGGGTTTACACTATGTAGCAAAAACTGCTATATAACTTTTGCTAGATGTAGCATTTGCTATATGTAGCAAATGTTATATAACATTTTTATTCGGAACTTTTTACTCCTGCTAGATGTTACATGTAGCAAATGCTAGATGTTACATATAGCAAATGTTATATAACATTTCAAATCACAGATTTTTTAATGCTACATGCTACATGTAGCAAAACCTTTCTCCATTGTCAAAAATGTCGCGGAGACATGATGTTGCGCTCGCTGCTGCGATAACTGTGATATTGGCCTGTCAGAGGAGAGAAAGGAGGTTTTGGGTCAGACCGTCACTTGCTGCGAGGGTGAGGTATAGTGGAACTGACCTGTTAAAAGATCTTGATGCAGATGATGCTACGAATCATCCTTCATTGAGGTGTGAAATTCGGTGTGACGGTAGTTTTAAAAACTTCTTAAGGATGACAAGTGAAGATTTTGAGTTTATTATTTTTATGATTGGACACAAAATTGGAAAGAAAGACACTAAATTCAGGGATGCCATACCAGTACGCGAGAAGTTAGCAGTGACTTTAAGGTTTTTAGCAAGTGGGGATTCTTACCAGAGTTTGAGTTATCTTTTTAAAATATCCAAGTCCGCCATCTCACTCTTGATTCCTGAAGTGTGTGAAGCTTTGATTGATTTGTTCAAGGACTGCATCAAAGTAAGTAATGACTCACCGTTGTATTTAAATTGTAATTTATTAATCAAACAACGTGTTACATATTTAGTTGATACAACGTTACATTTATACTGCTAAAAAATATAGTTTTAACAAGTAGTCTACGTAAAAAAAATATTTTAATTAATGGTGCATATAAAACTCGCAATTACCTTACATATAAAAATAACCTAAAAAAATAATGATAAAGGCTACCCCAAAGTTCATAACTTGTGTGTAACGTTACAGTTAACAAGTTAACAAAATATGTGTACATAAAAATATGCTTTTTTTATTGTTGCAAATAGATTTTGGAACCACCTTATACAAATTTAAACAAATTTCAAAGTTATCCTGGAAGTTCATTACTTGTGTTGTATATTACAGTTAACGAGTTAACAAGTATGTACCCATAAATATGTTATTTATTACTGCAATTATAAATTGCAATTACCTTGCAAAAAAAATAACCTAAAAAAAGTACCTGAAGGTTCATTCATTACTTACTTATAACGTTACAGATAACGAGTTAACAAGTATGTATCCATAAATATGTTATCTATTGTTGCTTTTAGGAATTGCAATCACTTAACATATAAAAATAACCATATGGCTCTCTTAGTAAATTATTTAACATTATTTAGAACACTGTTAATGAACGCATCTGTTGGATCGACGGAATCGTTTGGCTCTGACTCGTTTGGGGGCAGCTGAGAGTCATTATGGTTTTGAGAAGTTGGTTCAGGAAAAGGAGAGTTTGATGCACTAGCATTTAGAGATGTTGAAGAACTGTGATGGAATTGCTCCATTTCCAAATCATATAAAACCTGAGATATTCTTTGTTTAGCCACAATCTGGTAAAGTTTTGTATTTAAGTTTCTAAGTTGACAAGCTACATGCGCCCCAAAAACATCAAATTCATCCTTGATATGATCCTCATTATCCTTTTCCTTAACTAATTTTTGCATTACACCGTTCTTCGGCGAGTTCTCTTGACGACTTTTTCTTAAGCGGTCTTGATGGTGGCTGAAGGGCACGTTTACCAGTCTGCTGTTGTTTGCTTGGCCCAGCGGCAGTGTAGTCCTCTTGTTGCGATTTTACACCAGCGTCCATATCCAGAATTGAAGATTCTTCTTCATTAAAGTCCTCCTACAATAGGGGAAAAATGCTATATAATTTCATAATTGATAACTAAATATATATATTAAATATATATTGTTTACCCTCCATTAGACATTATAATTAGTGATCATTTAGCCTACTTTTGAATAAGTTAAATCAGAATAATTTAAGATATTCAAAAGCTTGTCTCTTTTAATTTATTTATAAATTGCCTTGAGGCTCAATTAATGAATTTAATTATTAATTTTGATTATATTTGAATTTTTAAAGAGGGATAAAATGTGTGAGTTAGGTACTGTAGAGCCAACCACCCCCCCCCTCCCCAAAATAACGCAACATAACGCTGCGCTGTTGTTTTAGGTACCGACTTCAGAACATGAATGGCTCGCAGTTGCTCAGCAGTATAACAGCAAGTGGAACTTCCCCCATTGTCTGGGAAGCATGGATGGAAAGCATGTTACATTGCAAGCGCCTGTTCATAGTGGTAGTGATTTTTTTAATTACAAAGGATCATTTAGTATCGTACTTTTCGCGATTGTTGATGCCGACTACTGTTTCTTATACGTAACCGTTGGATGCCAAGGACGACTATCAGATGGCGGTGTATTCGAGCATACGCAGTTCAAAGAGATGATGACAAACTGTCAGCTGAACACTCCTAAGGCAAAATGTTTGCCCGGAAGTACGTACCCTTTTCCACACGTGCTTCTAGCAGATGACGCTTTCCCCCTTAAATCTTGGATAATGAAGCCTTTTCCAGGGACTCACCCAAAGGGCAGTGCTGAAAGGATTTTTAATTACCGCCTTTCGCGTGGTAGAAGAGTGGTAGAAAACGCTTTCGGTATATTATCGGTGGTGTTCCGGGTTTTGAGAAAGCCCATGTTGTTGGAGCCGAAAAAGGCTGAACAAGTGGTTCTCGCGTGTACATATCTCCACAATTTTCTAAGAAGAAGTAAAACCTCCAGTACAACATACACACCACCTGGTACCTTTGACTTGGAAAATGAGAAAACGTATGAACTGATACCGGGTCAGTGGAGGGTAGAGGGTTCACCGTCTGGTACATTGTTCAAGTTACGCCGTCTGCCAAGGAAACCCTCAGACTTAGCGAAACAGGTCCGTGTGAAGTTGAGTGAATACTTTCTAACCAACGAAGGATCAGTTCCATGGCAAAACAATGTGTGAATGAAGGCTAGGATCAAATTGTTAATAGTCATAATGAATAAACTCTATATTAAATAAGTCCAATAAACTTATTTGTAGTTATGGTAAATTATTGTTCCAACCTAATATATTTTTTATTTGGTTTTAACTGTATCATAATTACTCATTGCGAGGGAGCGAGCGAAATGGAGAGAGAAAGAGAGAGAGAGAGAGAGAGAAATTAACTTCAGTAAATTTACTAAGAAATTAAGTTTAATTAGTTAATTAGTATGGACTATCCAGATTGCCATAGTTGATCTAACGTACACAAAATTAGATAAAGGTAACTTGATTAAATGGACAATGAATAACACTAGATAATTATGGCGCTCAAAATTTGAGCACTTGGAATCTTTAGTATGGCCAGACTTTTTAAACAGCTGTTGAAATATAATCATACTGTGAATACATTAGTTTAATTCAGTTTGGTCCAATGTCGATGGATAGAGCTACTGTTGTAAAACTACAATTGTTGATATTGTATTTAAGTTATGCCCTATCTTGCAATTATGAGACGTACTACATAAAAACTCCTTTAATTTGACACCTCAAACATTAAAATCCGTGCAGCCATTATCGAGTTATGACTGTGAAAAGAAATCCCCTCGAGTATTAATATATTTTTTTTTTTTTTTTTTTTTTTTTTTTTTTTTTTATTTATTTGGAAAATCTCAAAAATATTACAACATTTCATAAACAAAGCTTGCTGCAAAAGCCAGGAAAAATTGGCTTGTCTGCAGCTCATAGAGATAAACTTGTTCTAGATAACAATGTACTTTGTCCCTTGGTCAGTCTTCTCCATATTACACTCTGGTTTTCCTTGTTTCTTGTCAAGATCTGCTATTTGTTGTTTTGACTTATTCTCTACCTTTCTATATAAGACTAGCTTGCTTTAAAAACAACTTGAAACAATTATCTTAAATAAATAAAATATATAACAATAAATAACATGCATTAAATACTTCTCAACTTTAACAATAATATAATGAAATAATTTTTTAACAATACAACAATACATAACTAAATAAATAATTAAATAATTTATAATAACAACAATATTAAACCAGTTTTAATGGATTCCTTGAGATGACAATACTAAAATAAATAACGTGCATTAAATGATTTTAACTTTAACAATAATATAAAAAGAAAGTAATGTAATAAACAATGTTTAAATGAATTTATTGAGATAACAATGCTTAAGCCTAGATTTCAAGACTCTAAAACTAGTTATATTTTCTATTTCAGTTGGCAATCTATTAAAAAACGTTGGAACTAGAAATTTTCTAACTCTTTTTGAAAATTTGTTTGTGGTCTTAGGAACAATATAAAACTGTTTGCGTGAATTGTATCTATGGTCATTTTTTACTTTAAATTCATTTGAGAAATAGTAATCAAGTAAAATTATATACTCAAATAATACATCCACTGGTAATACCTCAACCATCCTATATCCGAGCAGAGGGTTTTCTGACAAAACAGTAGAGTCAAGCTTTGTCATAGTTTTTATGATTCTATTTTGCACAGTTTTTATTTGATTTATGGCTGTGGGTGATGCTGATCCCCATGATCTTAAGCCATATCTAATCACTGACTCACATATGCCTGAATATATGATTTTCATTGTTGTAAAAGGTAAAAAATCTTTTAAATAGAAAAATTTTGCTGCACAAACTCGTAGCCTGTTTGTTACTGTCTTAATTTGTAAATCCCATTTCATATTGTGGTCAATTGTTATACCTAAATATTTGTAATTCACTACATTCTGTAATGGTAGGCACCCACATGCAGCATTTTCAAATTGTTTATTGTGTAAGCAGTCATGACAATGGAATTTCACATTTATTTCTGAGCATTTGTATGACGGTGAATGTATGTGCATCAACTTTGATTTATCTCCATTTATAGCTAGACCATTGTCGTGGCACCACATGGTTAAACTTAAGAAATCTATTTGCATTTTTTCGGTAGCTTCCTGAATGTTTTTGTGGGATAATACAAGCGCAGTGTCATCTGCATACATATATATTCTACTAAATTGTAATATTTCAGGAAGTGAATTAACATACAACAAGTATATCAATGGCCCTAATATACTACCTTGGGGTACCCCATACCTTAAGATTTTTTCCTCTCCATATGTACTCTTAATTCTAACCTTACATTTTCTATCCATTAAATAACTTAAAAACCAGTCTTTAATTTGCCCTCTTACTCCTGCTGTGTCCAGAGCCATTGCAATTGTCTCATGCTTTAAAGTATCAAATGCCTTACTAAAGTCTATAAATATTACTAAAACCTGTTTTCCTTCACTAAGCTGTTCATTTATATAATCTGTAAAATCTAAAAGTAGCTCGTTTGTTCCTTTCTTCCTCTGATATGCATATTGCTGTTTGCTAATAATACTATTCCTTTCTAAATGGTCAATCAAATTATTTGCAATATATCGCTCCATTAACTTACTAATAGCTGGTAAAATAGATATTGGACGATAATTCAAATAGCTCTCATGACTTCCTGCTTTATAAATTGGTCTAATTACTGCAGTTTTTAACAGTTCTGGAACGCAAGATTTTTTAATTGAAGTATTTATCAGTCTTATTATGGGTTCAGACAGTAAATCAGAATTGTTTTTTATGTCCTGCATGCGTATATTATCTAAACCAGGTCCCTTTTTCTTCATAGATTGTACTAATATATTAAAATTTTCCTTATCCAGGTCTGGTATGGTTAGAGTCTCCTTACATTTCTTTTGCTCCTTATATTGTGACACAATTATCTGACAGTCATGTAAAGATGCATATACACATTCTGTGAATTGTTCTCCAAAGGAATTGCACACTGTTTCTATTTTGTTGTTCTTATCCAATAAATATTTCTCTACGACCTCATCTATATTTTTTGTTTTATTTTTTCCCAAAATTGTATTTATATTATTCCAAGTCACTTTCATATCGTTTCTACTTCTTTGGAACAAACAATAGTAATAATTTCTTTTAGCTTTATTAATTTCTGCAACTACCTGGTTTCTAGCAATTTTATAATCAACTCTATGTTTGGTTATATTTGGGTAGGCTTTATGTGTTCTGAAAAGTTTGTCTCTTTTTTTAATCATGTTAACTATTTTTAAACTCATCCATGGCTTCTTTGTTTGCTTTTGTCTTTTTATTTTACAAACTGAACTAATTTCATAGGCTTCTTTGAAATTTAATAATATACGGTTGTAAATATAATTTGGATTATTTAAAGTATTAATTGACTGCCATTCCATTTGTCCTAGTGCCTGTTTTAGTACAGCTATATCAATATTTGCTGATTTATTTTTCCTCTGAGTGGATGGACAGCAATGGTCAGTCTGAACGTTGATCACACAGGTGTAGTGGTCTGATATCTTTACCTGTACGATATCTGAGCTGACCTTTGCTCTCTTAGCTCTAAGGAACGCATGGTCTATACATGTCTGAGTCAATTTATTTGCTCTTACTTCCTCTCTGGTAAAATCATTAATATAAGAAATCAGCCCATGTCCTGCCATAATTGATTTATAATCCTCAACACTTTTTTTATAATAATCCTTTAAGTCCAAGTTCATATCTCCAATCACCAATAGATCGCCTTTAATATCTGTTATTATTTTTTCCATTTCAGCTATAAATCTATATTCATCACCTGATGGCTGTCTGTATGTGGCTACAATATTTATCACATAGTTATTTTTTGTGACCTTAATGACTTTGCTTTCAAAACTACTACTGTTTACATCCAACCCCTGTACTAAAATGTTTTCTTTAATAAAAATTACAATACCTCCACCTTTTTTTTCTTGTCTTAAATTGTGCACTATGTTATATCCCTTAATATTAAAAAAATTCAAAATTTCAGACAGAGTTTCTTTTACATTAACTTCAGTAAATATAATTATGTCCACAAAAGTAAAACATTCATAAAAATAAACCAAAAACTGATCCCAATTTTTTCTTATTGACCTAATGTTAAGATGCAAAATTGTTATACCTGACTCATACTGTCCTTCAAAACATGAGTTTTTAAATTCTTGTGTATTCAAAAAAACTTGTGCCCTATATTGATCACTATCAAAAATTTCCATATTGTTTATCAATCAGGTCTAAGAACTAATAATGTGTCAGGTACAACAAATTTTACTTTATTTTACTTAATTGAGACATATCTTCTATAACTAAAACTTTACTTTTTTCACTCTTTCTCACTCTAACTGCTCCATATTTATACCAGATAAAACTTGTATCCTAGTTCTTTTCCCTTCTTCTTTGCTTCCCGTAGTAAGTTTCTGTAGTAAGGTGATAGATTTTCACTTACGTATATCCTGCCGCCATCGAGCCCCGTCACCTGGTTGTTGGTCACCACCTTATCCCTCTCTGCCAGGATCTCTTCCCTCTTTTTCCTCCTCACCATCTGTACAATTATGGTTGCTGGTCGGTCGTCCCGGCGAGTCTTTGGTAGTCGGTGAGCCATCTCTATGTCGTCTTTCGTCATCACTACACCCATCTTGTTTACTACATCCACCACAATTTGTTCAACATCTTCCAATTCTTGCTCAGCAACTTCATTGATTTCAATGTTTCTATTTCTTCCATATTGTTCCAGCTGGTTAAGTCTTGATTCCAATGCACATATCTGGTCATCTTTCTTCTGTATGGTAGCTTTTAACTGCTGAATCTCCCTCTCTAGGACTGGTAGAGTCTCTAATTTTCTGCAAATGTCGTCATATTGATTTCCTATGTACTCCTGACTTTGAACCATTTCATCGTTTTTATTTTTTATTTGTTTGATATCTTCTTTAATTTCGCTCAAGCACTCTAACTTCATAGAAACTTCTTCTAAAAAAGACTTAATGCGTTCCGTCTCCTCCTCATTTTCCTCTGTTCTTCGTCCGCTTTTTTTAACTGATTTACATTTTCCACAGACCCATTCTGCCTTGTGTGTTTTCGTAAGTTTTTTAAACATTGCATGACTAAAGCCAGCACATCTGTAATGATACTCTAACTTACAATTATCGTTTGAACAAACAATTAATTCAGACTTCTCTAAAATAACCTCCTTACAATGATCACAACTCATCTTGCATTAACTTGACAAATCAGCAAACAAGGAAAACTGGACACAAAACTCACAGAGACAAGGAAAACACAACCTTCCTCTATCACTACCACTGACTGACTGATATAGATAACAATTTTATAATTTTAGCCTACTTAATAGCCTACTAATAAACTGCAATATGTATTTCAATAGTGAGTAGGCTATAGAGTTAATTTAGTCAGAATAAATTAAATACTAAGAAACCTAGCGTAAAGAAAGATGGACAGAGAGACAGACTGATAGAAATACAGATAGACAGACAGAGGTTCCTAGTAGTAAGGGCGTGAGAACCAGTCAGTGTTGATGTTTCCGCGGGTAGTGACTGTATATTTCCGGTGAGTGTTGCTGAACGTAATAATTTTTTTTAGAGTTGGGTAAATGTCACGAAATAAATCTCGTTACAATGGTAGGTTATAACGTTCTTATTAATTAATATAGTTCATAACGTTCTTTAATTAAATATAGTTCATAACGTTCTTTAATTAAATATAGTGGTTAAATTCTTACCTGAGTGTCCTCAGTCTCGTGCGCAGGTCCATCAATTCCTCCTGCCGACCGAAACTCCCGAGGTTGAGTTTTGTCTTTTAAAAACATTAAACTGTTGAAAGCAAACCATTTTACAGGCACTTCCGAAGCTGCGGAACCACTTTTCCTCTTAAAAGATCTTTGAAACTGCCCAATTAGGCATCGCATTTTCCTTTCTACCTCGGCTCTTTCTAATTTCATCTCTAACGCGATGCTTCCCCAGGCATCGTGTTTTTTATTTCTTATTTTATAATCCGGGTTTGTGGGATCCCACAATGACGGCTGTTTGCGGAAAAGTTCAATTAAATTAATAATTTTGTCCCTATCCCAAACACCGTCGCAACCTTCCATCACAAAACAATTAAAATCAAACCAATACAAAAAAAATAACACTAATGTCCTCCGCACTACACCACCACACCACGTGCCTTCCAATCAACTGACGAACTGACAGAAGATGCTACATGTAGCAGATGCTAGACGAAAAATTTTCGTCTAACATTGCTAGATATAGCAAAAGCTATATGTAGCACGGATTTCTTTGATCTTTACCGACTCCGAATGGATAGCACGAGTTTTGCTAAATGTAGCAGAAACTGCTAGATGTAGCAATGTTATATGTAGCAGTTTAAAAAGTGAAATTTCCTACTTATAGCAAATGTTATATAACTTTTGCTAAATGTTAGATGTAGCAGATTCTGCTACAAGTATTTTTCGTAGTTTTCGAAAATGTTATATAACTTTTGCTAAATGTAACATATAGCACATTTTGCTACATAGTGTAAACCCGCCTTAAGTAATATATGCTTAGGGGTGATTATCAAATTGAGGGACAAAATCAAAACAAATAATTTTTTTTCATAAACAAATTTACTTTGGTATGGTTCTTTGTATACAAGTAGTATATGTCATATAAAACATAGTAATTAGTTCAGCAGAGCTTAATTCTAATAATTTCTATTTTTTACAGGTTTTTTTGTGAGCAGAGTACAAAAAAAACGTCAGTTTCGTTACGTTTTAAAATTCCTTAAAAAACATATTTAATTTAAAAAAAGTTTTGTTAATAGTTTTAATAAATTATATTAAGGGTCTAAAAACAAGAATCTGAGAAGAAACTAAAATTAAAGTATATTTTAAGATAAATAATTGTGAAAAACCTCTCCTTGATTGAAAATATGCTTAGGATGCAAGGCAAAGTTTGTTGTTTCAGTCTGAAAAAAATTTGTCAGGCACTTGTTTCTGTGTTAAAGTATGTAATTATATTGTATTATTACAAATAAATATTAGTTGGTCAAATCAAGTACGAAAATATCCATGAAAAAGTACATTTCTTGGGAGTTACGAAACTGATTATGTGATACGAAACTGACCGCACGTGACGAAAATGGTGATATCACGTAACGAAACTGACACTACATATAGGTTTCTGGCCAAAGAAATGTGAAAAACGTAATAAAAATTAACAAAAACATTATTTTGTTGTTTATTTATGTTTATTTTACCCCCCATGTAATCCTTATTTTTAACATAAATACTGAATAAGCTGATTTTCGTCGAAACAAAACTGACTACAAGACTGACTTAGTCGTAGGATTATTTTTCGTAGGAACGTGTTACCAACTTATTATAGAAATAAAATAAATACACTGGAAATTAACACGTTCGCGGCGGCACGTCAAATGGCGGGCGTAACCCAGGTGCGGCGCAGCCCTCAGCATCGAACAAACCCGATTGCCGCGTGTGATTGGCTTTCCAATTTCGGTCTGATAAATAGCAAATAACGTGCGAGTATGTCCTGCTTTACAACGAGAGTCGACGAAGTTCGCTAAACACCAACAGATAGCAGCACTGCTTGTAACGTAGCCGGTCCCATTGGAATTGTATTGCCAAATGGAGTGAAAAAGACGGGACAAAAGTAGAATTTTGAGATTGCCAGACGGGGATTTTACGGGGAAATTTACTACCAACCTACACCACAACAAAATACAGTATACAATTGAGCAGTGCTGTGCGAGGTTTCAAGTTTCTAGCTCTAATCCTGTCTTAAAAATAAATCATTTCGTACTGCATTTCAGCTTGGGAGCGATCGCACCCACCAGGATGGCATTAGGGTTCCGTATGGGAGCGATCGCTCCCATGCCGCCGCGAACGTGTTAATACAAAATGTAAGGTAAGTAAAAAGGCTGAACGTGACCTTCCCTACTATTTTTGTAAGGCAATAAAAAACGCTGAACGTCACTTTCACAACTATTGGTGTACGTCAATGTCACAGTCGAATTCATAAAAAAAACCTATCCCCTTCATGATCATTTCAGGAGGAGGAAGGATCTTAACAATATCGGTGAAATGAACAAACGAGTTGTCACTGTCCACAACTTTGAAAGTCGTGTTATTCTCTCCAACGCGCTTAGCAAATGTCACCTCCACTTCACCATTGTCTTCAAGGGCTGAAATGCACACAGCCAAATAGCGATAAGGTATGTCCTTTTCATTTTTCACATTTACTATCAAAAATATCCCGGCTTGAATATGATCTGGATCTGAAATAAAAACAATTTTCATTACACTTATTATTTCAATTAAGACGTACGTTTTTTTAATTTAATAGAATGTTTGAAAACAAAACATTTCCTTTAATTTAATTAATTTAAATTTATTAAATTAATTGATTTAAATTTATTTTAAGTAGTCATTTAATTAAATGTAATTTAATTTAATGTAACTTTTAATTTATTAGCAAAAACGGTTTTAATGGCTCATGAACGTTATTTTATTATTTATTGAAATGAAGCTGATAATGATTTTTTTTTACTCCTTACCAATAGATTTAGTGGATGAGTCTTCCAGATTAGTGCTTGCTGACCCTTCCTCTTCAAGTGGAAAGTCACTTTCGTCACTTGATGTAAAAACATCGCTAACTTTGAGTACCTTTTTCTTGTGACTTTGATTCCGAGTCTTTTGTTTGGAGGATTTTTTTATTTCCAGCTTCCTCGGTGATATTTATTTGTATTACACCGAAATGTGGGCATACCTTGTTGACTGGACAATCAAAGCAGGAGAGTTTTCGGCCGAACATACTTCCAACAGTACTAAACGTTATTTGCCTCAAACTCATGATCCCCTTTATTTCTGGGATAGATTTAGGGAGGGCCTTTTTTGCAGATTCAATAGAAGTGTAAGGAATCTCAAGAAGCCGAGTCTTGGTCTTATCATTTAATGCTGATACAATGTCAGCAGCACACGTGATATCTTTGCCGTGTTTGACTTCTGAGTCCGCGCTTCTTTTTATGTGGCCACCTACGCCATCCATGGCCCCCTTCCCATGACCAGGTTCACTGAAGTTCCAAGTCACACGTTTGACTTTTTTGAAAATGTTCGGTAGGATTGTCTTCATTAAGTAAACGTTTGTCCGGTTCCTATACTGGGAAGACGGACTATCCGAAAACACATGCACTGTATGAGTATCCGGGAATCTTTCATTAGTTTCTTCGAGAATAGGTGCCATATGCGCCCAAACACCATGCGCATGATGGTCTAAATTATCAGAGAGGGTGCAAAAAGTTTCAGCCTTTGTTGTCTCGCCAATATGATAATATAATAGCCCTGTATGCAATGAAATCTGGCGTTTGGATGCTCCAAAATGTGTGGCTTGGATTTCATTTGCATACTTAGCAACATAGTTCTGAGAAAAGTCGATGTGAAAAATAAGTTCACCATCCTTTAGATTGCTCTTCAGCTGTTTAAATGCCTTAGATTGATGTTTCAGATTGGCAACTTGTTTGTTAAACACTTCCAGAGACTTATAGAAACGTTTCTTTACTTTTGCTATTGGCTCAGACACTTCAGACTTAACAGTCTTTCTGATTTTCCTACAAACTCCTTTAATGTCTTTCATTTCAAACTGCGTTTTCCACTGATGGAATTTAAGTTCATCAACTATGTCACCATGAAACTCCACTTCTCGTGTAACAAAAAGGGACATATTGCAAGTGCATGTAGGTCTAGTAACTCTAGGCATAGGCCTACAAATAAAATATTCTTGTGCGAGTCGGATGACTCTGATAATGATGTTAGTGGACACGATGATGATAGGGGTGGAGATAGGCCTAGTTCCAAGTCCCACACGAGCGTGCAAGAGGAGTTTGAGCTTTTTACTGTAGCCTATGCTAGTAATAATTCTAAGCCTAATCATTTTATTGTGAAGATGCTAGTAAATGAAGTGCCTTTAGATATGACCATTGACACTGGAGCTGCGGTGACAATTATGCCAGATAAGACATATTTTGAAAAGTTTCATAATCGTTCCAATTTGTTGCAGCCAAGTAACATAAGGTTAAAAACATACACAGGAGAGAGAATTGGGGTTCTCGGAGAGTTCCATGCCACAGTAAACTCGCCCGATGGTTTGACGCAACTTCCTGTAGTTGTGATTGAGAGTTCCGGAACTGGTCAACCTACTCTATTAGGACGCAACTGGTTGGAGAAGATACCCCTGGACTGGAAACTACTGAAACGGAGGTGTAGCGACAAGACAGATAAGTTGGAGAAATAGACGTTCGGATCCCAGCTGGTGAGTCCGTTCCAGATATTGCTAAGATTATGGATGATCTTAAGGAAGCTTATGCACCTGTATTTGATAAGACACCTGGGGAAATTAAAAGTAAAGTTGCAAATATTGTTTTAAAAGAAAATTCTAAGCCAGTTTTCTGTAAGGCCCGTAGTGTGCCGTTTGCTTTGCGCCAAGCTGTAGAAAAAGAACTCGATAACCTTCAAAGAAATGGGATTATTTATCCTGTAACTAAATCTGAATGGGCAACGCCTATAGTTGTTGTTCCCAAACCCAATAATGAAGTGAGAATCTGTGGTGATTTCAAGGTAACGATTAATCCGTGCCTGCGAACAGATTATTATCCTTTACCCAATCCAGAGGACATCCTCACAAAAATTTCAGGTGCAAAGTTTTACTCAAAAATAGACTTATCAACTGCTTATGCCCAATTAAGGGTACATCCTTCCTCACAAGAATTGTTAACGATTAACACACATTTAGGTATTTTTCGATATGCAAGACTAGCCTATGGCATTACAAGTGCTGGTGCACTCTTCCAAGCAACCATGGATCAAATACTGTCTGGTCTATTTGTTACATAGATGACATCTTGGTTTATGCTAAAGATTTTACGGATAATGAAACAGTCAGTTAATGCTGTTTTAAAAAGGTTAATGGAACATGGAATCACCATCAACACGTCTAAGAGCGAGTTCTTTAAAGAAAGTTTAGTTTTTGTAGGATATCGGTTGGACAAGAACGGTATTCATCAGAGTGGGGAGTTAAGAAAGGCAATTTTGGATGCTCCAAAACCAGAAAATGTTGTACAACTCAGGTCATTTTTAGGTCTAGTTAATTTTTATGGTAAATTTATTCCAAACTTAGCCTCCCTGCTCCATCCGTTGTACCACCTGCTTGGTAAGGAGGTTGATTGGGCTTGGACTACTGATTGTAACCTCGCATTTGAACAATGCAAGAAACAGCTTGTTATGGACAATGTTTTGATTCCCTTTAACCCAAGCCTAGATGTGATTGTAACCTGTGATAGCTCAAGCTATGGAGTTGGGTGTCTGATCGCCCATAAAATGGCAGACGGTTCAGAGAGGCCTATAGCATTTGCCTCACGAACACTTACCAAAAGCGAGGCTAAATACGGCCAAATCGAAAAGGAGGCCTGTCATTGGTCGTGGCCGTCAAAAAGTTTCATAAATTCCAATATGGTCGCAAATTTATTTTAGTGACTGACCATCGCCCCTTAACATTTTTGTTACATCCTACCAAAGGTGTACCCACTCTAGCCGCAGCAAGAATCCAACGCTGGGCCTTGATCTTGTCAGCATACCAATACGATATCTGTAAAAAGGGAACAGACATTTATAATGCAGATGCGCTGTCGCGCCTACCTCTTGAAAATAACGTTAATGAAGACGACATATAGTTTTTTACTTCAACCTACCATTTGCCCATCACATTTAAAGAAATAGCTGCAGCCACCAAATTTGACCCTACCTTATCTAAGGTAATGGACTACACGATACATGGATGGCCAAATACAATTGACGACCCAGGCCTAAAAAACTACCAAAACAAAACTTCGGAGTTATCCGTAGATCGCGGATGTCTACTTTGGGGAACCAGAGTCCTTATACCCCCGACTCATCGAAAGGAAATTCTTCTTATGTTACACACTGACCATCCGGGTGAGTCAAAAATGAAAGCCCTCGCCAGGAGCTATGTGTGGTGGCCTAACTTAGATCAAGACATCGATTCCCAATTTCGATCAGACGAATTCAAACCATTTTTAGAGGCTAATGGAGTTCATCATACCATAACCCCGGCATATCATCCTGCTTCCAACGGGCTGGCAGAGCGAACTGTCTAAACAGTGAAACACGCTTTCTTAAAAAAAAAATGCTCCACGATGAACAACAACATACACAGAGGTCCCTGCAACACAGGATAGATTCCTTCTTGTTTGTGTACCGGAATAACCCCCATACTACAACTGGATCGACACCATCTGAATTATTCTTGAAATGCAAACCTAAAACTCACCTATCACTTCTAAAACCTCATTTGGCTCAAGAAATGCAAACTAAACAGGATAATCTGAAAGATTCTATCAATGTACACCGGGGAAAACCGAGATCATTCATATTACATAGGTGTTTGTCAAAACTGTGCGACAAGAGAAAATTAGTTGGCAACCTGGGGTAGTAACAAAAATTGTACTAAAAAGTAACTGGTACTAAAAAAGTAACTAGTGACCTCAGCCTCAGGATACCAGTACATTAGATGTTGCGAGCTAAAAGGGAAGCTCACATATAGCAGTTGTCCAGAAAAAGGGAATGTTCAAAATGGTGTTTGTGTTGGATTAGATGTTTTACAAACTTCTCTGCATGACTCTCCTACCCTCACCTGAATAGTTTGTAAACCGAAAACTCGTGTAATTTCTTTCACAAAGTGAGTTAATCTTGATGCCATATGTATAGTGTTTTCCTTTGATGAGTCGGCCTCTCCACAAAACTCTACCTTCATCCAAGGACAGTTCTTTGCACGAATAGTACACAATTTCCATGATCTGTTGAAATGGTCGATGAGCAGTCTGGCTTAATGAAGATGATCATTATCTCCCCTACTCTTTCATTGGTATTAAAGTGCAGGCATCTCAGGATCAACAAAAACTGATCGCGGCTCATTTGTTCTCGATCAAAATATCAAGGTGTTCCAATAATTGTTGAAGTGATTGATTCTTACAGTGCTTATGTGAATAATGATGGCTATTAGAGGTTTTCAGTGCTGCCACTGTCAATTCTCTACTAATTGATCCTTGATTTAGGCATTGGATTTGGCTTAGCATACACTTCCCATGCATACCAACATGTAGCTTTCACTTTATTTTCCTTGGAAAAGGAAAGTGACGAAGGCCTACTATGGTAGGTGCCCAATGTGGGTTGTAATCTAACTCTCCCTCTAAATCGGTATCATCTGCATCAAAGGGGTCATCTTCAGCATCCAGTTCCGCTGGGTCAAGGTCGTTGTCAAGGCTAATTGCCATCACAGCTCTCAAACCCTGCATACTCCCCCACATCCTGGGTTCGGTTATCCACAGCATGCTCTTCTGCTTTGAGGTCATCGAATAAACTGAACACATCGTCCCTAGAAGTTCCAGGCAAGGCCGTACCCAGGAAATAATTTTCTATACCTACATATGTTATGACATTTATAGTATTTATTTCATTATTATTAATGGTTATACTTATGGTAGGTTTTTCTTTGCTCTGTGCCGTTGAAAAAAAACACATTTTATTAGTTTTCTCCGTGTTCAAAAATAAATAATTTCTGATGAAATAAGATTTTATATTTTTTATCTGTTCCTTACATGATATTTAAAAACCTATAACCATATGTTTTAGATGTTGTTATTAGATTTGAATCATCAGCATAGAGAACCAAATTTTCTTTGTGTGTTATTAGTATTATTTATAATAGAGGGGATTCCCTGAACGTATCACAGAAAGAATAATGGCCCAAGAATTGATCCCTGAGGGACGCCATGTTTAGTTTCCATTATATTAGAATCGTGATTTATGGTTGTCTTTGATTGATGTGAAAATGAAAAATGAAAATGAAAATGAAAAACGTTTATTTATCCCAAGAATATAAACTAAAACAGAGAGTAGCTATACAACTAACAGTACAATATTTCTAAAATAAAATAAAATTGCCTTACTTATGGGATAGGCCTACATGGGCAGGTGCCTGTGCGTAGGCCTGGCTGTTATTTAATTTCCACATACTGTTTTCTGTTTAATAAATGTTCCTCCTGTACTTTCTGACAGTTTGGTGTAGAGCAAAATTCGCTTAGATGTTCCCATGAATTCCTTGCACGTTAGGTTATTGTTGTTCCCACTTCTAGATCGGATATAGTCTTTCTATGTGGTCTTGACTAACCTTATAAAGGGGTAGGTATTTCAAAGGAAAATCAACCGATCCATCGCCTACAAACTGATTATAAAGATTTATGGCACTATCTATGCATATTAAAAATCCTAAAAACCTTGTTTTCTCTTACTTAAGGTGTACTCTTGGACTTAAGTATTGGTTTTACAAAGTTATCCTTTAGAATTTCAATGTATTCTTTACACTGCTATAGTTTTGTTTGTTGTTCAGCAAGGCTCTCTTATCATAACTTTCTCTCATACTTTTAGAAATGAGAATATCAAACAGACTGTTAAATATTTTAACAAACTCAATTGTAGGGCCACAATTATTAAAAATTTCTGTTTTATTACATAAAAATTGAAGTGGTTCAGAATCGGGAGCACTCAAAACCTGAGTGGCTAGTCGCACTTTCATTTTTTTTCTGCTGTAATTAATATGGTCATTAGTCAGCCTGTTACCTAGATGCAATCCTTCAGTTTTGTATGGTATGTAAAACTTTTCAATGTATCTCCACTCTACAACTTCGCCTCTGGAATCCATTAAACTTTTGTAATCTCCTAATGTATTTCTGACTAACTTTATCATGTGAGCACCCCGCTCACATGATCCTGCATTGCCATTTATCAATTCCATTTATTTGTATAAATGAATTAGTTTATTGGTGATCGGGTGAGGGAAATTCGTAACCAAGTTTGGGGCTCCCAAGGAACATCATAATTTGATAGCCATAGACAAATTACAAGCTGTTCCATCACAAGTCAATGATGCCACTTCAACTCCTGAATCGTGTAGAAGTGAAATACATTGTTTAACAAATGTGCTTTGTTGGTCACCACTAATGACAGTGACAAAAAATAGCCGACTGGGATTTTCCAACAATAATTAATGAATACTAAATAAAATACTAAAGCTTCTAAAGCTAAAGCAGTTGAGTCGTCATCAAGCGCGCAACCTATATTAACCGTTCCATAAAATTGTTTTCCATCCCAAGATTATTTTTTTTGCCACGCAATCCATCATTAATGAGGAAATTGGTGGATGCTTAGAATTATTTGAATATTCTTTAAGTGCTCTTAACACTTCTTGGAAAAATCCTGGTTCGCCTTTAACTATATCATTCCAACTTCTGAGAGTCTAGGATGTGACAATGCTGTATCAAACGTTTTCCTAAAGAACCAATATGCTTTAGGCGACAGGAAATGTAGCGTTATAGCGAATGCCTTAAGTCTATCATCACAGTTTTTTTTAGACTTGGATTGACGACTTTTAGCCGGGCTCGATTCATTAAACATTCTGAAGTAGACGATATAGAATGTAATAAAGCAACTGACACCTCCTGAACATGCTTTGCCCTTAACACGTTTAAAATCTGTTACAAATTGGCAACTTTTTTAGTTAATCGTCTTTTGGCTTGAGTAAGGATGTTGATTTTTGTAGATGAACAAACCCTTCAGGGTTTAATGAAACAAGGATAATTGTCTATTTTTTTTTCATTCAGTCGCTTCATCATATAAAATGTACTATTCCATATCGCAGGTTCATCCTGTATCAGTTTGTGTTCTGGAAGAGCCAATTGTTTTTGGTGTTGTTTTAAGGTTTTGGTGTTTTTAGCCGAGTGTTTGAAACTGCCCACTAGTTTCTTGGCTTTCCCTACGACATTATTTAGTTTTGCATTTGTAAGGAAGCCATCTTTGATAACAATCTGCAATGTGTGAGCAAGACATGGTATAGCATTGAATTCTCAACTGTCAAGTGCACATGTAATGTCTCTACCGTTGCCTCTGACAACAGCGACGACTTTATTCTTGATATCCCAATCCTCCAAAACTTTGATAAGAAACCTCAACATGTTATTTGCCGTATGGCTTATTTCAGGAAATGGAATTACTTCAAGGCTTTTGTTATTTGTTGATGCTGAAAAAATGGGCTGTCACAGCCATGAAGTCTACTTGTGAAATGTTTGTCCACATATCAGTTGTTATTGCAATATGTTCGGCATCCATCAACAAAGTTTTGACTTTATCGGTGACTTCGTTGAACATTTCAACTAGGATTTTTTTGTAAAAGTTTGTCTACAAGGTATAGTATACCTGGGTTCAAGGTGGATTAAGTAGTCGACGAAAACCCTTGTTTTCGACCATTGGCATAGGTTGTTGGTCAAAGCACATCATTTCGGCAATTAGATGGTGTAATTGTTTGGACCTAGCATCATTTGGCTTAAATTTTGTCATGCGATCATAAATACTCGGTAGAGTTAACTGTCGGCTTTAAGTCAATTTGATCCTTTTGGGGTAAAAAGACCCACTCGGGGACAGTGCCCAAGTATTCTCGATGACGTGGAACATACATTTTTCCACTGCCAGCGCTGGGAAAGGCCCCGCCTGGAGGCTCAACAGTTTGTAGGACTGCTGTCGGTGGACACGGTCATACCAATAATGACGGAGGATGAGGACAATTGGACCTGTGTGTCACATTACATCCAGGGTATTATCCGCGCCAAGAAGCTCGACCTTGACCGGGATGCGGTGTAGGTCATAAAGAATCTTAATGCCAGAAACAGTGCGAGCCCTGAGGGCTTAGGTCACATGTTGGCCTGACTTGAAGTAATGTGACAAACAATACCAGGTCTGTGATGGTTTCAGGAGTCTCACACTACAGGCTGGCTACCTGTGTGCGTAAAAGCATTTTTCCTACAGTCACCCGACAGAGTTGACTTCCTCGTACTGTTTATTATACAGAAAGCTGCTAATTGATGCATATTTATACTTTGCCGTACGGTTTATACTTTGTCGTACGGTTTATACTTTGCCGCACATCAGGATTCCAACGAAACAACACAGTACAGCGTGGTTCTATTATGCACGTAATCCGTGTACGCTTGCAAATAGGTTGGCAACACTTAAATATAATAATACTATGAGCAGCTGATTGACTATTATAACTACGATTAACCTGTCATATCGTGTTTATTGTTTCGGTATTTCTGTACTTTCTGGACTTTTCTTTTAAACGTTTTTTAAAACATTCCTACGGTCTTAATAAACAAGAAAATACCTTTAAAGCATTTATTTAGGCGCGGAAACCACTTCAAATTACAAAAACACACGGAACTATATTCTCAAAACGCGGAGCACATTTCTTGCCTCCTTCGCCGTAAACAATGTTGCTGAATCGACACAGCGGGTGTGTTATGCGTCGGTATTGCAACGCTTAACACTCGAAGGGTTAACTTAATGTTATATTTTATTTATGTTCGAGAGGAGTTGAATAGAGTTCATTGAAATGAAGGCATACCTTTAGATGGAAGACGATTTAACAACATAGATTTAGAGGTTTCTTTTTGACATTTCTTCGGGGGTAATTTATCAGATTCACTTTCATCAAACAGCTTCTTCGCCGCTTTCCTTTTTCTTTTAGCGATTCCCAGGCCCAATTCACTGTCCGTTAGTAGATCGCTTTCATTTTCTGCAGCTCTCAATTTTTCTCCAACCTTTACAATGTCATCTGAAAATCAGTAATTTGACTTAAGATATTTTTTACCATAAATTAAAATCAGTGTGCAGGCCTATGAGTATTTGGCCTAACTTAAGTTTAACATAGTCTAAATTCTTTAGTCATTTACCCCTTGACTCCTCATCCTCTTGCGAGAAGTAGACTAATTTACTTTTTAGCCTTAACTTAGTGTAAAATCCACTTTTTTTAGTTATTAAAAACTTTTTTACACGGTCACTTAAGCTATAAAAAAAACTAAGGTACCTATACCTAACCCTACCAAATACCGAAAGGTTAACTTAAGGTTAGGTTAGGGGAGTATTATTCTGATACCTGAAATGGAACATCAGTTAATTATGTTTCGACTCTGGCCTAGTTTACGTTAAATGTGCCAGAATCATTTAAAGTGTGTTTACATTAGCAACAATTATGATACTCGAAAAAATCATTAACTTTAACACTTATAATAACCAAAAACAAAGTACAGTGACTAAGGACTCATCAGTAAACACCTGTTAACAAGGTTAGGTTGAAACCACTTGAGTGTTACAAACTGGTTGTTAAACGATCTATGTTTTCATAGTAAGATGTTCAGCAGGGTTACCACTACAGAATCAGCCGTTCGTATTAAAGAAATGTCTACAATAAAATCAAGTAAAATATTATTTTGATAGGTTTACAAGGGATAACACATGGTTTGGACAAGAGACAATTTGGAACTGGACTAGGCTTGAGGTTGTGCAGACATCTTGATAGAAAGGACCCTTTGATTCTGGAAATGTAATATGACGCGATATTGGATAAGATTTCTTGGAAAAGAGACCCTTTGTAACTGGGACTAAGTTTTAATATATATTTAAAATTACAATAGGAACGTTTTGGAACTGATTTTTTTCAATTCAGTTTCAAGCCGTGTATCACGGAGACTGAAAATCTCAATTTCGAAAAAATGGACAAGGGACACTTTGGAACTAGGGACTATTAAAACCATTATTACACCAATAGTTTAAAGAACATTAAGCAATATTTAAATTATAAAAATGCGAAACAGGCCTAAATTTTATAACACTTTTTCTAACAAACCTTGCCTAAACCTAAGCTAGCCTAGGCATAACACAGCCTATTGGCTACAAATGATTGGAACATAACATCAAAACATAACATCAACTCAAATAGTTTCTTCCGAGATTTGTTTTTAATGTCGTGTCGTTCATAATACTCCTCGTCGGCTTTCTCTGGCCAACCCCAATTTCTTTCCTTTCTGGTCATACAACGAACTTTGTATTGGTTTTTAGTATGTGAGAATGGATACACGTTAAATTACTTTACCTGGAAATAATTTATCGTCATACGAAATAATCACATGATCATCAACGTATACGAGTATGTCAGAAAAGGGTTAACTGATTTACAGTTCTGTTGTTTGAGTTATTTATATTTTCTGGCTGTACTTCAACTGTTTCTAGATGGGTTGTAAAGGTGTCTGGCTCTTCATGTTCCTGATTTGTTAAAAAATTTCCGAGAACGAGGAAGTGTATAAAATCAACCAAGTACTCTTCCCATTTTTGCTTTCCGTAAAATATGAAATAAGGTGAAAGAAATTGACCTTCATCATTCCCTAAAAATACTGCAGTATAACAGGTTTTTATTTGGTTTCGGATTTTCTCATGGTGACGAAGACTGTTTTGGCCGGCCAAAAATATTTGAGAAGTTCTCTTTAAAATATTTGTAGTAAAAACTGTACTTAACTTTGCCTTTTAAATCAGGGTTGTCTAAAATAAACATGTTGTGCATTTCTGCTACGTCAAGTCGTGCATCAAGGTTTTTTTTTGTTTTCCCCCATAATGTGTTTCATGTACTTCAAACCTCTCAATATATTGATGAATGCGTACACAAACATCACCTGGAATAGCGTTACCACTTCTTGACTTTCCCCTCATGTCTACTGGGCTCTTATGAAGAGAAGTACATTTATTGATTCTCTTAATCCTGTTGTCAGAAATACCAAAAACTTGCAAGAAAGTATTTTCTAATAGGTACTACAACACAGACTTAAAAACAAATAACACACCCAAATAATACGGACCAATTTTCTGAAAAGGATTTACTATACCTAACCACTAGGCCATATAAGCCTACAACACGATAAAAGAATTCTTAGAGGAACACACACACAAAAACATATAAAATATAGAATATTACAAAACTGATATGATCAAACGATCATGGTGAGGACACCAAAAGTTAGTAAGTAAGAAGAAAACAAATGTATTGATAATGCCAACAAGGTAAAAGATACATTTTTATAAAATGGACAAAAAGTTAGGCCCAAATAATAACTTTAACTTAAAAAATTTATACATTAGCTTACTTATTGCAGATGGGCCTACTCATATGAAGGAAGGTTTTTCTTAAGAAAGACCAACATCTTCACTCGGTCTGGGTCTAATCTGTTTCTTTTTTTGTCACAGATCAAACCCGCAGTGCTAAATAACCTTTCACTAAAAACTGTGGCAGGAGGAACACATAAATACTTTTTGGCCAAAAGCCTCAGTTTTTCATATTGGATGTGTAAGTTCCAATAATCAAGCACTTTAGTGGAAGGTGGTTGGAGTGGTTCATTAAAGTAGCTATCAAACTCTTCCTGCCCTCCGTATACATGTTCTTCGGTTCTTTGTTGGTTGTTTGGTAATTTTCCCAGATTGAGTTGTCTTTCAGTGTTGCATGCGCAACTGTAGCTGAAGGTGTCTCCGAAGACTGATCCTGCACCAAACACAAAAGGAGAGTATAAATAAAACTTAAATTGGGTTGTGGTACTACATTTTATTCAAACCACGTTTTTATTTTTAAAAAAGGTTGACAGCCTTTTTTACTTTGCATTTGCCCACAAACATGGGCCTATGGCCTGTGCATGGGTGATATAAAGCAAAGCAAGTGGAGAACGGGTACAGTATGAGTGAATTGTACTGTTAAAAAGTTTGGCGATCGTGTGGAATTCCACTTCCTTGACGGTGAGGTATTTCTGCGCTTGACGGTGAGGTATTTCTGCGCTTGACGGAAGTCGCCCGTTGTCTCACAGATCAGGTAAAGGTGGTCACCTTGGAACCGAACTTGATGCCTTCGTCGCGGAGTTGCACGAGGAACAGCGGCCACGTTGAGGTGACCGATGCCGGGGAAATGACGATGGGCGGGATCCTGATCTTGGGAGGGCTGGCAGCAGGGCGTTGTGTCACAGTGGATAGTCACAGCGGACACGGCGGACCTGGTGGTGGCACTGTCCCGATACGTGGCAGAAGCCCTGACAACGATGGCACAACGGGCCGCTTGTACTGCCGCACCTGCACCTTGCAGTAGAACGCCCTCTGTATCTCGTACACAGTCGACGGTAGGGAGTACCCTTCCGTCCTGCGGATGGTCAAAAGCCAGAGGCCGGTTGGCATCCCCCGGCGAGTCTTCATAAGTTTCGCTTCACAGATGTGGAAATCGTGAAACTCCGCCGTTATCTCCTCCTGGGTCAGAGTCGGTGGCAGGCCCTTCACCACTACGTTAAGCAGCCGCTCGGCACGCAGGGCGAAAGTGTGGAATGCTATTTTCTCGTCCTGAAGATAGCGCTGGACGGCTCGGAAGTGGGGCACGGTGTCCACCCTGATGCGCAAGTACTTCCCCGTGCAGGCAGCATCAAACTGGCCACCAACCAGTTGGCCGATGGCGACGGCGTGGGCAGGCCAGCTCCGTGGGATGTCCAGCAGGATCGGTGGCGGCCTTGGCTCGTCCCGGGTAGTCTTTCATCTCGGAGTTGGCGGCGTCTTGATCACCGGCGGCAGCGCCAGTGGTTTTGCTGGCTTTACGCTCGGCAGGGGGCGACGGCGAAGCTCTCCTCTTAGTGGTAGTTGGTAGCCCTGAGAAAGGCCGTTTTTCGGGGACGATGGGCAGGGGCTCTCCTCTGGCAACTGGTACCCTCGCCACCAGCGAAAACATACGGGCCTCCACACGGGCTGGCAGTGGCGCACCGTAGGTCGATGCCCACTCGGGTCACCGCAGCAGCAGACTTCCCCCAGATACTGGTCTCCGTCTAACTGGGCTGCTGAGCAGGGCTGCTGGGCTGGGCCGCTGGGCTGCTGGGCAGGACTGCAGGGCAGGGCCGCTGAGCAGGGCTGCAGGGCAGGACCGCTGGGCAGGGCGGCTGGGCAGGGCAGCTGGGCAGGGCAGCTTGTCTGTTGCAGTTGAGGCACATTGATTCTCTGTCAAGGGGTGCGCCTCACCCTTGGGTTTGCAGTGGTGGAGGCGGGAGCCACATCACAGCTTGTTGTTGTTCGGGTTGGGTCAGGCAAGGTGGTTGTGGCTGGAGACTTGTTGGAGATTCTGGAGTCCTGGGATGAGTGACGTCTCCCACGGTTCTCAGGGTTCCTCGGTCCCCGCCGACGGCGCACAGTGGAGTATTTAACCATGAATCTTGGCCAAAAGTCTTTACGGTAGTTTAAGCATATTTATATTTCTTATATTTACTCTTACCAGACCTTAGATAAACATTTTTTATTATTCAACTTCTTTGCCCAATTCTTACTCCGTTTTCAAAAATAATAGTAGGTACGCTACATAATAAACAGAGTGTCCTACGTAACTGTGCCATATTTTGTAACTTCGAAACTATTAGATTAAACAAAAAACACATTAAATGGAGGACTACAATTATTTTTCATGACATTCTAAAATACGAATTCCACTTTTCGTAAAGGCTACCACTTTCCAAGATGGCGGCTAACTTTAAAACTTCTTATGAAAAAACTTTTAATTTATGATTGATTTTGAATTTTAATACGATTTGAAAACGTTTTTATTTTTGGAATTATTTCTCTAAAGCAACCCGTTTAGGGGTTATAGCGTGTTACACCTGTAAAAAAGTACTTTCTGAGTACATTCGAAATCCTGTAGCTCAAAAAAGAGTAATTTTGGTGAGAAAAAAAAATACAAAAACAAAAGATTTGTCTTAAAATTGCAAGTATACAAAAAGATTATAAAATACTGTGGCCCTATTTTGAACTTAGCCAAAGAATTTTATAATGGCGCAGTTAAAAAAATAATTGATTTAATATAAAGTTTTTTTTATAAAAAAATTTTTGATTTCTTTATTTCAATTTTTTTATTGAATAGTTTCTGAGATACCAATGGTGGCTCTGTTCCTTTAACCCTCAAATAGGTTTTTTGCTTGCATATAAATAGCAGTTTCATCTAAAATAGGGGAATCCAAGGGAGATCTATTTTAATAACATTTTTAAAAGTTGATGGAACCTTTTATTTACTAAAATAATGTAATTCAACACGTCTTGAATACCACTGATTTTGGTTGGTAGGTATTCTATTATTCCAAAAAAATTACAAAACAACAAAATTCAAAAACTTTCAAAATTTATATAGCTTTTAGAGTTTAAGAAAATGAAAATTTGGCTCAATTTCGTACATACATAGAAATATGTTTAGTGTTTATAAAAAATGTAAATGTAATTCAAAATGTGAGCTGTTATTTTACCTTTCGTATTGGCTATTATCTAAGTTCCTTACATCATTACACTCATTATCATCCTTCTGCTTTAATACATACATAATAAAAAAAAAAACAATATTCACTCACCCTAAAACATTTCTTTAAAACTCTTCCGTATATACAAAAACAAAAACAACACAAAAATATGCTATATAGTTTGTCACATATTTGTATAGTCCGTCAAAGAAAATCAGGTTTTAATCATCTGAAGTAGAGAGATTTGCTTCATCGTCTAACTCTTCTTCCATCTCTTCTTCAGGTTCAAAACTCGAAGTTGGACTTGCGGATGATAACAGTTTTAACGCTTCTGGTGAAAGCTGTCGTCTCTTCGGTTTTTTATGTTTTCTCGAGCAGCTCAAGAACGGGTCACTCGTCAGCAAAAGCCTATGTAGAACATCTCTGAGACACGCCTCCCTACTAAACTTCCTTGAATATTTATCTCTGTATAGCCTGAAGTGTTTGTTTCTTGCCTCGGATGCCTCTTCAGACAGTTGTCCAATTGGAAGCAACGCATGCTGAATTACTGTAGACCCATGCAGTAAAACCTTATGGACACTTGGGGTCATAGGGTACCAGCAATACAGCTCTACATATAATTTAGCTGTATCACGGGTGTATTTTTGAAACAAGTCAATATCAATTTTGTGTCCACTGCATATAACCTCCAATATTACTTTAAACCTTTCCATCAGGGAGAGATCGATCCCCGTAATACGGGACGCAGTTTCGCAGTTTTCAAAAAACCTCCTTGAAGTGTTCCCATCATTGGTATTTCCAAAACCTTGTTTTGGGACATCTACTAGAAGTCCCATTTCAGTTTTGAAAGAAGCTTGGATTTCTTTTTTCCGATCCATTACGATTTGTTTTTCTTCAGGTGTTTTGGCTTGCCATTTCTGGATTGGTAGCTTGTAAGATAGATGTAGCAATGACTCGAAAAATCTTATCCGGGCATGCAGGGTTGATAATCCAAATTTCAGTGTTTCAGTGTCCTCTGGGAATACATTTTCTAGGTTATTGAAATCTTTTGATGTTCTCTTGCATATATAGCATCTCATGGTAGATAATGTATTTGTTAGTGCATTACACACCTTACCGTCTATCATCGTTGGTAAAAGAGTGTGTTTAATCTTTAGGTTAGAGCCATTCCCTATTACAAGTGTTGTGGGTGTCAAGTTTTCTACTTGATTTTGAATATATTCCATTTCAGCAGTAGTGACATCGTTAGTTTCGTGAATGAATTGGATTCTAATTGGTCTACAAAATCGTGGAGAAGATGGAGTTGGGTTTTGCCAGACTACAACGTTGCGAATTGAATTTTTTGATACTAACTGTAATGGGACGAAAGATGATTGAAAAATATTGCTATCGCTATCTGTATCTGAAAAAAACTTTTGCTTGTACTGAGCCTGTTTTGAACCATCACATCCCCACTTACACACCAGTTGTAAGTTTTGCTGTTCTTCTTGGGTGAGGACGCATAAAACTTCATCAACATACGCACACAATCTAGCACATGTGTGGTCAAGCAGTGCTTGAAGGTCTATTTCTGCAGTGGTTTCAGTCACAATTATCATGTTTTCGTCAGGATAGCAGTCGGTTTTGGCTTTTTTAACAAGCGAATAACATGGATAGATGCTCTTATTCGCCGAATGTATAATTTCATACTGCTTCCTGGTTAAATCTGCATCAACAAGTATAGCCAGTGCACTAGAAGGGCTGTGTTTCCTTATGATGTTCTTTTCTGATGATGATAAAGCATCTTTTATTTTTGTCGACCTAGTTGGAGTAACTGTAATGCGCTTAATGAGATCTGCCGCATCAATATTCCCCACAGATCGTAGACTCATTGCAGCTGCGTACGTCAATTGTTCTGATGGAAAACTGTTACGCATTTCTTCGGTTTTGCGTCTCTTACTCCTTTCACTTGAATCAACAAAATTTACAATTGGTCGGCCAGTAACATTTTGCACATGTGCATTACAGATGTTGAATTTCACGATTTCTTGCAACCATTTATCATTTTTCTGCAAAAATCTATCTACTTTATTGTTTGAAGCAGCCCACCTTTTCTTAAATTCTGATCTAAAATAGCTTAAAGTATGTATTAAGTTGGCTCTTTCTATTTCCGGGAATTGTGTTATTTCTTCAACCCTTTTTACCATGTAATCGAGTTTGTCATCTATAAGTTTGTCCGGACATTCCCGAATTAGCTCAAAAAGTCTTAACCGATTTATCTCTCTCTCCATAGCTTATAGTCTCTGTGGCATTTATAGTCTGTAAATAAAGGTTTTCGTTAAAAGGGAATATTAATCATCGTGTACATGGTTTGTAAGAACAATGACAGAATACAGTAGTTGCCCAGCTCAACAGTGTATAGTCTGTTACTTATCTATTCCACCAAATATTTGTACATAGTGCGTAAACAAAACTACTGTGAATAATGAAATTCATAATGCAAAAGACTGATTCAAAATGCATTAAGTAAGGAATGGTAAAAACTAAAGGTCACAATCTCTTTCCTATATAAATTATAATCATGTGTAATCGGTTTTAGAAAAGCAGTTTTTCAATGATACATTTAAAGTTTTAGCAGGCTGGTATTTTAGATGTAGGGATTTTAAAGACCTATAATTTTCTCTATTCATTGAATTTTTTTGAAGACTTTGATATGAGAGGTAAATTAAAGGGGTTTTAAATGTTATCCCTTTTAGATTACCAAAGACTTCCCAAATATTTGGTAAAAACTATACATTTTTTACATGTAAATCTTAACTATGGGTTTGGTAAGATAAGTATAAATTTCAAAAAGATGTTTATCTGCCATAGAAACAAATACTTTAAAATTTATAAATTGCAAATAAACCAATTGAAAGGGGTACGCGTCTAATTGGCACCGCGTCAGATTGGCACCGCGACAGATTGGCACCGCTCCTAGAGGTGCCAATCAGTCGTAACAGTACACGACAGATTGGAACCTGGAGAAAGGGGTGGTCCCAATCTGTCGTGGTGCCAAGCTGACGGCTGCCGCAGAGGTGCCAATCAGTCGTAACAGTACACGACAGATTGGAACCTCGAGAAATGAGTGGTGCCAATCTGTCGTGGTGACAAGCTGACGGCGACCGCAGAGGTGCCAATCAGTCGTAACAGTATACGACAGATTGGCACCGCTGCCCTCAATAGGCCCACCTTTTCGTTTTACTTACTAGTCTGATGTTTGAAAGCAGAAACGTGTCAATACTTGATGCATGTCAATTAATGTATACACATTGATAATAACATTAACTTTAACAGCACAAACCGCTTCGTAAATGGTCCATCTAATCAAAGTTACAGTTCCTCAAGGCTTTTAATATTATGCCATTAAATTTAAGTTTATAATTTGGAAAACGTCTGATACCTACTAAAGTATTTGGCACAATTGAATGAAACTTGCAGTCATTTTTCGGAAGGGGGGTGTGCGTTAACCTGGTTAAAAAGGGTGTTTTCATTCAGAAGTTACAGCTTGTCAAAGATATGACAATTTATCATTCAGTTAACTAATATTATTTCAATGAAATGATATTTTTTATGCATTATAGAGTGATAAATTATGTTATATTTGAGATGCTGTAATTTATTACTTAATTTACCTTTTTGTAAACAAGATGCGGTTGCACGCAAGTAGGCCTTCCCTATAAAATAATTACCGGTACTTCCTTCTTGGACCAAAACTCTAAAATCAGGTAATGTATAACTCGAGGTATGGTTAAAGTGAATACTGTATGCAAATCTTCTGAAATGGGGTTATTTAGGCGTGAAATTTACGTGAATTAAAATATATAAAGCTATGGAAATTGAAAGTGGTCGCCATGATGGATTTTCTACCTCATATCAGGACTTTGAGAAAAAAATACTTTTAAACACTTTCTTAGTATGCATCTAGATATAGGCTACATGCCATGATGTCGTGTTAGTTAAGCAGTTTGTAACTCGAGACCGGCTGGATCTTTTTAATGATTTATGATTTGTTGGATTCGTCTTTAACCCGATTAACACATGTATCTTCATGTCCAGTATTTAAATTTATGGCTAAGCCCCACATATGTATGTTATGCGTATGAAGAAAAATATGATGGATTTTGACCATATGCATACATTAATTTAAATATTTTCGAAACAGCTGATTAAACATTTGACAGGTAATGTAATTGAAAGTCATTTTCAGCTGTTTTATGTTGTCTGTGATTGTTTTTTAAAAGGCTTATAAAGGTGGCCGGTTGATTTGGTTTTTTTTTACTTTTATGGGGTACAAAGTTCGCCGGGTCATCTATTTTGTAATGTACAGTTCGCTCAATGTTTCTGTACATAACAATAAAATACGTTTTATATTAATCATTTTTCGTGTTAACATTAACAATTCGCATGTGTTTTCCTAGTAGGCCAACGCTTTATTTAAGGAATCTTGATCTTGATCAACAGTAATAACAAAAACTAGTCGAAATCAAAATACTACTGAGCAAGGCTTGGTCCTAACAGTAGGCCTACTTTACAAATATTAGGATTGAGAAACAGATGGTGTGGTGTAGTTAACTGAACTGTCATTAATAAAAAACGACCCCTAAATGCCTCAAGGGTCACAGCATTAACGCTAGTTTTTATTTATGGCCTTGTCCTATTTCAAAAAAGAATCATCTTATAAAAGGTGCTTGAAAAAATATTCGAAACCCTCCCAGCGTGTAGTTTTCCGGCTTCCTCAAATTCTCTGTACGTCCGCTCGTTTGTTAATGTCAACGTTGATGTTGAAGACCAAATTGACAGTTGGAAATGCCACATAACTTGCAGACTCAAATATAGAAATCTCCGTAATTTGAATAGCGTGAGGATGCCAGCAGTCCCTGGTGGTCGCCCGTAACAAAGACACTGTTGTTTGTCAACAAGGAATTAGGATTGCCCGTCTACCTGTTATGGGGGGGAGGACGCCCCGACTTTAAAGCCAGGTTATTGAACCACGAGGAAAATAATAGCTAAGGTAAACCAGGCCAGATTTAGATTAAATTTGCCGCACATATTATGTCAGTAGTGAATTGATATACGGTACTCGTATTAAGTGTACTGTACACTGTACTGTCAATAAAGGGGTTTCAATGATTTTAATTAACTTTAATATGGAAATCATTTTTTTTTGTAAGTAAGACACTGAGTTAATATGAGTAAACATGGTATGGTACATGTAATAATGACTTTTCTAACATTAAATTTGAACATGAGGTTAGGTTTCCCCAATACAGCATATGCAGACTCACGATAATCTGAGCCCCAATTGATCAAGCCTCCGTAGATAACCGAGCTCATCGGAAAAGTATAACAACAATAAAGCTATTAAACCCGTGAAAATTAACGTGAAAAGTGAAGTTTCTTTCTTTTAGTGCAGTAGTAAGTAGCAACCAGGTAGCAGCATTATTCTTACTAACAGTTGTTCGCTCAAGCTGTTGATTATCACAAATAGTACGTTCGTCTTACGCAAAAATCTTTAGTAGCAATTGTTACATATTTTACTGTGGGCCCTGACTGTGATATTTTGTATATTCCACGAAGCACGAAATGGAAGAATCCTTATTCACTAACTAATGCCACATCTGATTCAAACTACAATGCTTAATCAGTTTAAAAAAATCATTCTATAAACATGCTATCTGGTAGCAAAAGCGTAATGAAAAAATCACTCTAAAAGGGCCATTACACATTTGGCGAGTTTCTTGCAGACGTTTGGCGGTTTTTGCACTCAAGAAGTATAGTCGGGGCCAGGTTAACGCTGGGCAGACCCGCAGGCCATAAAACCGATAAGACCCTATTCAGCCCGGTCCTCGCCACCGAACCCTATTATGCCGCTTCGCTGGGCGCGTGACTCACTGCATCGGCAGTACAGTACGCCAACGTGAAAATCTTTATTTTTTTAACTACGTGAAAAATAATGTGATATTCTTGTTCGTCTTAAAATTCTGACAAAATTGATATAAAACTGAAATAAATCGGCTTATTTAATAGTTAATAAATTAATGATAAGTTATGTCATGTAATAACACAGACATTGTATGTTATAAATTATGATATAGTATAAAAAGTAGGTCAAAAAGCAGTCAAGGGGGGTCATTACTAAAAAGAAAATCTCTGTCTTTTAACATAAAAAACAATAAACGCGCGGATACTTCAATCCTGATAATGCTTTCCGTTTATTTAAAGGTCAAAAGAAAACTTGCTACTTATAAATGCTTAGATCCTATAATAATAATTCTTTTAATTAATTTACAATTAATTAATAGTAAACCCGTTGCTCGAAATCAAGGAAATAAATTTTGATTATTGTAAAAAAAATAACAAAACAATTTATTTAAGAGTCCACTTTACTTGAAAAAAGGGGGTAGGCCTACTGAAACAAAGGTTGGTGGGAAATGACATGAGTAAATCGTTTAAAACCTATCTGATTGAATGTACTGTAGTTCACAATGTACATGCTTAAACGATTTGTTTTACTTCTTAGGCAACAATAATATTTATCTAAGAATCCACCTCACTTTCAGTAAAAATAAGAGTGTATCAATTTATTTGGGGGAAATGAGATTGGTAAGTTATTCAAAACTTGTCTGATAGAACATAGTTCATAATTATACATTATGAAACTATCTGTTTTACTATTAATCATCAATAATAATTATCCACTTCAATTTGTTTGCAAGTATTTTCGTTGGTTTCCAAAAATAACAGGTTTTTTTTCAAATATCTTGACAAATGAAAATTCTTTTACGGTTACAAGCTATCATAATGTTATATAGATAGTAATTGATAAAAATAAATTTAAAGTAAGTTTATTGATTTTTTTAAATTGGAGGTGGTTTATTTAAAAATAAAAACTTAAGTTGTTATTTTATTTTTCTTCTTATTCCTTTTTTCTCAAAGTCGCTGTATTTATTAATCCTGAGTCGTTGACCCACTCTCTTTGGCCGTTTTTTCCCCGGTGTGACCAATGGACCTTCTTCAAATTCTTTCCTTAGTTTCTCTATCGTGCCTCTTCCTGCTCCAGTCAAAACACCAACCCTCTCAGCAACTTCTCTCTTCGATAAATTTGGGTTTTCTTCACGTAACACACCGTAGACATGTAAAATGATCCTGCGTTCACCACTAGTGTAAGACGCCTGACTTCTTCCAACAATGTACTTCCGGGGAGACAATAACTGCTGCTCTGCCATAGCTAAACGTATTCGCAACAGAAACCAACAGCAACTGACCGATATCTCATACAGTGGCGATAAGGAAAACAAACGCCAGGGTAAAGTGCAACATAATCTGAACGCTCGACGAACGCGTTACTCATCGCTAATAACGCCGAACAAATCACCAATTTGTAGAAACGAAACGCGTCATCAAGGAATGAGGGAGACGCACGTCAATTTTGCGTGTTAAGAGACAAACAACTGTGAGTCACTCTTAAAGATCTGATAGTATTATGTTCGTAATTTTCATATAATTTGAAAATACTTGCAAACAAATTGAAGTGGATAATTATTATTGATGATTAGTAGTAAAACAGATAGTTTAATCATGTATAATTTTGAACTATGTTCTATCAGACAAGTTTTGAATAACTTACCAATACTATATCATATACTATATCATAATTTATAACATACAATGTCTGTGTTATTACATGACATAACTTATCATTAATTTATTAACTATTAAATAAGCCGATTTATTTCAGTTTTATATCAATTTTGTCAGAATTTTAAGACGAACAAGAATATCACATTATTTTTCACGTAGTTAAAAAAATAAAGATTTTCACGTTGGCGTACTGTACTGCCGATGCAGTGAGTCACGCGCCCAGCGAAGCGGCATAATAGGGTTCGGTGGCGAGGACCGGGCTGAATAGGGTCTTATCGGTTTTATGGCCTGCGGGTCTGCCCAGCGTTAACCTGGCCCCGACTATAGTTGTGGTTTCTTCCTTACGAAAAGGGATTTGTTTGAATTTTTACGAGCAGGAATAAAATAGTTTTGCCACCTGTTTCAACTACACAAGTTGTTTCTATGATATTAAATAACATTAAAAAGATATAAGGTTTACCAACAGGGTGCAGTACTATTAATTGTTTAAATTGATGACAACGGCTAATTTTCAAAACTAAACCCAAAAATTTTTAGTTGCCTAGGTTGCAAAAAAAGCAGGTACCTTTAATTAAAATATTTACTATGTAATCGAACTGAAAGAAATTGACTCCTGACTATATCAACGTGAACTAGAAAGTCATGAAAGGTTTTTCATAAAATTGAAACTTCTGAGAAATATATTAGAAAGGTTATTCGCTTGTACGAAGAACATGTGTCATTCGTGTAGACATACAAACTCTTTAGAAAATTAGAATACTTTCATAAACCCATCAACAACAATCCTAGGAAGAACGGAAATGCCATCAGGTCCGTTTCGGAATACCTAGGGTTGAAACTATTTGAACACCTGCTGCCTCCCGGGAAATGTTACATAGTACTTCACGGTAAAGAAATTGTAATTCGGTCTTCCAGCATTTCGCGTTGAACTTTTAATTATCATCCATACTGATCATTGAACTGATCATTCAGGTTTATAAAAAAATACACATATTACAGTACATATGACATATTACAATATGCATAAACTTAAACCACATGCATATTGCATAAGTCCCTAAAGCGCTCAAATGTAAAACAAATTTTTGTAAGAATTATATTTTCTATGTGTCAGAATAAATATCCCTGTACACGATATCTTTTGTGTAAACAAGTTTTTTGTTTATCATCGTTTGCTTCTGTTGACGTTATTTTCAATAAATAATTTATTCACTCCAGAGGTTTAACTCTGTAATGCAGCAAACATATAATTGTTTGTGAATAAATACTGGTTTACTAAGGTAGCTTTGGTGTTTGGTCTTGTGGTTAATGGTCATAAATAGGCTTCGCTGATTAAAATTTTGAAATTGTCTTCGTCAAATATGAAAAGGCAAATGAAGGTGTGTTGAGGTAAGCTCAGTTCTTGGTAAAAACCACTAAACCATCCCGACCCGGTTATTATTTCTAAGTGTATACTCCTTTTGTAAAGGTTTAACAAAATTAGTGTAAACTAAAGGCATCCAATTGACCAAACTTAACCCTAGATTTGTTTCTGATCAACATAAAAAATACAATTAATGTAAGTTTATGTGGTGGTATTCCACCTAAAGGTGTGATTGACCCTATGGACACATATTCTATCAAAATAGGCCTAATAATAGGCTGATTCCTAAATATTTTGCGACTGTCTAGGTTTCCATTAAACAGTTATCGAAACTATTTATTATTAGTTATTTATTCAACTATGCATTTATTTATCGTTACTTTTAGTTTGTTCTTTGTCCATGTTTTTCACATGTATACTTTATTCTTATTATTGTTACAATTGACATTCCTTTCATTGTTATTATATATAGATAGGCTATCTAGTCATAATGAGCAAAAGTCCGTTGGCAAGTAGATAAAATAAAAATAAAATTCAACTACTTATTATACGCTTAAAAATTCGCAAATTTGAAAGGTTTCACAGTAAAATAATTCATTTCAACTTTCTAATATATAACTAAAAAGTCTTAATTATTATAGGTAACGTTATCCCTGGTTTTAAATAGTACTAGCAGTGTACCCGTCCTTCGTACGGGGTTAGCAAATAAGCATAAAGTGCTTATTGCAGTTATCCTCAAGCTTTGCTTTTGTAATAGGGAAGGACACGATTTGGTAAAATTAAATTTGTTTCTTTAAATTTACGCTATGCTATAGTACTTTATAACACATCTACCATAGCCATAATGTTTTACCACTGCACATAAATAATAGAAAAAAAAATCAAATCACACAATATCACAAATGATTTATTAACTTGAAAACATAACCATAACTGTAAACAATCCTACTTTGACAGTTCACATGGAGTAGCACAGCATTTTGTTGCTGCTTAGTTCAAATTAGCTGTTGTCATAAATGCAAAAAAAATATAGTACTGCACCCTGTTGGTAAATGTTATAACTTTTAATGCTTTTGCATATCATAGAAATCTTTTTTTCAAGTTTGATATAAAAACTTTGATATATAAAATGTCAAAGAAAACATGACCAAAAACGTAATGATATTTGTTTTTGTAGATCATAAAAAGTTGCACAAGCTACATATTTATACTGAACATATTAATTATGAGTCAGTATCTCTTGTTTCCGTGGATGTACGTACGCCCCAACAATAGGAGTCGGACCCGGAAAACAAGACGATTAGTGATAATTGACAGACTCTCTGCCTCACTCTGACCGTTCCAAAACTTGAATCAACTTAAAATTTGATTAATGTTTCGGGAAGTCGTAACAGTTTGATACGTCTGCCCTTTGCAGTATTATTAATATGGTTTACACAAGAATCTATAGAATGACTGTTGAAGTGATTGACTTTAAATTAAAGAACTATATTTTAACGTTTAACGTTTTAACGTAATTTATAATGTACGTTATTTAGATGGAAAGTAAATAAAAGAAACGTCTTATAACATTAAAAACATATATTTACGCTTATACTGTTACAAGATGGTAAATACACAAAAAAATATGGTAAATGGTTACCACTTACCATCTTTTTTGTACATTTACCGTCTCTACTTGAATACTGCAAGTAGTTAAATCTCATTCACGAGGAACAGGTGTAGTATTGATTGACTTTAGAGAAGGATTGGATTAATATTCCAGCTCCACTCAATATTGCACGCAGAAAACTGCGTTGAAGAAAGGGGTGGTGCCAATCTGTCGTGGTGACAAGCTGACGGCGGCCGCAGAGGTGCCAATCAGTCGTAACAGTACACGACATATTGGAACCTCGAGAAAGGGGTGGTGCCAATCTGTCGCGGTGCCAAGCTGACGGCGGCCGCAGAGGTGCCAATCAGTCGTAACAGTACACGACAGATTGGAACCTCTAGAAAAGGGTGGTGCCAATCTGTCGTGGTGCCAAGCTGACGTGGGGTGATATTTCATGGCCTCATGTCAACGAGGTTCCAATGTGACGCCGGGTGCTAAAACACCATGGTGCCAATCTGTCGTGGTGCCAATCTGACTGCGACTCATTGAAAGGGCAAGGGGGCCTTTTTACGTGCCGTACTTATATTAGGCTAGTCTGTTGGGAAATTAAAAACAAATTCAATAAAACAAAAATAAATGTATAAAAAATTGGCAAGTCTATGCGGAAGGTTTTATTCCAGAGTTAGTTTGTGTATTACTTACCAAATACAGAAAAAATAATAGGTTTGCTTGGAAAAGCTCGGAAAGTGTTATAAAGTTTGTTATTAAAAAAATAATAAAATTTAATTCACATTATAACATTAAAACATTTTAAGTCGTTAAATGGAAGTAAATATTTGAAAATGATATTTTAACTAGAACATACACATACTTAAGGCACTCACCTTTCACATCAATAACAAAATATGTTGTTGTTTAAGTAAACACAATGAGAAATCTTCCTTTGAACTATTTAATATAACATACAACTATGCTATCATACAGTACGACTGACGGGAGCATCACATGAAATTGACTGCAGGGAAACCGGACATGCGTTATCAGCCCGGTATGTTGCGGAGCAGATAAGACAAGATATTTATCAATCCAAAAATAGCAATTCAAACAATTTTTAATGAATTCAAGTTTTTGTCCCTTTGGCCACAATTTAAGGTAAAATACTCCACTGTGCGGCGTCGTCTCTGTTGTTGGAAGCCTTCTTCATCCTCGAGGGGTGTTTGGATGTGTTGCGGCTCCGTGTCAGTTTTTCTGGGGGCGGCTACAGCTGCGTAGGAGCGGGTTTGTTCCTTGAACTACAGGGGCATCCCCTGTAGTTGGCCGTATGCTGTCCACCACAGTTGATGCAGGTTGCAGCTGCCGTGTGTTCTTTGATGCAGAGAGTGCCGGGATGGGATCCTCCACAGTGAACACAGTGCAGCGATGGTCCCTGTAACAGTGACTGGATCCATGACCAAAGCCCAGGCAGCGATGGCATTGGATTTGGCCCTTGGGACGGGTGTATTGCCTGACTTCTATTTTACAACATAAGGCACTGGTGGTGTTGCAGACTTCTGCAGGTGGTCTTGTCCCATCTTGTCTGCGCAGAGTTAGCAGCCAAAGGTTGGTACGGCGGCCTCCTCGGGTTTTGAGGGGTCTTGATTCCACAGTGGGGAAGCCCATCTTTTGGAACTCTTCCGAGACCTCAGTCCCGCTGAGTGTGGAAGGTAGCCCCTTGATGACTACCTTCAGAAGTCTTTCATTCTTGAGAGCAAAAGTGTGGAAGGGCATGCTGTTGTCCTGTAGATATCGTTGAATAGCTCTGAAGTGAGCCTGGGCCGAGGTTTGGAGACGGAGGTTTCGGGCCGAGCAGTTGGCCCTGAAGTCTCTATTGGCAAGTTGCTGAAGAGCAATCGAGTGCCTTGCCCAGCCTTTTTGAGTAGATCTAGTAGGATAGGCGGAATATTAGGCTCCCTGGGTGTAGAGTCCAAACTGTCGGGTGATGTAGCTGCTGCCAATCCTTGGTCATCTTTCCTGGTCTGGTTGGTGGTGCGATCTTCCGTTTCCCAAGTGCAGCTGTTCCGTGGCCTAGATTACGGCCGTTTTTTGAGGCCGACTGGAAAGGATTCCCCTGGCACCTGGTCCCCTTGCCGCCAGTAGCCAAGTGCGGGCCTCCACCCAGACGGGGCCGACATCCCATGGAAGCGCCGGGTGAAGTACCTCGGCGTCCTGCTGGATCAGCGACTCACCCTGACTCCCCACGTCGAGAGGGTCTGCGACCTCGCCAGGAAGGGTCTTGGCGCTATCCGCCCGCTGCTCCGGTCGAGGAAGATGTCTACGGCTTCAAGAGTCCGCCTCTACACGGCCCTGCTCCGGCCGGTCCTCACTTACGCAGCCCCTGCATGGTACCACCTCACCTGCAGAACCGCTAGACGGAGGCTGCTCGTCGTTTAGAGCAAGGCTCTCCGGCAGGCGACAGATTCACCCTGGTACGTGAGGAACTCCGTCATCAGGGACTCTGCGGCCGTAACAACTCTCCGAGACTTCGTCGACATCCTTCGAGCGAAACTTGAAGAGGCGGCGGATGTTTCTCCGTGGGAACACATCAGGGACCTAGTTGCTGGGGATGTTCCACAGCTCCACCCCCAGTTCGACGAGTAACCCCCAGGAACGACGTTGACGTCTACAGGTAGCTGAGCTACCAGGGCTTAGACTAGCAGCAGACTAGAAGTATATGCTCCTAGCGAGCAGGCACTTCACCAGACGTGGCGCTAGTCGCCACAGTCATATACACTTGGACTTGGTCTTCCCCCAGGCACTTCGCAGGGGGTTGGAGTTGCTGGGCTGAGCGGTGGCGTCGTCAGTCGTCTAGTGTCCTTTATTTTCTGGTCAGCGGGAGCTTGCGAAGTCTGGCTCCATATCGAAGCAGGGAGTTGGTCCATTGTCCAAGTCGAGTCCGTGGGCGGGTGCAGGGTTGTGGTCGGGCCCGACGCGCGAGGCAGGGCTGCAGAGTCAGAAGGCACAGCAGCGGGCGCATCGGGGTGGCCTTGTAAAAGGCCGTTTTGCGGCTGGTCGCTGCTCACGGGTTGCAAACCCAGAGGGGTCCCAGGTGTTCCGCCTGAATCTTCCTTTTCCATCATGTAGTTGAAAAGTCCAATCTTTAAGCTGCGCTCCGAGTTGTTGACTCCACGAAGGTTGGCGATCGAATGGCCCTGGACTCCTTCCCTCGAGAGGGATGTCCTGGGGGGATGAAGTTGCTGGGCAGGGCTGCTTCAAGCCCGAGTTCCATGTCCATAGCATCGGCAGGTGGGTCGGCATTGAGCTCAGAGGCAACGGCTGACAGTAGAGCTTGTTGGAGACGGTCCCTATTGGTTATCGGGCGTAGAACATCAATCTCCACGTTAGGACGCTCGAGTGCGGGCTGAGCTACCAGGGCTTAGACCCACATCAGACCAGAAGTATATGCTCCTAGCGAGCAGGCACTTTGCCAGACGTGGCGCTAGTCGCCACAGTCATATACACTTGGACATGGACTTGGGCGGGATGTTTGCTTGGCCCAGGACTTCGTCGCTGCTGGACGGTACAGTTATGGCTGACTGCGGTGACATTTGGTGGCCTTGACTAAGGCCGTTTTCGGATGTTGATCCGGAACAGCATGATGAGATCATCTCCGCCAGCGGAGATGGTAGCTGCGTCGAGGATATCGTTGGAGGCGGCCCACGCGCTGTCCCTCCAAAGTAGCGCACCCCTGGTGCTGTCGTCGACGGAGGCGGCCCATGCTCAGTCCCTCTGGAGTCGTTGAACTGCGAAGATGGCATCAGTAGAGGAGCTAGATGTTCACTCCACGAAGTCTAGCAGTCAAGTGATGGGTGGTGAGTCGAAATGTCGGCGGCCGTGGAGGTGGTGGCGGATTGGTCGATAGTCCAAGTCCAAGTGTATATGACTGTGGCGTTAGGGAAATGCATTTATGTTTATTATGTTTACACCTATTTGTTTATTTCAATCTTAATTGTTTTTTTTTTATGTTTATCACTATTGTTAGTTTTTTAGAGGTCAACTGTAAGAAAGGACCGTGAGGTCTTTCGCCTCTATAAAGAAGGATTTTCATTTCATTTCAACATCCGGATATAATGGGAGATTTAGTGTATTTAGAAAGCCATAATCTGAGTAAAGAAGTTCATCGTTAAAAGCTGCAAAGTTAAACTGTTCAGCTTTTTGCTTGTGAACTTCGTTTTCAACGTTCAACTTCCTAATATTTTATGTAATATTCGCTTTTTAGATTCAGGAGCATTTTTTAACTTCAATACTAATAAATTGACCTTTACAGTAATCTGGTCACAAATGCTACCTACATGTGTCCGTTTTATGGTATCGAAAAGCATTTTTGAAGCTTTCCCTAAAGGTTTTTCTGTAAGATTCGTACGATACTTCGTATGTAGGAAGTTTTTCCTTAAACATCATGTACATCTTTACAACGTTAAACTCTTCTATTCCGGTAGATAAGCCGTTATGACTGCTACGCCCTTTAAAAGATGATATGTAACTTTTTAGATCGTTTATTTCGTCATCTGTCAGTTTTTGTGGCATATTATTATGTTTACCTCGTTTATCTTTAGGGGACACCCGAACTAGTTTTTACGACCTGACTAGATATTCAATTTTTTTCTTGCTGTATAGCAATAAAGGCTTTCTTACACACAATTTGTTCTGTCATCTTGCCATTAATTAAACCACGGATCTTATACTTATACAATGGATCACATTGGATAGCAGCACAACAAAGCAATATATGGTAACAATTGTATGTAAGATAACTGAGTTCTCCGCTCCACTTACACCTTTAAAAAAATGATTAGACCTATAACTCTTTAAAATGTAGATTTGCTGAAAAACAAACTAAATTATGAAAATTGGGAAAATGTCTATTGTCATCACTCTGTAGACGACCATTATAGGGCACTAATCCACACCATAAGACTAAATATGGATGAAACTATGCTCAGGATCCTAAAAACCTTTAGAACCGAAAATCTAAACCGATTTTGGGATGAAAATCTGCACAAACTCAGAAACAGCCTAAAGACCGCAGAAAACAAATACTCAAAACACAAATTCATGCTCGGTGAGGGTGAGAGTGGAGGTGCGCTGACTTTGGCAATCTCATCCAGACATCCCCATCCGGACAGGCCTATAGGGACTTCTTCTCGTAGAAGTCCCTAAGTAGAAGAATGACAGCTGCCATGTACCGTTCAAAGAGCAAAAGATACTCACTGTGGTGTCACTTCACACCCGTCAAACCATCCTACATGCAATAGCCACCCAACAAACCAGACATAGGGAACACCATCACAACACCAGACATACATTAGATTTCACCCTTCCAATCCACTAGCTATCACTTACCGAAAGAAAACCATCCTACAAAGGAGCTATTACCTTAAACCTCCTTCCAGAACAACTTAAACAGCAAAATAATTCACCTACATTCAAGAAAAAACTTACAGACTGGCTGCTAGAAAGACCTTTCTACACCGAAAAAGAATTCATCTCAAGACCTTAAATTGAAATGTTTCTGTAATCCAACTGTAAATATGACGCTTCTCAATGAATATGTACTGGTCGTAGATATCCCACGACGAGCTGTCTTGCTGTTGCCATTTTTGTTATTTAAAAACATGTAGTTATGTAAGCCAGTCACAGAATGTGTGTCTAAAATTTTATTTTCTACCTTATTTTTTGGATCAGCGCGATCTGATGGTGGCTCACATCAACTGTGACGAATTTAATTGTATTTTCCTTCCACCATGGTCTATTGTCTCACGTCTTCAAACGTTTAACACCATTGTTTGAATTTAAAAACACAAGATGGCTTGTTTTAAAGTACGTTTTCAATGGTGTGTTGTTGTAGTACTCCCAATTTTGAAATGTTTTAATCTCCTCATCAATTTCTTTTTTGGTAGGCGCATTGGCTATATTGCTTCCCTAGGCTCTCTTTCCTAGGGGCACTGGCATTTTTTCTCTTGATGCCCACCTACCTCAAGCTGACCCTCTATGGGAGGAGCATATAAGAACATTAATCGTGGAAAACTTTTTTCAGACTTAATATTTCTTCCATAGCAAAATCCACCATTATCTACTTCGGATTTCTGTCTCCATTAAACGATCTAAAGACTTTTAGACCTTCTGTTATGGCCTCCTTTGTTTCATTTTGAGTGATAATCACACCAACAACTTGAAAATTAACATTGCTTTCCACCACTGCAAAAAAATAGAGGAAGAGCATACTTGCACGTGGCATCTAACGAAATCGAATTTTGCCCATACTTCCTACATGTTCGGTTCATATTTTTGTCTTGATAGACTAAAGAAAATCGCAGGTGAAATATTCTTTATTTTCATTATCGTCTTCATAACCAGATCCTGTATGGCCATCTGGCCTTCCTGAAATAGACATTGCAAATTTAGACCATTCTTATAATCTTTAAGAAAAGCCATACAGTTTTCCTTGTCCGCAGGACGGTTTCTTATCTTTAGTTTAGTATTCGAAATTATAGTTCGAAATGCTTTCACGTCAGGGTAGAATTTTCTTCTGTTCTTATCACTTTTGTGTATCTCTTTTTCTACATATCTATCCAACAACTTGAAAATTAACATTGGTTTCCACCACTACAAAAAAAATAGAGGAAGAGCATACTTGCACGTGGCATCTAACGAAATCGAATTTTGCCAATACTTCCTACATGTTCGCTTCATATTTTTGTCTTGATAAACTAAAAAAAAAATGCAAGTGGATGATATTCTTAAATAGACATTGCAAATTAGACCATTCTTATAATCTTTAAGAAAAGCCATACAGTTTTCCTTGTCCACAGGAAGGTTTCTTATATTCAGTTTGGTATTCGAAATTATAGTTCGAAATGCTTTCACGTCATGGTAGAATTTTCTTCTGTTCTTATAACTTTTTTGTTGCTCTTTCTACATATGCATTTGCTAGTTTAGCAATTACCATTGCATTTCTTTCGCCCCTAACAACAAGGTTTGAAATCATTTATCTTACTTCCTTGTCATTAAATTCTTAATTCTGGCACTGTAATATACTAAAAATGTGAGGTTTGTCATTGTTCCAAATGTATTCATTTCGCCCCTAACAACAAGGTTTGAAATCATTTATCTTACTTCCTTGTCATTAAATTCTTAATTCTGGCACTGTAATATACTAAAAATGTGAGGTTTGTCATTGTTCCAAATGTATTCATGAGTTGACTTTGTGGGTTGATGTAAATATTAATAGCATTATATTCTCTCAAAATCTGTTTGTTCATGTCCCAGGCTAATTATTTTCGGGCAGTTGGTGGAGCAAGTGTAGAGGACTTGACGAGAAGGATTCTAGCCTACATTTTCACGAACGATTAAGCAAATTTAACTTGGTAATATAAGGGCACACTAGCTTTACCACACAGGGACTATTGTGTTAACTTTGCTGTGAATTTTTTTTTAATTACAATAGTAAGAAAAAAATTAAGCAGTGTATTTTATATTATTTTTCAGTTTAAAAATGGAACTATTTATTTTTTTATGTAGTGCATAACTATTGCAGAAATGACGATTGTAAATATTGTACAATTGATGGAAAAGTAACATGTTCTTATTCTTACAACAAACAGCCTATGAGTTTTTTCCCATTCCCTGTTTCAAACCATTGATGGTAAACAAAAATTGAATAGGTGTGTAACATTACAAAAGAATACTTAACATTTGTTTCTTATCTTGGAAAAGTATTTTTTTCCAATAATTTAATTTAGTAAAATAAATCTTTATACCATAAACGAAAAACTAAATACAGTTGAGGCCTGAACACATTTTTTGCACGCTTTTTTCTGGTTGTGTCAAGTTTGTTGCACTGTTTTGCCTCCTAAGTTGCACTGGTATCAAAAGTAATTATGAGTCATATCTGGGTTTGGAGCCTAAAGAATTTACATATTGACACTTTTCCTTTGAAGTTTAGGGTGTCAAAGACGCCACCGGAAATACGGGCAAGTAAACATGTATTAGGACGCCATCTGTGTTACTTCTTCCAAAGTGATCATATTGACCAAATCACTAATAAAATAGAGTAAATAAGGTGAACAATTCAACTAAGATTTTTTATTCTATTCTAGTTTGAGCGCTCTTTTCTTGTTTACATGATCATAATCATTATTTAAGAGTTCTATTTTAACACAGAACTGTGTAATATTTATTTAGATGATTTATACAGTTAATCTTTTTTATGGCTAAAAACTTTCAAATTCACCAGCAATATGTTTAACATAAGTATAATCTTGAACCAATAATAAATAGGTTATGTTCACATCATGGGCACACCTAAAATGTTTCCAAGAAGGAGAGTGCAGCATGGCGTGATTGATAAGGTTAGTTTTTTACAAGGTGCTGTCATTTGTTGTTAGTCAAATCAAAATCAAAATTTTATTGGGCCATTCAACATTTAAGTAATAGGTTTGGTCACAAATTATAATCCTCTTGGGTCCTCTTGACGTACATATATGAGGGTATAGTCAGTCCATAATAATGAAATAAAAACATGCACAAACATCATGCAGGTAACACTTAAATATATAAAAATAAGTAAAAAAGATTGATACTAAACTCGACATGCAAGAACAGGCTGCTATAAATCACTTTATTCAAGTCCAATCGTCATTGGTGAGAAATCTGCTTCATTTTAGATTAGGGTGCTGTCTAGTGTGAACACAGCCTTGTTGTAAATATTCTAACGAGTTTCCTGGCATAATTTTCAAATATGTATGACCCAATACGTATTATAAATATTTTAACAGAGGGCCTAAATTTAGAATCACATGCGTAAGCTTCACTATAAACCATTATCTTCTAAGAATTTTGTTGAATTATTGTCTAAGGGGAGTCGGGGTCTCCATTTAAATCAATGTTAATTTATCTAAGTTTAAGGAACATCTACAAAAAAAAACTGTATAAGATATCATTTAAAACTTTTTTTGTTTGGTAGTGCATACTAATTTAAATATTTTAACACAAGATTTTGTTTATAATTAATTTTTAAATTTTTAAACTCGTGACGTCACGAGTGTATGCATATTATGTACGTGATATTGTATTCGTGATCGCGGTTCACCACCCTAGCCCAAACAACAACTTTTACTATACTTCCCAAAGGTTTATATCAGGCGTGGGGGTTAAATGAAAACGGTTTATCACTCGTTGTGTACACAACAATGCCATACTGTGACTTGTGAATCTCAAAAATAGTGTCTTTAGTGATTTTGCCAAAAGTGAGGTTATCTCTATTTCAACCCTAGGATAGGTCTAAAACAGCCTATTTACCTTACCATGATAGGTTTACCACTATCACCAACCAGGTAAGGTATAGGCCTACCTATAATTTAATAATAAATATAAAATCTTTACCCCACTATAATTTTGACCCATTACAACAGATTCATCAATGGCGGTACGATCTCTTTTGATGTTATTTGCAAATCTAACCGACAGTTGTGGGTTGCTTCTCAAAAACAATTTTGTCCAGTTCGGTCCAGGGATGTTATTTTTAAAACAGTTCACAGATCTCCCTTGTTTATCAAGGTAGCTTTTAACAATGAACCTAAAGTCCATTACATCCACGGGAAATCCAAATTCACAAACTTTATCAATGTGACTGGCAAAGGCCCGCTCTTCATCGGAGGTATAAACAGCCGGATGTCGAATGAAGAGTGATTTACCAACCTCAATCAGGTTACAATCGTAAATGTAAAAGTAGTCTGTCATAAATAGTCAGCTAGGTTTCCTGGTTACAATCTAACTTAAAATTAAATTAACTTAATCTAACATTAAACTGCAGAATCAGCCATTAGATTCAGATTCTCATTTAAAACCATTACAAAGAAAATTTTCTGTAGTATCACTGGATCTTTGAAGCAAAGTACAGAAATACAGGGTTATTACAAATGATGTTCATGATTTCATACATACATAAAATATAGTTTTATTTGTTATACAAAGAAATAAAATGGTTACAACTTTTGAAAAACTCAAAAAGTTTTGACACAGATACACAGAACTGTAAGTGCTCGATACGGGAACCCCTTGTGTATGTCAATAATGTAGTCAAGCTCTTGCTAGACTTTGAAAAGTGTGTCTAGGTCTATTCTTTCGATAGCATTGGTAATCCGTTGCTGGATCTCAAGTATGCTATCTGATAATGGTGGTGTGTACGCCTTATCTTTGATGTATCCCCACAAGAAAAAAATCAGGGGGTGATGTCCGGAGATCTTGTAGGCCAGTTCAGGGGTGTGTCATTATTCGGACCATATCTCCGGCAGCACATTGTTAAGTTCAGCCCTACTACAAGTAACATTCAAATGCAGCCATTTCTCTTAAATTTCAAGTGTCACTTGTCAATATAGTGGTTACTAGGAGGATAATCTTTAAACCTGGTTCTAAAGTGTCGTTGCACACTAATAACAGATTGGTTAATGTAATATTCCAACTGGCAAAAAGCTTTCCTGCCTTCAAATTCAGCCATTACACAACACTTACAACAATTGACTTGACAAACAGCTGATATGCAACCAAAACCAATGTAAATGAAACTTTATGAGTTTTTCTTTCCAATGGTACCAACTAAAATAGTCTTGAAACAAATTAACCCAGTAATATTTATAATCAAAATCAGGAACATCATTTGTAATAACCCTGTATATCAAACACTAAGAGGGTGAAGCCCAAACAGGAAATTACCTTTTTAGTTACCATTTGTGACTCCAGGTCATAAGCTTTACAATGACACTTAAATTGTAAAAATCGTCACAGGTGAAAAAGGAAATGTTACAGAGAACACCCTTATTGTAATCAGTAAATAGCTATATAGTAAGAAGATGGATTATAATGGTTTAGAGACCAATATTTAATCCATCAATGCTACACCATAAGGGTTTTCACCAGTACATTTCTTAACCAGACATCTATTTTTCATACCAACAGTTTTCCATACATTCACTATTCATGTGGTTTTATTTCACAATTCATTTTTTTTTATATATATGATTTGGCATTGTTTATTACATGTAAGCGAATACATAAAATATGATTATGCAGTGCGTTAGAACTACAATGTTCAATTTAGACCGGACCCCATTGGATAATCAAATACCCCCTTTTAATATATTGTATTGGGCCTGGTTGTCACAGTGTTCTTTGAATATGTTTTAGGTTATTACGTATACCTCACGTTTAGGCCTTACAGAATATGTTTTGGATTTATGAATATTTTTATAATATGTTATTGTACTATAATAAATTAGATGGTATGTCCCGATATATGCCAGAAGAGTTAAAAGCTTTCTATGACAGTATCAAGGTTGAATAGACTAATATGAATTGAGAGTCGGATTGAAAGTCACACATGTTTTGAAGCTAAGACAAGTTTTAAAACCATGACCCTTTGCTGACAATGTTTTTAAACAATATAGGCTGTTAAGATTTTTTACATATTTTCGTGTTAAAACAATATTTTAATATATTGTATTGGGCCTGGTTGTCACAGTGTTCTTTAAATATGTTTTAGGTTATTACGTATACCTCACGTTTAGGCCTTACAGAATATGTTTTGGATTTATGAATATTTTTATAATATGTTATTGTACTATAATAAATTAGATGATATGTCCCGATATATGCCAGAAGAGTTTAAAGCTTTCTATGACAGTATCATGACAGTACCAAAGAGACAGCCATATTTTCCTGTGACAACTTGTTGTCCGAAAATGATTAACATTTGATTAATTACTTACTGACAACGTAATAGAGCATTGTAACAGTTAACGGATTCATCTCTTACAACCCCAGATGCTATTGACATGATGTCTTGAGTTTCAGGGAAGAGTGGGTGATTTTCAAACATTGCTGTCAGTTTAAAAATATATAAAATTTCATCATTTGTATCATTTTATCAAGGACAACTCTGTTTGGAAAACCAACTACCCTCAGAAATGTGGGGTTGGGAGTGCAAAAAGGTAATCTGTTTTCAATTTTAACCAATGAACCACCTAACCCACGAGAAATGTTGGGCTTGTTTTTTTTTGTAAATTTACTAAAGACTGTAGCAATAAAAGATGTACATGCAATGAAATGTCTATTAATTGTTCCTCGTTGGCCCTTATGCCAGAACTGCTAAGGGAACTTTATACATGGAATGCCCATCCTGATAAATGAGAAAGATAAAGAATATATAGGCCTACACCACATTATCATTTCGATAGCCAATACTGAGTCTAATCAACAAGAATTGAATGATGGAAATATCCTAGATGGTGGTTCTAAGTTCCAGATGGCACCTGTTTTTGGGACAGAAGTCAGACCCTCTCGTCCCAAGCGAGTCAGATCATGAACAATAGTATAAAAGACTTGGTTTCGGTAATTGTTCTAAATAAACCTGGACAAACGTAGCTGCAAATATGATCTTTTTTATTTTTAGTGTAATAATTATGCCAAAATTACTTGTTTCCATGACAAATATACATAACTTAAATAAATTTATATAAACTATTTTTAACACAATATATACGATGGATTATATTATACGATGGATATTATATAGGTTAGTGCTCCAAAACCTAGCACCTATATAGGTTATATAGGTTAGGTTTGTTTTCTATCCTTACTAATGTAAAACAATAGCTGGTTAGGTAATCGATTATATGAATTTATTAAAAAAAAAAAACGTCTGAAAAATCAATTTATAAAATAATTTTAATATTATTTTGAGAATATCTTTAAAACTAATGCATATACATAAGAAATGAATATAACCATTCTTGTAGAGAATTTCATCATCTTTCTTTTTATAATTTACATTTTTTCCGTACGACGCACGGTTTTCAGTGTAGAAGTAAAAAACTAAAAAATGGGGTCTTTCCCCCCTCCCCCCTCTGAAGCAGCAGAACCAGGGGCGGGGACTTTTGGTATTTTTATCTTCTAACTACCCCGAACACATTCCCGCAGAAAAAAAATTTCCCCCTCTCCATGTCCTCTACAATACCTTTATTGACTGGACTATACGGTTAAAAACATCTCAACAGAATGTCTAAAATAATGTTGCAAGGGACTACAACAATAATTATAAAATGTAACTTGAATGTTGATTTATTTGTTACAAATAAAAAATGTGTATCTATGTACTCTATGTATAAATAATAATTAATGTTCCTTTTTGCCACTTTCAGGTCCATTTTCAGAATTCACACTGAAAGAAATATGTGTATCTATGTACTCTATGTATAAATAATAATTAATGTTCCTTTTTGCCACTTTCAGGTCCATTTTCAGCATTCACACTGAAAGAAATAACATTGTTTAAAAATATTATAAAAAGACAATCCACAATTACAATTAGGGTAATTATAATAAGAGTAAAATAAAAATAACAACTAATAAAGTACAATATTTAAAGTAGCTTATCATCCCTCAAGTGTTTAAGAGCTATGGGGTGAAACAATGTTTTTTAATGTGAGGGGTGTACTTTTTAATTTGCACTTGCTACCATTTTAGTCAACATTAAGTAGTGTTGTCTTTGTACTTTGATGCAGCACCGTAAAATAATGATAGATCTGGTCTCATCATGGCAACTGTACCAGCACCTCCTTCCCCATACATAGGGGTGATATACTCTTAGCCAACCACAGGTGAGAACACATAAGTGTAGAAATCATTCTACTTCCAAAATTATGGCTCTAGTCTCATTCACTGCCAAGATAAACCATCTTACAAAGAATGTTAGTGTATACTCTAAAATTACTCTGTAAGTAGGCTACACACCTAAGTGACGAATCTTTTCTGAGTTTTGGATGGCAGAAATTCCAGGACGTATTGATGAGTATACCATTGTTGATGTTTCAGAATACTTCTTTACAAAGGTGTGATCCACTTCAAACTGTATGGTGAATGAATCCATTTTGTTCGGGCATCCCTTGTACTTTTAATGTAATCGCTCGGAAGATTTTTTTCTTTTTTTAAGCTCAGTTCAATTGTGCTATACACTGAATCACACTCTATTTGGGTTTGCCCCTTTTCCAAGAATTGTTGGTAGATGTCATTATTTAACTCTATACTTAAATGAATCAGGGCATTTGACATATAGCCCAGTCAATGAATACAATAAAACACCCTTTTCGCAACTAAATGGTGGAAAGCTGGATTTTTTATATGTGATAGAACCATATGAGAGGTGTATTTTCCATACAGAAGTCCCCACTTCTACCCCTTGAGCTTTTTCTCCACCCCCCTCCAAGCCTAGAAATTGCAGTGTTTTACTTAATTGATCATAAGTCGAACACGATGTAAGCTATCGAGCTGCAATTTGTTTTGTTTTATTTCGCCTAAGCAAAAAAGCCTAAGCAGCATAGTGCGGTGCCAAGTAGGCCTAAGTGGTAAGGAGAAACATATTTAAAACAATCAACAAAAAAGTCGTTTAATTTATTTAAAGCTACGAATAATGTAAATAATGTTTTTAATGATTAGGCCAAAGTTCAAATGTATGCATGTTCCTTTCTAAAGTGTTATTGTACTGTATAATTACTTGGCAGCCTAATCTGCCATAACCTATTACATAACTACACATACAACGTTCTTTTTACTGTTTTCAGTTTAAGAACAGTTTTACAAAAATTTTGTATATAAGTTAATGAATAAATAGTTGGATTTAAATTATACATTTTTTTACTCATCCTTCTCCATTGTCTGACGTTTTTATACGCTCCTCTCATGCGGTTGATGCGATCGGCCAACTCCGAAACATAGCTTTCTTGCTTTTTGCTTATCAAAAGATAAGTCGAATGACGATTTAGCAAGTTTAGGTTGGGTTTCCATAAAAGATATTAAAAAATCCCTCTGGGATTCGTTGATTTTTGACATTACGAAGGATGTTAAACAAACTATCACTTAATAGCAGGTTACCAGCGCCTAATTCGCATTCGTATAGAATCCAAGATGCGGAAACGGAAATGTGGCGTTGACGTCAGAATCGTGACGTCACTCTCCAGATTTGCGGTGTTGCCAGTTCTACTTGCTAACGAGTAAATTGGCAGTAGACTCACAACTCACGACTCGCCTGACGGATTTCAAAAATACCGAATCTGGTGAATAGGTGACTTGAGTAACGAGTCACGACTCACCACTCGCCGTTTTCAAAAATAGCCCCCCAAGGATGAAATATACGCCGTTGTTCATGGTGGGTAGACGAAACTAATGTTTGTATGGCAGACTACATCCAAAAGGAAAAGGAACAAGGTTGGTTGAAGGCCCATCAGATGTTTTACATAGTGAACTTTTTATTTCACTATATTTCTTGTAATTTCCAAATATTAGTTTGTTTAGAAAATATCAAGCTACTATATTTGGCCTTTAGGGAAACTATTTATCATCCCTTGTTGCTACATTATGTTTCAACTACTCAAATACTTCACTTAATATTCCTGGCGAACAATTGAATTTTCAAAGCCATTGTCTGGTTGTAGAATGATAAGGCCATAATGTAGAATGACGTCCATTTCCCGTAGAAATTCTTAGGCCTTTGGCAAATAAAAGTATAGAGTCAACGCAAATTCTTTCATTTTTTCACGGCAACACCGTTTGCATGTATACACTCCATTGTTTTTAAAGTTTGATATAAGCAGTTCTAACGGTAATCCTGAAAAGTTTTCTTGCAGCTTTTCTTTTACCCCCTCAGGGGCATAAACTTCCTTTATCAGGAGTGTAATGATATCACTTAGCTTTTCAGGCCGTCTGAGGCGTTGTTGCAGAATCTTTACCTTCCTCCTTAACTTAAGCTTTGTTGTGAAAATGTAATCTGCAACAAAATCCCAAAATACTTGTAAATTCACATGTTTGCCTAGTGATTCGGGCATGAAGAGGGTTTAACAGTTCTCAATATTATATCCTTAATGTTTGCCTTCTTTTTTTGTATTTTCTTGTGTTATGTTCTTCCACCGACGTGTTTTCTCCTTCTGTTCCACAATTTAGATTAATTTCCAATGTCTTGTTCTGCCTCAAGTTCTCGTCTAGTCCTAGCTCTGATTCTTCACTAGTAAATGCAAAACGCACAACTTACCAGTGTTTTATTATAAACTATATCCATAGGTTCAAACAAAATGTGTAGGTGAGTGTTAAAACATTGATATTGTTTACACTACTTTTCCCAGTCTAAACTCTTAAATATTGGTAATAACAGATAACAGAAAAAATTTTATTATTTGATCTAGAACTCTTTGAGCGGCACGAGCCGGTCGTCCTGTGTTGGGGCGGCCGTTCCTTGTTTATTTTCTTGGTTTAGCTTTAGGGTATGGTCTTATGTCTTCTGAGAGAATGTTATGCGGTTTGGATGCTATTAGAACGTTCAGGACTGCAGATATCCAATTCAATGTGGCTTGATACAGAAATCAATTCAGGATTAGAAAATGTTGCAATTCCAGGAAGTCATTCATCTACCTCATCCTCATTTAGATGATTACCACTTTACAACTTTTTTTTGTTGTGACCTCCATCATCTAGCTGGCTCATGGGTCTATCCGTAACAGAAGATGGCAGGAGTTCATGTTCAGGGAAGATATTTTCGTTAAGAGGCTGCAAACTGCTTTGAATACGTTGAGAATGTTCCCAGGAGTGAAGCTCAACGAGAAAGCTTTGCAAACCAGCTTGGCAACATCATATACAGGGTGACAAAAGTTCAATACAATACAGTACCTAATTCTACATGCAAAAATAACTAAAAAAATAACATTTCTTTAGATTTTAGCTTAGTTTAGCTGTAATCCGCCTTATTTTAGAAAATTGTAATTATTTCAAAAACCCTTTGAGATATTTTTACGAAACTTGGCAAAAGCGTTAACACTAAAGTAACCCTATAGCAAAATGATATTTTTAAAATATTACAAAATTCTTTTTTTAAATTTGTATACAAAATTAAAATATAAGTATAAAATATGTACAATATATTTTATAAATATCCATATGCACCATTTTCAGTAATTTTGCAATGTTTTAAACATATTTAAAAATATGGGAGGATTTACTTTCTCCCAAAAACACACATTTCATCTCGCTGTCTTCTAAAATAAACCGAGCAGTGATGAATTTGTTGTCGATTCCATATTTGTCTACGGAGCCATCAACCTGAATGGAAAAACATTCCGAGTTTTTTAGCTGCATGACCACATTTTCCATCACTACTTCCCCAACAACATCGAGCATCTCGCGATACATTACAGGTTTTCTGTATTGTAATAAAGCTGGAGAAGGATTGAGGGGAGAGAACTCGGATTCCAAACCATTGTCTTTGTATGAGGAAATTTGTGTGTCGGTGTGAATCTTTGTTAATGATCGTGACGGCCAAGAATGAGCAGAAAGGGTCATTGTACGACTGTTATTGTACACATCCAATGCTAGTTAAATTAGCAGCTTTACTTTCTCTGCAGTGTAAGACTTAAGGGTTTTTACGGCTGCGTCTCGAAAGCCACGAATGTTTATGGCTATAAGCTGGGGGACGAAAGCCACGACAATTAGTGAAGGGTCGAAAAGGTTTTAATCCTGGGGCCGTAAGCCACGACTGCTGTCAGGTCAGGGTGGCAGTTCACAGGGAGAACGGGAAATTTAAGCTCCCTGTTATTTGTGCGTCGCAAGCAAATTCGTCGGTCCGATCTGAATCCACCGTGCTATAAAGGTTAGAAATAGACCTTTGAACTCTACTGCTGTTTTTTTATTCTACTGTCTGGTTATCTTTAGTGCACTGTAGTTGATTGCTCATACAAATGCAATAATTAATTTCAAGCAAATAATAACTCGGGATAAGCTATTATCGTAGGTAGCACGGTAAAACCTAAAACCTAAACAGTTTAACTTTTTCGATTTTATGTTCTCAGAGGCCAAATTTGTATTAAATCTACTCATTTATTCAACAAAATTGGTTATTAATGTGTGACGGACGATTACTCAAGGGAACTAAGGAAGAATTAACCACCTGGATCATCGGACTGATCACTTTGAAAATATCTTAAAATCATGTTTGTTGCTAGAACACTATTCCAGATGTATAACTTAGGAAACGTGTAACACGTTTAAACATGATGTTTAAATAGTAGGCTACAGTTAGTTCCACCATAACTGTATTGAAAAGCTATATACAAATATAAGTTACATAAACACCGTGCATGATGTTTTATTATGGTACTTATAACCCCCAGAGCCCTAAACAGTTGCAGGCTCTCCTCTAATTCAAGTAAAAGGTGTTATTAAAACTTGATGTCATGCATATACATTTCTATACAAAAAGATTAAAAATTTTGTAATTCACTTTAACAGCTTATACTTGACGTAATACGCCAAAAAACATGAACTCCCATTATACAGCAATTGCATGATTTTTACATTTTTAGTAGGCTATAAGTAGGAATGAACAGGATTGCACTTATCAACAACTTATAATCTTTTTTTCTTGAGCACCCAGTCTAAATAATCTTAAAGTAATTGGAGAAGGCAGGTGGCATGCATTAAAATAATATCTTAAATTCATATTTACCGCGACATCCCGAATGTTAGGGAATCCTAATGACTAATTCCTAACTACCTCACCCCAAGCCAGAAATCAGCTGTGAGCCCTATTATGTTCTGTAATAATATTACACGCCCGGATGGTGCTGGGTCTTAAGACTTTAACCCAAACAATATTAACCTCAATTGCCAAATCGTCTATGCTGATATATTAGAACGGTTGGTAATAAATTTCCGATGCTTAACTTGATAATTGATAAAAAAATATCTGCTTTTATATTAATTTAGAAAAAGTCAATGTGGACATTTCAATACAAATAGGCCATAAGTGATACCTAGTAGGATATATAGCTACAGCATTATTTTCTGTAGGACGTGAGAATCACCTCGGAACAATTTTCGACGGAGATTTTGATGCTACCTAATTATATGCATATGAATTAATGTGTGGGTTTATATTAACTCAGATAAGTTTATTATCAAACCCAGCATGTCTATAAATGAATAAGAACTGTTCTTCAATATTATTAAAAAGAAGTTAAAAAGATATTTTCTTTGTGTCTAAATTATATCAAAATTGGCCATGGGAGTTTTATATTTGTACAAATCTACACAATCACATTATCTGTACAGTTTGGTTTCGTGGTGGCCCAAAAGTGATTTTTCTACCAAAAAGTCAAACTCAAAAGTTAAAACGAAAATAATAGCAAAAAAGAAGAAATGAAAATTTTTAAATGCTACGTGTTGGGAAATGTTAATAACTACACGTAATAATACTTTGGTGACATAAAGAACCATGTAATCATTTGTTACAATTTCAGTTTGAATTAATAATGGAATAAAAACAATAACATAACTAAACTGTGTGACATACTTAACTGATACTTAGCAGATTACAAATAACTCTATCCTTGCGAAACTCTAAATGCGAAAAACCAACATAGCAACAAAAGCGCAGCTTATAGAAACTCTTTTTCTAATTCTAGTTTTTTATCACAATCAAAAGTTCAATATAGCTACCCTACTCAGACCTTTGCTAGTATAGTAAACAGATTTAAAATGCTTGTTAAGAAACAAGAGAACGCATAACGAGTACCAAAGCCAAAAGTTTGTTTAACACAAGTTTTAAGTTTTACACGTGTATTAAATATTTTAAAACAGTAGTTTAGGCTAATAATTGGCCCACCACCCCCCCTTTGTAAAAACATACAAATAACTTGAAATGAACAAATTCATCACCATTTTAGGACAGTTGATGTATGCCTAGCAAAAAACAGTTTATATTGATTTCACATGAAATTGATATGCTTTAGCCTACCTAACTACTGAAATTATGGTAGGCATCTGTAGCTCATCATATAATATAACAGTTATGTCAAATAAAAGTAGTTTACCAACAGGACACTAAATCATAACCACGCATTAAATACAGTTCTCTTTCAGAATATTACCTTACACTTTGATCGATTTCCGCACCATTTAAAAGTTTTCTTAAAAAAAGCTTAAGCAACCTTCGAATTTATAGTGGTGACAAAATACTCAGTTAAAGATATTTTTTTAACTTTGTACAACTAAACCTATACTACTTCCTACTCAACCGAGTTTTGTTAATTAATGGGTCATTAGAAAGCCTAATTCGTTTAGATTTGCAAATAATTATAAAAGTGTGATTTTATCACATAATTGTGGTGAAAAAGTAAAAATAACAAAAATACATTAAAACTGTTTTGAAGGTTTCTATTATAATATCAAATATGGATCAGAATTTATTTATTTCAGGATTTATAATTTAATAAACTTAAAATATCGTGTGATTAGTAGCCTTTTCATAATGTACTAATACAATTTATTATACACCATACACATTTCGAGATAAGCAAACTGGAAAGCTTATCATAGTTTTTTTTTCTGTTCCCTATTTTTGAAGTTCTCCGAAAACGATGGTTTTGCGGACGATTTAGAGTACTAAAAATGACAATTTTCTGGACAGTATGATGAAAATTAATTTTAAACAGTATGAATTTGTCCGAGCCGTTGACTAGCCAATTTTCACTATCTTACTAGGGTAAATAATGTATTATTTATCACATATCAAACAACATTTTACTTTTTAGATGATATTGTCTCTTATTAAGGATTACGGTTTTTTGCTCATATGACAAATGTCAGTTCTAAAACATACTGATACAGTTGAAACCAAAATAATAATTTAAATGAAGTCTTCAATGGCTATAAATTAATTTGCTAACTAACGTTTCACACTTATCTTGATCAATTAGGTTAATAGATAAAGATAAATAATTATAAGATTTTACTCTGGGTGAAGAATTTCGCTTTACAGCCGCTACGCCTTTTTCTCTCGCAAAACCACTTCTTTCTTCCACACACTAACACCGATTGCAAATTGAATTTAAAGTTATTAAACATCAATGACTCTTTGTCCTTATTACTAAGAACCAACTCCGCACAATCTTCCATGGCCTTCACGCTTTGAATGTTTAGGCAAAACTGATGCGAAATCCTAAATATGCCGAAATGTAAGGGTGACGCAGCATTCTAATGACTAATTCCAAGAGACTTCCCTCCAAGCAGGAAATCGGGTGTCAACAACCCTACGCTATTATGATACCTACCCCCGTAAAAATATTACACGCACTGGTAGCCCTATATAGTACTGGTTCTTTAACGTAAAAGTAATGCATACATTTATAGTTCAACCTAAACTATGTTAACCACATTCACCACATCGTGTATGCAGATGCATAAGAACGGCTGCTACTGAATTTGCCTTTTTCACTAACAATGTAATTTTCCAAAACTTAGCTTTATTTCTGATCAGAATTTTAACAAATCTGCTTTTATATTTAGAAATTATTAGTGTGGTGCACATTTGTATAATACTATGCTATAGATATACATAGTTAAGCAATATAGAAACATAATTGTTGTGTAGGATGTGACAACCAACCACGCAAAAATATTGACGAAGTTTTTTAGTTACCTAATACTTATGAATAAATGTAATTGTTTTCATTTTTTAAATTAAATATCAATAATATTCACAGTTATTGTTTAACAAAAAATAGTGGTAGAAGATATACCACATCACTTATTGCATTCAACATTACAACATGCAAAACTAAACCTGTATTGGACTTCCGTGCCGACGTAAAACCTTGTATAACTTAAGTTTTAAGTTTAACTTTTATCGTTAAATAATCATATTATCTTCCATAATACTCAATACAATAAGGGATTTTCGTCATAATAAAGCAAAACACTCATATTTATACCTCATGCGTTGCGGGTCCAAAGTAACATTTTTATTCCATAGGGAGTAAAAATAAGTTGTTGCAAACAGTTGTAAATTAATCAGGCAAAGGTTTAGCCTAATGTTGCATTGTTGACAGTAGCTGGACATATCGATGGTATAATGTATTGCAAACACAATCTTAATAGAAGAAATGATTTACTCACTTTCTAAATAGCAACTTATTTACAATGAGTTTTTAGAATATATATGGAATATTATATGGAATATGTTATTAGGGTTTAATTTGTCTGCTCCTTCAATATTTTTAGCTCTTACAACTGTATTTGAAAATTCATTGAGACATCATCAAACATCTTTAGCAAAATATTTGCGTCCATCACTGCATTATTATAATTGCCATGTTCATGTGAGAGATTCCCGTTTCTCCCTCGCCCCTCCCAACTACCTGGCCCGCCGTCGTGGCTTTCGTCCCCAGGATTATAACTACTCAAACCCTCGCTAATTGCCGTGGCTTACGTCCCCCCAGCTTATAGAGATAAACATTCGTGGCTTTCGGCCTGCGCCCGTTTTTACCCAAGGGTGCTTATCTGATTGTGCCAATTACTTTGCCTCCATTTCATTGAGGTTGACAGCTGCCTTGTGAGCTTCGCTGCTGAAATGGTCAATAATTTTTTCCAATTCCTTTTTTTCCGTCACATCGGACACCATCAGTAATGGGCAAAGAGCCATTTCTTGAAAATTTGAGTGCTTCTTGAATATGTTTGGAGCAAATTTCACATTTTACACCAGAACGCTTGTTTCCTAGTTTTACTTTTGCAAGAAAGGCGTACGTTCTTAATAGCCAAGACGAATCCAACTTGTTACTCCTATACCATTTAACACACTTGTCTTTTTGTTGGGATTTTTCGTCTTGACACTTCGGTGAGGTATTTTGTTCAATTTCTCGAAATCCAATTTGTCCATAAACGAAATTAAAGGATCTCTCTGGGATTCGTTTATTTTTTACATTTTTGATGTACGATACGAAGGATGTTTAACTATAAATTAAGTTAGCAGGTTACCAGCGCCTAATTCGCTTTTGAATCAAATCCAAGATACGCAAAGCGGAAACGGTAGTATGGCATTCTGAATCGTGACGTCACTCTCCAGATTTGCGGTGTTGCCAGTTTTACTTGCTAACGAGTAACTCGGCAGTGGATTCACAACTCACGTCTCACCTGACAGATTTCAAAAATACCAAATCTGGTCAATAGGTGACTTGGGTAACGAGTCTTGACTCACCACTCACCGTTTTCAAAAATAGCCCCCTTGATCTTATATCTGATCTTCTTGGCTATTAAGCCTGGTTTGTAATATTCTTATATTACAAACCAGGCTTTCACGTGTCCAGGCTGTTGTCTTGGTAGTATGAGGTAGTTTATGTGAAGTTCCGTATAATGTCGAGATCCTCCTCGTCGCTCACACCACCTTCACTATTTTCGGCCATTGATATGTGTTTTGCTTCTACCAGGCTCAATGTAGATTCTTGGACATAGGGGTCAAAGCTTAGACAGTTGACACTTTCACTTGCTTGAACACTGTTTCTGAACATTAGTTTTCTGAGTGCATACTGAAACCGTCTCACGTCCGAGTTGTCATTGTTCCCTTCCATAGACCTTATGCGCGAAAATCCGACCAAGATGATATTAAGACATTTTGTTAGTTAGGATGTACTTGAATGATTCCTCATCCAGACATCCTTGAGTTGGAGGATGTCTTACCATACGTACAGTTCCACCGCTACTGCATCGGACATCAACCCAACAAAACGGTTATTTTATGACCACAACTCTTCGACCGAGGATTGTTGTTTACACAATTATATAATTATTATATCAATGAAATAGCCATACAACATATTAGTCCTATATAACACACAAAGTGGTAAGTCATCTACCTGTTAAAGTTTTTGCCTGCCTAAATCTAGCCTCAATTGTATTCCATACACATACAATTAAAATGTTTTTGACAAAATTGTGTAGAATACCTCCAATATGTTTCTGTTGGCATTCACCGTTTCGTTTTGACACCACAACCCATGGAGAAAAGAAAAACATAGGTGTGCTATTCCCGTCATATGCCGACGTCTCCCAGATTGCAAACACTATTTCACCATTTAGAATATAAAATTTAGAACATAAAAACAATAACAATCAAATCAAGGAATTATATCAAGGCCGATGTCGACCATGGCTGAGACACATGAGTTTACTAGTGGAGTAATGGGCTTAAATGTTATTGAGTCATTTACCACGAAGTAGGCTATCGGCATTTTCCATTTATGAAGTGTAAGTCTTTTGCCACGAATAGCATTATTTTAGTTCCAGGAACTCGTGTTCTTCCAAACTCTCCAAAACCTTGAAGGTCTGAAGGAAGACTTAGCTTATGTAACTAATATTTAATGGCTTAGTATTATACTACCCCTTCGTTCATCAAAGAGGAAATACAATTCTATTGATCCCAGTTTAATGCACACAGTTAATGCTGCATAATACGGTACTCAACGTACTATTATTAATAACAATACCTCGTATGTGTATTAGATAAGTATTTAGGTTTCAAAAAGTACGCCAATTTAAAGGTGAGACTAATTTTTGGGTAGTGAGCCGAACAGGGACATACATTGACGATATTGTAAAAAAAAAATGTCTTCTAACCCTAAATTCCGTCACGCAAGCATGAAATAATGCGTTTAAGTTAAAATCTATCTTTATCTTACCTTCGTCAACATATTTCTTGGAATCGTACTCCAAACTAGTCTTACTTTGCATTTCATCAAAGAGTACATTAGGCGTTTTCTCCCATTCAATGATACACTCCACTTTGGCCTTCGTCGTGTTGACGAGATCCTGGCAAACTCCCGGATTAACAAATACATCTAGCAGCTAACGTGCAATAGTTGACTTTCTTGGCAAGGCGAATCTGTCTATTCACATGTGCTCATAAAACCTTAAACAATATTACTAATTAATCAAATTTTTTTAATAAATTTTGAAAAAATATTTATTACTTTTTACTACAGACAATGGTTTTAACGATTTTTAGAAAGAATGCCTACTAGACCATTGCCAAATTCCAAACCAAAAGTGCCAAAATTACTAAAAGTGATTTTTGTGTTGCCCGTAGTTGTTAGGTAGAAATCGTTCTCTCTATACAGCATGTTCTTAAGGGGATCAAGGAATGTTAAATCAAGTTGTTGTAGTCTATGAACTGTGTGGGGAGGTAAAAGAACGACGTGGGTGAAGTTTTCCCTACAAAATTTTTAAATCCCGATCGATTTTTCCGCTATCGACGATCGAAGAAAATAGAGAAGAATAAGGAAATAGTAGTGTAAGTGTATGTGAACGGAACGAACTAATGCGCGGGTGAGTGAAGAAGTGCGGGTATGTATCAAGCTGGAAACTACGCGCCGAACGTGGGCTATCAAATAACTTCTTGGCCGTCCCAAGGCTATCAGCACAAGGTTAGACTAGAGTAGGCTAGATGTAGAGTGTAGAGTGTAGTGTGTAGTGAGTAGTGAGTAGTGTGTAGTGTATGTCAGTAGGAGTAGGTGTAGTGTGGCGTAAGACGGAGCAACGTGGGTGAAGTTTTCCCTACAAATTCTCCAATCTCCAAAGAAATAAGGCTACTGTGAATGTCTACGATAAGTAAAATCTGATCAGTATATGTAAAGTCAGCATGGTTTTTGAAATTATTCAGCCACTTAAAGTAATCATTCTGTTACTCCAACCTTTAGGAGTGCAAGTCCCATCAAATAGATGGATTCACGAGCCACCAACTCTGCATTCCACACCTTCTGGTTCGAGAGAGGATGTTCCTGAGCCATCAGATGGATTCACGAGCCCGTGTAGCCCACCAACTCCGCAATCCACACCATCTGATTCGGTGCAGCCTCCTGGTTTAAATGACAGGGTTGAACCTCTATCACCTGTCACAGAAGGAGATCAACAGCCTAGACGACGCTGTTCAACAAGATTGCGCTGTCAACCGGGTAGCAGCTATACTCTTGCAAAAGAAAAAAGGAGAGGCTTAAGAAAAGCTTCAGTCTCATTGAATAATAAATAGACAAAAAAGAAAGATAATTTAACTCTCTCATTTGAAATAAACACAAAACTTAAAATATGTTTCAATAAAGGGAAACAACTCATACGTATAAAGTTGACAAGTATTATCGGATCTGTCTGTGTAAAGTCAGCATGGTTTTTGTTATTATTCAGCCACTTAAAAAAACATTCTCGTTAATCCAACTTTTAGGAGTGCAAGTATAGACAGTTTCAAGGGGAACGTTTTACTGCAACAACGGTGACATTCTTGCTCTTGGGTACACCAGAGGGATGAATTGGCCTGCTGCATTTGCTTCAAATAGAGTCTCGTCCTGGTTTTAAATTCTATGTGGGAATTGAATTTTCTTGAATTCTTATTTTAGGTTGGGATAAATCAAATTCTTCGTAAAAAAACAGAACATTATGTTTATGCTAATTCCTTCTGGTTGTCTTAGTTGTATTTATGGATGCCTCTTTAGGAACCCATACATCCCAAATGAAAGGTAAATGAAAGGTTCAAAACCTTTTTAAAATTATGTTTGATTTCGTTTGTTTTTTCAAATTTTCAACAAAATTTCATTTAGAAATGTATGTAGTAATGTATTTGGACAGAGGTATGTTTAACAATGCTAATACTCCTTCTAAGTTATTTAGCATTGTTTAAATGGAGAAAAATGGTCATGCATTTGGAAAAGTAGACATTTCTCTGTTATTACTTATCCATTATTAACAAATGAGGTATCATTGAAAACTACATCAAAACTTTTTTGTATCATGAAATGTTTTTGTTATGTTAACGGTGTTTCGTGAAACTTGGCATCAAATATTTTAAAAGGCTGCCATTTTGAAACGGTTGATGATTTTTTGTACATAATTTTGTCACGTAGCCCTTCTCCAGAAGGGGTAGTAACGGGGGGGGGTGTAGCTCAGAACAAATAGACTAGGCTTACCTTGAAACTTTATCTTTATTTGTTACTTGGTCCCTGACGACGCTTGTCCTCCCTTGTCTCAGCCCTACAAACAATTCCAAACTGCCCTCACTCCTACGCGACAGTTGGTCCTCTTCCTCGTCTCGCCCCTCGTCCTCTCTCCTCCTGCTCTCCTCTGAGTAGTACAGTAGTCTTAAGATGCCATCTTCTTCAGTAATTGCCCCCGTGCCGCGGTCCGCACTCGTCCGTCACCACCGACTCTCGACCACGCAACCACACTCTGCCTTCTTGACTGACGACTCACTGACTGCTGCTCTAGTCCAGTCCTACCACCTCTCCAAACACGGGAATCAGGCTGCCACAGTCGGGGAATTGTGATGGGTGACTAGTCCCGACGATGGGAAATGGGACCCATCGTCACACTCCCCCTACTTAGCTGAAGAAAAGTTCCGGAGGGAGTTTTCTTAACACTCAAAGTTTGCGGCACTTCACCGGATGGTCACTTGAGGGCTTCGATCAGAGGGCCTTGGTCCTCAGGTCCTGGCTACAGAATGTTCCATCGGATGGTGACACAGTTTTCACTAAAGAGTCTTTGTGCTGGCGGCTACTCTAAGTCTTCTTGCCGGTTGATGATCTGGATGTTCTGGGTGCAGAGAGAGAGACAGAGAGAGATCGGATATCAGGGCGTCTATTGCCTAATCTAACTCTTACATGGTTGTGGGGCCTACCAATTAACACACAAAGATACAAGAAGATTAATAGTACTTTTGGGGAACCTCATCTAAGTCCCTACTCCTAAAGCATGTTTTGGGAAGGAACGAGACGCCGTATACATTCCTAATCAAAATAATACAATATTACAATGCGCCATACAATAGCAACCCGAATTCATTATAGAAATAATACGCACAATGTCAAGTCTTATAATACAATATGACCTAGACTACCCTTTAAATCTTTAACACAATTATAATAAACAACAACATTTAACTCCTTGAATACCCCTCCTAAATATTTAATACCATGAATATTATCGTGAGTCTATAACAAATATTCTAACAAGTCATTACTCAGCTTGGCTTAGCCACATCATATTTAGATTATAGTCCTTATCTACAGACAGTTACATCGCATAAATCTCGTCAAACAGCTGTCTCATGCCCTAGCCTGTTTACAGGAAATGTAATCTAATCATCAATGTGCGCAGCACACACATGAGCCCTAGTTCTGCATCGAGTTACTGCCTACATGTGAGAAATTGCTGACTACGCGACGTAAATCCGTCGCCAACTACGTCTCTACAATCCTACTAGAATACTCTGGCTACATGGATACTTATACTGAGTTCTAACTTGATCGAGTAATAACATCGGAACTTAGTTCAACCATAAACAATAAAACTTTTCTCTAGTTAAATTTCTAACAACCCGGTCATAAGTGAACATTATGTCATTTAAACATTACAGACAAATACTCAAGAGAAATATGCAGTCCACTAATAGTAACTAACGTTACATCGAATCTAGTACTTTGGCCTCTATATTTACAGTCATAGAAAGCATATTACTCAATACCGCTAAATCGTTGCCCTTACAGGATATGTAAGAAAACTTTAGATTCTGCTGCAATACAATTTACATGATACATATTCACTAATATTACCAGTCACAAGAGTGCTCAATTTTCGATTTACCCTATTGATATACAACAAGAAAGAAACTTAGAGAAATACATCAAAAAAATTTACACAATACCCAATATACACAAAGCTACTACGGATTTTAACCCTTTAATTAATATTTCATTATTACTTAACAACTATGGTCTTCAACTAGGCCGCTAATAAGTATTTGGAGTCGCTAGCGTGGCCGGTGGTAGCGAAATTTATCGTCTCTTGTTAAAAGAGTTCGTTATTATGGCTCTTCACACAAATGTCGAATCATTGGAATAAACTCACAGTTGTTTGCAACTTGGTTGTATCATGGTTTAGCAGCTGGGCGGTGAGCAGTTGTTGTATGGCCAACGTGCTCCAAGAATGCTGCGCTCAGCGTGTCATATGTGTCGGGCGGACCTCGTTTGCGCTCTAATCCTCTGTCAGATAGAAAATTGATCTCGTTTGCGCTTCAAGCCCAGACGGGCCCACAGGTACCACGTCAGGCAAATCTCGTTTGCGCTTTTTGGCGGCATCATTTGTAAAATATATCCTTTTGTATTAAATGCGGATTGTAATTCCTGCTCTATCGTATAAGTAGTTTGAGACACCTAACATGCAGAGTCGAATGGGTCAGAGTTATGACTTGCTTTCTTATTGAATATCATACTTGATTGTGAACTATATTAAAAGCCTATATTAACATTAAGTACTAGCCTAGTATTTTCTTTGGCTTTACTCTTTGTATTCTATTATGGGCTTATTAAATCATTACACATTTATACTTTTAACTCAGTATATTTCCCCATTCCCATGCGTAAACATATTTATACAAAAACCAATCTGAAAAAGAGTAAGTTATATATATATATATATATATATATATATATATATATATATAGTAATTGAAATATTATAGATGTTATTGATTTAACTATTTACAATACAAACAATACAAGAAATATATACATAATACTTAACCCTATATTTACAACTTATTTCTCTACACACGCCCTGTACCCCATTTCCATTTTCCCAATTTTTCCTTCTCCTAACTGAACAATCTTTTCTCCTAGCCACTTGGTCTTTAGATCAGTTTTTTTTTGTCACGGCTGGGTACACAAGGGTTAGACGTATTTACAAATATTTATCCAGTGTGTAAGGGTTTGTTTACAAATAGTTGTCCAGCGGGGAATACCGTCACGTTGGCTACCTGGCCCGAAGAAAGCGCAAACGAGATCGGGGATTAAGTGACCCTTGCTAATCCTTTTGGGGGGTCCGGATTAGAGCGCAAAAGCAGTACGACCTATGTGTCAGCTGTGTATCGCTACCTCGGCTCTCGCTCTCAATACGGCGGCATTCGGCTCATATATACTGTGAACAACTTTTAAACAATATATTAGGTTACAATATTTTACAATGACTTAAACTACTACATCTTATTACATGACTCAAGATAAATCAAAGAAAGCCAGTGACAGTACATGTATTACGCACAAAGTTATATATACATATACAGTGTGTAAATTAAGTATGGAAACAAATCTGTATTTTTTAAACCAAAATAGATAGAAATATTTGGTTTGTGGCATTGACTGTTAACCAAGGTTCCGGAATTTTTTGCATCAGAACAAATTTTTCACCCCCTCGGGGGGGGTAGGGGTAGGGGGTAACTTAATTTTTTTAAATAGCAACCCCTATTGAGTGACCTCTCATTTTGAAGGGTTTGTCAAAAGAAATACAATGCCGTAAACCTGAGGTCGATATCTTACCCCTAACCAGAATGGCGGCCATTTTAAATTTCGAGATGGGCAAACGAAATCCAGTGTGGATACCCATAATTTACCTTTTAAATGGGTTACATTGGGTAAGCCGAACTCCAGATACCATTATTAGATTGAAAAGTGGATGTTTTTATCGTATTCAAAATTTTGCCCCAGCCCCGTGCAGAATGATAAAAAATCCGTTTATCCTAAAATAAATGGTGGTCAAGAACCAAATGTCAATTAATTATGTTTATAATTATGTAATAAAATTATAAAAAGACATTTTATAAAAATTATTATAGTAATTAAGTAAGAGAGGAAATTATGAAATAGTAAATTGAAATTTTAGAAATAATTTAAGTAGCTTTGGTTATCTCAGCTCCTTCGAAATGCAGATGCACAACGTAGTTTAAAAACGGTTTCTAACTTGGGATTTCCCATTTACCCTTTCTTATCAGTAGCTGTTTGGGTTTCTAAAGGATATTCTTTCGATAATGTTTCACCTACTCATTCTGGTTTAGTTAATTTTGTAGAGAGAGGTGTATTCAAGTGCTTCTGTAGTTTTGTTTAACAATGGTTCTTTTAAGTACACAGCAAAAAATTGACATTCTCCGCATTGTTGGGTATGGGGATAGGTCACGTACATATCAAGAAACTTGTGAGTTATTTAATGAACTGTACCCAGATCATCAAATAAACCGATCTACGGTAAGTAAGATCTGTACTAAGTTCTTGGAAACAGGGGATGTAGCAAATAAAGCTAAAACTGGTCGACGTAAATCAGTTGTAACAGAAGACATGACACTGAATGTGCTTTTGAGTATTCAAGAAAATCCCATTACATCTACTCGTCAGCTCGGTAGTAATCTAGGTTTAAGTCACACTTCGGTTCATAAAGCTCTGAAAGCCGAAAAATTTCATCCTTATAAGGTACAGCTAATTCATGAATTGAACGAGGATGATTTTGATCGTCGAATTCAATTTTGTGAAGAAATGATGCAGCGGTGTATCCAAGATCCGTTATTTAAAACAAAAATAGTATTTTCTGATGAAGCCTCATTCAGCCTCAATGGACACGTCAATAGACAAAACTCGAGGTACTGGTCTGATGAAAATCCACATTGGGCTCAAGAATGCCATACACAAAACCCTCAGAAGATTAACGTTTGGGCAGGAATAGTTGGATTTAGGGTAATTGGACCTTTTATAATTGAAGGTAATTTAAATGGTGATCGTTATCTGGACTTGTTGCGCGAGTCTATTGTACCCGCTATTTCAAGAGAGTTTCCTCCTGAGGATGAAGAGCATGCCGTGGATGAAAGTATTTGGTTTCAGCAAGATGGCGCTCCACCCCACTTCGCTGTAAATGTAAGGGACTATTTGGACCAGACTTTTCCAGATCAGTGGATAGGTAGAAGGGGTTCCATAGAATGGCCTGCAAGATCTCCCGATTTGTCCCCTTTGGATTATTTTTTATGGGGATATCTTAAGAGTAAAGTGTATGTAAATCGACCAGAAAACTTACAAGAGCTTTCAGAAAGGATTCTGGCGGAAGCACGGGCAATTGATCAGCAAACAATTGGCAGAGTATTAAACGAATTTTACAATCGCTTAGGACTTTGTCAAGTTGCTCTTGGCCATCAATTCCAACATCTATGAATTATTCAGGTAATAGCAGCAAACATTACCTTTTGTCTGTGTGTGTGTTTTACAGTATTAAATTAGTTTTATTATGTGTTATTATTTATGATGTGTATTATTTGTGCTCTAGATTATTTATTTCCTGTCTTATCTGTACTTCAAACAATTCGTTTGTGACAGGTTTAGCGGTACAAAAGCTATAAAATGATTGATCACTCAATAGGGGCTACTATAACAGGCATTCAACATTTTTAATTGGTGAAATGGGCGCTTTTTTACCCAATCAAGTTTTTGAATGCCTGCCATTTCGTCTAGGGATGACATATCGACCTAAGATTTGTGCCACTGCTTTTGTCTTGACAAACCCTTCAAAACGAGGGGTCACTCAATAGGGGTTTGCGTTTAAAAATTTGGGGCTGCCCCCAAAATCCCCTATTTTGGGGGCTGGGGCAAAATTTTGAATACGATAAAAACATCCACTTTTCAATCTAATAATGGTATCTGGAGTTCGGCTTACCCAATGTAACCCATTTAAAAGGTAAATTATGGGTATCCACACTGGATTTCGTTTGCCCATCTCGAAATTTAAAATGGCCGCCATTCTGGTTAGGGGTAAGATATCGACCTCGGGTTTACGGCATTGTATTTCTTTTGACAAACCCTTTAAAATGAGAGGTCACTCAATAGGGGTCGCTATTTAAAAAAATTAAGTTACCCCCTACCACTACCCCCCCTGAGGGGGTGAAAAATTTTTTCTGATGCAAAAAATTGCGGAACCTTGGTTAACAGTCAATGCCACAAACCCAATATTTCTATCTATTTTGGTTTAAAAAATACAGATTTGTTTCCATACTTAATTTACACACTGTATATTGTTTTGTCTAAACAATAAAACACATCACGCATTTTATGCTTATTCGAACAAGAAAAGAATTGTCAAACAACTATAAGGTTACATAGAAAGAAAGTTCATTGGTAATGCACTAACATTAACAGATCGTGTTCTTTGACCTGCACCCGGATTTTATTTTTATTTTTATTACTAAGATCTTACTTGTTACTCGCAAATATCCAGAGCAGCTTTTATGAAGATGATAGCTTGGTCCAAGCTCCCACAGCTGTAAACTTCTCCTGCAACTCTTCCAGCTTCTTCACTGGGGCTTTGAATCTTCTTCCACTGAGCATCTGACCCCTGAAGAAATTCGGCCAAGTCTTTCCCCTTAGCCTTTGCACGAGTCATGCTATCGAGCATATCCTGGAAAATTCGCTTCCCAATAGATTGGATTCCAGTTGGATGATGGATGTAATAATTCATGTTGATCCCGTGATTGTGCGCAGTTCTCACTGAGAGATAGTCCTTCAATTCCAACTCTGGTTTCTCCTGTATTTTGACAGCTTTAACCTGAGGGAGATTCGTCATGTTCAGGGATCTTGGGATATTCGGAGAAGATCTCCCAGATGCTGCTGAGCTGTTAGACGTATAGTCTGGGATATACTCCTTCTGCTGCACAATGGTCTGTCTTACTTCAGTTGGGTTACGTTGTATCAGAGAGAGATTCTCTCTTGCTTTGTCAAACCTCGACTTCTTCTTGCCTTTATTAAGGCCGCTGGAGATAACAGAAGTGAGCTCCGTGATCTTCTTAGGCTCAGTAGGAGAGTCATGAAGAAAATCTCCCAGTGGAGGGTCGGGATAACGCATTGGTTGGCATAAGTAAGCACCTTGGCTCTCTGGCTTATTGATCTTCTCAGAGAGTACTTCTACTCTAGCTACTAACGCATTTACTTTTTTGTCAGTAGCTGACACAGTGGCCAAGATTGGTGTTCTAATCTCAGCAGCCAAGTTTTGGCTAGACATCTGCCGAAGAGTCTTCAGTATTTCAGACATTCCATCTTTGTTCTCAGAAATTTCTTCTTTTATTACAGAGATTTCGTTCTCAAGACGACCGAGGCGAAGTGAGTTTCCGATAATAGATCCTACCTGAAGTACTTTTGGATCATCTTTGCTAATGTCTTTAAAGCGTTGGGCAATGTCAGGTAAGTCCACTTCTGCCTCATTGAGCTCCAAACACACCTCCGATACAGCTAAGCTATTCTCTACCGATGTCTTTTGAGACTTCTTCTTCTGAGCAGTAGAGGGCTCCTTTAGAGGTTCTTGGTCCTCAAATGTCAGATCATCGAGGCTAGATCTACTAAAGTCTCTATTTCTCACATTTTCAGAGAACAGGGTTCTGTCTTCAAGACTCAAATAATCTCCTCGAGATAACTGCTCCGGAGGGTGTTGGAAGCTTCCCTTTGACAAACCAGACAGTGCAGACTGAATCGCTACACTATCTACTGGCTCCTTGCTGGGCTGAAAGCAATCAAGGAGTAAGTTATCTTCTTGTTGGTTAAGAGGGGTAATTAAGACGGGAGTATTGTCGAGGCTTCCTTCTTGAGAGTCCTCCAGCGTGTTAAAGTCCACTTCCAGAGATTTTGGGGATTCCCTTTCTTCAACCTCCTTCCCGATCCCTGATCCTGTCTCTCCTCCAATCATCTTAAGTTTTCTTTTCTGGCCAGTTAAGAAACCTCCCTCCTTCTTTACAGATGAAGTTAATGAATTTGTCAACACGTGAAAATGAGATAGATATCCCTTTGCTCTGGCCGTGAAGTTTGGCTCAGGTAGATGCGCAGATAGATCACTACTCTCTAAGGGGATAGCTCTCTTCTGCTCTTGTAATTTAATGGACTTTTCCCTGATTACAGCCTTGTTAAAGTGAGATGTTGAGTCAAGATACCCTCTATATCCTGCAAAGAAATTCAGCTTCTGAGCCAACACTGAGTTGTTCTCCCAGAAAGAAGATGCTTGAATTGCTTCGTCTTCTGTAGCAGGATAGCTATTGCTAGATAAGCTGAAGAGTGTTAAAAGCCTGATTCTATCTCTCTTGTCTAACTGTTGTAGATCTTCAGGGCTGAAAGGTGTCACAGCCTTCTCGTCAGGTCCGCTTTCCGTTAATCTAGATCCGTATTGCCTTACTAATTGATTGATATTTTGATTATCAGTCATTTCCTAGAGCACTCTCTCTAGAACCTCTTCCACTTCAGGATCTGTAGTTTCTGCTGGCCGAAGCATCGTATCTACGGGTAACCTCGCTTCTCTACCGAACATAAGGTAGAAAGGGGTGTGTTTCGTGGTATCTTGCCGTGACGTGTTATAACTGAAGCAAGTAAGGTTAACATACAAATCCCAATCCCTCTGGTCTGTGCCCACATAGAAGGACAACATCTGTGCTAGCGTCCCGTTAAAATGCTCTACCAAACCGTTGCACATTGGATGGTATGCAGTTGTAAATGAAGGGCGGATTCCCAACCCCTTCAAAAGTTCTGTCACTAGTGTTGATGTGAAGTTGGATCCACGGTCACTCAAAATTGTCCTCGGACATCCAAATTTGCAAATTATTTTATTAATCAGAAACTTCGCAGTTGCTTCAGATGTGGTCGAGCTTGTGGCTTCCGCCTCAACCCACTTGGTTGCATAGTCAATAGCCACGATAATAAATTTTTTGCCACTTCTAGTTCTATTAAACGGACCTAGGAAGTCAATTCCCACTCTGTCCCAGGGTTGACCAACTGGGATAGGTTGTAACTGTCCAGCTGGCGCCATCTTTGGGGTCTTTCTGGTCTGGCAATCAGGGCATGACCGCACATACTTCTCGGTATCTTTAACCATGTGGGGCCAATAATATCGACTTTTAATCTTGAAGAAAGTCCGGCTGAACCCTAAGTGTCCTCCTGATAATGGGCTGTCGTGGCACTCGAATAATATCTCTTCTCTTAAACATTTAGGTACCACTAGCAACTTCTCGTGACCCATGTGAGCGGTGTTCCTCTTGTAAAGGATGTCTCCTTCTATGACGAAGCTCCTCTGTAGTCTACGGTCGGCACTGGTCGCTTTCTCCGGGTCCCTCACTGCCTCGTAGATCCTCATGCACTCCTCATCTTCTCGCTGAATGCTCTTGATGTCTCTCATCTCCAATCTCAGCATTGGGATGTCATTAGTCTTTTCTACTTCCTTGGCACCACAGTCTTGACATGGGTTCCTCGACAGGCAATCAGGAACTACATGGAGACGGCCTTGTTTATGCTTTACTAAATATTGGAACTCCATTAGTTTGAGTGCCCAACGCCCTATTCTACCTGTCATGTCTTTATTCCGATCGAGCCAGCACAGTGCGTGGTGATCGACCACAATAGTGAACTTACGGCCCCATACATACTGTCTGAAGTATTGGGTAGCCCAGACTACTGCGATACACTACTTTTCTGTCACAGTATATTTCTTTTCGGCCTCAGAGAGCTTGCGGGATGCATACGCCACAGGTAGTGTGTTGCCATTCTCAGTTTGCATTATCGCTGCACCGACCCCAATGTCACTTGCGTCTGTATGCAATTCGACAGGCAAATTCAGGTCAAAATGTCGTAGAATAGGAGCCGAAGTTAGTTTTTCCTTCAGGGTTTGGAAGGCTTCCTGTTGCTCTTTGTCCCAGTGAAATTTAACATTCTTCCGGGTTAGTTGACTTAAAGGGTTGGTGATTTGGGAAAAGTTTGGAACGAACGCTCGATAGTAGTTACACAGTCCAAGGAAAGCTCTGAGAGATCGTAGTCTCCTAGGAGGCTCAAAATCTTGTACTGCTTTTATCTTGCTAGGGTTGGGACTGACGCCCCGCGCGTTTACGACATGTCCTAACAGTTGTACTTCTTCATACCCAAAAGAACACTTAGTAGGGTTTAAAGTCATCGAAGCCGCCCTTAGCCTTCCTAAGACGGTCCTTAGCCTTTCCAACATCACTTGGTATGTAGGTGCCATTACTAGCACGTCGTCCAAATACACCAGACAGGTACCCCACTTCAATCCTGCTAGCACCTGGTCCATGCACATCTGGAATACTGCAGGTGAAGTTTTGAGCCCAAAGGGTGTAACTTGCCACTCATACAGGCCGTCTGCCGTAATAAATGCGGTCTTGTGTTTGTCTTCCTCTTTTATGGGGATTTGCCAGTACCCGCTGATCATATCCAGCGTACAGAAGTGTTTACATCCGTTCATGTAAGTGAGGATATCTCCAATCAAGGGGAGAGGGTACGATATGTCTTTCAAATTTAGATTCAATTTCCTATAATCAACACAAAATCTCCACTCATCGTTTTTCTTTCTCACTAGTACTACCGGTGACGCGTAAGCACTAGTACTCTCCCTAATGACTCCTCGTTCTAGCATTTCATCAACTTGCTGCGGGATGATCTCTCGCTCCCTGTGGGACACTCTGTAGGGGGGTTGATGGATTGGTTCTGCATTAGTGAGAGGCAGTGTCAACTCACATACGTTTGTTCTACCGATTTGGTCTCGGTTCCAGGCGAACCTATCCTTATACTCTTTCAGTAGGTCAACCAGCGCCTCTCGTTTCTCCAGCGGTAGGTTTGGGTTGATGTCCAGAGCCTCCTCCTTGAACTCTTGTTCCTCCACGCCTTCTTCTCCTTCTTGTCGGCCTCGATAGGATTCCTCTTCAACCACTTGTAGTGCCTCGTGCATCTCCGCCACCACTTCATCCTTATTTACAGTTTGCACCTCTCCAGTCGAGTTAGCGATTAGAATTTTATCTGATAATAAATCTTGAATCAATCCATAGGGAATTACGAGTGACTTGTCCTTGAACATTTCTGGAGTGGGTTCCACTATTCCCAGGCTCGAGGGTGGAGTCTCCAACCCCTCGTACTTAATCCTTAACATTCTGTGGCTTCTAGGTGGGATGTCCACTGTATCCGCTGACAACAGTCTAGGCCGGTTGGTAGCTACATCCTCGAATTGAATATTTCTTAACCAAGTCAGATCCAATGGAGGTTGTACATACATAGCATCTTTTTCTCCACTACTAAACTCTGCCGTAATCTTTCTTCCACTCCTGAATGCAAATACCACTCCTCCCCTAGAGAAGTCTATCACTGTCCCAAATTTCAAATGAAAATCGTTCCCTAATATGCAGCAATCACCTAAGTTTTTAGCCACAAACATTGGAAAGAATAGTTTTGACCCTGAAATGACCAATTCAACCTCTGCGCGCCCAATAATTTGGACAGGTTCGTCAGTAGCGGTTTTAATGTTCACACCCTGTACTGGATTTATTATCCTCTTCGTCCTGTCAATCAATCTCTCATCAATACAACTAACGCATGCTCCAGTGTCCAATATGACATGTCCGTTCATTTGGTTGATCTGTGCTTCGATTTCCAATACTCCGAGCGTCCTAACAGTACTGGTAGTGGGTCGCTCCATCTGTAGTCTAGTCTCTGGTCTTCCCTGCGGTGCTGGTCTTGGTGGGCGTCTGTACAACCTGTAGGTATCTGCCCATTCCTTCCTTTCAGTGTTTTGACCCAGGTAGGACATCCGATTGTGGTTGGTTGTTGATTGATGTTGTGGGAAGTCTCTGTTCTGTCTTAGGAGGTCACTTGCTTCCCTTCTTAGCGGCCTCCTCTCCCATTTCCCTGAGTCTCAGCTCGGCATGCAACGGCAAAATGACCCGTCCGGTTGCATCGGTAGCATATTACTCTTCCGTCGGCAGTCCGGCCTCTTCCGGGCTCCCTGTAGCTTCTCTGACTTGGTTCGTATCCCCCTCGACCCTGGTGATCACCTACTGTCCTTTCTCCTCGTCTACTGCTGTCTCCACTAGGTCTGCTGTCTCTGTTCTCCTCAGTCGTACGTCCGGTTTCTGCCCTCCAGTCCTCATGTCGTTCTCTGGTTGGCTCCCGTGGTCCACGTCCCCCTTCCCTGGTGTCCTCTCGTAGTGGTCTCCACCTCGTAGCAGTTTGTTGCTCCATCAGCCTCATGTTAAGTTTACTGAATTCTGCTGCCAAACTTTCCACCTGACTCTCCAATTTTGATGTCATTGGCATTACCATTTTTTGAAGATTAGACTGGTTACCTAGGGTATCAGCCATCACATGGTCTACCCTTTGACCAGCAAGGAAACGGGCTGTTTGTACTTTCCGGATATTTTTCACCAAGTTCTCCAAGGTATCATTTTCTATGAGCATCACTTTCTCTAGAAGTGATGGTCTCAATCCCCTTAGGACGTGTTTAATCTTACTTTTCTCTGGCATTTCTGCGTCGACCTTTACACATAGATTGGTAACATCATGAATATTAGTTATCAACCGGCTCATCCTCCCCTTGCATTCTCATCCTAAGCCTATACTCCAACTGTTCATCCCACGCTACTGCCTGAAAAGCTTCTTTCATATTTCCAATTAACAACGGCCACGTCAAATTCGCTCCTAGCTGACGTTCGAAATTTTCGTACCACTTGAGGGCAGCACCCTCCAGGTAGCAAGGGATGATGACTAGCTTTTTCGCCTCATTCCATCCGTTCGCCTTGGCCACCCGCTCAAATTGTGCCAAGTATTCTTCCACATTACTCTCAACCCCTCCGTGGAACTTAGGTGGTTTGATAGTCGAACCCCCTTCGGCCATTACAATTAACTCTTCTTCCCCTTCGACTTCGTCGTGTTGTTCAACCTCGTTCTCTTGACCTGCTAGCAGTGCTGCGTTGTTCTCGGCCCTTTCCTCCTGGATTGCCTCCAAGACGTTTTGAAGCGTGTCCTCAACTGTCTCGCCTCCACTCAACTCCGGTGTATTCTCCCTACTTTCCGCACTTCCGGCCCTAAACCTACTCCTAGTGGTCACGCTGACCCTCAGCGGAGGAGGGTTCATGTACTCCTTTTTGATCACCCGATTTACGCGTCCCTTAATATGCAAAAATAACTCTTTAAATGGTACCCTTTCTAACTGGCTTACATCTACTTAATCTATCCTAATATCAAAATGTCATAAATATTTATATACAAACAAACAAAACAATGGGTCCAGACATACAACCTGAAAAGTACAAGTTAGCAAGAATAAAATACATATAAAAATACCAACTGACGTTACCCTGAAATATTATATTCTAAAACAAATATTATTAACTACTCTTAAATGTTAAACTTGCTATTACTGACCGCTCTCTTGTTCGCAAGTTTGACCTGAGTGAGCCCCTGTTTCCACTCTCAACGACAAACAGCAAACAAATAAAAACAACTTTACTCTATAAAAAAAAACAAAAACAATAATTATATTTTTTATTTATCACACAGGGGTGGCACACGCCACTTGCGTACCGGTACCCACAACAGAGCAGTCAATAATCTAATCTATATGCTATGTACTAACTTACTTTATTTGACTAGGGGTCGACACCCGTCACAGGTTAACTACCTCAGGGCACCCGGCGCTGCTCCACCAAATTTGTCACGTAGCCCTTCTCCAGAAGGGGTAGTAACGGGGGGGGGGGGGGGTTGTAGCTCAGAACAAATAGACTAGGCTTACCTTGAAACTTTATCTTTATTTGTTACTTGGTCCCTGACGACGCTCGTCCTCCCTTGTCTCAGCCCTACAAACAATTCCAAACTGCCCTCACTCCTACGCGACAGTTGGTCCTCTTCCTCGTCTCGCCCCTCGTCCTCTCTCCTCCTGCTCTCCTCTGAGTAGTACAGTAGTCTTAAGATGCCATCTTCTTCAGTAATTGCCCCCGTGCCGCGGTCCGCACTCGTCCGTCACCACCGACTCTCGACCACGCAACCACACTCTGCCTTCTTGACTGACGACTCACTGACTGCTGCTCTAGTCCAGTCCTACCACCTCTCCAAACACGGGAATCAGGCTGCCACAGTCGGGGAATTGTGATGGGTGACTAGTCCCGACGATGGGAAATGGGACCCATCGTCACAATTTAGACAAAGATAAGTCTTAATAAGATAAACGTTTTGGCAAAATCTCAACGCTGTATCTCAAACTATTTACAGACAGTCGGAAAACTAGGCACCACATACCCATGTTTCTTTGGTGAAATGTGTTTTTCTTGACCTAAGCAATAACGCTATATTCATATGTCCAGAGAGTTTCGGGACACCCTGTATAGAAAGGCTCCTCTGACTTTCGATCAGCAGACATTCATCCGCTCAACCCAAACAAGTTTTCTGCAGAGGTGGTTGCAGCATCGATATAACAAATTCTAGGAAAATTTAGTGAATTTAACAATGAAGTTGAATAATTTGAGAACTAGGCTGTGTCGAAAAATCTTCTCTTCCTCTGGCACCTCTCCCCTGTATCCTCCAATGTCGGAGGATATTAATTACAACGCCCCCATTCTACTGGTAGGCTACAGCTCTCACTTAAGTTTTGGTTATACCAAGGAACATTATCACGAAAGTATGGTAATTGCCTCCGGGGTACACAACTCTGGTCTCTCTTTCTCTCTCATCTGCAGTGATGTCGATGGCAATGTCGTCCATAAGGTTAGTCCTCTTAACTTATTGGCTCAAGACAATATTTAAAATATAGACCAATTTGGGTTCAGGTCAAATTACATTGTTCATTGCTGTTATGGGCCCAGAGCCTTACTCTGCCCTCAAGGATTTACTTTTACCTAAGAAGCCTTTGATAATACTTTTCTGAAGTAATTGCTGTTGTAACACGCAATGAACCCCGTAAATATATTACCTATAAAAGGTTTATTTTCAATGACAGAACCCTAAAAGAGGGAGAAAATACTGTAGAGTTTGAAGTTCAACTTAAAAGACCAGCCTCATTTTGTATATTCAAAGTCTTCCTTGATGATGCTTTGCGTGACAAGTTCTTGTGTGGACTTAGGTGTAATGAAATACAAAGCAAATTATTGTCAGAGGGCAGTGGCTTGGATTTTAAGGCCATGGGAATAGCTATGGTAATGAAAGATACCAGCCGTAGTATACGGAAACTGCATCCCTTCAGACATGCTGACAATAAGGTTAGCTGTGTAGACAATGAAGTAAATGCTGTTAAATAAGGTACTAAAAAGGTGACATACAGTCAAGAGAAACGTAGGCCTAATATCAGTAAGGGCAGTGATAGGCCAATTGAAAATTTTCATAAACCTCATGATATGCTCAACTCGTTTGGTAAGCAGTGTTTCTTCTGTTGAAAGGGACTTGATGGAAAGAATTATCTGTTAAAAAATTTCAGTTGTCATAAATGTGGCAAAATAGACCATTAAGCCAATGTTTGCAGACAGGCTAAGCCTAATGGTAAGGTCAATTATTGTGACGTTGATTAATAGTTAGAAGAAAAGTTTGACGATTTAAGGTTGTACAAAATCACCTATGACGAAGCTGGAGAAGTACTTAAGAGTTTTACTATGGAATTAATGATTAGTAGAAATGACAATCGAAACAGGAGCAGTTGTGTCAGTCATGCATGGTAATGTGTTTTTCCAAAGTGTTGGGCAAAATTTGTTATCAATAAAAAATCATATAATCCATATAAAAATTTAAAATACTTGAAAAAATTGCACCTGCAAAGTATTCTAAATATGGACCATGTTATGCAATAGTAGACCAAGCGACAAAAATGTTGTTTTGAGAAACATGCACTTTTGCAAATGCATATTTCAAAAATCAATATGAGGTTTTAATAGATAAGGTAATAGGTTTTTCTTGTAAAGAATACTTGAAATTTGTTCTCTACGTAGTTTAATGTGTAAATGTCTTGACAATTATTTAATAAATCGTAAAAATTGCTCTTAGTCTACAATTGATGTTTTACAATTTTTATTCAAACAAAAATTGCAAAAATAGACTATGAGTCAAAATGGCGCTTGGTCTTTTATTGCAGAAATCAAATACTGGATTATTGGGTATCAAAATAAATTAAATTAACAAGTAAACACAAAAAAAAGTATATTTTTGTTTTAAACACATACAGTCTTACACTCATAGGTACAGTAAGGTCATTTAAAAAAAATAAAAATTAAAAATGCAACCATCAGTCTTACAACACTCCAACTCAAAATTTTGGTTATTTTTATTACCCTAGCTATTTTTTTGTAGAGCAATGAGCTATCTTCAGGGAGATGTTCTTTGCCAGCCGATTTAATGAGTGGTATTGTTTCTTAACAAAGCTTATTATGATATTGTATTCCCTTTATTTTTATTTAGGGAGATTAGGGCGTGTCCCTACAATAATAAGTCAAGAGTTTATGCTGTAACAATTAAATATTTTTTCAACTATTTTATTAAATATAACATTCAGTCTTATTCAGTAATTATCACAGTGATCCTTCTCACTAACAATTCACAACTATTAACAAACCATAAATATTTGACTTGAAATTGAAAAAATCTACTTTAAATTATATCACAAAATATTAATGACTCAACAATTCCCTAACTCGCAACAATGTAATCCCTGAGAAAGAAATTTAAATTTTGCTAATAAAAACCCCTAATATGACGAACCGTTCTTTCTCGTAACACCACCCACCAGCGCGCCTTCCCCCACCACCGCGTCAAACGCCCGCCATGTTTGCGTGAGGCCGGAGTTGGCGCGAAATTTAAATTGCATGTTAATAAATGGGCTGATGGCTCGTGTTCAACCTTAGAGTTCTTACTAGAAAAAAAAAAATAAATGAGTTTTATAGTGATAACATTTCTGTTAATACAGTCTTTATTTACAATTACCTGACATAGCCAAAAATTCAGAGATACATGTAATATATCTACATGATAAATTGATTTGAACATCTGAACGTGAAGGTTTTCATTGCATATTCAGTTCTTGGGGCCAAAAATTCTAAACATATTTATAATCAAGCTTCTAGTATGGCAAGCATTCCTTTGTTTTATAACTAGAGAGTATATATCCTGGCTAAAAATCATACTTTAACGTTTCTAACTAATTATTAATGACCTAAAAGTTATAGATGTAGTTTTTTTTATACAGTTATAATTTTGATTATAACAATCTGTTAGCACTACAGAACTGTATGTAAAAGCAAATAAAAGTAATATATTATTTTATTAAGGCGTGACCATGAATGCATTTTAAGGCCTATTACTGTAGGCTATGATTCACTCACAAATAGGCTACATTTACAAGATTCTTGAATTTGTTTTTCAGACTTTTAAAGACACAATACCAGAAGTTATTCCTTAGTAGATTAGAATCGCCATTTTAAGGGTGATTAAATGAATTTCAAAATTGGAATTGGAATCAAATGGAATTGCACAATTCCAATGCTGAAGGACAGTTAAGGATTTTGAATAACTTAAAAGTTCCAAATTGCAAGAATGAAAATATTAAAAAATAATGACTGTGAAATAAAACAAATATATTTTGCAAGAGTAACTTAACTAATTTAGAAACAGGCACAATAGGAATTTTATTGATGAGGAAGTTGAGGTTTAGTAAATAAAACAAATTAATTAGTCAAATACAGTGTATTTAAACATTTCACAAAAACAAAGTGAATCTTCTTTTATCCAAGTCTTAGATCATTACATTTGGAGTTTTTTTCATTGGAGAAACTGATCTATCAATTTGAGTGTGTTTGCTGTGGTGGATTTGGCTGATGTCCGTTTGATTTTCACTGTGCTTTGTCTTGGCGTCTTAATCTCCATGGGTTCAATTGGAGTCAAGTAAGTTCAATTAAGTACCCATTTTCTACAGAATTGTTTATCGCAATAATTACAAATAAACATTTTTACCAACAAACAAACAAAGACTAGACACTATGAAACCAAAACAACACGCCGTGCAGACGACAACAGCTTACAGCAGACGCGTTTGGCAAGGCGGCGCAGTGGTGGGGGAAGGCGCGCTGGTGGGCGGTGTTACGAGAAACAACGGTTCGTCCTAATATGTAGTTTAATTTGCCAACTTTAAGCTCTTACCAACTCCAGCACAAAGCCGAGTGTAGTGTTTGCTGAATGTAGCTTTGAGGACTCTACTCTTCCAGTTAAAAAGCCAAGTTAACAAGAGAGAAGTCTCATTTTTCAAAAATACAGCCCCGCGATGACCCCGGACTACGTACCGCGCAGAAAAAACTATATGACGTAATGAGATGGTTTTACTTCCTCTCACTCAATTCACAAACCGGGCCGGGTGCCGATGTCGAAGTTTGTCAAATGTCAAATGTCATGTCCTGGAGGTTAAGTTAATGATGATTGTAAATAATAGACATCCGTATAAAGTTATTCTTAATATGAATTTAAGTAATCATACCGTAATTAAAACAAATCACAAGTGTACGTATTGTAGGTTATCTCAACTTATTCATTTATAAAATTTAACTTAAATCTGCTATTAATTAAGGAGGTATTTATTAGAATTTTAACTACTATTACCTTGAAATTGCAAAGCACCAAGAGGATCGGTGTTTATCGCAACTGTACAACAACCTAGGCTATTTGGAATTAAGTCTTTCATTGGTTACTGTTCGAGTCTATTAGAAAGCTTGATAGTAATCTAAGTTTGGTTAATTGAGTAGGCCTATTATATTATTTTTAAGGCGGTTAACTTAGGTAACGTCGTAATTGTCCCCTCAATTTTGTAACGAAGCTAATATTGTTATGCGAGTTTCACGAAATTCTAATATCACAGAAAACTTTTTAAAATTTAGATTTATCAGTCTTATAATGAGAAAAAAAGAACTAATAGGAACATGAAATCTTATAACTAATAATACATAACAGTCTTTTGTCTTGAAGAGTGGTTGTCCTCTAGAACTCCAGGGTGAAATCTTCTTCTAACTCCATCTCCAGGACGTCCTCCTCAGGAAGTGCTCCAGGCGGGCTGAAGATGCTGGCCACCGGATCAATCCTTTGTACTGGTTCTGAACCTTCATTTCGTGCAGGATGCGAATTACCTCCCGGTCCCTAGAGTCTTCGGTTGGGGATCCTTTTGCTGGTATGTCGTAAGGATGCAGGACATACTTCCAGGCGACGATAGGGTAGCCCAGCATCTTCTCCATTTCTAAGAGCCTCTTCTTGGCTTGGACATCGGGGTACTGAGTGATGTCTGCCTCCTCAGATAGCTGCTCGCACCGTCTACCGAGCATCTCTCGCTGTTTCTGAGCCTCCAGCTTCCTGTTGCTGATCTACAGGAGATTCGCCAGTTTTGTTCTAGGCTTGACGCTTGAAGAAAGCTGCTCTCGTCTTGGGTCGTCTAGTGGGAGCTTGGCCAGCCACTTTCGGAAGGCTTCGTGGTGACGCTTTCCTTTTTTTCGGAATGTAAAAGTTAGCTGCTGCCATCATCTGTTTTGCAAATTCAAAAGAAGATTAGTGTTTCGTTTTGATTGTTTTATTTTTATTTTTTGTGTGTTTTACTATTATTATTTTTTTACTGCCGTCATCCTCCTTTGTATCTTTTCCAGTTTTTTTTCTAATCCTAACATGGTTTGAGTATTTGGTTGTCTTTTCACAGTTGCAACTACTATTTTTGGTTCATCATCACCATTTATTTCCTGTGACGTATCACTTTTACAGTAGCGGCTTAAAGAATCTGCCACTATATTATCTTTACCCGGACATCCCTCTATTGTGTATTGGTATTCTTGTAAAGCAAGGACCCATCTAGTTACCGTGAATTGAGTATTTTGCAAGTTTTTATGAAAGTTAGTGCCTTATGGTTCGTTATTATGCGCATCTTAGCTCCCAACACAATTTGTCTGGTCTTCTGAAGACAGAAAAGTATGGACAAAAACGAGAGTTTATGCTGCAGCAATTAAATATTTATTCAACAATTTTATTAAATATAACATTCAGTTTTATTCAGTAATTATCACAGTGATCCTTCTCACTAACAATTCACAAATATTAACAATTCATAAATATTTAACTTGAAATTGAAAAAATCTACATTTAAATTATATCACAAAATATTAATGACTCAACAATTCCCTAACTCGCAATAATGTAATCACTGAGAAAGAAATTTACATTTTGCTAATAAAAAACCCTAATCTGTAGTTTAATTTGCCAAATTGTCGTGCGCCAGTATGGTGGGCAATGACGAACAACAATAAAATAAAATACTATGCTTTATTACACACAAGCTTTATCATTATACTTTGAATAAATTTGAATAATAAATATTTTCACAATGTTACAATGATGCTTATCATAGTTACTCTAAAATAAACCAACAGCATCATGGCTGAGTGAGCTCTCTGATATTCGGAAAAGGTTTGTAAGTAAGTCCTAAGTTTAGTCTGTAGCTAGAAATTTATAAGTTAAAACATTACAGCAATTATTATTGAACTTGGCTGATTAGGTAGTAACCCGAGGGACTACTTACAACTCAGAAGGTGAGTGCTGCCAGCTGGAGTCTATGGAAGAGAATGATCTCTTCTTCAGCTAAAAACCCATGAGCTGCAAAAATCCCCTCTCCTAGTTTCGCCTTAATCTACATTGCCATATTTGGTAAATCCTTGGAATAAACGATTCCTATTGGTTTGTCTATTCGGGGACAACAACAGGATGCTCATATCTGTATGTAAGCGCGTGGCAACTGATAATCATAACTGGACCAACTATCCTTTTGAATATAATTATTTAAACAATAAAACATAAATTTCAAAAATATAATTTATATACAATTTATACTAAAGCCAATCCGTGTAATGTGATGGTTTTACTTCCTCTCACTTAATTCTCAAACCGGGCCGGGTGCCGATGTCGATGTCTGTCAAATGTCATGTCTTGGAGGTTAAGTGAATGATGATTGTAAATAGACATCCGTATAAAGTTATTCTTAATATTAATTTAATCAATCTTACAGTAATTAAAACAAATTATAGCTATATGATCATTTAAATAAAAGAATGATTAGTCGGAGTCTTGTAAATGATAATTTAATTACGGTCTTTGATGAAAGTTAAAGTTGTATCGGCAGACGTTATGATATCGAAACGTTAAGTGTACGTATTGTAGGTTATCTCAACTTATTCATTAATGAAATTTAACTTAAATCTGCTATTAATTAGAGAGGTATTAATTAGAATTTTAATTATTATTACCTCGAAATTGCAAAGCATCAAGGGGATCGGTGTTTATCGCAACTGTACAACAACCTAGGCTATTTGAAATTAAGTCTTTCATTGGTTACTAATCGAGCCTATTAGAAAGCTTGATAGTAATCTAAGTTTGGTTAATTGGGTAGGCCTATTATATTATTATTACGGTGGTTAGCTTTGGTAACGTGGTAGTCTTTAAATTACATAGCTCAGACCTACTGAAAATGTCTCTTTTAGACTGGTTCTAACTCAAAATCTAAGTCACCTCCGAAGCCTTCAATGTCATCTTCTATTTCCTCTGACCCAGTAAGAGTTTTGAATAGGCCCAAACAGTCTTAAGGTATAAATGGGAACATCGATTTTAGATCTCCAAGCTTTTTCTTTGCAATTGCTTTTCCATTTGGCCACAATATTTTCAACTTTTTTGAGAAAAAAGAATCATTTCCGTCACTTTTCCTGCCTTTCTTCTTCAGTATGTCTATTTTGGTGAAGTTCTTATCTTCCAAATCTGTTTTTACAATCAGAGTCATAGATACGTAAAACGATCATAGATACGTAGATCTACGTCGTAGATACGTAGTCAAGTTCAGAGTCTCTGTCTTTCGAACTTCAATAATCCTAAACGTAAACCAATTTATTTTACCTCCTTCGGTACTGTTACGTTTAAAGGCGGCTGCCCGCTGTACTGTTGTGTCGACCTGTGGTCGGTGTTTTGAAGGAACTTGCGATTCACATGTTTGTGTCTGCTCCGATGTTGGGTATTTGTGGTCATGTACTTGATTCATGTTACGTTGGGAGTTGTGAGTGACGGACATGTAGTTCACTATTTCACACCATGTTCCCAATGGATGACATGTGCAGAAAGCTGACTTGCTGCCTGGTCCACAAAGTGCTCACGCTGGGAGAGCCTCATTACCTCAGCGAGAGGCTGAAGTACAGGAGGGAGATCTGTCTGCGTAGTACTCGCTCCGACCGCAAGCTTCACTTTCCTAAAGTGAGGCTTGAGGCTGGAAGAAGGTCTTTTTCTTATTTCGGCCCGCGGTTGTACAATGGCCTCCCTCAAGAGATCAAGTGTTCAAAATCGTACAACACATTCAGGGCCGCAATGAAAAAAACAAATGTAAAATGTATATTGTAATTATTCTGTTGTAATTTGTTTGTATATACTTATGTAAATATATTAGGATAGTTTAGATTTAGTGACTTGAGTTAGTTTGAAAACCATGTATTATGAAACTCGCTCGCAAATAAAGGCCTTTTTATTTATTTATTCACGTTGCCTCGCTGTTGTTGTGGTGGTGGATTTCCTGGTTGCCAACTAGGATTATATTGGGGCCGGTTGTTTTGGTAATACTGAGGTCGTTTGAATTGCACAATGTTAGATAAAAACTGGACATTCCTATCCTTCTTATTGTATTATAAAAGTAACTGAATAATTACTTTATAAACAACTGTACCTCAATACACAACTTGACTTTAAAATTAAATTTCCTCATAAGTTTAAATATTTTACCCTTAGGTGGAAATATGGTGGTACAATTTGCTTACAAAACAATTTGTTTGTTAAATCTTAAGATCCAGTGGTCTTCACGACAATAATCGTTATGAAAATCATTGATGAAAACTTATGTTCCTTTTCTTGATTTCAATATGGACCGTCTCCCAGCCCTCTTGAGGGCCCTCATTATTCTTAGCACTTTTTTTAATCTGGCTTAGCCCTGTATTTGGGTACAGACACTCCTTCTGGGATTGTACCCATCTATTTGGTACAAGGTCAAAGTTCCCATCTTCAAGTCGTTTAACAATTGACCACATGTTGATCTACTAAAATAATATTGATTTAGAACAAGAATGGCATTACGAAAGAAATACAAGCTTATACAACAATCAGGATCCTATTCTGGCATCATATAACCTTCAGGCTGCATTAGACGATTTGTCTCAGTGGCTACAAAATTGGAAAATTAAAGTAAATGAAACAAAATCAGTTCAATTTACATTTAGGCTTACTTTTGTCAACAAGAACTTGCCCCCCAGTAACATTGAATAATGCCATACTTCCATAATCCGACGAAGTTAAGTACCTTAGTATGCCATCTCGACAGACGGCTTACATGGCTTCACACATTTGGAACAAACGACTTCATTTAAATTTAAATACAAACAAACTAGATTGGCTAATCGGTCGAAATTCAAAATTATCTGTTGAAAACAAATTACCATACATATATTGAAACCTGTTTGGCCCTACGGTATCCAACTCTGGGGAACCACTTCAAACTCATACATAGAAATAGTTCAAAGATTTCAATCCAAAACACTAAGAAAAATTTTACAAGCACTTTGGTTTGTCAAAAATAAAGTTATTCATCAACATACAAAATTACCCTAGCCTATATTAGAGAGGAAATAAAAAAGAAGCAAAAAATATCAAAGAAAATTAGAAAGCCATCCAAATGTCTTGGCAGTTATCCTCCTCGATAATAGTGAAGCTACATATAGGCTCAAATAGTTAATCCAATAGACCTTCCAAATCGTTTCTAGTTTAATTTGTTATAAGTTTTTGAATGTTAGTGCACTTTGTATGTTGTGATGGAGTGTAACTAACCAATGTTAAATTGTCATGAAATTTACTTATTGTTCTAGTATAGAATAGATTGTAAATAGCCTAAATACTTGCAAAAAAAGTACAATATAATTGTATTCTTAAGTATGGCATAAGGGGAATGCTACGAAGCTCTCTTAGCAAGGAAGACACAAACTTTCTTACTATGGATGATACTGGCCACGTTTCCCAATCTGACAATTTTGAAACCTTGCATATACCTTTCAATATTGGGTCAGGGGGAGAAAGTAAAAGTATCGCCTTCAAATAAATTAACATCAACATCTTACAGGGTATTTTCATGTCGCTGCCAAAGTGAAGGCAACACTGTATACAAGTTAATTCGCCGTGACTTCTCGCCTCTACATTGTAATTGTTGGCAATGCTGAATGCTGAAGGGGTCGAGGCATGACAGAGGTTACAAAATGAACTGCTACAGCACCTTGTGTACTTCATAGATGGAGAGGTTTTAAGTTGTTATCAATTTGGAACGTAACGTGGGAGATTATTGATAACTGTACTCTATTTTAACCGACTTTGTCAACGACTGAAGGCTAAATTAAGCTGTTTCGTTTTGATTCTAGTACTTGCTATAGTTTTAACGTGATGATGGAGTCCCACACCGGTTTCACACTACAGGCCAGCCATATGTGCGCATAAATGCATTTTCCCACCTCTCCCTAAAAAAAAACACACATTCTTAATAATATGCTTATACAGCATCTAATATATTTTTCTTATACTGCACGTTATACGAACAGGTCCTCGGACCTAATACTGAGCTATCCAAAAGAGGTTCTCAGTAGATATAATAGGACAATATGACCCCACTTTCGGCGTTTTAGAGGCACTTTTAGGGCACTTTTTATAGGGGAAAAATGAGAAAAAAATGGAAGAGCTTTTTTTGGCCACTTTTTTTAAAGACCCAGCTCTCGACCTATACACCCCTATATAAACTTTCTACTTTTTTAATACTAAAAAACATGTCTGGAATATGGCTCATTTTTTTTGGCCACTTTTTTTAAGACCCGGCTCTCGTCCAATACAAGCCCATACAAATGTTCAAACTCCATTAAAATTTTAAATCCACATCCATTCCTATGTATATTCTCAAAATCATGTGAGGTTTGTGCGTGAACTCGGGCACGCTTATGGCTATGCGTAAACTATGCCCGACTCAAATGAATGACTGTGAGTGTAACCTAATGACCCCAATCAAAACCAATTGTCAACATTCTCTGTCTGTCTGGCGCCAGTCTGTCTGGGGCAGGTTTAGACAATTACCAAATATGTTTGATTGATTGACCTCAATTATTCAATTGTTCAATTTCAGTTTGTTCAATTTCCATTGTTAAGTTCTAAATTAATTTAGACAATTTTGTGGTATATAAGGGGGGCATTCTATGGAATCATCACTCACTCTTCCACCTGGATCTTCTTGTTATGGTAAGTCTTTGACATCTAAGCTAGACTAATGTAATATGTTGTCGCGTGTCGGGTCATGGGATCAATTGGTGACGTAATTGATGCTTGTAGGCTACTCATACTCTGTATTTCTTTTAACTTAGGAGTGTAGCTAATTTCCCGAGTCCATTTTTAAAAACTTAGCCGAATTGAGTCACTAAGGAACTTGTAAAAATGTATATAAGTCTATTTTTAAACACTTAGAGTATTTTGAACAGTCACTAAGGAACTTAAAATGTATATAAGGGTATTTTAAAAAACTTAGCCAAATTCACTCATGAGGGGGACCACTTTGAGTCAAAAGTTTGCACAAGTTATTATTTAAAAACTTAGCCAAACTTCACGCACTGGGGAACTTTGAGTCAAAATGTGTACAAGTTATTATTAAAAAACTTAGCCGAATTATACTCACTATATAATTTTGTCAAGTCCCTTTTAACATAGGTAACATAGTCTTCTCTATAACTAACACTCACTCTGTATATATGTAGACTCAGCATTCTGAATTGCTAAAAAGTATTTTTATTTAAGATTTTGGATTTAGTTTTGATTTAGAAAATTACAATTGCCAAATCTTATTGTATGAAATTGTTTTGAATATTAAAATTTAAAATTTTGATTTAAATTATTATTTCCCATTAATTGAAATTGTCTAAAATGTAATTTCCACCAATTGTTTTTTTAGTTACATGTCAACTGTGTGCTGCTTCTCTATCCAAAAAAGTAACTTATTTTGTTATTACTATTTTTAAGTGAGTCAAAAATATATACAAGTTATTTTTTAAAACTTAGCCAAACTTCACGCACTGGGGAACTTTGAGTCAAAATGTGTACAAGTTATTATTAAAAAACTTAGCCGAATTATACTCACTATATAATTTTGTCAAGTCCCTTTTAACATAGGTAACATAGTCTTCTCTATAACTAACACTCACTCTGTATATATGTAGACTCAGCATTCTGAATTGCTAAAAAGTATTTTTATTTAAGATTTTGGATTTAGTTTTGATTTAGAAAATTACAATTGCCAAATCTTATTGTATGAAATTGTTTTGAATATTAAAATTTAAAATTTTGATTTAAATTATTATTTCCCATTAATTGAAATTGTCTAAAATGTAATTTCCACCATATAGAACATGCTAACTTAGTTTTTTTAGTTACATGTCAACTGTGTGCTGCTTCTCTATCCAAAAAAGTAACTTATTTTGTTATTACTATTTTTAAGTGAGTCAAAAATATATACAAGTTATTTTTTAAAACTTAGCCAAATTCACTCACGGGGGAACTTTGAGTCAAAAGTTTGTACACGTTATTTTTTTAAAACTTAGCCAAATTTACTCACGGGGGGAACTTTGAGTCAAAAGTGTGCACAAGTTATTATTTAAAAACTTAGCCAAATTTTATGCACCGGGGGACTTTGAGTCTAAAGTGTGTACAAGTTATTATTTAAAAACTTAGCTGAATTATACTATATAATTTTGTCAAGTCCCCTTTAAAATAGGTAACACTCACTCTTTATATATGTAGACTCAGCAATCTGAATTGCTAAAAAGTATTTTTTATTTAAGATTTTTGATTTAGTTTTGATTTAGAAAATTACAATTGCCAAATCTTATTGTATGAAATTGTTTTGAATATTAAAATATAAAATTCTAATTCAAATTATTATTTCTCATTAATTGAAATTGTCAAAATGTAATTTCTACTATATAGAAGATACCAACCTATTTTTTAATTACATATATAAAAATGAAGACTACATGTCAACATTGTTTTGCATCGCTCTCCAAAAAAAGCAACCTGATTCGCCACTACAAGGTAATACATAAAATGAAGGTGAAACTGTGCAAAGTTTGTGATATAATCTGTGATAATAACATGGCTCTAAAATCTCATATATTACAAACTCATAAGACTTGTAATTTCTGTAAAAGAAATGTTGTTGGTCATTTTAAAAGACACATCAATTCTTGTAACAAATGTCCATATACAATGATTAAATTTGTTGGTGAATCGATTAAAACTGAACTTAAAAGTACTCTTCAGTCTTGTCCTCTACCGATAAAATGGACTTTAGTAAGGAGAATCAAATTTATAAAATATACAATAGATCAAAATGGAAAATTAGTTAATGAGAAAGAATGTATTGCAGATTTTAGAAGCCTTACTACCTTAACCATTGAGAAGAGAGATTTAAAGCCTCAAATTGAAAATGCTCTTTTAAAGATTGACGCTTCCATACACAAATATCAAGCCGAAGGCAGTGGATGGATTTATGACCATACTAAATATTGGCAGTTGCACGTTTACAAGTATAAGCCCCTAACTCCAAAGTCATATATCCCCACACCAAAAAGTATTAAATTGACAAAAGCAGTTTTAAATATAAAGAATGCTGATAATAAATGCTTCCTTTGGTCAATTTTAGCAGCTTTACATCCAAGGAATGCTAAACATGCTGAAAGGGTATCGAAATATGCACCCTATGAAAATCAGTTAAATATGACAAACATAAAGTATCCTGTTAAAATATCTGATATAGATAAATTTGAAAGACAAAATAATATAAGTGTTAATGTATTTGGAGTTGAAGACCAAAAATTTATATATCCATTAAGAAGAACCAAACTGAATAGTAATGCTCACATAGATCTATTATTATTACTACAAGGTCGTAAATCACATTACTGTTTAATTCGTGATTTTGATAGGTTAATGCTACGGTCTACGAAACAAGACCACAAGAAGTATTTTTGCAAGTTTTGTTTACAACATTTTTACACCAAAGATAAATTAGAATGTCATATAACATATTGTAAGAACTTTGATGCACAAAGAGTGGAAATGTCTAAACAAGATACATTACAATTTAAAAATTATAAATATCAACTTAAAGCCCCATTTGTGATTTATGCTGATTTTGAGTGCTTTATAAACTCCAATATACATATTCCATCGGGATTTGCATTTGTCGTAGTAAAAGATTCTAAGATTATTTCTGAAGAGTTATATAGTGGTGCAAATGTTATGGATGTGTTTTTTGAAAGATTATTTGAGACTTATGATTTTATTAAAAGTCAAATGGCGATATATATTCCCCTTGTAATGACTCCTGAGCAAGAGGCATCTTTCCAAAACTCAACACATTGTCATATTTGTGAAAAGCCTCTATATTTTGATAGGGTACGAGAACATTGTCATTCAAATGGCCAATACCGTGGAGCTGCCCACAATGATTGTAATTTAAACTATAAAGTAACAAAGAAAATACCAGTATTCTTCCATAACTTGAAAAATTACGATGGACATTTAATAATGCAACACTTGGGAAAATATAATCGTAAATTAAATTGCATAGCCAAAGATATGGAAAAGTACATTTCATTCTCTGTTGATGATTTAGTATTTTTAGATTCCTATAACTTTCTGTCCCTTCCATTATACAAATTAGCTTCCAATTTAAATACATTTAGATTTATAGACAATCCACTACTACAACGCAAAGGCGTATTTCCCTATGAATATATGACAGGACCAGATAAGTTTGCAGAGTCTCTACCTCCAATTGAAAAATTTTACAGTACTTTAACTAAAGAACATATCTCTCCCATCGAATATGAACATGCAAAACATATCTGGACCCATTTTAATATACATAATTTACAAGAATATCATGATTTATATCTTAAAACAGATGTATTGCTACTGGCTGATGTGTTTGAGACATTTAGAGACCTGTGTTTAAAGGATTACAAACTTGACCCCGTACACATGTATTCACTTCCAGGACTAACATGGGAAGCCTGTCTTAGAATGACTGGCATAAAATTACAATTATTTCAAGATATTGACATGCATTTGTTCATAGAAAGTGCAATCAGAGGAGGAGTCAGTATGATTTCCACACATTACGCTAAAGCCAATAATAGATATATGGGTGAACATTATGACCCCAAACAAGAGAGTGTGTATTTAGTATATTTAGATTGTAACTCGCTATACTCCACAGCTATGTGTGAGACACTACCCGTGGATGGATTTCGTTGGACGAATGAGATAGACTACAAAATATACAAAAACAATCAAAATGATGAGTTTGGATACATTTTAGAAGTTGATTTAAAATATGATAAAAGCTTACATGATTTACATAATGACTATCCATTAGCACCTGAGAAAATGAATGGCAAATTAATACCTAATTTAAATGACAAAACTAAATATATTTTACATTATAAAGCATTACAAAAATATGAAGAATTGGGTTTGATTGTTACAAAATACCATAGAATTTTAAAATTTAGACAGTCTAAATGGCTTGCGCCCTATATTAATTTTAATATTGAAAAACGCAAATGTGCTAAAAATGATTTTGAAAAAGACTTTTACAAATTGTTAAATAATAGTCTCTTTGGTCGAACAATTATGAACCAACGCAAGTTTCGTGATATATATCTCAAGGATGAGTCACTATTAACTAAATATGTCACTAATCCAAGGTTCGACTGTAGCAAAAAGTTCGATAACAATTTACATGCTATACATTTAAATAAATTAGTTGTAAAGTTTAATAAGCCGATATATTTAGGAATGACCATTTTAGATATCAGTAAAGTAATAATGTATGATTTCCACTATAATTATATGTCAAAATTTAAGAACAAAAGATTTCTTATGACAGATACAGATTCTTTAATGTATTCTATAGTTACAGAGGACTTTTACAAGGAAATAGAATGTGACTTGCACTTTTTTGATACCTCTGGATATAGTAAAGACCATTTCTTATACTCTGATAAAAATAAAAAAGTCACTGGCAAGTTTAAAGACGAATTAGATGGTCATATTATGTATGAATATTGTGGTTTAAGACCAAAGTTATATTCTTATATTCCTCTAAAATGGTTATATGAAGAAGACAAGCAAGCTTTAGAGGTCAAAAAAGCTAAAGGAGCTGATGGTGCTACAGTTAAACATCTCCTCAGACATCAACATTATTTAAACTGTCTTGCAACTGGGCAAGATTATTATGAGAATGTGACAAGAATTAAATCTACAAATCATCATCTTCAAACCTTAACTATGAATAAGAAAGTACTATCGTTTGACGATGACAAGAGGTTTATTCTGGAAGATGGCATCAATACTCTTGCGCTTGGTCATTATAAAATTGATCAAACATAAATCTATATTTGCTATTATTCTTTGACCTTTCTTTGTCTATTACAAAAAAGCCATATTTAGTTTTATCCCAACATTGATGACAGAGATTTCTAAATTGGTTAAATGAAAAGTCATTACCAACATGATTGTTATATACATGTTTTAAATTTAAATCATCTTGTTTAAATAATATTAGGAAATTTACATTATCACGTAAATGTTTATGTACTTTGCTGTAAGATTGACACAAGTAAAAACAGTTAATATTTTTATGTCGACCCATTGAAAAAAATTGTGTAATATTTTGACTATTTATGTCATCAAATACAACAACTGACTGTGATTTTACATCATTTGGTGTGATTTCACAGTCAGTAAACGTGTGTAATTTCACTTCGTCACACAAACTAAATATTTCAATTATTTTTTTATATTTTTCTTGTTCTAAAGATTTAGATATTAAATATAAGTTTGTAAATTTTAATCCTTCCTTTTTCACAATTAAATTGTAAATTACAACCGTCTTCCCACTTCCACTTGGACCACAAATAACACATCGAATATTGGTAGGAAATAGACCCAACTTCTTTGGTATATTTTCCTTAGTATGTACTATTTTAAATTTATGTTTTTGTTGAATAAAAGACATTTTTTATATAATAAAAATGGTGAAAAATAATAAGAAAACATGTAAAAAGGGCAAAGGTTTATTCTTAAAGCCTTACAGGGGTCGAGGGTTATTGAATACTCTTATAAATAATCTTCCATTTCCACTTCACATACCATCATATCGGTACTGTGGACCTGGAACGAATATACGTCAAAATTTAGCCAAAAATGTACCTCCAAAAAATAAGCTAGACTCTTATTGTAAAGAGCATGACATATTCTACATGAATAATCCCGATACCGCTGCTCGGAACAAAGCAGACATGAGATTAGCAGACTTAGCTTGGACTAGAGTAACGGCAAATGACGCAAATCTTGCTGAAAGAGCTGCAGCTTATGCGGTGACAAATTTGATGAAGGCAAAAGCAAAAATGGGAATGGGATTAAAATTTAATAAAAAAGATGGACAACTACCAGCTGTTAGAGGCCGCAAAAGACGTGCCTCACTTCCGGGGGGTGTACCTAAAAAACGAGCTAAAAAATCTAACACCAAAAGTAAAAGAGTGCGGAATAGTTAATTTAGACAGTTCATCTGGCACACATTGGACAGCATATCGTAAAAATAAAGATATTGTAATTTATTTTGACCCATTTGGAATCCAACCTCCAAAAGAAGTAATTAAATATTTTGAGGGACATAAAATATTCTATACAACCGATCAAATACAAGATTTAAATAGTTCTATTTGTGGAATTTTATGTTTATCATTCATAAAAAATTTTTGTTTATAAAAATGGATTCATTTACTATAACATTTTCGGGTACAGAGCCAGAGCTAAAGTCAGTGTTCTTTCCTCCCATAGAATTAAATGATGATTATGTAATTGGATTAGTAGATTTTCAAAGTTATAATTCTATATTTAATGTAAAAAAACCACTTAATACTTTAACATATTACAAAGTAGAGAAAAAAACATTACCAAAGGGAGAGATCTTAGTTGATGATTTAAACCAGTTATTAGATGGTAAACTTAAAGTTATAATACATAAGAATGGAGAAGCATTAATTAATACTAAAGTCAAACTTTTATTCAAAGGGCTTATTCCAAAATTAAATCAACTTAAAGGCAACAAATTAACCATTGAAGAAGGTGATGATGTTTTCTATTATGACCACAAAGCTCCAGTTACAATAGAAATTTCTGAAGGAACATATGAGGTGGTTGAGCTTGCAAAGGAAATTCAAAAGCAAATCCCAGACTTTTTCCTTACAGCTAATAATAAAACTATGAAAGCGACATTACTTTCTAGCCACGTGTTTGATTTTACAAAACCATGTTTAGGGTCTGTTTTATTGGGATTTAAAGGTGTTTCTACTCCTGGTGTTCAGTTTGAATCTACAAATAAAATAAACATTAATAATGTAAATGTGATTAGAGTAAAATGTAATATTGCAAACGGGTCCTATTTAAACGGAAACAAATCACACACCATACATAGCTTTTATCCAGAAGCTCCTCCTGGCTACAAAATTATTGAAGTTCCAAGAAATATTATATATTTTCCTGTAAATAAGAGAAGTTTAGATGTTGTCAGTATTACATTTGCCGATCAGCATGACAAGGCAATTGACTTTAATGGAGAAGAAACTACAATTACTTGTCATATAAAAAAGATATGAGAATTTATAAGAATTTATCTATAAGTGTACAAAATGCTAGGTTCCTACGATCAATAGGACTAAAGTTAAAATTTTCTATTAATAAAAATGGAAGATTTTCTAGACGTTACAGGGAAATCCCAATTCGACGATAGTGTGGTTAAAATTACAAATCACTCCTATGTTCCCCACAACACTTTGGCAATAAATAATTCCGATGAAATTCGAATATGTATTAATAATCAAGATTTGCTAACTCTCCCGTGTAGGAGTTATCTGTATATTAAGGGAGAAATTGAAAATCATGATAAAGGTCATTTTATAAATAATGCATTTGCATTCTTATTTGATGAAATTAGATATGAAGTCGCAGGTAAAGAAATAGACATTGTAAGAAACCCAGGAATTTCTAGTCTTATGAAAATATTGAGCTCTTACAATAAAACTACTAAATTGTCAAATGTGGCATTTGATTCTGACACGAATTTAAAAGAGTTCCATAAAAGTGGCAAGTTTAGTACTTGTTTGCCATTAGAACTGTTAATGGGTGTATTTGAGGATTTTAATAAGGTATTAGTAAATGTCAAACAAGAATTGGTGTTAAAAAGATCCAAAAATGATTTGAATTGTATATTAACAACCACTAGTGCTCCAGCCAGTGGTACTGCTGATATGATTCCTAAAATTACACTTAACTCAATTCAATGGGTGATGCCACATGTAATACCATCAGATGGGGAGAAGTTACAATTACAAAAGATGTTACTGCAAAATAAAAATTTGCAAATTGCATTTAGAAGCTTAGAGTTGCATGAACTTCCATCATATCCCAATACTACAAGACATACATGGTCAGTAAAGACATCTTCAAGTTTGGAGAAGCCTAGGTATATTATATTTGGTTTCCAAACAGCTAGGGATAATAGTGCACGAAAAAGAACTGATGAATTTGATCACTGTAAGTTAAAAAATCTCAAAGTATTTCTAAACTCTGAATATTATCCTTATAGTGATTTAAATCTCGACTTTGAAAATGGAGATGTCTCTAAAGCTTATGAGATGTTTATGAGGTTTAGAGAGACTTACTATAATACTATCCCAGATCCTATGATTAGTAGGGCTGAGTTTATGAAGAAATATCCACTAATTGTAATAGACTGTTCTAGACAGAACGAAACAGTGAAGGAAGGAATTGTTGATATTAAATTAGAGATTGAAACTGCAGAAAATGTACCAGCAAATACATCTGCATATTGTTTAATAATACATGATAAAGTGTTTGAGTACAATCCTTTGTCAAATGAGATAAATAAAATGTAAATAAAAGATGAAAAACATTCAACAAGAATTGGTTGACTCTGCAAATCAAATACGAGAGAAATATAGAGCTTTAAAACGTGGCAAGTTTCTAGAGGCTGAAGAGAGGTTTCAAACATTCCAACCTTTAATAGAGCCATTACAAGAATTAAAAAAAATCGCCAAAACAGAGAGGCCTCGAATGGAGATTCTCCCAATGACTCCATCTAGAATACCAATAATACCAAGATTACAACCATTACAGCAATCCACCCCACAGAAATTAGATTTTGGTCTTTTAGCATCAGACTATTTAGGAAATTACCTCAGTAAAAGTAGTATGACAGACACTACATATGGTATTAGACGAGAAGCAAATAAATTTTTTATTGGAAATAAGGAAGTTGACATTGCCAATGATGATGTTACAATTGCAAATAAAACCTACAAGGGGACAAAAGGTTTGTGGCAATTGTTAACTTTAAAAGAACCTGAGGATTATACTCCGGCTGATTTGCAAAATTATAAAGAAATTTTGGAAGCTACAAATGGACATTTAAAGAGTTACAAAGATGGTGCACCAATTTCAAGTAATAGACATACTAAATATCTTAATATAATTAAACCTCTATTTAAGTCTGTTGGTGAAGGTTTGAGACAAGTGACTGGTAATAAAATAGACTATATTTATTGGGATGATCCTAATGAGCTTGTAGATAGGTTAAGACTTCTTTGGCTAAGTCGCCAAGCCGGTAACTCAGGAGTGGATAATGAAATAGATTCCATTATTGAGGAATTGAGAGAAAGTGGAATTATTTACTAAATAAAAATATGTTTATAGATAAATTTTATCGTTTATATAATCCATATAATAAGCCTGCAGAACCCAGGGCTAGTAGTGAACCTACTTTAAATTTACAAGATGATAGTTGGAATGGTTTAAACCGTAAAATTGGTAACGTTAAAGATGGGGAGTTTGTAGATGATGTATCAACTTTGGGACAGACATTAACTAGAAAAGGTGATGTCTTTTTACAAGGTAGAACTAAATATGAGTTTTTAGAATCTAAGAATAAAAATTGGAATGCTAAAAAACAGAAAATTACTAATGTGGAAAAGGGTGAAAGTTTAGATGATGTGCCCACTTTACAACAGACTTTAATACGAACAGCTGGTGGTACATTTGTACAAGACAATAATAATTATGAATTTTTAGAATCAGAGAATGGTATTTGGAATGCTAAGAAACGGAAAATTACTAATGTGGAAAAGGGTGAAAGTTTAGATGATGTGCCCACTTTACAACAGACTTTAATACGAAAAGAAGATGGTAAATTTGTACAAGACAATAATAATTATGAATTTTTAGAATCAGAGAATGGTGTTTGGAATGCGAAGAAACAGAAAATTAGTAATTTGATGGAAGGTACAGATAGTAAAGATGCTGTGAATGTTTCACAAGTTCCAAAAATGGAAGCAGGCTATTGGAGTTTTAATAGTAAAAGGTTAGTACGTGTTAAACCTGCCATTGATGACACTGACTGTGTTATAAAAGAACAGACTATAACTTTTGATAAAAAAGAAAAATGTTGGGATGCCAAAAAACAATTCATAAGAAATCTACCAGAGGGGGAACATTTGGATGATATTTGTCTAATGTCACAATCTATGCATTATGATGGATCAAAATTTGTATATGGAGAAAAAAAATTTAATTTGATGGAATATAATCCTGATTTATTAGTTGCTGACCCCACATCTTTGAGTGGATTTAAGTATATAGATAATAGACCATATATACCAGAAAACTATGTATTTAAAAGAATGGAAGATAATCTATTGATTGGGGCTAATGGTGATGTATTTAGAGTTACAGGAAAGGATGATGTTATAAAAAATGAATGAAATTGCATACGAACTTCATAAACCTGCAAGAAAGAATTTCATTAGAAGGTCTTTCAAAGTATTAGGTATAAATGAAACCGTACAAATAGATTTAATTGATATGCAAAACTATGCTAGAGAAAATTCTGGCAATAAATATATTTTAACTTTAATAGATACATTTTCTAAAAAAGCTTATGCTGCTCCACTAAAGAATAAGACAGGGTTAGTGGTTACAGAAGCCATTAAAACCATTCTACCAAAGGGGGTTAAAAACATTCAATCTGACAATGGAAAAGAATTTTTTAATCAATATTTTAGCAAACTTATGAAAAAATTAAATATTAATCACTATCACACATTTTCTACAACTAAGGCTGCAATTGTGGAGAGGTTTCAGAGAACTTTAAAGAATTGGTTATATAGGGAATTTAGTGCTCAGGGGAGTTATAAATGGTTGGATTTACTTCCAAAGTTAATTCGAAAATATAATAATAAAGTGCATAGATCTATAGGAATGAAGCCTAACCAAGTAAATGTTAAGAATAGTAAATATGTACATGAGAGGTTGACTTCTAAAGTAGAGCAAGTTAAAAAGCCAAGATATAAGGTAGGTGATAGCGTAAGGATTTCCAAGTATAAACATGTTTTTAGTAAAAGTTATACTCCAAATTGGACAGGGGAACTATTTACAATAGCAGAAGTTAAGAATACAAAGCCTGTGACTTATATCTTGAAAGATGAAAATGGCAATATAATCAGGGGAGGCTTCTATACAGAGGAGTTGTTAAAGACCAAGTATAAGGACATGTATTTGGTAGAGAAGATAATTAGGAAAAAAGGTGATTCGTTGTATGTCAAATGGCTTGGGTTCCCAAGTAGCCAGAACTCATGGATTTCCACTAAGGATGTCCAAGGGAGCACGTCATAAGCCGGGAGCATGCCCGAGTTCACGCACAAACCTCACATGATTTTGAAAATATACATGGGAATGGATGTGGATTTGAAATTTTAATAGAGTTTGAACATTTATATAGGCTTGTATTGGACGAGATCCAGGTCTTTAAAAAAGTGGCCAAAAAATGAGCCATATTCCAGACGTGATTTTTAGTATTAACAAAAGTAGAAAATTTATATAGGGGTGTATAGGTCGAGAGCTGGGTCTTTAAAAAAAGTGGCCAAAAAAAGCTCTTCCATTTTTTTCTCATTTTTCCCCTATAAAAAGTGCCCTAAAAGTGCCTCTAAAACGCCGAAAGTGGGGTCATATTGTCCTATTATATCTACTGTTCTCCATAAAAACTTTCTTTAACTGTAAATCTTTTACCGATTGTTACCATTTCTTTAGACTCTCTGGAAAATGCAGAGTTCGCAGCAATCATATACACCGCATGTTGAATGGTGGAATGAGAATTAGTTGGGAATGTCAAAACATTCCAGCAAGATATAGGAAAAAGCAACTGACGTACATTTCCTGAGTCAATAGTCCTACGACACACGATATTCATTTGGGATGGGTTGAGTCGTGCAGCCCCTCAATTTCTATGGGTGTTCCCGAGATCTGGAAAATCTTTATCATACGCATCCACCTCATCTGACCATTGCCTGTGCCGGGTGAGAGTACTCGTAACCGAGCTTGACGCACTAGAGATGTTCGCCAAATGCTTACTCGATTGCGTAACGAACTTCTGAGCCTGGTTCATTTTTTGAATATCTGAACTTGGATTCACTGAGTAATTACGATTCCCATTATGCTAGTACCTAGTTTGTGGAGGAAATTTTACAGCCTATTGATTTAATTTGAATTTCCCACCCTTAGCGCCACCTGCGGTGGCCGAGGTCCGCAATACTTATTTATCTGTTGGGTTTTAAAATCGTTAATCATTGTACTAGTGGGGGTGCTGGCTACAAGGTTGCATGGCTCCTGTGATTATGTAACTGTTACAATTATTTAGTTTAAGGATTATAGTCATGTTTTTAATGCTTTTTCAGGTGCTATAACTTAATTGAGATACATAATCAACCAATTTGTACAAGTCATTATTTACTACGATTTCGTTCGCCACGTGTGGTCAGTTAGCCTGTTTGAGTATGCAATTTCTTGTAACTTTAATAGCTAAACTTCAAAAGTGTTTTGAAAGCTATGCAAATTTAAAATGAGAATTATATAATTTTAATATTAGGTTCTGGACAAATAAAAATTTGTGAATTCAATTTATAGTAATTCAAACTCAATGAATGATTTTTTGCTGAACACTTTATAAGAATCCAAATCAATTTTTTATACCTTTTATAATTTCGTCCAACAGGTCTCTTGTAATATGTATTAATTTATTTCAATTTAAGCTTGTGTAATGGTTTTGCAGACGGGAGTCAAATTGTACCTAGCTAAATCTAAGCTAAACATGGCCTAGCCAACCAGGACCAGGGATAGTAGCTAGTAAGGGCTCTAGACCACTCCGCCGGTGTACCTGCATCCCGCTCGATTCACCCTGTGACGTCACGTGGTTGTCAGCCGCGCCTGTGCTGTAGTATGATGGCAATGCTCGACAGCGCGCGCGCCCTGTTTCGAATTAAAATTCCCGCTAAATTTAAAGACCTATTTTGTTAACCTCTGGCATTCTTAAAAGGAAATTAAATTGTCTATGGAATGGTGTAACTTGTTCATATGAATATTATTATTTACTATTTATTGTTGAAGATCAAAGTACGAAGAATTGTCCTAGACTTTGAACATGTGGTTACTTTAATTATGTTTTTGAAAAGAATATGAAATATTTAACCAAATAAAAATTTTTTTTGTGTTCCCTAAGGGTTTCTCGAAATAAAAAAAATCATATATTTAACCTTTTTCAATAGTAATATTTCTATTCAAAATTATATTCAAGTTTATTTATTTTTACATTTTTAAGACGAGATTACTAAAATTAGGTTAAAATTTAAAAAAAATATTATTTGGGATGCGATATAAATATTTAATTAGAATTTCCTATCATGTTCTTAAACCTTTTTAAATGTAAACTAAAACTTTTGTAAAAATGTAAAACTCAAACGAGCTTACTAAAATTAGGTTAAAATTTAAAAAAAATATTATTTGGGATGCGATATAAATATTTAATTAGAATTTCCTATCATGTTCTTAAACCTTTTTAAATGTAAACTAAAACTTTTGTAAAAATGTAAAACTCAAGCAGTTTTTAAATGATTACTACTACAAGTACTACTAATGATTGTTCTGTGACACTTTTGATTGTTTCAAACAAATTTGCTTATCGAAAAACCTCAATTAATTAATATATAACAAATTATACAGTCACTAAAATTCATAAAATAATTTTTTTTGTGAAAAATTCGACCGACTTCAAACGCTCTAAAAAGAATTAAACAATTTCAATAAAGTTAACTTTTGTATTTGTCAAGCTCACATATTTAATCATTAATTATTCGTTTTGTATTTGCATAGGAGTCATATTTTTGTCAGCCCACTTAGAACTTTAGTAGGCCACTTAGTTATAGCTATTTGTTTTTTAAAGTTTTTGTTCAAAACACATACTTTGTAAACACCTACAATTTCAATCGTGCTCTTTAGCTTTTTAGAGCTGCAAGATATTCTTACGTTTTATGCTAGCTAAAACTTTATTATTTCGTCTAGCTAATTTCAGTTGCGTTTTTAAGATTACTACTTCAGTTTGTAGTTTTTCATTTATTTCTGTTTTAATTTTACAGTCTTTGCAATTGATCAAATCGGGTATTCCATCGCGATTCATCTTTGTGCCAGTGCCACATTCTCCGGGATTTTACAAACAATAATTCCATAGGAAACAGATGAAAATCATAAACAAACTATCAGTCAGTCACATATTATTTGACTTCAGAACACTTCTAACCACAGCTAACATTAAAACTGAATTACATACTTAGCGCATTGAATGCAAACAAACAAGGGGTTCATTGCAGAAGCGCTGGGCGAGGCAACCACGTGACGTCACGCGGCCGCCGACCCCCCCCCCCCGCCCACTAACTGGGGCGGCGGCTTCTGCCAAACATCAAAAGAGTGGTCTAGCCCTTACTAGGTACTATCCCTGGCCCTGCAGCCAACCCCTGCTGTATAGAGTAATGTACCAGTCTATATATTATTGGGTACTACTAATAATGGGTAGTTCTAGTATATGTGTAAAGGGTTATTTGATTTAAGAAAAGTAGTGAATTGCTGAACTATAATTCGCTGAGTCATTATTAATTGACTCCCCTCGTTCACTGGTCATCTTGGCGACCCTCTTGGCTCTGATCCGCAAGCTAAAGGAAGTGGATCTAAATTCACTTCATAAATATATTCAATTGGCCACCCTGGAATATAATTAATTTGCGCCACTCTGCTGATCTGTTCGCGTTTCACTGCTTTTATAGGCGCCTGGAGTCCCTTTAAGAATCTAGTCCGACTATTTAAGTCTTCCTGTTGGATGGTGTACGCCCCAATCCGTTTCTTGAACAGTTAATTAATCTTTGGACTGTATTCCGGTCGGTTATACGTGTCGACCTGTTGGCGACCAGCTGACGAAGTCGTTAGGAATGGGAGTATTTCTTCCGTCATGTTTAAACCTCGCAGCTCCGAAATCCACTTAGGGACAACTCTCTTCAAATATTTCCAAGTTGGTACGAACTCTGGTACGCTCTCGAGATTGTAATGAAGGACCTATCCTGTCTCTAAAGTTAATAGTGGTACAAAAGTCCCTAACACCCCATCGAGAGTTTTTGGAAGAACGGCCGCATCTATCGTCAGCTCCGATAGAGAAATAAAGTCCCAAGACTTTGTAGAGCCTTGGCTTTTCCCGCAAAGTTGGTTTTTCTTTTTTGTGAAGCACAAACGGCGGGGGAATGTCTCCCCTCCTTGATGATGGCCTTGCACAGCTAGGGTCAAATTGGGGTGATTCGTGTAAGGGAGTAGATGCTGCCAAGGGGAGAGCAGCACGGGGGGGTGACATCAGGGGGCGGGATAGGGTTAGAGTCATCATCACTATCACTGGAGAATGGGACAGCTTCCCCAACATCATAACTATCAGTCACCACATCGCTATCACTTTCACACAAAATTCTGTTGATGGAATTGTCACCTAAGTGGCTTCTCTTCATTTTAATCTGAAAAACATTGAATTTTTCAAACACACTTTCGAACATATATATAATGATATTTACCCATTATTGCCTAATATGGATAAATGTTACTATATACTACTAACACACAACACGAAAAGTCACTTGTCACTTGTAGTGTGTTGTATCTAATGCACTAAGATACATAAATAATAATATTTGCTCATAGTAATATGGATAAGTAATTTTATTGTTATCTATTTATTATTTATTTATTATTTATTTATTTATTATTTATTTATTATTTATTTATTATTTATTTATTATTTATTTTTTATTTATTTATTATTTATTTATTATCTATTTATTATTTTATTCATACTTATTCATTTTATGTTGGCCTAGGCCAACATTTCCAAACACGCATTTGGGACATAAATAATGACATTTACCCATAGTAATATAAACAATTATTACTATTTACTAACACACTACATGAAAATACACTTGTTTACAACTAAACACTAATATGCAACGATAAAATACAAAAATAAAATAACACCTACGAACAATGATCTAGCACAATGAGGTTAGCAGACAAACAAAGCAGAAATGCAAAATGTGTATTTTTCCACGCTATTTGATAACTTGGAATGCGTCACAGACAGTACCTCAGCACTACATAGAGGAAGAACAAGTTCTTGGCTTCAAAATGATATACTATATGTTTCGCTAAAATACATTTGAGCTATATTTATTCTGGATTTAGAAACCGCCGAATAAGCGGCGGTTTAGGCGAAATAGCCGAATGAAAAAACAGCTGATTTCCAAAAATATTTTTCAGACTTCCTGAAGTCGTATGACAAAGATCTTATCACGAAAATAAAGAATAACTCATCCTCTTTCCAATGGTACCAACCGATTCCTATTTGGGCCAAAATACAGACATTAGGATTTTTTGGAAAATCGCGTGCTTTACGAGATTTTGCCGATCGCGAGTCAAATAAACGGTATCAGCATTCTGACACATACTTTCTCCCTTAAGTTTGTCAACAACCTTTATCATGTCTGTGGTGTGAATGAATTGGTGTGATTAAAATTTTGTTCAAAATTTAAATGACTATAATGTAAAATACTAAATTTTTATCAAAATCGTTCAGGCCATTTTTGGGAAAATCTGATTTTCCGTTATTTTATGGGGTTTTTATGGGAAAGTAACATAATTTACAATAACTTTTGAACCGTAATTTTTACAGAAATGGTATTTGTACCATTTTGTTCAGAATATAAAGGACTAAAGGATATAAAAGAACTCACAAAAATGTCTTCAAGCTTTGATACAGTTGGATCAATTCTTTTCACAGCTAACAGCAAATTGGTTAAGTCCCTAACTCCTGTTCCTAAATAATCCAACTTGCCAGTGTCACCTTTACTTCCAGGAAGCCTCTCACTTGCAAATTGGAGAATTAACCTATCCTCTATTGCAGTTTTGCCTACTTCATTTAGATGCATGCTCCGAAGTATTAGGTTTTTTTCCTTTTCAATGTTTTTGTCATTTTCGCTTGATGGATGAGATGGTATTGTACAGTGCTGTCGGCTGCTGGTGGTGCTCGGCTGAACAAGATCGGCTAGAGGCCTTTGTTTGCAATTTGTCCAGTGTTGCCGGAAGTAGTCAGCACTGTAGCCTCCTTTGCAAAAGTCGCAAATAACCGTTACATCTTGTTCTTTTTTTGACTGTTTAACTGGCAAATTTGTACCATACCTCTTCATATAATGAAGTCTCCCAAGTTTCCTCAGTCCATCAGTGATTTTTTGTACTTCCCTCCGCTTCGCTCCACAGTCAGTTAGCCGTATAAGGCTCCTCACTGCCTCTTCAGAGGAGTGGTGAATCTTCAAGTGGCGTGTAAAATTTCTCCCATCCCACCATCCTTGCCCACAAAACGGGCAAACTGTTAGTACCCCTTTATTGGTGTCGGACGTTTTCTGAAAAAAAATATATGTTGCAAACTGTACAGCATAAATGAAATGAAATGAAAAAGTGCTTTTATTTACAAATAATGTACAACAACAACTTCTTAGCACTAAATACAACAATGGACAAAAAGCCCGTCTGTTGCGGCTGGCGTACCTGGTTAGCACTTGTACAACAATTGACTAACGTAAACTGTTCTCATAAATCAGATTAAAAATCAAATAATAACACAATTCATTTTTTGACAATACACATACTTCTAAAACGGATTCATACATATATGTATATTTGCATAATTTAAAAAAGAATGATAATGAAAATATAAGTAAACTTTCCTTTTTTAGAATCATAACAATAGCCTACATTCTAGCAATATTTTACCATATTAATATGTAGATTTCAACGATTCTTGGTAAATAAATAATACATTTCTATCTTAGACCTAATGCAATTTTGATGCCTTAATGAAACTAAAAAATTATAATAAAAAGATTTTAAATTAATGACATTTGGGAAAATGATTCTCACAAATTGAATTCTTGGATTAACCCCCATCTTTAGACCAAGCATCTTTTAAGTAATTACTTAAGGCCCGCCAATATCACCCATTCAATATCTCTATATATTGTTCCTGTGTCAAAATTGGACAGCCAAAATAAAATTTCCTTATTGAATTTAAAATGGGACAAACAGATATAAAATGAAAAGCATCTTCTTTCTCTTGTAAATTACAAAGACTGCACAAATGATAATTGTCTACAAGCCACGGTCTGTAGTTGAGGTTGATAAACTCAGCTCTTGCCTTGAATGCCCAGGACATTACAGTTATGTCATATCTGTCAGCAAAGTATATCTTATATTTTAGGTCGAAGTTAATAGATAAGAGTTGTTGGTGATACAGAGACGTGCGCGCTCGACCCTCGCAATCACTTTTCCATGCTGCCCTTTCCCCTTCCACTACACTCATCAGCTGTGATTGTAGAACAGGGATGCCAACCTCGTCTACGTCGAAATTTATTTCCCTGCCATGCTTGTTTCCCAGACGCTTCCAATGTTTACTCCAGTAAATATTCTTGTTTATTATTTGTCTGGCTAATTTAAAAGGTAAACGACTTTCAGACATTGATAAAACGTTTAATAGATAGTTAATATTTAACACGCTTGAATAAAAGTATATCTTATTTGTTAATGATTCAACATAAATTAAATAATTTGGTGTGTTTTTCGGAAGACGAAATAATCTTTTGATGAAAAACTTATTTACAGACTCCACAGAATCGCTGTCAATGAACCCCCACACTTGCGCGCCGTAACAAATAATTGATCGTATGACACAGTTAAAACACAATTGTTTGGCACTGAGTGGGACTTCGTTGCTATTTATAAAATTTCCCCAAAGTGAAGTAATAGCTAATTCAGACACTTTTTCTTTTGCTTTAAAATGTTTTACCCAAGATAATGAGGGAGTTAAAGTAATACCAAGGTAAGGATATTCATTCACCACTTCAATACGCTCGTCTCTGTACCACCAACGATCAGCAGACCCTAGCTTGCCTCCTTTACGAAACACCATAACTTACACAGCTTAAGAGTCCTTGGAGCCTAAGATTATAACTCATAAAACTATTAAAAAACTACATCTAATTTATAATCTTACAGTATACTAGATATCTATCTATAATATTAAAACGAAACAGAGTTTTTCTATTTCACGATTCTGAATCAACCACTTGACGGATTTTAATGATTTTTGTGTTGAAAGAAAGATAATTTTTAGAACTAGGGAATGTCGAAGCCATAATTTTAGTTTAGGGTTTCAGTTTTTTAGAAATTAAGTTTTAATTTTTAAAAAGTCTAGCAGCCGACGCTAGCAATTTAAAGTATTTCCAATTCTGGTTTAACTAACAGCTGGTTTATAACTGTCATTGAAATGTTTATGTTACGAGTTGTTTGTTTACAAAAATATTGTTCGTTGGTGTTTGCCTACATACTATTTCGCTTTAAAATGTAGGTAGTTTTCCCCTACCGTGAAGGATCTGCGTTATCAGGAAATGTATTATTTTGAACTAAACATCTCAAACACTTGCGTTTAATCAACTTTGTTGTAAATGCAATCTGTGTAAGTATTTAGTTTATGCATTGCAAATTTCAACTCATATTTGGGAAATATTTTTTCTGCAGTTTATCGCTTAATTGTTTAAGATACAAGTGGTTTACGTGTTGATACTTCTTTTTCTGTTTGTTTGAATGTGAGTATGTCGGCATACTAAATTTTTGGTTAGTAATGAAAGCGTAAATCGGTGAAGTAGGTCTCTATAAAACTGTCAAATAAACTGCAGGATGCAGCAGATACCAAAGTCGACTCATACCATACCAACTATCCCCGTAGTGCTTATGATTCAGAAACTTGGACACTGACCAAAGAACCGAAAAACCTTAATACTGGGTTAGATAATAAAGTGCAGAGAAAATATACAGACCAGTTCAAGATAACGGCCCGGAGGTCGAAATAAAAAAAACAGAGAGCACAAATAAAAAAGTTACAATTAAATTAATTTGTAGTCTAAACAATCGTAAATGAAAAATAAGCAAAATAGCAATATTGGAAATGGTGTAAACTGTTAAAAATTCTTTTATATTGTCAGATAATTTTCTTAACAACTTAACACATTTTCTTACCACTTTATTAGCGTAGTTACAATTTCATGAAATACCTAAATCCCTAGTTGTGTACATTAAGGTTCGAAATGAAAATGAAAATGCAGGTTTTTAAAGGGGATTTAATACTACAATAAAAAATACAGTAAATATTTATAATTATGACAAGTAACTTTTGGTTTCCTCACCCATGGTAAACGAGCGTCCGCTACATATCATTCTACTGATACTGATGGATTCGGTTCTGAAAACAAAAAACAAACTAACCATCACTAATGACTCAAAAGACAGGAAATTGAAGACGAGGGATTGTCAAAATATAATACTAATGTACTAATGATTGCATTGTCTAGTGAGAAAATTGCCTTTTGTTATAATGTTATTCATTATTATAATGACAAATTGAAAATAATCGCATGACAGTTTGTTGAAATTTATTGTGTGTGATTTCAAATATTTTAATTTATTATTTTACCTACCCACCCTACCGACCTGGTTCACAGGTCGTGATTCCAACCAGCAACCTGCGGATTACGAGTAAGAAAATCAAGTCACTTGACCGTATAATTTAAGTTGATGAAAAATATTTTTAACATATCTTTTGACTTTTTGGATATTTGCCTCTCCTCAATAGCAAGGAGGATACATTCCGGATCCCTCATTCTTAGGCCTCTGACGATCCTGCTGTCTGCTATTTCGGGAAGGACGCAGCCGAAATAAAACTTCTCTAGTTTCGGCACCATGACTTTCTCCCACAGGGTTTTGTCGATTGGGATCCTCTCTATAGTCATTTCATCTGTTTTTGTCAAAACGACAAGATCGCACCATTTTCTGTGTGTGATGCACAGCTCCCCTTGTATTTGAAAGAAATAATTATGTTTTCTTTTAAGCTGTAAATTGTTATTAGGGCCCAGTTCCAAACACAATTTTTTTCTTAACAGCTGATTTTAGGTCCTCAGTCACGCTAGATAGACATTTCACTTCAATAAACTCCTCCTCACAGACCAAACCGTCAGGACTTGCCCCGAGAAAAGGGTATTCGGTGGAGATAAACAGTCCACATTCCTCAACTTTGAGGCCAGTTCCAGCCTCGTATTTGGTTATAGCTTTTTTCTCATTTAGGCGTCCAAAAATTATATTTTCCGAATTCAGCTCTATGCTGTACAATATAGATTTGACCAAGTTGTGACAAGGAGTATGGTCCAGCCGTTTTACAACTTGTCCAAATGCTGAGGGTTCAACCGTTTTTCCTTCCAGACTTGATTGTTGTGCTGGCCAACAGTTTGCCTTTCAATTTGGCCTGCCCTTTTTGCTTCATCATTTAAAGTTTTAATTACTTCATCCATTTTTTTCTGTCAAAGCATGTTCTTCAACGTCTGGTTCAATGGCCAGCGGGCCATACTCCTTGTCAGGGCCAGCAGATCTTTTTCGATTTTCTCGTTGGTTTTTGCGTACTGTACCGCAACGACCTTTTTGCCCTTATCTTTTCCCTACTCATATTTTTTTTTGTTTTAAATTGTGTCCTGGGCTTCGACCTTGAAAAGATTTCCAGGGGCTTAAATGCCAACTGGGTCCTGCGCCGTGACTCAACCCAGCAGCAAAGCATCTACCTTGGTACGAGCCTTTGTAAGAATAGTTCACCCGCTTGCCACCAATAAACTTGGATACCAAGCCCATATCCCTGAAATAAGAGTATGTATATAAAAAAACACATAATTACTAGTTATGTTACCTGCAAACATTGTGCAATGTTCTTTATTCAATCGCAGCAGACCTGCATATATACCGAATTTCTAAAAGCATAATTTGATTTATGTAATGTTTTGTAACACGTATAATGGATAATGGACGTGAAAAGTAGAAAATGAATTGAATTAAAAAGCTATATCTATAGGCTAGTCTACACGTACAAACTTATCGTCAGTTTAGCATGATCATGCCAGGTTTGACAAATAAGACTGAATTGAAAGCAGCGTCCACACTATCAAGTTAGTTGTCAGTTTATACTCAACTATGGAGGAAGAGTTATTGTTGTTAGTGACTGTAATTGCTATTTGTGCTAAACGAATTAGATTAAAGCGGTATAGGCGTACACTTGTTCAAGTACAATTGTAACTTACTTACTAAACATAGAAAAGTATTCGGCAATTCCTGTTTGACTCTGTACTCCTGACTGATTTGGGTTCATCTCTTTTGCATTTGCGGAATTTGGGTGAACAAGTGTCGTTAGTGGGGGACTTGCATCTGTGTAGTTTTGTAGAATAGGTGTTGTTTGTTGGGGATAGGATTGTGGAAAACCAAACGTACCAAAACTAGGTCTAGCATATTGATCATGATGAAAGTTCTGTGGCCTAGCAAATTGGTTATCCAAAGAAGCACTATTACCACAGTTCATAACCTTAAAATCTTTGGTTAGTGATTCGAGCTCCCCTTCATAAATAACATCATTTATCAACTTTCTAGCAAATATTTGCTGATTACCTTTCAAGACACGTAGCTAGAATTGTCCTAGACTTTGAACATGTGGTTACTTTAATTATGTTTTTGAAAAGAATATGAAATATTTAACCAAATAAACAATATTTTTTTGTGTTCCCTAAGGGTTTCTCGAAATAAAAATATTATATATTTAGCCTTTTTCAATAGTAATATTTCTATTCAAAATTATATTCAAGTTTATTTATTTTTACAATTTTTAAGACGAGCTTACTAAAATTAGGTTAAAATATAAAAAAAAAATTATTTGGGATGCGATATAAATATTTAATTAGAATTTCCTATCATGTTCTTAAACCTTTTTAAATGTAAACTAAAACTTTTGTAAAAATGTAAAACTCAAGCAGTTTTAAAACTAATGATTGTTCTGTGACACTTTTGATTGTTTCAAACAAATTTTCTTATCGAAAAACCTCAAGTAATTAATATTTAACAAATTATACAGTCACTAAATTCATAAAATAATTCATTTTTGTAAAAAAATACAACCGACTTCAAACACTCTAAAAAGAATTGAACAATTTCAATAAAGTAAACTTTTGTATTTGTCAAGCTCACGTATTTCAAGACGGCTCTATCTGCAAATATGAATAAAATAAAAGATTGAGAGTGTATTTTTAAAATCAATAAATTGTAGCGGGATAACATAAATATAAAAAAATATACTGAACTGTTTTGTTATAAACAAAATCAAAGGAAGTATTTTCTTGTATTTTATGTTTACTTCAGAATGAATGCATTATGAAAATAACACACACAAATGTTCTATATGAATAGGATAATAATTTATTGTGATATTATGATATATAGGATCTTTTGTAAGATACTCATTAATACCACTATAAGATTATAATTTACTATCTTATTAAAAATTATTAATCATTAATTATTCGTTTTGTATTTGCATAGGAGTCATATTTTTCTCAGCCCACTTAGAACTTAAGTAGCCCACTTAGTTATAGCTATTTGTTTTTTACAGTTTCTGTTCAAAGCACATACTTTGTAAACACCTACAATTTCAATCGTGCTCTTTAGCTTTTTAGAGCTGCGAGATATTCTTACGTTTTATGCTAGCTAAGACTTAATTTTTTCGTCTAGCTAATTTCAGTTGCGTTTTTAAGATTGCTACTTCAGTTTGTAGTTTTTCATTTATTTCTGTTTTAATTTTACAGTCTTTGCAATTGATCACATCGGGTATTCCATCGCGATTCATCTTTGTGCCAGTGCCACATTCTCCGGGATTTTACAAACAATAATTCCATAGGAAACAGATAAAAATCATAAACAAACTATCAGTCAGTCACATATTATTTGACTTCAGAACACTTCTAACCACAGCTAACATTAAAACTGAATTACATACTTAGCGCATTGAATGCAAACAAACAAGGGGTTCATTGCAGAAGCGCTGGGCGAGGCAACCACGTGACGTCACGCGGCCGCCGACCCCCCCCCCCACTACCTGGTGCGGCGGCTTCTGCCAAACATCAAAAGAGTGGTCTAGCCCTTACTAGGTACTATCCCTGGCCCTGCAGCCAACCCCTGCTGTATAGAGTAATGTACCAGTCTATATATTATTGGGTACTACTAATAATGGGTAGTTCTAGTATATGTGTAAAGGGTTATTTGATTTAAGAAAAGTAGTGAATTGCTGAACTATAATTCGCTGAGTCATTATTAATTGACTCCCCTCGTTCACTGGTCATCTTGGCGACCCTCTTGGCTCTGATCCGCAAGCTAAAGGAAGTGGATCTAAATTCACTTCATAAATATATTCAATTGGCCACCCTGGAATATAATTAATTTGCGCCACTCTGCTGATCTGTTCGCGTTTCACTGCTTTTATAGGCGCCTGGAGTCCCTTTAAGAATCTAGTCCGACTATTTAAGTCTTCCTGTTGGATGGTGTACGCCCCAATCCGTTTCTTGAACAGTTAATTAATCTTTGGACTGTATTCCGGTCGGTTATACGTGTCGACCTGTTGGCGACCAGCTGACGAAGTCGTTAGGAATGGGAGTATTTCTTCCGTCATGTTTAAACCTCGCAGCTCCGAAATCCACTTAGGGACAACTCTCTTCAAATATTTCCAAGTTGGTACGAACTCTGGTACGCTCTCGAGATTGTAATGAAGGACCTATCCTGTCTCTAAAGTTAATAGTGGTACAAAAGTCCCTAACACCCCATCGAGAGTTTTTGGAAGAACGGCCGCATCTATCGTCAGCTCCGATAGAGAAATAAAGTCCCAAGACTTTGTAGAGCCTTGGCTTTTCCCGCAAAGTTGGTTTTTCTTTTTTGTGAAGCACAAACGGCGGGGGAATGTCTCCCCTCCTTGATGATGGCCTTGCACAGCTAGGGTCAAATTGGGGTGATTCGTGTAAGGGAGTAGATGCTGCCAAGGGGAGAGCAGCACGGGGGGGTGACATCAGGGGGCGGGATAGGGTTAGAGTCATCATCACTATCACTGGAGAATGGGACAGCTTCCCCAACATCATAACTATCAGTCACCACATCGCTATCACTTTCACACAAAATTCTGTTGATGAAATTGTCACCTAAGTGGCTTCTCTTCATTTTAATCTGAAAAACATTGAATTTTTCAAACACACTTTCGAACATATATATAATGATATTTACCCATTATTGCCTAATATGGATAAATGTTACTATATACTACTAACACACAACACGAAAAGTCACTTGTCACTTGTAGTGTGTTGTATCTAATGCACTAAGATACATAAATAATAATATTTGCTCATAGTAATATGGATAAGTAATTTTATTGTTATCTATTTATTATTTATTTATTATTTATTTATTTATTATTTATTTATTATTTATTTATTATTTATTTATTATTTATTTATTATTTATTTATTATCTATTTATTATTTTATTCATACTTATTCATTTTATGTTGGCCTAGGCCAACATTTCCAAACACGCATTTGGGACATAAATAATGACATTTACCCATAGTAATATAAACAATTATTACTATTTACTAACACACTACATGAAAATACACTTGTTTACAACTAAACACTAATATGCAACGATAAAATACAAAAATAAAATAACACCTACGAACAATGATCTAGCACAATGAGGTTAGCAGACAAACAAAGCAGAAATGCAAAATGTGTATTTTTCCACGCTATTTGATAACTTGGAATGCGTCACAGACAGTACCTCAGCACTACATAGAGGAAGAACAAGTTCTTGGCTTCAAAATGATATACTATATGTTTTGCTAAAATACATTTGAGCTATATTTATTCTGGATTTAGAAACCGCCGAATAAGCGGCGGTTTAGGCGAAATAGCCGAATGAAAAAACAGCTGATTTCCAAAAATATTTTTCAGACTTCCTGAAGTCGTATGACAAAGATCTTATCACGAAAATAAAGAATAACTCATCCTCTTTCCAATGGTACCAACCGATTCCTATTTGGGCCAAAATACAGACATTAGGATTTTTTGGAAAATCGCGTGCTTTACGAGATTTTGCCGATCGCGAGTCAAATAAACGGTATCAGCATTCTGACACATACTTTCTCCCTTAAGTTTGTCAACAACCTTTATCATGTCTGTGGTGTGAATGAATTGGTGTGATTAAAATTTTGTTCAAAATTTAAATGACTATAATGTAAAATACTAAATTTTTATCAAAATCGTTCAGGCCATTTTTGGGAAAATCTGATTTTCCGTTATTTTATGGGGTTTTTATGGGAAAGTAACATAATTTACAATAACTTTTGAACCGTAATTTTTACAGAAATGGTATTTGTACCATTTTGTTCAGAATATAAAGGACTAAAGGATATAAAAGAACTCACAAAAATGTCTTCAAGCTTTGATACAGTTGGATCAATTCTTTTCACAGCTAACAGCAAATTGGTTAAGTCCCTAACTCCTGTTCCTAAATAATCCAACTTGCCAGTGTCACCTTTACTTCCAGGAAGCCTCTCACTTGCAAATTGGAGAATTAACCTATCCTCTATTGCAGTTTTGCCTACTTCATTTAGATGCATGCTCCGAAGTATTAGGTTTTTTTCCTTTTCAATGTTTTTGTCATTTTCGCTTGATGGATGAGATGGTATTGTACAGTGCTGTCGGCTGCTGGTGGTGCTCGGCTGAACAAGATCGGCTAGAGGCCTTTGTTTGCAATTTGTCCAGTGTTGCCGGAAGTAGTCAGCACTGTAGCCTCCTTTGCAAAAGTCGCAAATAACCGTTACATCTTGTTCTTTTTTTGACTGTTTAACTGGCAAATTTGTACCATACCTCTTCATATAATGAAGTCTCCCAAGTTTCCTCAGTCCATCAGTGATTTTTTGTACTTCCCTCCGCTTCGCTCCACAGTCAGTTAGCCGTATAAGGCTCCTCACTGCCTCTTCAGAGGAGTGGTGAATCTTCAAGTGGCGTGTAAAATTTCTCCCATCCCACCATCCTTGCCCACAAAACGGGCAAACTGTTAGTACCCCTTTATTGGTGTCGGACGTTTTCTGAAAAAAAATATATGTTGCAAACTGTACAGCATAAATGAAATGAAATGAAAAAGTGCTTTTATTTACAAATAATGTACAACAACAACTTCTTAGCACTAAATACAACAATGGACAAAAAGCCCGTCTGTTGCGGCTGGCGTACCTGGTTAGCACTTGTACAACAATTGACTAACGTAAACTGTTCTCATAAATCAGATTAAAAATCAAATAATAACACAATTCATTTTTTGACAATACACATACTTCTAAAACGGATTCATACATATATGTATATTTGCATAATTTAAAAAAGAATGATAATGAAAATATAAGTAAACTTTCCTTTTTTAGAATCATAACAATAGCCTACATTCTAGCAATATTTTACCATATTAATATGTAGATTTCAACGATTCTTGGTAAATAAATAATACATTTCTATCTTAGACCTAATGCAATTTTGATGCCTTAATGAAACTAAAAAATTATAATAAAAAGATTTTAAATTAATGACATTTGGGAAAATGATTCTCACAAATTGAATTCTTGGATTAACCCCCATCTTTAGACCAAGCATCTTTTAAGTAATTACTTAAGGCCCGCCAATATCACCCATTCAATATCTCTATATATTGTTCCTGTGTCAAAATTGGACAGCCAAAATAAAATTTCCTTATTGAATTTAAAATGGGACAAACAGATATAAAATGAAAAGCATCTTCTTTCTCTTGTAAATTACAAAGACTGCACAAATGATAATTGTCTACAAGCCACGGTCTGTAGTTGAGGTTGATAAGCTCAGCTCTTGCCTTGAATGCCCAGGACATTACAGTTATGTCATATCTGTCAGCAAAGTATATCTTATATTTTAGGTCGAAGTTAATAGATAAGAGTTGTTGGTGATACAGAGACGTGCGCGCTCGACCCTCGCAATCACTTTTCCATGCTGCCCTTTCCCCTTCCACTACACTCATCAGCTGTGATTGTAGAACAGGGATGCCAACCTCGTCTACGTCGAAATTTATTTCCCTGCCATGCTTGTTTCCCAGACGCTTCCAATGTTTACTCCAGTAAATATTCTTGTTTATTATTTGTCTGGCTAATTTAAAAGGTAAACGACTTTCAGACATTGATAAAACGTTTAATAGATAGTTAATATTTAACACGCTTGAATAAAAGTATATCTTATTTGTTAATGATTCAACATAAATTAAATAATTTGGTGTGTTTTTCGGAAGACGAAATAATCTTTTGATGAAAAACTTATTTACAGACTCCACAGAATCGCTGTCAATGAACCCCCACACTTGCGCGCCGTAACAAATAATTGATCGTATGACACAGTTAAAACACAATTGTTTGGCACTGAGTGGGACTTCGTTGCTATTTATAAAATTTCCCCAAAGTGAAGTAATAGCTAATTCAGACACTTTTTCTTTTGCTTTAAAATGTTTTACCCAAGATAATGAGGGAGTTAAAGTAATACCAAGGTAAGGATATTCATTCACCACTTCAATACGCTCGTCTCTGTACCACCAACGATCAGCAGACCCTAGCTTGCCTCCTTTACGAAACACCATAACTTACACAGCTTAAGAGTCCTTGGAGCCTAAGATTATAACTCATAAAACTATTAAAAAACTACATCTAATTTATAATCTTACAGTATACTAGATATCTATCTATAATATTAAAACGAAACAGAGTTTTTCTATTTCACGATTCTGAATCAACCACTTGACGGATTTTAATGATTTTTGTGTTGAAAGAAAGATAATTTTTAGAACTAGGGAATGTCGAAGCCATAATTTTAGTTTAGGGTTTCAGTTTTTTAGAAATTAAGTTTTAATTTTTAAAAAGTCTAGCAGCCGACGCTAGCAATTTAAAGTATTTCCAATTCTGGTTTAACTAACAGCTGGTTTATAACTGTCATTGAAATGTTTATGTTACGAGTTGTTTGTTTACAAAAATATTGTTCGTTGGTGTTTGCCTACATACTATTTCGCTTTAAAATGTAGGTAGTTTTCCCCTACCGTGAAGGATCTGCGTTATCAGGAAATGTATTATTTTGAACTAAACATCTCAAACACTTGCGTTTAATCAACTTTGTTGTAAATGCAATCTGTGTAAGTATTTAGTTTATGCATTGCAAATTTCAACTCATATTTGGGAAATATTTTTTCTGCAGTTTATCGCTTAATTGTTTAAGATACAAGTGGTTTACGTGTTGATACTTCTTTTTCTGTTTGTTTGAATGTGAGTATGTCGGCATACTAAATTTTTGGTTAGTAATGAAAGCGTAAATCGGTGAAGTAGGTCTCTATAAAACTGTCAAATAAACTGCAGGATGCAGCAGATACCAAAGTCGACTCATACCATACCAACTATCCCCGTAGTGCTTATGATTCAGAAACTTGGACACTGACCAAAGAACCGAAAAACCTTAATACTGGGTTAGATAATAAAGTGCAGAGAAAATATACAGACCAGTTCAAGATAACGGCCCGGAGGTCGAAATAAAAAAAACAGAGAGCACAAATAAAAAAGTTACAATTAAATTAATTTGTAGTCTAAACAATCGTAAATGAAAAATAAGCAAAATAGCAATATTGGAAATGGTGTAAACTGTTAAAAATTCTTTTATATTGTCAGATAATTTTCTTAACAACTTAACACATTTTCTTACCACTTTATTAGCGTAGTTACAATTTCATGAAATACCTAAATCCCTAGTTGTGTACATTAAGGTTCGAAATGAAAATGAAAATGCAGGTTTTTAAAGGGGATTTAATACTACAATAAAAAATACAGTAAATATTTATAATTATGACAAGTAACTTTTGGTTTCCTCGCCCATGGTAAACGAGCGTCCGCTACATATCATTCTACTGATACTGATGGATTCGGTTCTGAAAACAAAAAACAAACTAACCATCACTAATGACTCAAAAGACAGGAAATTGAAGACGAGGGATTGTCAAAATATAATACTAATGTACTAATGATTGCATTGTCTAGTGAGAAAATTGCCTTTTGTTATAATGTTATTCATTATTATAATGACAAATTGAAAATAATCGCATGACAGTTTGTTGAAATTTATTGTGTGTGATTTCAAATATTTTAATTTATTATTTTACCTACCCACCCTACCGACCTGGTTCACAGGTCGTGATTCCAACCAGCAACCTGCGGATTACGAGTAAGAAAATCAAGTCACTTGACCGTATAATTTAAGTTGATGAAAAATATTTTTAACATATCTTTTGACTTTTTGGATATTTGCCTCTCCTCAATAGCAAGGAGGATACATTCCGGATCCCTCATTCTTAGGCCTCTGACGATCCTGCTGTCTGCTATTTCGGGAAGGACGCAGCCGAAATAAAACTTCTCTAGTTTCGGCACCATGACTTTCTCCCACAGGGTTTTGTCGATTGGGATCCTCTCTATAGTCATTTCATCTGTTTTTGTCAAAACGACAAGATCGCACCATTTTCTGTGTGTGATGCACAGCTCCCCTTGTATTTGAAAGAAATAATTATGTTTTCTTTTAAGCTGTAAATTGTTATTAGGGCCCAGTTCCAAACACAATTTTTTTCTTAACAGCTGATTTTAGGTCCTCAGTCACGCTAGATAGACATTTCACTTCAATAAACTCCTCCTCACAGACCAAACCGTCAGGACTTGCCCCGAGAAAAGGGTATTCGGTGGAGATAAACAGTCCACATTCCTCAACTTTGAGGCCAGTTCCAGCCTCGTATTTGGTTATAGCTTTTTTCTCATTTAGGCGTCCAAAAATTATATTTTCCGAATTCAGCTCTATGCTGTACAATATAGATTTGACCAAGTTGTGACAAGGAGTATGGTCCAGCCGTTTTACAACTTGTCCAAATGCTGAGGCCGTAATTCGGTTCAACCGTTTTTCCTTCCAGACTTGATTGTTGTGCTGGCCAACAGTTTGCCTTTCAATTTGGCCTGCCCTTTTTGCTTCATCATTTAAAGTTTTAATTACTTCATCCATTTTTTTCTGTCAAAGCATGTTCTTCAACGTCTGGTTCAATGGCCAGCGGGCCATACTCCTTGTCAGGGCCAGCAGATCTTTTTCGATTTTCTCGTTGGTTTTTGCGTACTGTACCGCAACGACCTTTTTGCCCTTATCTTTTCCCTACTCATATTTTTTTTTGTTTTAAATTGTGTCCTGGGCTTCGACCTTGAAAAGATTTCCAGGTCGTGACTCAACCCAGCAGCAAAGCATCTACCTTGGTACGAGCCTTTGTAAGAATAGTTCACCCGCTTGCCACCAATAAACTTGGATACCAAGCCCATATCCCTGAAATAAGAGTATGTATATAAAAAAACACATAATTACTAGTTATGTTACCTGCAAACATTGTGCAATGTTCTTTATTCAATCGCAGCAGACCTGCATATATACCGAATTTCTAAAAGCATAATTTGATTTATGTAATGTTTTGTAACACGTATAATGGATAATGGACGTGAAAAGTAGAAAATGAATTGAATTAAAAAGCTATATCTATAGGCTAGTCTACACGTACAAACTTATCGTCAGTTTAGCATGATCATGCCAGGTTTGACAAATAAGACTGAATTGAAAGCAGCGTCCACACTATCAAGTTAGTTGTCAGTTTATACTCAACTATGGAGGAAGAGTTATTGTTGTTAGTGACTGTAATTGCTATTTGTGCTAAACGAATTAGATTAAAGCGGTATAGGCGTACACTTGTTCAAGTACAATTGTAACTTACTTACTAAACATAGAAAAGTATTCGGCAATTCCTGTTTGACTCTGTACTCCTGACTGATTTGGGTTCATCTCTTTTGCATTTGCGGAATTTGGGTGAACAAGTGTCGTTAGTGGGGGACTTGCATCTGTGTAGTTTTGTAGAATAGGTGTTGTTTGTTGGGGATAGGATTGTGGAAAACCAAACGTACCAAAACTAGGTCTAGCATATTGATCATGATGAAAGTTCTGTGGCCTAGCAAATTGGTTATCCAAAGAAGCACTATTACCACAGTTCATAACCTTAAAATCTTTGGTTAGTGATTCGAGCTCCCCTTCATAAATAACATCATTTATCAACTTTCTAGCAAATATTTGCTGATTACCTTTCAAGACACGTAGCTAGAATTGTCCTAGACTTTGAACATGTGGTTACTTTAATTATGTTTTTGAAAAGAATATGAAATATTTAACCAAATAAACAATATTTTTTTGTGTTCCCTAAGGGTTTCTCGAAATAAAAATATTATATATTTAGCCTTTTTCAATAGTAATATTTCTATTCAAAATTATATTCAAGTTTATTTATTTTTACAATTTTTAAGACGAGCTTACTAAAATTAGGTTAAAATATAAAAAAAAAATTATTTGGGATGCGATATAAATATTTAATTAGAATTTCCTATCATGTTCTTAAACCTTTTTAAATGTAAACTAAAACTTTTGTAAAAATGTAAAACTCAAGCAGTTTTAAAACTAATGATTGTTCTGTGACACTTTTGATTGTTTCAAACAAATTTTCTTATCGAAAAACCTCAAGTAATTAATATTTAACAAATTATACAGTCACTAAATTCATAAAATAATTCATTTTTGTAAAAAAATACAACCGACTTCAAACACTCTAAAAAGAATTGAACAATTTCAATAAAGTAAACTTTTGTATTTGTCAAGCTCACGTATTTCAAGACGGCTCTATCTGCAAATATGAATAAAATAAAAGATTGAGAGTGTATTTTTAAAATCAATAAATTGTAGCGGGATAACATAAATATAAAAAAATATACTGAACTGTTTTGTTATAAACAAAATCAAAGGAAGTATTTTCTTGTATTTTATGTTTACTTCAGAATGAATGCATTATGAAAATAACACACACAAATGTTCTATATGAATAGGATAATAATTTATTGTGATATTATGATATATAGGATCTTTTGTAAGATACTCATTAATACCACTATAAGATTATAATTTACTATCTTATTAAAAATTATTAATCATTAATTATTCGTTTTGTATTTGCATAGGAGTCATATTTTTCTCAGCCCACTTAGAACTTAAGTAGCCCACTTAGTTATAGCTATTTGTTTTTTACAGTTTCTGTTCAAAGCACATACTTTGTAAACACCTACAATTTCAATCGTGCTCTTTAGCTTTTTAGAGCTGCGAGATATTCTTACGTTTTATGCTAGCTAAGACTTAATTTTTTCGTCTAGCTAATTTCAGTTGCGTTTTTAAGATTGCTACTTCAGTTTGTAGTTTTTCATTTATTTCTGTTTTAATTTTACAGTCTTTGCAATTGATCACATCGGGTATTCCATCGCGATTCATCTTTGTGCCAGTGCCACATTCTCCGGGATTTTACAAACAATAATTCCATAGGAAACAGATAAAAATCATAAACAAACTATCAGTCAGTCACATATTATTTGACTTCAGAACACTTCTAACCACAGCTAACATTAAAACTGAATTACATACTTAGCGCATTGAATGCAAACAAACAAGGGGTTCATTGCAGAAGCGCTGGGCGAGGCAACCACGTGACGTCACGCGGCCGCCGACCCCCCCCCCCACTACCTGGCGCGGCGGCTTCTGCCAAACATCAAAAGAGTGGTCTAGCCCTTACTAGGTACTATCCCTGGCCCTGCAGCCAACCCCTGCTGTATAGAGTAATGTACCAGTCTATATATTATTGGGTACTACTAATAATGGGTAGTTCTAGTATATGTGTAAAGGGTTATTTGATTTAAGAAAAGTAGTGAATTGCTGAACTATAATTCGCTGAGTCATTATTAATTGACTCCCCTCGTTCACTGGTCATCTTGGCGACCCTCTTGGCTCTGATCCGCAAGCTAAAGGAAGTGGATCTAAATTCACTTCATAAATATATTCAATTGGCCACCCTGGAATATAATTAATTTGCGCCACTCTGCTGATCTGTTCGCGTTTCACTGCTTTTATAGGCGCCTGGAGTCCCTTTAAGAATCTAGTCCGACTATTTAAGTCTTCCTGTTGGATGGTGTACGCCCCAATCCGTTTCTTGAACAGTTAATTAATCTTTGGACTGTATTCCGGTCGGTTATACGTGTCGACCTGTTGGCGACCAGCTGACGAAGTCGTTAGGAATGGGAGTATTTCTTCCGTCATGTTTAAACCTCGCAGCTCCGAAATCCACTTAGGGACAACTCTCTTCAAATATTTCCAAGTTGGTACGAACTCTGGTACGCTCTCGAGATTGTAATGAAGGACCTATCCTGTCTCTAAAGTTAATAGTGGTACAAAAGTCCCTAACACCCCATCGAGAGTTTTTGGAAGAACGGCCGCATCTATCGTCAGCTCCGATAGAGAAATAAAGTCCCAAGACTTTGTAGAGCCTTGGCTTTTCCCGCAAAGTTGGTTTTTCTTTTTTGTGAAGCACAAACGGCGGGGGAATGTCTCCCCTCCTTGATGATGGCCTTGCACAGCTAGGGTCAAATTGGGGTGATTCGTGTAAGGGAGTAGATGCTGCCAAGGGGAGAGCAGCACGGGGGGGTGACATCAGGGGGCGGGATAGGGTTAGAGTCATCATCACTATCACTGGAGAATGGGACAGCTTCCCCAACATCATAACTATCAGTCACCACATCGCTATCACTTTCACACAAAATTCTGTTGATGAAATTGTCACCTAAGTGGCTTCTCTTCATTTTAATCTGAAAAACATTGAATTTTTCAAACACACTTTCGAACATATATATAATGATATTTACCCATTATTGCCTAATATGGATAAATGTTACTATATACTACTAACACACAACACGAAAAGTCACTTGTCACTTGTAGTGTGTTGTATCTAATGCACTAAGATACATAAATAATAATATTTGCTCATAGTAATATGGATAAGTAATTTTATTGTTATCTATTTATTATTTATTTATTATTTATTTATTTATTATTTATTTATTATTTATTTATTATTTATTTATTATTTATTTATTATTTATTTATTATCTATTTATTATTTTATTCATACTTATTCATTTTATGTTGGCCTAGGCCAACATTTCCAAACACGCATTTGGGACATAAATAATGACATTTACCCATAGTAATATAAACAATTATTACTATTTACTAACACACTACATGAAAATACACTTGTTTACAACTAAACACTAATATGCAACGATAAAATACAAAAATAAAATAACACCTACGAACAATGATCTAGCACAATGAGGTTAGCAGACAAACAAAGCAGAAATGCAAAATGTGTATTTTTCCACGCTATTTGATAACTTGGAATGCGTCACAGACAGTACCTCAGCACTACATAGAGGAAGAACAAGTTCTTGGCTTCAAAATGATATACTATATGTTTCGCTAAAATACATTTGAGCTATATTTATTCTGGATTTAGAAACCGCCGAATAAGCGGCGGTTTAGGCGAAATAGCCGAATGAAAAAACAGCTGATTTCCAAAAATATTTTTCAGACTTCCTGAAGTCGTATGACAAAGATCTTATCACGAAAATAAAGAATAACTCATCCTCTTTCCAATGGTACCAACCGATTCCTATTTGGGCCAAAATACAGACATTAGGATTTTTTGGAAAATCGCGTGCTTTACGAGATTTTGCCGATCGCGAGTCAAATAAACGGTATCAGCATTCTGACACATACTTTCTCCCTTAAGTTTGTCAACAACCTTTATCATGTCTGTGGTGTGAATGAATTGGTGTGATTAAAATTTTGTTCAAAATTTAAATGACTATAATGTAAAATACTAAATTTTTATCAAAATCGTTCAGGCCATTTTTGGGAAAATCTGATTTTCCGTTATTTTATGGGGTTTTTATGGGAAAGTAACATAATTTACAATAACTTTTGAACCGTAATTTTTACAGAAATGGTATTTGTACCATTTTGTTCAGAATATAAAGGACTAAAGGATATAAAAGAACTCACAAAAATGTCTTCAAGCTTTGATACAGTTGGATCAATTCTTTTCACAGCTAACAGCAAATTGGTTAAGTCCCTAACTCCTGTTCCTAAATAATCCAACTTGCCAGTGTCACCTTTACTTCCAGGAAGCCTCTCACTTGCAAATTGGAGAATTAACCTATCCTCTATTGCAGTTTTGCCTACTTCATTTAGATGCATGCTCCGAAGTATTAGGTTTTTTTCCTTTTCAATGTTTTTGTCATTTTCGCTTGATGGATGAGATGGTATTGTACAGTGCTGTCGGCTGCTGGTGGTGCTCGGCTGAACAAGATCGGCTAGAGGCCTTTGTTTGCAATTTGTCCAGTGTTGCCGGAAGTAGTCAGCACTGTAGCCTCCTTTGCAAAAGTCGCAAATAACCGTTACATCTTGTTCTTTTTTTGACTGTTTAACTGGCAAATTTGTACCATACCTCTTCATATAATGAAGTCTCCCAAGTTTCCTCAGTCCATCAGTGATTTTTTGTACTTCCCTCCGCTTCGCTCCACAGTCAGTTAGCCGTATAAGGCTCCTCACTGCCTCTTCAGAGGAGTGGTGAATCTTCAAGTGGCGTGTAAAATTTCTCCCATCCCACCATCCTTGCCCACAAAACGGGCAAACTGTTAGTACCCCTTTATTGGTGTCGGACGTTTTCTGAAAAAAAATATATGTTGCAAACTGTACAGCATAAATGAAATGAAATGAAAAAGTGCTTTTATTTACAAATAATGTACAACAACAACTTCTTAGCACTAAATACAACAATGGACAAAAAGCCCGTCTGTTGCGGCTGGCGTACCTGGTTAGCACTTGTACAACAATTGACTAACGTAAACTGTTCTCATAAATCAGATTAAAAATCAAATAATAACACAATTCATTTTTTGACAATACACATACTTCTAAAACGGATTCATACATATATGTATATTTGCATAATTTAAAAAAGAATGATAATGAAAATATAAGTAAACTTTCCTTTTTTAGAATCATAACAATAGCCTACATTCTAGCAATATTTTACCATATTAATATGTAGATTTCAACGATTCTTGGTAAATAAATAATACATTTCTATCTTAGACCTAATGCAATTTTGATGCCTTAATGAAACTAAAAAATTATAATAAAAAGATTTTAAATTAATGACATTTGGGAAAATGATTCTCACAAATTGAATTCTTGGATTAACCCCCATCTTTAGACCAAGCATCTTTTAAGTAATTACTTAAGGCCCGCCAATATCACCCATTCAATATCTCTATATATTGTTCCTGTGTCAAAATTGGACAGCCAAAATAAAATTTCCTTATTGAATTTAAAATGGGACAAACAGATATAAAATGAAAAGCATCTTCTTTCTCTTGTAAATTACAAAGACTGCACAAATGATAATTGTCTACAAGCCACGGTCTGTAGTTGAGGTTGATAAGCTCAGCTCTTGCCTTGAATGCCCAGGACATTACAGTTATGTCATATCTGTCAGCAAAGTATATCTTATATTTTAGGTCGAAGTTAATAGATAAGAGTTGTTGGTGATACAGAGACGTGCGCGCTCGACCCTCGCAATCACTTTTCCATGCTGCCCTTTCCCCTTCCACTACACTCATCAGCTGTGATTGTAGAACAGGGATGCCAACCTCGTCTACGTCGAAATTTATTTCCCTGCCATGCTTGTTTCCCAGACGCTTCCAATGTTTACTCCAGTAAATATTCTTGTTTATTATTTGTCTGGCTAATTTAAAAGGTAAACGACTTTCAGACATTGATAAAACGTTTAATAGATAGTTAATATTTAACACGCTTGAATAAAAGTATATCTTATTTGTTAATGATTCAACATAAATTAAATAATTTGGTGTGTTTTTCGGAAGACGAAATAATCTTTTGATGAAAAACTTATTTACAGACTCCACAGAATCGCTGTCAATGAACCCCCACACTTGCGCGCCGTAACAAATAATTGATCGTATGACACAGTTAAAACACAATTGTTTGGCACTGAGTGGGACTTCGTTGCTATTTATAAAATTTCCCCAAAGTGAAGTAATAGCTAATTCAGACACTTTTTCTTTTGCTTTAAAATGTTTTACCCAAGATAATGAGGGAGTTAAAGTAATACCAAGGTAAGGATATTCATTCACCACTTCAATACGCTCGTCTCTGTACCACCAACGATCAGCAGACCCTAGCTTGCCTCCTTTACGAAACACCATAACTTACACAGCTTAAGAGTCCTTGGAGCCTAAGATTATAACTCATAAAACTATTAAAAAACTACATCTAATTTATAATCTTACAGTATACTAGATATCTATCTATAATATTAAAACGAAACAGAGTTTTTCTATTTCACGATTCTGAATCAACCACTTGACGGATTTTAATGATTTTTGTGTTGAAAGAAAGATAATTTTTAGAACTAGGGAATGTCGAAGCCATAATTTTAGTTTAGGGTTTCAGTTTTTTAGAAATTAAGTTTTAATTTTTAAAAAGTCTAGCAGCCGACGCTAGCAATTTAAAGTATTTCCAATTCTGGTTTAACTAACAGCTGGTTTATAACTGTCATTGAAATGTTTATGTTACGAGTTGTTTGTTTACAAAAATATTGTTCGTTGGTGTTTGCCTACATACTATTTCGCTTTAAAATGTAGGTAGTTTTCCCCTACCGTGAAGGATCTGCGTTATCAGGAAATGTATTATTTTGAACTAAACATCTCAAACACTTGCGTTTAATCAACTTTGTTGTAAATGCAATCTGTGTAAGTATTTAGTTTATGCATTGCAAATTTCAACTCATATTTGGGAAATATTTTTTCTGCAGTTTATCGCTTAATTGTTTAAGATACAAGTGGTTTACGTGTTGATACTTCTTTTTCTGTTTGTTTGAATGTGAGTATGTCGGCATACTAAATTTTTGGTTAGTAATGAAAGCGTAAATCGGTGAAGTAGGTCTCTATAAAACTGTCAAATAAACTGCAGGATGCAGCAGATACCAAAGTCGACTCATACCATACCAACTATCCCCGTAGTGCTTATGATTCAGAAACTTGGACACTGACCAAAGAACCGAAAAACCTTAATACTGGGTTAGATAATAAAGTGCAGAGAAAATATACAGACCAGTTCAAGATAACGGCCCGGAGGTCGAAATAAAAAAAACAGAGAGCACAAATAAAAAAGTTACAATTAAATTAATTTGTAGTCTAAACAATCGTAAATGAAAAATAAGCAAAATAGCAATATTGGAAATGGTGTAAACTGTTAAAAATTCTTTTATATTGTCAGATAATTTTCTTAACAACTTAACACATTTTCTTACCACTTTATTAGCGTAGTTACAATTTCATGAAATACCTAAATCCCTAGTTGTGTACATTAAGGTTCGAAATGAAAATGAAAATGCAGGTTTTTAAAGGGGATTTAATACTACAATAAAAAATACAGTAAATATTTATAATTATGACAAGTAACTTTTGGTTTCCTCACCCATGGTAAACGAGCGTCCGCTACATATCATTCTACTGATACTGATGGATTCGGTTCTGAAAACAAAAAACAAACTAACCATCACTAATGACTCAAAAGACAGGAAATTGAAGACGAGGGATTGTCAAAATATAATACTAATGTACTAATGATTGCATTGTCTAGTGAGAAAATTGCCTTTTGTTATAATGTTATTCATTATTATAATGACAAATTGAAAATAATCGCATGACAGTTTGTTGAAATTTATTGTGTGTGATTTCAAATATTTTAATTTATTATTTTACCTACCCACCCTACCGACCTGGTTCACAGGTCGTGATTCCAACCAGCAACCTGCGGATTACGAGTAAGAAAATCAAGTCACTTGACCGTATAATTTAAGTTGATGAAAAATATTTTTAACATATCTTTTGACTTTTTGGATATTTGCCTCTCCTCAATAGCAAGGAGGATACATTCCGGATCCCTCATTCTTAGGCCTCTGACGATCCTGCTGTCTGCTATTTCGGGAAGGACGCAGCCGAAATAAAACTTCTCTAGTTTCGGCACCATGACTTTCTCCCACAGGGTTTTGTCGATTGGGATCCTCTCTATAGTCATTTCATCTGTTTTTGTCAAAACGACAAGATCGCACCATTTTCTGTGTGTGATGCACAGCTCCCCTTGTATTTGAAAGAAATAATTATGTTTTCTTTTAAGCTGTAAATTGTTATTAGGGCCCAGTTCCAAACACAATTTTTTTCTTAACAGCTGATTTTAGGTCCTCAGTCACGCTAGATAGACATTTCACTTCAATAAACTCCTCCTCACAGACCAAACCGTCAGGACTTGCCCCGAGAAAAGGGTATTCGGTGGAGATAAACAGTCCACATTCCTCAACTTTGAGGCCAGTTCCAGCCTCGTATTTGGTTATAGCTTTTTTCTCATTTAGGCGTCCAAAAATTATATTTTCCGAATTCAGCTCTATGCTGTACAATATAGATTTGACCAAGTTGTGACAAGGAGTATGGTCCAGCCGTTTTACAACTTGTCCAAATGCTGAGGCCGTAATTCGGTTCAACCGTTTTTCCTTCCAGACTTGATTGTTGTGCTGGCCAACAGTTTGCCTTTCAATTTGGCCTGCCCTTTTTGCTTCATCATTTAAAGTTTTAATTACTTCATCCATTTTTTTCTGTCAAAGCATGTTCTTCAACGTCTGGTTCAATGGCCAGCGGGCCATACTCCTTGTCAGGGCCAGCAGATCTTTTTCGATTTTCTCGTTGGTTTTTGCGTACTGTACCTCAACGACCTTTTTGCCCTTATCTTTTCCCTACTCATATTTTTTTTTGTTTTAAATTGTGTCCTGGGCTTCGACCTTGAAAAGATTTCCAGGGGCTTAAATGCCAACTGGGTCCTGCGCCGTGACTCAACCCAGCAGCAAAGCATCTACCTTGGTACGAGCCTTTGTAAGAATAGTTCACCCGCTTGCCACCAATAAACTTGGATACCAAGCCCATATCCCTGAAATAAGAGTATGTATATAAAAAAACACATAATTACTAGTTATGTTACCTGCAAACATTGTGCAATGTTCTTTATTCAATCGCAGCAGACCTGCATATATACCGAATTTCTAAAAGCATAATTTGATTTATGTAATGTTTTGTAACACGTATAATGGATAATGGACGTGAAAAGTAGAAAATGAATTGAATTAAAAAGCTATATCTATAGGCTAGTCTACACGTACAAACTTATCGTCAGTTTAGCATGATCATGCCAGGTTTGACAAATAAGACTGAATTGAAAGCAGCGTCCACACTATCAAGTTAGTTGTCAGTTTATACTCAACTATGGAGGAAGAGTTATTGTTGTTAGTGACTGTAATTGCTATTTGTGCTAAACGAATTAGATTAAAGCGGTATAGGCGTACACTTGTTCAAGTACAATTGTAACTTACTTACTAAACATAGAAAAGTATTCGGCAATTCCTGTTTGACTCTGTACTCCTGACTGATTTGGGTTCATCTCTTTTGCATTTGCGGAATTTGGGTGAACAAGTGTCGTTAGTGGGGGACTTGCATCTGTGTAGTTTTGTAGAATAGGTGTTGTTTGTTGGGGATAGGATTGTGGAAAACCAAACGTACCAAAACTAGGTCTAGCATATTGATCATGATGAAAGTTCTGTGGCCTAGCAAATTGGTTATCCAAAGAAGCACTATTACCACAGTTCATAACCTTAAAATCTTTGGTTAGTGATTCGAGCTCCCCTTCATAAATAACATCATTTATCAACTTTCTAGCAAATATTTGCTGATTACCTTTCAAGACACGTAGCTAGAATTGTCCTAGACTTTGAACATGTGGTTACTTTAATTATGTTTTTGAAAAGAATATGAAATATTTAACCAAATAAACAATATTTTTTTGTGTTCCCTAAGGGTTTCTCGAAATAAAAATATTATATATTTAGCCTTTTTCAATAGTAATATTTCTATTCAAAATTATATTCAAGTTTATTTATTTTTACAATTTTTAAGACGAGCTTACTAAAATTAGGTTAAAATATAAAAAAAAAATTATTTGGGATGCGATATAAATATTTAATTAGAATTTCCTATCATGTTCTTAAACCTTTTTAAATGTAAACTAAAACTTTTGTAAAAATGTAAAACTCAAGCAGTTTTAAAACTAATGATTGTTCTGTGACACTTTTGATTGTTTCAAACAAATTTTCTTATCGAAAAACCTCAAGTAATTAATATTTAACAAATTATACAGTCACTAAATTCATAAAATAATTCATTTTTGTAAAAAAATACAACCGACTTCAAACACTCTAAAAAGAATTGAACAATTTCAATAAAGTAAACTTTTGTATTTGTCAAGCTCACGTATTTCAAGACGGCTCTATCTGCAAATATGAATAAAATAAAAGATTGAGAGTGTATTTTTAAAATCAATAAATTGTAGCGGGATAACATAAATATAAAAAAATATACTGAACTGTTTTGTTATAAACAAAATCAAAGGAAGTATTTTCTTGTATTTTATGTTTACTTCAGAATGAATGCATTATGAAAATAACACACACAAATGTTCTATATGAATAGGATAATAATTTATTGTGATATTATGATATATAGGATCTTTTGTAAGATACTCATTAATACCACTATAAGATTATAATTTACTATCTTATTAAAAATTATTAATCATTAATTATTCGTTTTGTATTTGCATAGGAGTCATATTTTTCTCAGCCCACTTAGAACTTAAGTAGCCCACTTAGTTATAGCTATTTGTTTTTTACAGTTTCTGTTCAAAGCACATACTTTGTAAACACCTACAATTTCAATCGTGCTCTTTAGCTTTTTAGAGCTGCGAGATATTCTTACGTTTTATGCTAGCTAAGACTTAATTTTTTCGTCTAGCTAATTTCAGTTGCGTTTTTAAGATTGCTACTTCAGTTTGTAGTTTTTCATTTATTTCTGTTTTAATTTTACAGTCTTTGCAATTGATCACATCGGGTATTCCATCGCGATTCATCTTTGTGCCAGTGCCACATTCTCCGGGATTTTACAAACAATAATTCCATAGGAAACAGATAAAAATCATAAACAAACTATCAGTCAGTCACATATTATTTGACTTCAGAACACTTCTAACCACAGCTAACATTAAAACTGAATTACATACTTAGCGCATTGAATGCAAACAAACAAGGGGTTCATTGCAGAAGCGCTGGGCGAGGCAACCACGTGACGTCACGCGGCCGCCGACCCCCCCCCCCCCCACTACCTGGTGCGGCGGCTTCTGCCAAACATCAAAAGAGTGGTCTAGCCCTTACTAGGTACTATCCCTGGCCCTGCAGCCAACCCCTGCTGTATAGAGTAATGTACCAGTCTATATATTATTGGGTACTACTAATAATGGGTAGTTCTAGTATATGTGTAAAGGGTTATTTGATTTAAGAAAAGTAGTGAATTGCTGAACTATAATTCGCTGAGTCATTATTAATTGACTCCCCTCGTTCACTGGTCATCTTGGCGACCCTCTTGGCTCTGATCCGCAAGCTAAAGGAAGTGGATCTAAATTCACTTCATAAATATATTCAATTGGCCACCCTGGAATATAATTAATTTGCGCCACTCTGCTGATCTGTTCGCGTTTCACTGCTTTTATAGGCGCCTGGAGTCCCTTTAAGAATCTAGTCCGACTATTTAAGTCTTCCTGTTGGATGGTGTACGCCCCAATCCGTTTCTTGAACAGTTAATTAATCTTTGGACTGTATTCCGGTCGGTTATACGTGTCGACCTGTTGGCGACCAGCTGACGAAGTCGTTAGGAATGGGAGTATTTCTTCCGTCATGTTTAAACCTCGCAGCTCCGAAATCCACTTAGGGACAACTCTCTTCAAATATTTCCAAGTTGGTACGAACTCTGGTACGCTCTCGAGATTGTAATGAAGGACCTATCCTGTCTCTAAAGTTAATAGTGGTACAAAAGTCCCTAACACCCCATCGAGAGTTTTTGGAAGAACGGCCGCATCTATCGTCAGCTCCGATAGAGAAATAAAGTCCCAAGACTTTGTAGAGCCTTGGCTTTTCCCGCAAAGTTGGTTTTTCTTTTTTGTGAAGCACAAACGGCGGGGGAATGTCTCCCCTCCTTGATGATGGCCTTGCACAGCTAGGGTCAAATTGGGGTGATTCGTGTAAGGGAGTAGATGCTGCCAAGGGGAGAGCAGCACGGGGGGGTGACATCAGGGGGCGGGATAGGGTTAGAGTCATCATCACTATCACTGGAGAATGGGACAGCTTCCCCAACATCATAACTATCAGTCACCACATCGCTATCACTTTCACACAAAATTCTGTTGATGAAATTGTCACCTAAGTGGCTTCTCTTCATTTTAATCTGAAAAACATTGAATTTTTCAAACACACTTTCGAACATATATATAATGATATTTACCCATTATTGCCTAATATGGATAAATGTTACTATATACTACTAACACACAACACGAAAAGTCACTTGTCACTTGTAGTGTGTTGTATCTAATGCACTAAGATACATAAATAATAATATTTGCTCATAGTAATATGGATAAGTAATTTTATTGTTATCTATTTATTATTTATTTATTATTTATTTATTTATTATTTATTTATTATTTATTTATTATTTATTTATTATTTATTTATTATTTATTTATTATTTATTTATTATTTATTTATTATCTATTTATTATTTTATTCATACTTATTCATTTTATGTTGGCCTAGGCCAACATTTCCAAACACGCATTTGGGACATAAATAATGACATTTACCCATAGTAATATAAACAATTATTACTATTTACTAACACACTACATGAAAATACACTTGTTTACAACTAAACACTAATATGCAACGATAAAATACAAAAATAAAATAACACCTACGAACAATGATCTAGCACAATGAGGTTAGCAGACAAACAAAGCAGAAATGCAAAATGTGTATTTTTCCACGCTATTTGATAACTTGGAATGCGTCACAGACAGTACCTCAGCACTACATAGAGGAAGAACAAGTTCTTGGCTTCAAAATGATATACTATATGTTTCGCTAAAATACATTTGAGCTATATTTATTCTGGATTTAGAAACCGCCGAATAAGCGGCGGTTTAGGCGAAATAGCCGAATGAAAAAACAGCTGATTTCCAAAAATATTTTTCAGACTTCCTGAAGTCGTATGACAAAGATCTTATCACGAAAATAAAGAATAACTCATCCTCTTTCCAATGGTACCAACCGATTCCTATTTGGGCCAAAATACAGACATTAGGATTTTTTGGAAAATCGCGTGCTTTACGAGATTTTGCCGATCGCGAGTCAAATAAACGGTATCAGCATTCTGACACATACTTTCTCCCTTAAGTTTGTCAACAACCTTTATCATGTCTGTGGTGTGAATGAATTGGTGTGATTAAAATTTTGTTCAAAATTTAAATGACTATAATGTAAAATACTAAATTTTTATCAAAATCGTTCAGGCCATTTTTGGGAAAATCTGATTTTCCGTTATTTTATGGGGTTTTTATGGGAAAGTAACATAATTTACAATAACTTTTGAACCGTAATTTTTACAGAAATGGTATTTGTACCATTTTGTTCAGAATATAAAGGACTAAAGGATATAAAAGAACTCACAAAAATGTCTTCAAGCTTTGATACAGTTGGATCAATTCTTTTCACAGCTAACAGCAAATTGGTTAAGTCCCTAACTCCTGTTCCTAAATAATCCAACTTGCCAGTGTCACCTTTACTTCCAGGAAGCCTCTCACTTGCAAATTGGAGAATTAACCTATCCTCTATTGCAGTTTTGCCTACTTCATTTAGATGCATGCTCCGAAGTATTAGGTTTTTTTCCTTTTCAATGTTTTTGTCATTTTCGCTTGATGGATGAGATGGTATTGTACAGTGCTGTCGGCTGCTGGTGGTGCTCGGCTGAACAAGATCGGCTAGAGGCCTTTGTTTGCAATTTGTCCAGTGTTGCCGGAAGTAGTCAGCACTGTAGCCTCCTTTGCAAAAGTCGCAAATAACCGTTACATCTTGTTCTTTTTTTGACTGTTTAACTGGCAAATTTGTACCATACCTCTTCATATAATGAAGTCTCCCAAGTTTCCTCAGTCCATCAGTGATTTTTTGTACTTCCCTCCGCTTCGCTCCACAGTCAGTTAGCCGTATAAGGCTCCTCACTGCCTCTTCAGAGGAGTGGTGAATCTTCAAGTGGCGTGTAAAATTTCTCCCATCCCACCATCCTTGCCCACAAAACGGGCAAACTGTTAGTACCCCTTTATTGGTGTCGGACGTTTTCTGAAAAAAAATATATGTTGCAAACTGTACAGCATAAATGAAATGAAATGAAAAAGTGCTTTTATTTACAAATAATGTACAACAACAACTTCTTAGCACTAAATACAACAATGGACAAAAAGCCCGTCTGTTGCGGCTGGCGTACCTGGTTAGCACTTGTACAACAATTGACTAACGTAAACTGTTCTCATAAATCAGATTAAAAATCAAATAATAACACAATTCATTTTTTGACAATACACATACTTCTAAAACGGATTCATACATATATGTATATTTGCATAATTTAAAAAAGAATGATAATGAAAATATAAGTAAACTTTCCTTTTTTAGAATCATAACAATAGCCTACATTCTAGCAATATTTTACCATATTAATATGTAGATTTCAACGATTCTTGGTAAATAAATAATACATTTCTATCTTAGACCTAATGCAATTTTGATGCCTTAATGAAACTAAAAAATTATAATAAAAAGATTTTAAATTAATGACATTTGGGAAAATGATTCTCACAAATTGAATTCTTGGATTAACCCCCATCTTTAGACCAAGCATCTTTTAAGTAATTACTTAAGGCCCGCCAATATCACCCATTCAATATCTCTATATATTGTTCCTGTGTCAAAATTGGACAGCCAAAATAAAATTTCCTTATTGAATTTAAAATGGGACAAACAGATATAAAATGAAAAGCATCTTCTTTCTCTTGTAAATTACAAAGACTGCACAAATGATAATTGTCTACAAGCCACGGTCTGTAGTTGAGGTTGATAAGCTCAGCTCTTGCCTTGAATGCCCAGGACATTACAGTTATGTCATATCTGTCAGCAAAGTATATCTTATATTTTAGGTCGAAGTTAATAGATAAGAGTTGTTGGTGATACAGAGACGTGCGCGCTCGACCCTCGCAATCACTTTTCCATGCTGCCCTTTCCCCTTCCACTACACTCATCAGCTGTGATTGTAGAACAGGGATGCCAACCTCGTCTACGTCGAAATTTATTTCCCTGCCATGCTTGTTTCCCAGACGCTTCCAATGTTTACTCCAGTAAATATTCTTGTTTATTATTTGTCTGGCTAATTTAAAAGGTAAACGACTTTCAGACATTGATAAAACGTTTAATAGATAGTTAATATTTAACACGCTTGAATAAAAGTATATCTTATTTGTTAATGATTCAACATAAATTAAATAATTTGGTGTGTTTTTCGGAAGACGAAATAATCTTTTGATGAAAAACTTATTTACAGACTCCACAGAATCGCTGTCAATGAACCCCCACACTTGCGCGCCGTAACAAATAATTGATCGTATGACACAGTTAAAACACAATTGTTTGGCACTGAGTGGGACTTCGTTGCTATTTATAAAATTTCCCCAAAGTGAAGTAATAGCTAATTCAGACACTTTTTCTTTTGCTTTAAAATGTTTTACCCAAGATAATGAGGGAGTTAAAGTAATACCAAGGTAAGGATATTCATTCACCACTTCAATACGCTCGTCTCTGTACCACCAACGATCAGCAGACCCTAGCTTGCCTCCTTTACGAAACACCATAACTTACACAGCTTAAGAGTCCTTGGAGCCTAAGATTATAACTCATAAAACTATTAAAAAACTACATCTAATTTATAATCTTACAGTATACTAGATATCTATCTATAATATTAAAACGAAACAGAGTTTTTCTATTTCACGATTCTGAATCAACCACTTGACGGATTTTAATGATTTTTGTGTTGAAAGAAAGATAATTTTTAGAACTAGGGAATGTCGAAGCCATAATTTTAGTTTAGGGTTTCAGTTTTTTAGAAATTAAGTTTTAATTTTTAAAAAGTCTAGCAGCCGACGCTAGCAATTTAAAGTATTTCCAATTCTGGTTTAACTAACAGCTGGTTTATAACTGTCATTGAAATGTTTATGTTACGAGTTGTTTGTTTACAAAAATATTGTTCGTTGGTGTTTGCCTACATACTATTTCGCTTTAAAATGTAGGTAGTTTTCCCCTACCGTGAAGGATCTGCGTTATCAGGAAATGTATTATTTTGAACTAAACATCTCAAACACTTGCGTTTAATCAACTTTGTTGTAAATGCAATCTGTGTAAGTATTTAGTTTATGCATTGCAAATTTCAACTCATATTTGGGAAATATTTTTTCTGCAGTTTATCGCTTAATTGTTTAAGATACAAGTGGTTTACGTGTTGATACTTCTTTTTCTGTTTGTTTGAATGTGAGTATGTCGGCATACTAAATTTTTGGTTAGTAATGAAAGCGTAAATCGGTGAAGTAGGTCTCTATAAAACTGTCAAATAAACTGCAGGATGCAGCAGATACCAAAGTCGACTCATACCATACCAACTATCCCCGTAGTGCTTATGATTCAGAAACTTGGACACTGACCAAAGAACCGAAAAACCTTAATACTGGGTTAGATAATAAAGTGCAGAGAAAATATACAGACCAGTTCAAGATAACGGCCCGGAGGTCGAAATAAAAAAAACAGAGAGCACAAATAAAAAAGTTACAATTAAATTAATTTGTAGTCTAAACAATCGTAAATGAAAAATAAGCAAAATAGCAATATTGGAAATGGTGTAAACTGTTAAAAATTCTTTTATATTGTCAGATAATTTTCTTAACAACTTAACACATTTTCTTACCACTTTATTAGCGTAGTTACAATTTCATGAAATACCTAAATCCCTAGTTGTGTACATTAAGGTTCGAAATGAAAATGAAAATGCAGGTTTTTAAAGGGGATTTAATACTACAATAAAAAATACAGTAAATATTTATAATTATGACAAGTAACTTTTGGTTTCCTCACCCATGGTAAACGAGCGTCCGCTACATATCATTCTACTGATACTGATGGATTCGGTTCTGAAAACAAAAAACAAACTAACCATCACTAATGACTCAAAAGACAGGAAATTGAAGACGAGGGATTGTCAAAATATAATACTAATGTACTAATGATTGCATTGTCTAGTGAGAAAATTGCCTTTTGTTATAATGTTATTCATTATTATAATGACAAATTGAAAATAATCGCATGACAGTTTGTTGAAATTTATTGTGTGTGATTTCAAATATTTTAATTTATTATTTTACCTACCCACCCTACCGACCTGGTTCACAGGTCGTGATTCCAACCAGCAACCTGCGGATTACGAGTAAGAAAATCAAGTCACTTGACCGTATAATTTAAGTTGATGAAAAATATTTTTAACATATCTTTTGACTTTTTGGATATTTGCCTCTCCTCAATAGCAAGGAGGATACATTCCGGATCCCTCATTCTTAGGCCTCTGACGATCCTGCTGTCTGCTATTTCGGGAAGGACGCAGCCGAAATAAAACTTCTCTAGTTTCGGCACCATGACTTTCTCCCACAGGGTTTTGTCGATTGGGATCCTCTCTATAGTCATTTCATCTGTTTTTGTCAAAACGACAAGATCGCACCATTTTCTGTGTGTGATGCACAGCTCCCCTTGTATTTGAAAGAAATAATTATGTTTTCTTTTAAGCTGTAAATTGTTATTAGGGCCCAGTTCCAAACACAATTTTTTTCTTAACAGCTGATTTTAGGTCCTCAGTCACGCTAGATAGACATTTCACTTCAATAAACTCCTCCTC